>NC_073246.2:38837813-39462813 GCF_029281585.2 Gorilla gorilla gorilla
TAGACAAAACAGCATAGCGGCGAGACCTGTTTAATTCACCTGAGCACACGGCTATCCCGGAGATTAACCCTTACAGGTGGCAGAAATGAAATAAGTCAAGTTCTGTTCCCACCAGAGCCGAAGGGATGAGAGGGGTGCTCGACTGAATGCATGTGGACTCACTGGTCAGGGTGAATACACAGAGTAGCCAAGACGCACACGCAGTGAATTGTATGAACTCGTTTTCACATGAGAACGATGCCAGGATGGAAAACAGGATGGCGCTACAAGCGGGCGGAGTTCCTGGAGACAAGGGGGAAGATGGCCGCTGAAACCCCGAGAACTGCTTGGCTTCACTGTCTTAGGGTTTCAAGATGTAGGTGCTTCTACAATGAAAACAAGAAAAGAGGCCACCTCTGGTTCCACGCTCCCAATTAGCAGGGAGAAATGGCACGCCGGAATGTGTGGGTGGTAGATTTGTACTCCTCGTCCACAGAGGTATTGGACTAGAATCTCATTCTCTGAGTGTAATCCTGTTACCATAATGACAGGTCTATTTCTGTAACTTGGCTTCTTGTAAAAATAAGACTTTTTAGTTGGACCAAAAACCAGAACTAAAAAAACGTCTCCAGCCACAAATGCATGGAGAGGGTGATACTGGCATCCAGTGGGGAGAGACCAAGGATGCTATTCCGCAGCCGAAAATGCACAAGACTGTTGCTGCCACGAAGAATTCTCTGACCCAAAATGTCAATAGTGCCATGGTTGAGAAACTCTGTCATCAAAGGCAACCCACTGCTGCCATGTGCTAAGCTAAACAAGAAAACAAAATCTTTTAAAATCCCTTTTAAAGATTTTCTGTGGACAACTTCATGGCAAATTCCTGGTCCATTTGACAGTCAAATGTCAGCATTAATCCACAGCCTTAAGTTTTCCCTGCAAACTTGATCAGTACAGCGAGCATACAAACATTTCCTCTCTTTCTTTATTATTATGAATGGCAAAGGCATCAAATCTGCAGCTTACTTGGCTGGGACACCAGTGCCTAGGGTGCAGCTGTGTTCTGCCCTTGAAATACTTTACCTCCTCTTATTGGGTTACATCATTACTAGATTTATTACAAAGGTGAAGACTATGAAATTGAACAGGGAAAGAGGAAACTAACCAGCCTGTGATAATATTTATTTTTTGATCTCAGTAAGGTATCACAGAGACACAGGCCTGTGGAGAAAACAGTGACCCTGTCACACAGAAGACTGGAAGTCATTTAAAATCAAAAATGACATTCTAATCCTCTGAATCTGATTTGTGAAGCTGCATCATATTGCCTTTTTTTTCTAGGGCAATGCACTGCAGTATCAAATTTTATGATAGTAATGGGGTCAATTTAAATGGTGCAGCAAGCAGATTTGCTATGTAACTCGGAGAAATGGATCACAACAGTGCCAAATCAATTTTCTAGCACAAGTCTGTGCTCAGGGGTGGTAAAATTCACTCTTCAAAACTGAAATATGGCTCTAGGAAGTCGGGTTTTTAAGTGGATTTTCTGAGAATATGCAGTTACTATAGTTACAGTATTTGCAGAGAAAAAGATAAGAGGAACATTTATTACGCCTCCAAAAGCTAATTCATGTGGTCTGCAGCACTGCAGGAAACCTGCTTGGGCTGTACGTGTTCATCTGTCCTAATGTCCAAATTCCTTAATTTTAAGCATCTCTGCTTGAGTTTTATCTTAAGAACAAGTGAGTCGGCTTTAGAATAGTAAAGAAACAAATATATACTCTCTGGAAAAAAAATGTTTGGCCAGAAAATTCAAGAAACTTAGCTTCCAGGAGAACTGGAAAAAGACAAGGCATTACAAAATGAAAACAAAACAAAAAAGGAAACAATTCTCTATCTCAATAAAAAGATCCCTATAATAAAACAAAATCGATTACACTTATCTTGGGAACTCTTCTGGACAAAATATCTACAACTGCATAGTTTTCTCATTAGAGCATCAAATCCTTTAGGGCAAGTGAATGTTCATCTAACTCTAATGAAAACCTTTTCCCCTAAGGATTAAAAGATTTGGAGTCAATGACAAGGAATTCTGAAATAGTTTATCCGCTACCGTTTGCTTAAACAAACAAAAAGCTAAAAGGAAAAAGAAGATGAGCCAAAGGATCTCCTAAGCAAGAAAAAGAAACTAGCATTTTCCTTTCATCCTCTTTCCATTTTTCCCCTACCTATGTATTAGTATGCCACAAATCTAAGTAGCTTCAATATTCTCTTATTTGAAGTTTTTCTTTTCAGCACTTGGAAGAGTGACAAAACATAAGAAAGGAATTGGGAACCTGAAGATGTTTTTAACACCAACTACCTTGGCAATCAACTGCAGTATTTCATCACAGTGGTCACTGAAGTCTAGAATAACTACCCTGATGGTTTCAACTTCCTACCTTAAATAAAGACTCAATTATATTAACCAAGGGGTGCTCTAAGGCAAGAAAGCAGACCGATGTATTTGAGAAAGATCCTTACTAGTAAAGAACAAAACGAGAATTTTCTGACTAAGCCTCAGTTAACCAGCAAGCTCATTCAACCCTGACAGCCACCTTGTTCCTCCCTCACAAGTCTTTTGGTTAATCAGCGTATTCAAGAAAGCCCTGAACTAAACTAAACTTTCTGCTCACTATCAGCAAAAGCTCCCAGCCAATAGTCAAAAACAGCCCGCAGCACACGAACTCCTGAAACTTTTAAGCGTGTACCTTTAAAAGACATATTCCCTCTCAAAAATACCCACAGATACCCAAAGATCACCAAATCCATGCTGCCCTGAGTACCTGGCAAAGAACAGCTTCTCCCCCGTGAGTTCCAAAAGGCACATGCACAATCATCCTGTCCTTGTCCTCATTCTCCAGGTGGCCCTGGAGCCTGCCAGGGCTGAGCCGGACGGGGCCTTCCTGGTACCTGCAGCCACTGCTCAAGACGCTGAGCTTCACCTCGCTCTGGTCAGCCTTGGAGAAAACCAAGTTCTGGACTGTCTTCTGCAGTGCACCCTTGCTTGTCACCTGAAAGCCACCAAAGGTGAAGGATGAAGACAGGCCCAACACCTTCCCTCCCTGAGAAAGATAGGCCATGAACTTCTGGTACAGGTCTTCAGGAATGGACTCCCTGGTAGCAATGACCAACAGCAGACAGTTGTCCGTCCACGGGTCTCTGAGAGCACTGTCCTCCAGCAGGTGGTAGAGAATGTAACTGTCAACGTCCACACAGTCGGCCAGCACAGACCGGACCTCGTGGAACCGGCCAAGGGCTTCCTGGGAGTCGGAGCCCACATAGAGGAGGATGTTGGGTGCCTTTCCGGTGAGGTTGACTCTCCTCACTTCTCTTTCGGGGGAGGTCTCATCAGCAACACTCTCCAAACTGCTGCTATAATCGTAGGGAAGGTCTGGAATGTTCTCGGCAGACGCAAACTTGACTGACTCAATGGTGCTATTCTCAAGTTCCAGACACTCGTGGCAACTAGACAGATGGAGGTGATAATGCTCAACGGGGCCCCCTCCCCTGTCACTGTCCCCAGCAGGCTCACTCCCAGAGGCACTGCCTCTCCTTTGTTTGGGTTCTTCACCAAGAGCCTTTGGGTCATCTCTGCCAACATGCTCCATACCGTCCTGCTCAGGCTTAATCTCAAGAGAAGGTTCAGGCTTCGGCTCTAGGATCTGGGCTTGCTTGTTTGAGACCTGATCCTTAACTTCCTTCAGAGTGGAGTCCTGCAAGTGCACCGCTAAGGCACGAATAGGAGAGAGAGACAGAAAATTAATCAACACTTCTTGTATGACACATAGCTCATCTCAAGAATCTCATCACCCTCTCTGCATTCTGGGACTTACATTCCAGGACAGCCTCTGGCACAGCTCCCACCTGCATCCCCCCTCAACTCGGGGGCATCCTTTGGAAACACTAATTGTTCCCACCTGAAGACCCCAAGTGAACTCAGCAGTTTGCCCAACATCTTTTATACATACCTATCGGAGAACCTAAGACCCTCTTACGGAATGGTGAAGAAAGTGAGATTCAGAGAGGTGCCTTTGCCTCCTTACTTACAGATTCTATTTCTTGGGTGTTATTCTCCTTCACAATAATGAAACTGAGCAATAAAAAGGACACATATCTAGAGTCTACCCCAGCACGCCCCAGTGAAATGTCACTCTCAGGACATGCCATAGGATCAATGGGAGAAGACTCTTCCCAGTATCTTGTCTCAGGACTGGAACGTAAGTTGACAATCACTAATTCAAAAACATTTATTGAGCACTTGCTACATGTCGGACATGGTATTACAGACATGTACGAGGTGATTCTGGATATTAAGGGATTTACATAAACTTCCAAAGCTGATAAGGGACATTTATTTGCCCATCAGATGAAAGAAGACATTCATAGACATAAAAAGCCTGCTTTTAAGTCTAATTAAGGAAGAACAGTTTGTGTGTTTCCTGAAAAATGATTTGTCCCAAGAAATTGTGATACATATATTTTAAGTAAAAAGTGGTTTGATTTAGAACTTCATAGTAACACTAGCTATGCTTCCCACTCAATCAGAACTGTAGTCTAGACACTAGTTATACTGTATTAAACTATGTGAAATAAATATTATATGGGTTCTGAATTTGAATGCCACCTCATGAGCAATGCAGTCATGAAACCTTCTTGTTTAAGAAATTTAATAAGCACTGAAAATGTACCCTGCAGCCCCTCAAAAAAAATCTTGACACATGCATGAATTGTATATTATTACAGTAAAATCAAACCTGTGGACTGAATTAAACTGAAACTAAGCATAGCCCTTATGTCATGCCAGTAAGAGTGCTCAACAGTCCTTAAGCTAATAACTTATAGTGTCCCACTATGATAAAAACAGGATCTCACTTTGTCACCCACATGGGAATGCAGTGGCGTGATCATGGCTCACTGTGGCCTTCAACCTCCCAGCTCAAGTGATCCTCCCGTCTCAGCCTCCCAAGTAGCCAGGACCACAGGCATGCACCACCACACCCAGCTAATTTTTTTGTTTGTTTGTCTTTTTGGACATAGGGGTCTATGCTGCTCAGGCTGGTCTCGAACTCCTGGGCTCCAAGCGATCCTCCTGCCTCGGCCTTCCAAAGTGCTGGGATTACAGGCATGAGCCACTATGCCTGGCCAATAAAAACATTTTCTAAAGTTACTTACACACAATCTTTTGGGGTACCAGTCCATTATCCATGTGGAGTCTATCTTCCATGAACGCCACCCCCAACTTGCTGAAGTTGTCCACACTCGCTTCAGCAATTAGCTGATAAGGATCCCCAGGTCTGCAAGCTAATGGCAAACAACAGTCTGACCACTTGACAATCTGAGAAAAGGCAGGAGAGGGAGGAGGTGGGAAAAGACAGGTTGAGATTTTTCTTCTCTAAAATAACCAGATACTTTATTTTTCCCTTGAGGCTCCTACCACTAAATTACAGTCATTAATAACAAATTACTGGATATTACATTTTACTAATATCAGAGTTGTTTTGAATTCAGCATTCTCATCTCTACCTGACAACAGTGCTTACGAAACACTAAATATAACTCTCTCATTTAAAAGTAACTGAAGTCTCCACCTTTTTAAGGACTTAAAAGATAAAGGGACATTCCCCCAGACACTGGAAAAACACCATGCTGCCCTTTAAAAACAGAGAAGAGGAGAGAACAAGAAGTCCACAATACCCAATTACTTTCAATGTAACCTTGTGGACCCGCTTTTCTCAAAGTGTGGTCCGAGACCAAGTGCAACTGACCTCCCAGGGAGCACATGAGACCTTCAGAGTCCCGAGCACGACTCCCTCCCTATCTGGTGCGCTGGACTTTCTGGAGTTGAAGTCCAGGAATCAGGATTTAAAACATGCTTCCCCTGTGGTCCCTGCACTCAAACTGTGAGAACAATCCAAAAAGACTCTCCAGACAGTTCCTCCCTGTAAGGAGGTTCACGTTCCTACCACAAGGGGGACAGGGAGAAAGAGAGCAGGCAAAACACCCGGCTTAGCCTTCCAGTTCTTACTACAGAAGACTGTGACACTGGGGCCTGGAACACCCATACTCTCTCTGAGGGTTCCCATGGAGAAGACAGCCTGTGAGGTGAAGCGCCCGGCGCTGCAGTCAGGGGTCTGAGGCCGAGTCAAAGGCAACTAATCATCACTGTCTGTCCTCGGGCAAGCTTCTGACCCTCACAGCGTCCTAATTTGTAAAACAAGAATACTCTACTAAAAATACAAAAATTAGCCGGGCGGGGTGTCGCACACCTGTAGTCCCAGCTACTCGGGGGGCTGAGGCAGGAGAATCGCTTGAACCCAAGAGGCAGAGGTTGCAGTGAGCTGAGATCGTGCCACTGCACTCCAGCCTGGGTGACAGACCAAGACTCCATCTCAAAAAAATATATATATAAATATAATTTAAAGGTTGGTTGTGTTCATGAGATCAAAGAGTATACGTAATGCCCCCAGTAAAAAGCTTAGATTGACTGGAATAAAGTACTCAATTACCGACAGCTGCTTTTATTAGCTGTCACAAATGTGGCTTTAAAAGCAGCAGTGAGCAGCACAGTCTTTCTCTAAGATGCCATGAATGATTGCTCTACTTCCTAAAGATACCTTCTCAGGGACACACTGCCCCGAATTTCATAATTATAGATAAATAATTTTTTATTCCATTTTTATTTATTTGTATTTATTTATTTTTTGAGATGAGTACTCACTCTATCACCCAGGCTGGTCTTGAACTCCTGGCCTTGAGTAATTCTCCCGCCTCAGCTTCCCGAGTAGCTGGGACAACAGGCTCAGGCCACCACACTTGGCTTGAATTCTATTTTAGATATTGGTGGGCTAGGATTTTAGAACTAACTCCTCCTAAAAACTATTTTTTAAATGCTAGATAAAATAAATGAATAAAGCATTACCTTAAAAGTCTGGAAGAACAGACTAGATAATAGTGAACTTCCAGGCCAAGCGTGGGATAAATCCTGAACCTACAGAGGAAAGGGGTATTCCCGCAAGACACGCCACTTCTGCCCCCAGGGTCCTTGCTCATCCAAGCGACTTGGGTTTCAAAAGTCAACGTCCAACTGGCATAAGCATAGACATATAGAGATATGGTTTGGCTGGGTCCCCACCCAAATCTCATCTCGAACTGTAATCCCCATGTGTCAAGGGATGGACCTGGTGGGAGGTAACAGGATCCTGGGGGCAGTTTCCCCCATGCTGTTCTCATGATAGTGAGTTCTCATGAGATCTGATCTTTTGAAGTGTTTGGGCCGGGCGCGGTGGTTCATGCCTGTAATCCCAGCATTTTGGGAGGCCAAGGTGGGCAAATCACCTGAGCTCAGGAGTTCATGACTAGCCTGGGCAACATGGTAAAACTCCGTCTCTACTAAAAACACAAAAATTAGCCAGGCGTTGTTGTGGGTGCCTATAATCCCAGCTATTCAGGAGGCTGAGGCAGGAGAATCGCTTAAACCCAGGAGTTGGAGGTTGCAGTAATCCGAGATCATGCCATTGCACTCCAGCCTGGGTGAAAGAGCAAGACTCTGTCTCAATCAATCAATCAATAAAGTGTTTGGTAGTTTCCTCTCTGTCTCTCGCCTGCCACCATGTAAGACATACCTTGATTCCCCCTTTGCCTTCTGCCATGATGGTAAATTTCCTGAGGCTTCTCCAGCCATGAAGAACTGTGAGTCAATTAAACCTCTTTCCTTTAAAAATTACCCAGTCTTGGGCAGTTCTTTCTAGCAGTGTGAAAACAGACTAACACATATAGACCAAGAGAACAGAGCTGACAGTATAGAAATAAACAGATTCATGGACAACTGAATTTGGACAAGGGTGCCAAGACAACTCAATAAGGAAATAATAGTCTTTTCAACAAATGGTACTGGTACAACTACATACTGACGTGTAAAAGAATGAACATAGTGGCTCATGCCTATAATCCCAACACTTTGGGAAGCCGAGGCAGGTAGACCACCAGGAGTTCGAGACCAGCCTGACCAACATGGTGAAACCCCATCTCTACTAAAAATACAAAAATTGGCTGGGCGTGGTGTCTCACGCATGTAACCACAGCCCTTTGGGAGGCCAAGGCAGGTGGATTGCCTGAGGTCAGGAGCTCGAGACCAGCTTGGCCAACATAGTGAAACCTTGTCTCTACTAAAAAATACAAAAAATTAGCTGGGCGTGGTGGTGGGTGCCTGTAATCCCAGCTACTCAGGAGGCTAAGGCAGGAGAACCACTTGAACCCGGGAGGCAGAGGTTGCAATGAGCCGAGATCGCACCATTGCACTCCAGCCTGGGCAATGAGAGCGAAACTGTCTCAAAAAAAAAAAAAAAAAATACAAAATTTAGCTAGGTGGGAGCAGGCGCCTGTAATCCCAGCTACTCAGGAGGCTGAAGCTAGGAGAATTGCTTGAACCCAGGAGGCAGAGGTTGCAGTGAGCCAACACTCCAGCCTGGCACTCCAGCCTGGGCACTCCAGCCTGGCGACAGTCCCAAAAAAAACCTATTAAACTTTAAAAGACTCAGATTTGCATTAAATCGATACAGAAAAAGAAAAAAACCACAGATAGGGAAGTGTTAAAGACCTCTTTTAGAAAAAGGAGAAACTGGCCAGGCTCGGAGGCTCACGCCTGCAATCGCGCCCGGGAGGTGGAGGTCGTGGTGAGCTAAGATTGCGCCATTGCAGTCCAGCCTGGGAGACAAAGCAAGACTCCGTCTCAAAAAAAAAAAAAAAAAAAAAAAGAATGAAGATAAACCTCTTCCTCACACCATGCAAACCACGTACAAAAATTAACTCAAACTGGATCAAAGACCTCAATATAAGAGCTAAAACTACAAAATTCAGAGAAGAAAACACAGGCATAAATTGTCATGACTTTTGATCAACCAATGGCTTCTTAGATAAGACACCAAAAATACAAGCAACAAAAGAAGAAATAGATAAATTGGACTTCATCAAACATTCTTGTGCTTCAAAAGATATCAAGAAAATGCAAAGACAACACAAAAAAATAGGAGAAAGTATTGGCAAATCATATAAGAACTCCTACAACTCAACAATAAAAAGACAATCCAATTTAAAAATGGGCAAAGGACGTAAGGCACCTGGCAAAGGCACCTGTAGTCCCAGCTACTAGGGAGGCTGAGGCAGGAGAATGGCATGAACCCTGGAGGCAGAGCTTGCAGTGAGCCAAGATTGCGCCACTGCACGCCAGCCTGGGCGACAGAGCGAGACTCCATCTTAAAAAAAAAAAAAGAAAGAAAAGAAAATATACAAACGCCCAATAAGCACAAGAAACACTGCTCAACAACATCAGTCACGAAGGAAATGCATCTCAAAACCACAGTGAGACACAAAGTCATACCCACTAGGATGGCTGGAATCAAAAAAGATACCAACAAGGACAAGGAAAAACTGGAACTCTAATACACTGCTGGTAGAAATTAAGGTGCTGCAGCTGCCTTGGAAGACTTTGGGAGTTCCTCAAAGAGTTAAACATAGAGTTACCATATGATCTAGTAATTCTACTCCCCAGTATATACCTAAGACAACTGGACCTGAACATACGAACACATCTAGATTAGGCTCAGAGGATCTTCCCAAAGGCAAGCCCCAGGGGCCTTCACAAAAGAAACAAACTACGTTCACTGAGAAACAACTGGAAGATCTGAACTTGTTCAATAAGAACGCATATCCAAACCCCAGCCTTCAGAAAGATATGGTCTCCAAAATGGAAATAGATCCAAAAGTACTGTAGGTTTGGCTCAAAAACCTTGGAGCAAAACTCAAGAAAGCCAAATGCAAGCATATTTGGCAAAAACAAGAAGCTCAACAACAGCAAATATCTGAGAATGAGGCTGGGTGCAGTGGCTCACTCCTGTAAATCCCAGCACTTTGCAGGGCTGAGGCAGAAGGATCAGGAATTCAAGACCAACCTGGGCAACATGGCAAAACCCTGTCTCTACGAAAAACTACAAAAAATAGCCAGGAGCCAGGTGTGTTGATGGGCACCCGCAGTCCCCGCTACTCAGGAGGCTGAGGTGGGAGGATCACTTGAGCCTGGGAAGTTGAGGCTGCAGTGAGCTGTGATCATGCCACTACACTCCAGCCTGGGCAACAGAGTGAGACCCTGTCTAAAAAAAAAAAAAAAAATCTGAGGGTAGAGTCAAGACCAATCCTTCTCAGGGAAATATGGACACACTACCCACATCCCCAAATGAGGCCCATCCTAGAGTTTACACAGATCATCAGGCACCCTCATTCCAACTAAACTTAGGCCCCAGTGGTAGGGACCCTATAGACCACTCCAGTGGCCCCAAAATAGTTCATTTTGGCTGCTGCCAAGATCTGAACATATACTGCTTCTAGACACTTCAGAATCCCAAGTTCATTCTCCAAGCTTCCATTTTAATTCTTTTGGTTCCTCATCTCTACAAAATAGAGACATCAGACACAAAAGGTCACATATTGTAATGGTTTATGATGATTCTCATACAAAATAATACTTTTCAGCAGGAAGAAACAAACTTGAGATATGCACAACATGGATGGATTTCAAAAACATTATGTTGAGTGGAAAAAAAAGACGCCAAAGGATACATGCTGTATAATTCCATTTACATGAATTCCTAGAACAGGAGAAACTAATTTACCACGTCAAAAAGATTCGTGGCCCAAGTAGAAAGAATTGAATAGAAAGAGGCACAAGACAAATGCATTGGGGCGATGGTAATGTTTCATGTCTTAATGACCTAGGCAGTTACCTAGGTGTGTAAATTCATCAAAACACACAGAACTGTGCATCTAAAATCTGTGCATTTTATTTTATATAAGTTATACCTCAATTAAAAACTAATATACAACAAAACAGTAAGGACAATTTCTTTATTTTTTTTCCTGCTTCTTTGTTTTGATTTTGGTTTTGGTTTTTTAATTGTTGTTGTTGTTCCATTTGTTCAGCTAATAAGATTTAGTCAGCATCACTAAGTGGACAGTTGGCTTATGTTTCTACATCCTGTTTTTTGGTCACCTCCCTCCATCATCATACTTGAATGACCTCGTCAAGCTCCCTTCATTCATTTTGGCTCTCCCCAAGACGTTCTTCACGTAGTCACCAGGGTAATGTTATTATTCCTTTAAAAATGTTGCACTATTCCTTGGCCTGGCGCGGTGGCTCACGCCTGTAATCCTAACACTTTGGGAGGCTGAGGCGGGTGGATCACGAGGTCAGGAGATCGAGACCATCCTGGTTAACGGTGAAACCCTGTCTCTACTAAAAACACAAAAAATTAGCCAGGCATGGTGACAGGCGCCTGTAGTTCCAACTACTCAGGAGGCTGAGGCAGGAGAATGGCATGAACCCAGGAGGCGGAGCTTGCAGTGAGCCAAGATCACACCACTGCACTCCAGCCTGGGCAACAGAGCGAGACTCTATCTCAAAAAAATAAAAATGTTGCACTATTCCTCTGCTTAAAATCCTTCCATGAATAAGTTCTGAAGATCTACTGTACGTCATGGTGACTACAGGTTTTGGTTGTTTTTTTTTTTTTGTCTCAAAGAAAAAACCACATCATATGTTGTACCCCATAAATATATACAACTAAAAAAAAATACTTTCACGGCCATTTTTCATCATTCAGGAAAAAAAAATATGCCCACATATAAAGCTTGTATGCAAATGTTCACAGCAGCATTATTCACAATAGCCAAAAGGTAGAAACAACCCAAATGTCCATCAACAGATGAACAGACAAATAAAATGTATATATCTATACAGAGGACTATTATTCAACCATAAAAAGGAATGAGAATGAACTACTGATGCATGTTACAACGTGGATGAATCTCAAATACATTACATTAAGTGAAAGAAGCCAACAACTAAAGGTCACATATTCTATGAGGCTATTTACATGAAGTATCTAAAATAGGCAAATCTAGAGTCAGAAAGCAGATTCGCGGTTGCCAGGATGTGGTGTCAGGGAGCAGACAGTGAATGCTGACAAGTGTGTGCTTTCTTTCTGGTGTGCTGAAAATGTTTTAGAATTAGATAATGCTAATGATTCCACAACTTTGTGAATATACTAAAAACTACTGAATTGTTTTTCAAGGGTGAGTTTCATGTGAATTATATCTCAATTTTTTAAAACAAAAAGAAAAGAGTCCAGGCAGTTTTTTTGTCTCTACACTCTTCCAGCACAGCCTAGTCAGTCCAACTTCCCAAACTTCAATCCTGGCTCCTCTGGTTAAGGGCGTGTGACCTGAGCAAGCTACTCAAATTCCCCAAGCTTCAGTGTCCTGTCTGTAAGGTAGAGATAAGAGCACCTACCTTGGAAGGTTACTGGGAGCACTAAAAGGGATCATCCATAAAGTGCCTGGGCCACAAGGGTGCTCTTATGTTTCCAAAATATAAAGTCCTTTAGAGCAAGTAACCTCATGAGAAACCACATCATCCCTAGTGGGCAAAAACCGAACTTGGCAGGGAATGGGGAAGTGAAAAAAATCTTAGACATTACAACAGTTTGTGGCCCTCCAAGGCTCAATCCTATCCCTCAACTTCTTTATTTTTTTATTTTTTTTGTTTTTTGAGACAGGGTCTTACTTTATCACCCAGGCTGGAGTGGTGCAGTCATGGCTCATTGCAGCCTCGACTTCCTGGGCTCCAGCAATCCTCCCAACTCAGCCTCCCGAGTAGCTGGGACGACAGGCATGCACCACGATGACGGGCTAATTTTTGCATTTTTTGTAGAGACGGGAATTCGCTATGTTGCCCAAGCTGGTCTCAAACTCCTGAGCTCAAGCGATCCTCCTGCCTCAACCTCCCAAAGTGCTGGGATTACAGGCGTGAGCCACCATGTCCGGCCCCCCACAACAAAATCTTATTCCTTAGTAGCTCATTTCTCTTCTCAGAGTGAACTTGAATTTAATTATTCTCCTTGGAAAAACAATCATGAAAAAAAAAACTTGAGAAACATTGCCTTTGAGGGGAAAAGAATAAACGCAGGCCTTTATGGCCAACTCACTAACCTGTGTAGAATATTTGGACAAAGAGAAACTCCAGAATTTTCATTTAGCTCTACTTGTAGCTTTCCTTCCACTTTACCACCTACTTCTCCCACCTCCTCGCGGACACACAGCCAAGGGAAGCAGAATTCACCTAGACGGTCAGGCCCACCCAATGTTTCAGCAGAGTTCTACATTTCAGAAATGACATCTTTGATTCAGGACAGAGAGTTCGTTGAGTTCAGCTTTGGGAATGGGGGAAGGGACGTCAGTTCAGGAAGATGAGAAGATAAACTAACACCGTGGCAGGGCAGACTTCTGGGATGAAGGTGCGTGGGAAATAGGGAAACGAACAGGGCAACCTCCCGCGGGAAGCTAAAGGCACCATTGTCCTCAGAGCAATCAAAGGAGGAGGAGAACCGCTCAGCCAATGGAGACTCAACTCGGAATTTAGCTGTAAAAACATTGATTTAGCCCCCTGCGGTAGCAGGCACTGGCAGTGTAAAAGGAGCTAATGATGAAATTCCCACACACCTCTGAAGAGGAATGAAGCAGGAGATAAACAAAGGAAGAGGAAGGACCGGAAGAGCCCAAAGAACAATACATCCACACATCCCGGATCAAGTTTCTCCACTCTGCCAACTGTTTCCTCACCTAAGTGCATTTCCGTTTTCTAGGAGCGTGGTCCATGAGCCATGGACCATGCAAACGCCTTCAAGCAGCGCTGGGTGCTCCGATCAAAGCAGAACCGCGGTCACTGATACATCGTCCAGGGTGTTTGCCTTCCAGTGGATAAAGGCAAACAGGACACTTTAAATTTGCACTTCGAGATGGAAACAAAGGCATGGAAAAGAGAAGGGAAGTCAAGCAAAAGGCTCACTCCCAAAGATCAAAGCTAAGGAAGCCCTGGCTGTCCCTAAACAAAGGAGTTTCCTCCTATAATAGCAGCCAGCAGAAATCTGTTAAGTAACTAGAGCTCTTGACTTGATGTTACAATGTATGGCAGCAGGCAAGGCATATCTTCTCTGCTCAACTTAAAACTCACATCCAAGAAGCAGTCCAGGAGTGAAAGACCCCAGGTTGGCCCTGCCCAACAGGGGGCATTGGCAGGCAGCAGCTCTGCAGTGAGTGGGGAACAGAAATCTCAACAACCCACTGGTACCCAGAGCCAGATCACGGATGCTGCTAATTTTTCTGACTCTTGTTTCTCCTCTTCCAAATCATCTTAATTCAACGTGAAATTGTTAAAAAGCTCTAGTAACAAATTGGATGGAGCAAGGCTGGAAACGCAGAGGTAAAGAATTTGAAAATACAGGGCCAGGCACGGTGGCTCACACCTGTAATCCCAGCACTTTGGGAGGCCGAGACAGGTGGATCACGAGGTCAGGAGTTCGAAACCAGCCTGGATGGCATCGTGAAACCCCTGCCTCTACTAAAAATACAAAAATTAGCCGGGCATGGTAGCGCGCACCTGTGGTCCCAGCTACTCGGGATGCTGAGGCAGGAGAATCACTGGAACCCAGTAGGCAGAGGTTGTGGTGAGCCGAGACCGCACCACTGCACTCCAGCCTGGGCGACAGAACGACACTCCGTCTAGAAAAAAAAAAAAAAAAGAATTTGAAAATACAAGACTAAAGGGAAGAGGTTATTTTTAACTTTTGGCTATCCTTGCTGTCTTTTGTGTCTGGAAATAGAGAGGATAAAGGAGAGCTACAAAATTGACTTTCACTTGATATTATGTAAAAAGACAGGCCAGGTGCGGTGGCTCATGCCTGTAATCCCAGCACTTGGGGAGGCCGAGGCAGGAAGGATAGCTTAAGCCCAGGAGTTCAAGACCAGCCTGGGCAACAAGGTGAAACCCCATCTCTACTAAAAACAAAAGACTAGCTGGGTGTGGTGGCACACGCCTGTATTCCCAGCTACTTGGGAGGATTAGGTGGGAGGATGGATTGAGCCCAGGAAGTAAAGGCTGCAGTGAGCCATGATCATGCCACTGCACTCCAGCCCAGATGACAGAATGAGACCCTGTCTCAAAAAAAAAAAAAAAAAAGACAATATACCCTATGGCACTTTTAAGGGTATTGGAAAATCAAGTAACAGTGTAAGAGTTATCACAAAGTCACTGCAAGCAGGAGCTGAAATAGTCAACTGACCCAGATGGAGCTGAAAAGAGGAATTGCGAAACCATGACTGACCAGATGCTCAGGGAAAGGGCAGGTCTCGCTGAATAACTGAGAAAATAATACAAATATTATGAGAATAAATACCTTTGTTGCCACACAGAAGAATGTTATTATTGTGTTCTGTAGACGGCCGATACACCGCCGAGGCCTGCTAAGGTGTGCTGCATTCACATCCACAGTTACCTCCCACCTCATCCCCCCATTCCACTGATGTAAGCTGAGGAAGAAGAGGAGTTTTAAGAGGTATCCCAAGTGGTTTAGTTACCCACTCATGTTTAACAAACCACCCCAAAATTCAGTGGCTTAAAACTAATCCTTTATTTTGCTCACGAATCTCAATCTGGACAGGACTGGGCAGGAACAGCTTAACTCTGCTCCATGTGGCATCAGGTAGAGTGACTAAACCAGGGCTGGATGACCTACTTTCAAGATGCCTCTGTCACTGAGCTGGAGCTGCCTGTCAGCTGGGAGCTCAGCCAGGGCTGTCCATGAAGAGCCACATGTCCTTCTCCTTCATGTGGATCTCGCCACAGGGCAGCTTGAGCTTCCTCACAGTATGGGAGCTGGACTCCCAGATGGCATGTTCCAAAAGCCCAGATGGAGGCTCCAAGGTTTCTCATGATCTGGCCTGAGAATTTTCAGAATGTCACTTCTACCATATCCCAATGGACACACAAATCACTAAGGTCAGTTCAGATTCAAGGGAGGGGGAAGTGACTCCACCTCTCAATAGGAGGAAAGAATTTGCAGCCATCTTCAATGCGCTGCAACAAGTTTGTGCCAGCAATTAGTCTTCCCCTTCTGCATGAGAATGACATGTCCCTAAATGGGCATGCTCCTTTGGCCCAGGACCCTGCACAAGAGAGATGTAGAGAGCCGAGAGCTCAAAGCAGAGTCACAGCTGGAAACAGCAGCAGCGAACCTGCTGAGCATGAGTAACATACCCAAGAAACTAGGATTCACTGTTAGAAGCCACTGGGATTCTAAGCTTATCTGTTACTTCAGCAATCTGATTAACACAATGTGCAAAACTGCATTCCTGACAACAGCCTTCTAAGCCCTTCCTGCTACATTCCCCATCTGCACAAGTGACCCACCATCCACCCACAGGCCATCACCTCCTAACCAGTATGGACATGTCTCTATCTCAGCGTTCCTACTCCCAACACTCATCAAGCCCATTATCTTTTCCCAGGTGGCCACAATCTGTTCCAGGTTTGCTCCCCTCCGATCCCTTCTGCAATCTGCCTGAATTGTGACCTTCCTAAAGTGCAAATCTGATCATTCTGCTTTTTTTAAAAAAAAAAAAATGGTTTTAGCCTACTGTCCCTGGGATCAAGTCCAAATTCCTGGTTAACACATATAAGCCTTGTTTGATGTATGTATTATGTCCATTTGCCATCCAATTTGAGTATATTCAATTCTGCTACATAGAAAACAAGAAAACAAATAGCATGGATGAAACTCATAGTGAGTCAAAAGCTTGTAAGACACGCTCAAGACAGAGAAAATAAGTGGAACATACGTGCATTGAACATAGATAAAAAGGACAAAACCAAAGAGTGTTAGTCCTAGGCAGAAAGTCACGGGAGAACCAATCTTTCTTTTTTTTTTTTTTAGAGAAAGGGTCTCACAGCTTTGTCACCCAGCCTAGAGTTCAACAGCGCAATCAGGACTCATTGCAGCCTCGACCTCCTGGGCTCAAGCAATCCTCCCACCTCAGCCTCCCAAGTAGATGGGACCAAAGGCATACGCTACCATCCCTGGCTAAATTTTTTTTTTTTAATTTCTTGTAGAGACAGCATCTTGCTGTGCTGCCCAGGCTGACCAGGGCCAATCTTATCAAATCTTAAATATTAGTAAGACACAAACTATGCCACTTGACAGTTATGTCATCCTTAATTTGGCCACCCACTTTGACCCCATTTATATACTGTCTAGAAACACATGAAAAAACACAGCATCCCAGCAGGTCTCTGGTAAGCCACAGCTATTGCAGACATATATATCCAAATATCTCCAACAAAGCACCTTCCACCTTCTGGGCCCTTGTGTAACTTCAGCTCTAGTCCTTGTGCTGACACCATTGGCAGGGAAGGCTGATGCAGCAGAGAGACAGGACTCCATGTATGAACATTGCATGGCCCAGGATTCAGATTGTGCTGCTTCCATTCCATAGGCACCTGATCCTAAGTGTTAACCAATCCCAGAACTCTCCCCTTATTTCTTGCTGCATGTTTTGAATTGATGTGATAAACAATGTGATTCGAGCGTCTTAACTCAGCCTATGAGACTCTCTATTCTGTGACTGCTGGAATAGGCTGCTTGGCCATGTTCTTGGAAGCTACCACCATACCAAGGTAATCTCCCACAAAACATTCCAGCCCCTGCTTTCCCCTATGGCCTTATCTAGGGCCATTCCCCAACTCAGGTGAATGCAGACTCCAAATGTACTGAGCTGTGTGCAGGGGCCAGGTGCAAATGCTTTCTGTACATCTGCACATGCTGTTCTACCTGAGAAGTCCTTTCCTCCTTTCACCTATTTTTACCTTAAACCTCACACATCATCTACCCTGGAAAGTCCTTCCTGACCTCACGCATCTAAGTAGGTCCCCCCCCATAATCCCTATCCATGCCTTCTATAGTACTTAACACGGTGACCTTTAATTGTTCATTTACTTAGCTCTCTGCTCTCCCACACTGTGAACTCCTTACAAACAGAGAATGTCATCTCTGAATGAATCTTTCATCTCCATGTAACACATGCCTCCAACCCTACCTAGCACACAATCTGGCATATAACAGGCACTGAAAATAAACCTTCAATGAATGCCTTGATCAAGTACAAGGAACATAAGCAAATTTCCTGTGGAAAAAAAGAATTGTATTAAGTTCTTTGGGTCAACAATTCTTACTAAATGCAATTGCTAATATAAGTATAGAAAATATTGAAAACTGAGCTGAATCTGCCATCACTTGTTGGTATTACTGCATCAAGCAAAATAAGTAAAACGTAGCTGTTCAATAAATGTTAATGAATGAATAAGCGAAAATATGAGTATGTGAATGCTACATTTTTTAAAACTGAATTTTAAGATCCATTTATCTGTTGTTGGTAATCTGTAGAATGACCACAGATCAAAGCCATTTGAAATATCCAAAATTCAAAAAGATATTTTAAATATCTTTAAGAGTTGTGTAGTCTTAAAGATGTGAAAAAATATAAGATCCCATCAATTCAAATGTCCTTCTTACATAATATATTTTTCTATTTAATACCTTAGGACCCTGTTAAATTCAAATGGCTGTGAAGTCAGGTGGAACATACACACACAGATTCGTAAGAACCCCCCAAAATGCAAAATCCTATCAAGCAGTCAACCCAAATGGGAACTGTCAACTTGGCTAGAAGACAGTGAGCTATGAGATCAATCCCTTTTTAAGCTTTGAATCCTAATTTATAAAATGGAGCTCGGGGTAACAGCCAGAGTGGTCAACATGAATGGCTCTGGACGTCTCTAGCTCCTGGTTGCAAGACCCACTGATGTCTCTGATCACAAGTGAAATTAGTTAACTGGACTGTGGCAATCCTCCTTGTTGGGAAGGCATTCTTCTACCCCAGAAAATTAAGAATTAAGTAACCACGGCCGAGCGCGGTGGCTCATGCCCGTAATCCCAGCACTTTGGGAGGCCAAGGCGGGCAGATCATGAGGTCAGGAGATGGAGACCATCCTGGCCAACATGGTGAAACTCCGTCTCTACTAAAAATAAAAAATTAGCTGGTTGTGGTGGCGCGGGCCTGCAACTCCAACTACCCGGGAGGCTGAGGCAGGAGAATTGCTTGAACCAGGAAGTCGGAGGTTGCAGTGAGCCGAGATCGTGCCACTGCACTCCAGCCTGGTGACAGAGCGAGACTCCGTCTCAAAAAAAAAAAAAAAAGAATTAAGTAACCACCATTCAGCAAGAAGGTCTTAATTAAATATTCCTTGGAAAGTCAGTTAACTGAAATGATAGCTGTGGCAGAGATGCTAATTATCTCCCAAAATCTAGCCTTTCTTTCTCCCTTACAAGAACAGAACTCCCAGTTTCTGCTGAATCCATGACTGTCCAGCTAGGGAATGCATTTTGCAGACTACCCTGCACCTACGTGACCAAGGGGACTATGTGACTAAGTTCTGTATGATGAAATGGGAGCAGAAGTCGCCACGTGAAATTTCTGAATCACAACAGTACTTTTTTAATTTACTAATTTTTTAGAGATGAGGTTTCACTCTAATACAATGGCAATCAAAGCTCACTGCAACCTCAAACTTCTGGCCTAAAGTGATCCTCCCACCCCAGCCTCTCAAGTAGCTGGGACCACAGGCGGGAGCCACCATGCCAAGATGGATCACAGTTTTAAAGAGGAAACTGGTTGTCTTCCAACCTTCTCTCTTCCCCCACTCTGAAGGCTAGATGAAGCTGACACTGGTGGAGTAGCAGGAGAGCCAGACTCTAGCAAGAGAGAACCACTACCTAGGATAGAGGAGGGAAGACAGGAGAAGGAAGCAAGGAAGAAGATGAGGAAAAAAATGGGTCCCTGGATGGACTTCCAAAGCAAAACCACTGCCCAGAGAGAGAAATTTAACTTCTAGCTTGTTTGAGCCCCTGTAGCTCTGGGTCCCACTGTTATACAACTTAGCCTGTATCCTACATAATATAGTAACTATGCTCCCTAAGACGCTGTACATCTTTTAGCCCCATAAAGACATATAATTAACAATTTAGGAAATTAAAAGCACAGCAGTCATTATTTTATGTTAAAAAGGAACCTGAACATGTTTGATATTTTATATAATTGCAATATTTTGGAAAGTCTGATCTTGGCTTTAAGTTGAAATCTTACTAAACTTATATATAATATTAGAATATATAAGAAAACTTCAAGCTTACCATATTTGTAAATTTAATATAGTCATGTACCACATAATGTCTCGCCCAACGATGGACCACATATATGATGGCTGTCCCTCATAAGATTACAATGGAGGTAAAAAATTCCCATGGTCTAATGACATTGTAGTACAGCACAGTACTCATGTATTTCTGGTAATGCCGGTGTACACAAACCTACTGGGCTGTCAGTCATATAAAAGTATAGCACAGACAAGGCCAGACGCAGTGGCTGATGCCTGTAATCCCAGCACTTTGGGAGGCCGAGACCATCCTAGGCAACATGGTGAAACCCCGTCTCTACTAAAAATACAAAAATTAGCCAGGCATGGTGGCTCGCGCCTGTATTCCCAGCTACTAGGGAGGCTGAGGCAGGAGAATCACTTGAACCCGGGAGGCAGAGGTTGCAGTGAGCTGAGATCACACCACTGCACTCCAGCCTGGCGACAGAGCGAGATTCCATCTCAAAAATAAAATAAAATAAAATAAAATAAAATAAAATAAAATAAAAAGTATAGGCCAGGTGCAGTGGCTCACACCCATAACCTCAGCACTTTGGGAGGCTGAGGCAGGCAGATCACGAGGTCAGGAGATCAAGACTATCCTGGCAAACATGGTGAAACCCTGTCTCTACTAAAAAAATACAAAAAATTAACCAGGCGTGGTGGCAGGCGCCTGTAGTCCCAGCTACTTGGGAGGCTGAGGCAGGAGAATGGCGTGAACCCGGGAGGTGGAGCTTGCAGTGAGCCGAGATGCGCCACTGCACTCCAGCCTGGGCAACAGAGCAAGACTCAGTCTCAAAAAAAAAAAAAAGTATAGCACAGACAATTACATACAGTACACAGTACCTGATAATAAACAACTGTTACTGGTTTATGTGTTTTCTATGTTTTCTATTATTTTAGAGTATACTCCTTCTACTTATTAAAAAACAAAACAAAACAAAACAAAACAAAAAAACGGCTGGGTGTGGTGCCTCATGCCTGTAATCCCAGCACTTTGGGAAGCCGAGGCGGGGGGATCACTTGAGGTCAAGGGTTCGAGACCAGTCTGGCCACCATGTGAAACCTCATCTCTGCTAAAAATACAAAAATTAGCCAGGTATGGTGGCATGCACCTGTAATCCCAGCTACTTCGGAGGCTGAGGCAGGAGAATTGCTGGAACCCGGGGCCGGAGGTTGCAATGAGC
This sequence comes from Gorilla gorilla gorilla, assembly GCF_029281585.2. Lineage (NCBI taxonomy): Eukaryota > Metazoa > Chordata > Mammalia > Primates > Hominidae > Gorilla > Gorilla gorilla. Next base: position 38,859,153 of record NC_073246.2, read on the forward strand.
CAAGATCGTGCCATTGAACTCTAGCCTGGGCAGCAGAGTGAGATTCTGTCTCAAAAAAAACCCAACAAAACAGTTAACTGTAACAGCCTGAGGCAGGTCCTTCAGGAGCTACTGTGGGGGAAGGCATTGTTATCACAGGAGTTCACTGCTCCATGCACGTTACTGCCCATGAAGACCTTCCAGGAGGACACATGTGCAGTGAAAGTCAGTGATACTGACGATCCTGACCCTGGGCAGCCTAGACTAATGTGTGTGTTTCTACATTAGTTTTTAGCAAAAAAAGTTTAAAAAGTAAGAAACAGGCTGGACATGGTGGCTCACAACTATAATTCCAGTGCTTGGTGAGGGCTGAGGTGAGAGGACTGCTTGAAGCCAGGAGTTGGAGATCAGTCTAGGAAACATAGCAATTTGTATGTTCACAAATTTGTAGAGGTAAATAAATGAAAATAAGAATAAAATTTTAAAAACAAAATTTTTTTAAAAATATATAAAATCTTAGAAAAAAGCTTTTAGAATAAGGATAGAAAGAAAATATTTTTTACAGCTGTACAATGTGTTTGTTTTAAGCTGTTATTATGAAAGAATCAAAAATTTTAAAAAATCAAGTTTATAAAGTAAAAACATGATAGTAAGCTAAGATTAATTTATTATCGAAGAAGAAGGCTGTTATAAATTCAGTGTAGCCTAAGTGTACAGTGTTTATAAAGTCTAAAGTAGTGACTGTTGTGTCCTAGGCTTTCACATTCACACGCCACTCACTCACTGACTCGCCCTGAGCCACTTTCAGTCCTGTAAGCTCCATTCATAGCAAGTGCCCTATACAGGTGTACTGTTTTTTATCTTTTATACTGTATCTTTACTGTGCCTTTTCTATGCTTAGATACACAAATACTTACCACTGTGTTACAGCTGCCTACAGTATCCAATGCAGTAACATGCTGTACAGGTTTATAGCCTAGGAGCAATAGGCTACCCCATAAATCCCAGGTGTAAAGTAGGCTACAGCATCTAGATTTGTGTAAGTACACTCTATGATGTTTGCATGATGAAATCACCTAAGGACGCATTTCTCACAATGTGTATCTGTCGTGAAGCAACACATTAACTATAATGTATACGAATTATGTAAGTGTTCAAAAACGTGGTGTCTGTTAATCCAGACAACTTAAAAATCTAAAAAGAAACTGGGAGGAGGGGTGGGTGGAGTCATGAGGAAGGAGCAGGAGCAAGTAGATGGACTCAGGGGGTGGGGAGGCACGTGTAGTTCTAGCGGTGAGTTCATGGGTATTTACTGTATTATTTCAAATCCACAGGTGAATGAGATCCATGCACAAACCAACGATGAGAGTACATTTGGAACAAGGAGTATGGTTAACCCAATTCTGTGTACCTAGAGTCCTAAAATGAAATGAAATATTTTAAGATATTTGAGTTTGTAGGCCGGGTGTGGTGGCTCACACTTGTAATCCCAGCACTTTGGGAGGCCGAGGTGGGCAAATCACAAGGTCAGGAGATCAAGACCATTCTGGCTAACACAGTGAAACCCCATCTCTACTAAACATACAAAAAAAATTAGCCGGGTGTGGTGGTGGGCGCCTGTAGTCCCACCTACTCGGGAGGCTGAGGCAGGAGAATGGCATGAACCCAGGAGGCAGGGTTGGCAGTGAGCCGAGATCGCGCCACTGCACTCTAGCCTGGGCAACAGAGCGAGACTCCGTCTCAAAAATAAATAAATAAATAAAAAATAAATAAAAGTCCAAGGAGCCGGAAGTGGTGGCTCATGGCTGTATCCCAGCACTTCAGGAGGCTGAGGCGGGCAGATCACCTGAGGTCACGAGTTCAAGACCCACCCTGGCCAACATGGTAAAACCCCGTCTCCACTAAAAATACAAAAAATTACCTGGGCGTTGTGGCGGGCGCCTGTAGTCCCAGCTACTCGGGAGGCTGAGGAAGGAGAATGGCATGAACCCGGGAGGCAGAGCTTGCAGTGAGCCGAGATCGCGCCACTGCACTTCGGCCTGGGCAACTGAGCAAGACTGCGTCTCAAAAAAAAAAAAAAGAGGCCGGGCGTGGTGGCTCACGCCTGTAATCCCAGCACTTTGGGAGGCCGAGGCAGGTGGATCCCAAGGTCAGGAGATCGAAACCTTCCTGGCTAACATGGTGAAACACCGTCTCTACTAAAAATACAAAAAAATAAAATAAAATAAATTAGCCGGACGTGGCAGCATGTGCCTGTAGTCCCAGCTACTCGGGTGGCTGAGGCAGGAGGATGGCGTGAACCTGGGAGATGGAGCTTGCAGTGAGCCGAGATCGCGCCACCGCACTCCAGCCTGGGCAACAGAGTGAGACTGTCTCAAAAAAAAAAAAAAAGAAAGAAAGAAAGAAAGAAAATTAGCCCTGAGTTCACCAAAACCGTCATATCAACAGGAAAGAAAGAAAGAAAGAAAGAAAGAAAGAAAGAAAGAAAGAAAGAAAGAAAGAAAGAAAGAAGGAAAAGAAAGAAAGAAAGAAAGAAAGAAAGAAAGAAAGAAAGAAAGAAAGAAAGAAAGAAAGAAAGAAAGAAAATTAGCCCTGAGTTCACCAAAACCGTCATATCAACAGCTGGTCTTCTTCTACCAAACATAAGAGACATAAGTACTGTTTGACTGGACCTAGGTTAATAAAAGCTTTATTTTGGAATCTCAACGATCTAGATCTCTTTAAAACCATTAATTCGTTCCTCTCGTTACTAGAAAGGATAGAAGCATTGGTTAAAATCTTATCTCTCACTTAGCAGCTGGTTAAAACCTTGTCTAGGCCGGGAACAGTGGCTCACGCCTGTAATCCTAGCACTTTGGGAGGCTGAGGCAGGCAGATTGCCTGAGCTCAGGAGTTCGAGACCAGCCTGGGCAACACGGTGAAACCCGGTCTCTGCTAAAATACAAACAATTAGCTGGGCGTGGCAGCGTGCGCCTGTAGTCCCAGCTACTTGGGAGGGTGAGGCAGGAGAATTGCTTGAACCCGGGAGGTGGAGGTTGCAGTGAGCTGAGATCGCACCACTGCACTCCAGCCTGGGCAACACAGCAAGACTCCATCTCCAAAAAAAAAAAAGAAAGAAAACCTTGTCTATCACTTAGCAATGATATTCCTATCACTTTAGGAATGTCATTTAATCTTATAGCCTAAGTTTTCTTATCTTCAAAATGGCAATAATAATAATGATAATACTTTGTAGAGCCGTTAAGTATTAGTGATGACAGCTGCAGCCAGTCTGGAGCAGGGTAGGCGCGGCCAGGGATATGCGCTCTGTGGAACCAGGAGGAGCTGGGAGCAGGCAGGAGCCCTTCCCGCTTCTGAGTTGGCGGGGCAGGAGCCCAGTGCTCCCAGGCATAGCTGCAGCCTCCCAGCCACAGCTGCGGACCTGGGCATCCCTGCACTCTCAGGGGTCCCAGAAGCCCCCGCTTCCCCACAGGCTTGGAAATGCCTGATCCCCCTGCCTGGCCTCTTCCTGCTCCCTGTGCCCGCTCTGATTCTGGAGCAAAATTGAAGCTGAGCCTGGGTGCTGTCGCAACCCGGCCAGGTGAGTGCTGCTCAGGATGGTGCTGACTCACCAGCCCCCTGCCACCTCAGCCCCCCTCTAGACTTTAGGAGCCACTCTGGACCACGAGGATGGGAGGGAGGCCGAGGAGGGGCTGAGGACGGCTGGTTGCAGGCCTGTAGGCACCCCTCAGCACAAACAGCCTGGGCACCTTGGACAACATGACTGACAGCAGAAGGCAGACAGGCTCATAGGTAGAAAGGGGCGGGTCCCTGGTGACGCCCATACCTTCAAGCCAAGACCAGCCCAAAACCTGGGGACCTGGCTGTCAGTTCCAGGTGAAGCCTGTGGCCCAGAGTGAGAACTTAGAGTGCTTTTTCTGGCCCGCCCATGGCTGCCCATGGACCAATCAGCATGCGCTTCCTCCCTTCTGAGCCCATGAAAACCTCAGACCCAGCCAGACTCACACAGAGGCTGGGACTACCAGCTGCAGAAAGGAGCTACCCACTTCAGGTCTCCTGAGAGCTGTTCTGCCACTCAGTGAAGCTCCTCTCTGCCTTGCTCACCTTCCAGTTGCTCACCCTCCACATACCTCATTCTTCCTGGATGCAGGACAATAACTCAGGACCCACCGAATGGCGGTACTAAAAGAGCTGTAAGACAAACCAGGGCTGAAACATGTCCCCGTGCTCACTACATTGCAGGCAACAAGAAGGAGAGAAGAACTGTGGCCCTTTAAGAAGCCAAGATCTAGGGGCTCCCCAAGCCAAGGCTGTAAACACCCTCTTTGGGGCTCTGTGGTTCCCAGCGTCTCCATGCTTCCAGGTGCCACCATGTTCCCCTTGTCCAGACATGGGTGCCCACAGCAAAAGCCTCATTCAGTACACCTGGTCCAGCCACAGCCTTCCATGGAACCACCCACCCCCCGACCCTGCACTTCTCACCCACACACCCCTTGCCGCTCTGCACCCAGCTTGCCCCTGGTAGGTGTGCGATCTGAGCTGGTAGAATGAGCTGAGTGCAGCCTGCCAGGCCAAGTGGGTGGAATAAGACCAGTGGGCACAAGCAATACTTAGGCAGAAGGCACCGCTAGCCACAGAGGTTTCTGTCTGGTGAAACGACACCCCAAGGATCCTGTGACATTAGGGGTAACGTTTATAAAATACGTAGCAAGGGCTCAATAAATGGCTTATTATTATCATAAGTGTCTACAGGGCTAAACGAAACATTACAAACCTTCAGGAGAGAATGTACTGTCTTAACACACTGCACTGCTCCAGGCCCATCTGCCTGATGCTCTGCCCGCTCCAGGGCCCCCATCAGAAAGTCTCTCGCTATCCTATACTATCTGCACCTGCCTCCCCTTATTTTGGTTCACCCTGAATTCCAGTCAATTACTTCTTGTTTACTTCCCCGTTTTTCTTCTTCTCTCAATACAGCATCTTACAGATAATCTTCATGAAATGGGAATCCAGTAAACATGGCTAGCATCAGCAAAATCCCCACTGGATGATCTACATAGCAGGGAACAATGGCGGGTGAGGACCCACAAGTGAGGGGAAGGAAGCTGCAAGGGTACGCTGGGGTCAGACCTCCAGGAGCCTCAGGGCATGGACTGCACCTGGAGGGATGACATCCACCAAAAGCTTATGCAACACTGTCCCAACTGGATGTGGGTCCAGAATGACTAACTCTGGCCATCAAGAGGAATGCCCAAGGAAGGGACATGAGACAGGATATTTTCACAGCTCAGACAAAAGATAATGAACATGAGGATGGAATGAGGAGCAGTGGAGATGAAGGAGAGGAGCTGACAATTTAGGGAGTGCTGTTAGAACTCATAACTTCACGGAAGCGAGGAGGAGGTGCAAGGAAAAGCCGGGTGGCGTGTTAATTTGGGATTTTCTCTCTTTGAAGTAGAAGAATACAAACACAACTCATTTTGGACATGTGGCTGAGGTTGAAGTATTTTCAGAATACTCAGGGAAAGACGTTTAGGACGTAGGTGGTGATATACCCCAGCCACTCAGGTCGATTTAGGAAGCAAGAAATTGTAGGAATGGATGAGATGACCTGAGAGAGAGTGCTGCTCAATAAAAACATAACGTGAGCCACAAATACAAGCCACACACGTGGTTTTAACTTTCCTAGCAGTGACCAGGCGTGGTGCCTAACATCTTTAATCCAAGTATTTTGGGAGGCTGAGGAGGTAGGATCCCTTGAGCCCTGAGTTTGAGGCTGCAGTGAGCTATAATGACCACTGTACTCCAGCCTAGGTGACACAATAAGATCCTGTCTGAAAAATAATAACAATAAATTTTTCTAGCAGCCACATTAAAAACATAAAAAGAAACAGGTGAAAATAATTTTACTAATATATTTAACCCAAAATATCCAAAGAGAAAGGGAGCCACAAAGGCTAGGAAAGAGCACTCATAAAAAGACAAATTTGAGGCCGGGTGTGGTGGCTCACACCTGTAATCCCAGCACTTTGGGAGGCCGAGGCAGGTGGATCACTTGAGGTCAGGAGTTCAAGACCAGCCTAGCCAACATGGCAAAACCCCGTCTCTACTAAAAATACAAAAATTAGCCTGGTGTGGTGGCACATGCCTGTAGTCCTAGCTACTCTGGAGGCTGAGGCATGAGAATCACTTGAACCCAGGAGGCGGAGGTCCCAGTGAGCCGAGATCACACCACTGCACTCCAGCCTGGGTGACAGAGCAAGACTCTGTCTCAGGAAAAAAAAAAAAAAAAAGCAAATTTGGTTTTGACTAAGACACATCAGTTCCTTATGGGACACAAGTAAACAGGGTACTCACTGTTTCTGAAGAGGATGATCTCTGTAAATTCTCACTTTGTACCCAAATGCTCTCCGTGACAAATGCTATGTGTTCTGCTTCAAGTATAAAAGGAGACACAAGAAATAGGGCCCATTTGTTCAAGTCTTCAATGGACTGTATAGAGGGAAAGAAACATAATGAGATTGTCACTTCATACCACAACTGCCATAAATTTCAACCCCCTCTGAAACATACCCTCCCCTATAATTCCAAGTGACATGGAAATAAGCTTATCTGATGCTCCTCTGCAGGCCGCAGGAACCGTGTGTTTCTTGTTTAGCTGTGACTGTTTAAGCACCTGCAAAAGCCCATCGATGACTCAGGACAGCTTTAATATCTCTAGACAACTGTTTTCAAGCCATGAATTCTGAAATGGGGCCTAGCCCCGCCATTCCTCACTGCTTAGCACACAGTAGCTAACCGGGAAGTACATTTAAAGATGAGGAGGCTGGCCGGCACAGTGGCTCACGCCTGTAATCCTAGCACTTTGGGAGGCTAAGGTGGGCGGATCGCTTGAGCCCAGGAGTTCAAGACCACCCTGGCCAACATGGTGAAACCTTCTCTCTACAAAAAACATACCAAAAAAATGAGTTGGGCATGGGGGTGGGCGCCTGTAGTCCCAGCTACTCAGGAGGCTGAGGTGGGAGGATCACTCGAGCCTGGGAGCCCGAGGTTGCAGTGAGATGAGATCATGCCACTACACTCCAGCCTTGGGTGACAGAGTGAGACCCTATCTCAAAAAAAAAAAAAAAAGATGAGGAGGCTTAGAAGTACGTACCCACCAACAGAAGCTCCTTACTCACAGAAGCCTGAAGGGCTGTTCCTTCATTCCCTACAGCCATCACAGCACAGGGCACAAGGCAGTTTTTCTTTACGCCTTCCTTATAGTGAAATCAACCCTGCTCCTCTCCCTGAGATCTGGGAAGTGCGCAAGTCTCTGGATGCTCACACAGCAGTTAAATCCAGAGAGAAAAGCTATTTCAGGGAAAGGCATTTACCATATGCAGACGCAATCAGACATACTTTAATGGAATGTAAACTCCAGTCAGGAGTGATTGTAGTTTTTCAAAAAGAAGATTAGAATCAAGATTGGTTAGCAAATCAGAAATACCCAGTTATCTCTCGTTTTCTTTCCTGAAATCTCTCTAAGAAAAACAGCAAATTGATTTGAAAAGGCTTTCAAATACAGGATATAGCCAGAGAAGAAAAAGATGAAATCTGAGCGGGGTATGCAGGAGGCTTTCACCATCACCCAGAAGGAAGGTAACTAGGCAGGCTCCACTGTGCTGCATATCAGTTCAAATCTGCTTGATAAAAACCTATTGAACTAAATAATGAATGAAAATTTAGGGGAGAATTTGCCCCTCCCTCAGTATACATAATTATCAATATAGTGGTTAAAAAGTATGTCCACTTAGGCCGGGCGCGGTGGCTCACGCCTGTAATCCCAGCACTTTGGGAGGCTGAGGCACCTGAGGTTGGGAATTGGAGACCAGCCTGACCAACATGAAGAAACCCTGTCTCTACTAAAAATACAAAATTAGCCGGGCGTGGTAGTGCATGCCTGTAATCCCAGCTACTCGGGAGGCTGAGGCAGGAGAATCATTTGAACCCGGGAGGCAGCAGTTGCGGGAGCCGAGATCGTGCCATTGCACTCTAGCCTGGGCAACAAGAGCAAAACTCCATCTCAAAAAAAAAACTATATCCACTTTATCCAAGCATAGAATGTGTACATTAAACAGACAAAAAGCTTGATATTGCCAATTTGTATAAACTGTCTTTGGTTAAACTTATCAATTGATTGTAGGGCATTCAATTATAAACACACACATTCAGTATTTATGCATTTGATTTTAAGGGTATAACATATGAGAACACGCCAGGCTTGGTGGCTCACACCTGTAATCCCAGCACTTTGGGAGGCCAAGGTGGGCGGATCACCTGAGGTCAGGAGTTTGAGACCAGCCTGGCCAACACTTTGGTGAAACCCTGTCTCTACTAAAAATACAAAAATTAGCCAGGCATGGTGGCTCATGCCTGTAATCCCAGCTACTCAGGATGCCAAAGGAGGAGAATCACTTGAACCTGGGAGGTGGAGATTGCAGTGAGCGGAGATCGCGCCACTGCACTCCAGCCTGGGTGACAGAATGAGATCCATCTCAACATATGGGCATGAGATTCAGGTGTGTCCTTATTTCAGCCCAAGTAGACTGAGGTATCCCTCAAAAGTAGACCCAAGTAGACTGAGATATCCACCAACTCATCAACCTGATCATATTTTAAATCTCAAAATAACAGTAGCCAACCACAAATAAATGGTCAAGCTTTCCACCTGTAGACCTTAAACACCACAGCTTAAACCCAACAACTATTAAATTTACTATTTCAAGTCAAGCTGCTATGCTAAACAGTCTCACTTCCTAATAAGAAAAAGATACTAACTAGAATAGGAACTGTGATTTAAAGGCTACAGGGATGCAGAGCATGGCCATCCCATCTAGTCTGGAAAACTAGGAAATGACGCAGCAATATCTAACCAAATCTGTAGGCAAAGCTTACTGTGCAGAGTGAGAGAGCAGAGTTACAGAATCCATGAAAGCACCAGGCCACTCCTACTCCGGCCTGCACAGGTAGGCAAGGGCTGAAAAGCACTAGTTATGGTTAGTGTAGTTAACAGAAGACCAGCGGAGTCATGAAAATGTTCAAAAGTAAAACTGTCCAAGAAAATGAGACATTCCCATCTCAATGTTTTTATATGTCCAAAATTTCTATTCTGACTTAAATCCTAAATGTAATTGATCCAATTTGGAAACTACTACAAAAAGCTCACCCCTCAATTTTTTGCCATTTTATTGAGTTATCTTTCTCAATCAGGTTAATTCCCAACGCTCTAAGCCATACATTGTATGTAATGCATGAACTTCTTCCCCTTTTGTCTGGGTAGTGTCAGTTATGTGGAGGTGGTACTAGTTATTTGCATAACTAGTACCTTGGGGGACCTGAGAAAACAGTCATTCATATTCAGTGTGACATAATACATACATGGTACTAACAAGAAAGAGTATTTTTTTATTTGCTAGTGGCACAATTTCATCCCATATCTAAGCACAGCCTCCAGGCAATGTTCAAACCTGAGATAAGATTCAATTCCCCACAGGGGCTTTACGGTGTGACATATGCAGAAAACGTCATTTTAGTGCTAAAAGTGAGGCAATATTCCAGAAAACAGAGGAAAGGGACAAGAAACAGATTAAAAGCAAAACACATTTAAATATTAATGAGAACAATGCTACCGATGTCCACGAAATTTTGTGCAGTACTGCACTGTGAAGCTAAGCCCATTTCCAAAAACAGCTGAATGGAAAGATCTGTTGTTCCCTTTACAGCAAGGCAGCAGACTTTTTACAGAGATTAATTGACTGGCCCAAGTCACGAGGTAGGTGACAGAGTGGGCTGAACACGTAACCACCATCCTAAGCACTGGGTCAAAAAAAACAAAGGCTGACTGTCAACTGAAATTTAAAAAACGCAAAGACCATCAGTCGGGTGCCCAAGTTGGTGAATGATGCAACCTAACTAACAGAAGATGGAGAGGGAAAAGGGCAGTTTTTGTAAATTTGGGGACATCTGACAAAAAGCTGATGACACAGGTGGGAGTTTTTTGTTTGGGATTTTTTTTTCTTAAGACAGGGTCTTGCTTTGTCACCCAGACTGGAGTGCAATGGCTCAATCATAGCTCACTGTAGCTTCAAACTCCGGGGCTCAAGTGACCCTCCCGCCTCACCCTCCGGAGTAGCTGGCACTACAGGCGCGTGCCACCACGCCGACCTAAGTTTTTTTTTTTTTTTTTTTGTAGAGAGGGGTCTAGCTATGTTGCCCAGGCTGGTCTCCATCTCCATCTCCTGGGCTCAAAGCTATCCTCCCTCCTAGGCCTCCCAGAGTGGAGGGATTACAGGCATAAGCCACCGCTCCCGGCCGGCCACAGCTGTCTTTCCTGGTTCACGGTCACCCAAACGCCGGCTCGAAGTGTGGGAGAGGAGGTTGGGGGCGACCCCAGGTGGGCACTGCTGGCGTCCGGCTGTCAATCCACAGCTCACGTCCTCACAGGTGCGCGCCTAGAGTCACGCGTCCAGCACCGCCCGGCTGGCCGGGAAGAGGCGACCGGGTCCGTGGTCCGAGTCCCGCACCTCCGGCCTCTCTCTGGGCCCCGGGGCAACCGCCCCTCCCGGGCCGCACAGGCCGCACTGAGGGCGCCACTCCGGGACTCCTGAACTCCCGGGCTCCCGGCGGGGACGAGCCGCAGGGACGGGGGCACTTCCGGCTCGCGGGGCCCTGGTCGCCCGCCCGACCCGCCCACCTGGCTGTCGCTGACGCAGAAGACGCGGCTGCCGCGGCTCAGGCACACGCGGGCGCCGGGGGGCTGCGCGGCCGCGCCGCAGAAGGTGAAGGAACAGCGCGAGGCACGCAGCCGCCGCACCGTGGCGCGCACGAGCTCAGCCGGCCGGCGACCCCAGCGCGCCCACAGGTACAGGTAGCACAGCGTGATGAGCATGGCCGCGCCGCCGGCAGGGCGAGCCCGCCTCGCCGGCCCCAGCGCCCCAGGCCCGGCCCCGCCCCGGCCGGAAGGGCCGCACCGCCCTCCTGGGCCAGGCGGTGCGGGGGTGGGGACGGCGGGGGAGGCGGGGACCCGGAAGGTGACGCGGGCAACTGGAGGCTGCGGCGGGAGGGGAGGGGCGGGGGGGGAGGCCGCGCCCGGCTGTGTGATGGGGAAGCTCCGGAGGCCGCGCCCAGGGCTGGTGGCGGCGGCGAGGGGCAGCGCTGGGGCGGGGGGTGTGCACCGGGGTCAGGGGACGCCGCGGCTGCACCCGGAGAGGGGGCTCGAGGGAGTGGAGGCCGGGGTGAGGGGCCGCGCCAGGGCTGAGGAGTGGGATGGGTAGGTTGTGGATGCGGGGGAGGGGAGGCTCCAGTGGCTGCCCGACCTGTTTAAGCCAAGTCCGGCCTCCCTTCCTTGGAGGGGTGGGAGGCGGATTGAGGAGGGGGCTCTGCCTATGTTCATAGCTGCCAAGGCCAACCTTTACTAACCAGCAGCACACCGGGAGTCCCAGAGCGCTCCACAGCCGCTACCCAGTCCACTTGGGAAAATAAGATAAGGCCGTTTTTATTAAATTACACTAAGCCTTCATGCAAAAGATTTTAAGGTCAATCACATACATTCACGGGATGCAATAATGTTTTTTTAAATAAGGACAGGAAACAGAAATTGAAGACAGATAAGCACCAAGAAGGCTGCCTCTAAAAAGGCTGTGCCAGGAAGGCTCCCTATGGTGTTCTTGCTACACGTGGGTCAACAGTTTGACTATAAGCATCCTAACACCAGTGGGAAAAAGAAAACATCACCATGATTTGGTGTTCTTGTCTCCAAGGGAAGCATAATTAGTCCTGACACAGAGGCTTCTCCCATAGAACCTCATTTCTTTAAAAGGCATTATATAAAGAACGTGTTCTGAACAGCTGCGAAGCACAGCAAAGAATTCCATCCAGTGGCTTCCTATTCTGGCCCTCGCTGAAAATAGGTGGCAAGATGCAGCAAAAGCAATCATGTACACCACGTCCATCTCTTAATCGAAGGATAGTTTTTGTTTGTTTGTTTTTGAGACAGAGTCTCTCTCTGTCGCCCAGGCTGGAGTGCAGTGGTGCAATCTCGGCTCACTGCAAGCTCTGCCTCCTGGGTTCAAGCGATTCTCCTGCCTCAGCCTCCCGAGTAGCTGGGATTACAGGTGCCCGTCACCATGCCTGGCTAACTTTGGTATTTTTAGTAGAGACAGGGTTTCACCACGTTGGCCAGGGTGGTCTCGAACTCCCGACCTCAGGTGATCCACCCGCCTCTGCCTCCCAAAGTGCTGGGATTACAGGCGTGAGCCACCGCGCCCAGCTAGGATAGATTTTTTTTAAGAGACAAGGTCTCGTTCTGTCGCCCAGGCTGGAGTGCAGTGGCATAATCACAGCTCTCTGCAGCTTCGAACTCTGAGCTGAAGTGATCTTCCTGGCCACCATGCCCAGCTAATTTTTTAGAAATTATTTTTCATAGAGACAGGGTCTTGCTGTGTCGCCCAGGCTGGTCTCAAACTCCTGGTCTCAAGCAGTCAAACTCCTGCCTGGATCTCCCAAAGCGCTGGGATTACAAGTTTGAGCCATGGCGCCTAGCCATAAAGAGATTTTTAAAGTACCTTGGCCATTTGTTCATCTGCTTTAATGTAGCTGCATAGAATACCCACTCCCAGAACTTCAGACTTTTGGTTAGATAACATCGTATATTTTCCCCCTTGCATATAGCGATAGATTTTTAAAAGAGAGAAAATCCAAAAAGAAATAACTGGGCTTAAAAGCAAGCATCTCTGTGGACCAGAAATAGAAGAAAAACCAAGTGATGAACAGAACTAAAGCCATATCCTACACTTCTCTACAGGACAGTGGCAGCCGGAAAGTGGGTTCCTGCATGGTAACAAGACCTTAAAATTGTGTCACTGGAGAAGGACGTGCAGTTCCCGCTGAGGAGAGACTTGGCCACTCCAGGACAACACAGGACTACAAGTCAGGAATTTGAAGATGAAAAGTGCTCAACAGTGATAAATCCTAAATGTTTCACTGAACAACCTTTCAGATAGCCTTCTTGAAGTTTGCTGAATTATGGCTCTAAGGACCACTCCCCACCCCTGCTAGGTATGGAGAGGTCATCTCCTCTATCTGAAGGTGACCAACATCTCCAGTTTTTCCAGATTCCCTAGGGGTTTTGAGACCTTCCCACACCTTCCCACAGGTACTGTAACTCCACCTGGCCAATAGGAATTTTCCAGGTTTACCCTTAGGTGTTTCGAGATATGGTCTCAGAATACATCATGGGAAAATTACATTTTGGGGTCAATCCTGTATACCAATTCTAGGTTAAAAGCATGGGGACCACCATGGTTCAACATGAGCTGACCCTTGCATTGACGAGTACTGATACCATTCATGCCTGGGGAAGGAACAGAGGGAGGAAGATATGAAGGGCACAGTGAGAAGTGAAACAGTCACATAACAAACTCTGTTTATGATCCCGCCCTAAAATGATTTCATTTTGCAAAGGTCAAGGATAGAGTTGAGTTTCATCACCCCTATATAACAAAGGAATAGGGGAAGGATGCAAAAATAATACACCAAGGGATATTAATGTGTATGCACCTGATCCTCATCCTGTAGTCCCTCACTGCTCAAAGCGTGGTCCTTAGAGCAGCAGCAGCAGCATCACTTGGAAGCTCGCAAGAAAAGCGGAATCCTAGGCCCCACCCAACCCCAAATCAGCGTCTGCATTTTGACAAAATCCCAGGAGACTCACAAAGACATTAAAGTTAGAGAAGCACTGCTAACAACTTCCCCTGTCATTCCCTGGGTCCGGGCTACTCTAGACTCTAATAAGACATTTCCAAAATGATGTGGAAAATAAGACCACAGACTAGGGATTTTTTTTTTTTTTTTTTTAGATGAAGTCTCACTTGCCCAGGTTGGAGTGCAGCACGATCTCAGCTCACTGCAACGTCCGCCTCCCGAGTTCAAGTGATTCTCCTGCCTCAGCCTCCCTAGTAGCTGGGATTACAAGCACATGCCACCACACCTGGCTAATTTGTGTATTTTTAGTAGAGATGGGGTTTCACCATGTTGGCCAGGCTGGTCTCAAACTCCTAACCTCAGGTGATCGTCCCACCTCGGCCTCCCAACGTGCTGGGATTACAGGCGTGAGCCACCGCCCCCGGTCAGACTAGGGATTTAGAAGCAAGACTTTGTCATTTATAAGAACACTGCAGAAAGGAACAAGAATGACCCAGCTAGCCACTGAAGACCACCTCTGAAACCCATCAACATGACCGGCTTTCTATAGGAAAAGTCTCCACAGACTCAAAAAGTCTCTAGTTTCTTCCCCTTAGGAAGGCATGCCCTGGGAGTAACAGTTTGGGGACAAGAGAGAGTAGAGTGTTTACTGTCCTATCCCCCATTAAATACATGGCAGAACTTCCCCAGGGAAAGCCTATCATACTGACATTAACTCAGTACCTGTTTGAACTTGGAGAGCATTCAGAATTCTCATCAGTCAAATGGCCGGAGCTGAGAAGGGTAGCTTGTTTTGTTCGTTTTTGAGACAGGGTCTTGCTATGTCACCCAGGCTGGAGGGCAGTGGTGCAATCCCGACTCACTGCAGCCTCGACCTCGTGGGCTCAAGCAATCCTCCCTCCTCAGTTTCCCAAAGTGTTGGGATTACAGGCATGAGCCACCACACCTGGCTAATTTTTGTATTTTTTGTAGAGACAAGGTTTCACCCTGTTGCCCAGGCTGGTTTCCAACTCCTGAGCTCAAGCCATCTGCCCACCTTAGCCTCCCAAAGTTGTGGGATTACAGGCACATGCCACCACACCTGGCTAATTTTTATATTTTTTTGTAGAGACATGATTTCGCCATGTTGCCCGGGCTTGTCTCGAACTCCTGGATTCAAGCAATCTACCCGCCTCGGCCTCCCAAAGTACCGGGATTACAAGCGTGAGCCACCGTGCCCGGCCTGGGATACTTTCTAAGAACCAAGGAACTATGTAGAAAATCTTGGCCGGGCACAGAGGCTCACGCCTATAATCCCAGCACTTTGGGAGGCCAAGACGGGCAGATTACGAGTTCAGGAGATCGAGACCATCCTGGCTAACACAGTGAAACCCCGTCTCTACTAAAAAATACAAAAAAATTAGCCGGGCATGGTGGCGGGCGCCTGTAATCCCAGCTACTGAGGAGGCTGAGGCAGGAGAATGGCGTGAACCCAGGAGGCGGAGCTTGCAGTGAGCCAAGATTGCGCCACTGCACTCCAGCCTGGGCGACAGAGCAAGACTCCGTCTCAAAAAAAAAAAAAAAAGAAAAGAAAATCTTGATCTCTATTCAGTAACTTTAATACGTATATTAATATGTTCTTGTTTTTGGAACAATCATGTCAAATCAAGCAAAAAGTAATTTTATTTTGTTAATCAAAATAAAGAGAAAAGTAGACAATATTTAGAGCATCAAAAGAATTTAAATTAGAACATCTTGAACTATTGGAAATATGCATTTGAACTCAGGTCTTTAAGAGGAAAATAATTATCTTTCCTAGCTCTTTCACTGAGATGGCCTCAGAGTAGCCTTACCCCAAAATACACCTGAGTGCTCAGATTCTTGAATGGGTGCTCTTCTCCTCATTGCAAGGGACTAGAAATCCTTGGAGAAATCACTGATTCTGGTGTTCAAGAGATACCAGATAAGCTGGAACGTCTTATGCTAGGAAGCAGAAGAAGCTTCAAAGAAAAATAGGTCCAGGCAGAAGGATGCAGGAGACAAGCTAGAAGTGCCAAATCAGGACGATTTGAGTATCAAATTGAAATACACCCAATTATGAAGGTACCCAATTTTCAAGAGCCGGCTGGGCGCGGTGGCTCACACCTGTAATCCTACCACTCTGGGAGACTGAGGCGGGCAGATCACCTGAAATCAAGAGTTCAAGACCAGCCTGGCCAACATGACGAAACCCCATCTCTACTAAAAATACAAAACTTAGCCAGGCACAGTGGCATACACCTGCAGTCCCAGCTACTCGGGAGGCTGAGCCAGGAGAATCACTTGAACCCAGGAGACAGAGGTTGCAGTGAGCCGAGATTGCACCACTGCACTCAAGCCTGGGTGACAGAAAAAGACTCCATCTCAAAAAAAAAAAAAAAAAAATGAAGAGCCATGAAATCCATGGTCATCCTCAATAAAATTTAAATATTCGAAAAGAATGTAGGATAAAATGTGTTACTGCTGAGTCTCGTTATTTGGTTATGTTTGTATTGATTCATTTGTTGTATTGATAAAGATTAGTAGATGGCAAATTCTTCCTTTAGAAGGTTGTTTGTGACCCAAGAGGGCATCAATACAAAGACCCTAAAGCTGGGATTCCGAAGCACAGAGTCGCGGGAGAGAACCAAAGCTCATCGCATCTGGTTTAAGACTCCTTCAGAGTTGGATCAGCCTAAAAACAGGACATGGTACAAGATTTTATTCATTCCAAAGATTGTAAAAATTAAATTTATCCTGAGAATTTATCAGTCTATGTGGGAGCTACAGACTTCTATGAGCAAGCAGAGGTAAGTAATGTTTTAACTTCAATTAAAAGAGGCTAAGAGATCATCTTCCTTCTTTTGAATTTAATTTTTTTATTATTATTTTAAAAGACAGGGTCTTGCCCTACCACCCAGGCTGCTCTTGAACCCCTGACCTCAAGCTGTCCTCCTGCCTCAGCCTCCCAAAGCATTGGGATTACAGGCATGTGTCATGCCTGGCCTCACCCTCCTTGAGATTTCAGAATTGTTGACAGAATGACAATAAGTAGGATTCACTGTCTCCTTAAAGACTGAGGAAGGAAACCCAGTGAAACCTCTGATGGACAATGGCCTCAGTTAACTAGGACAGTAACTGTACAGTATCCATCTCCTAATCCAGTAAAACTGAGTTACATATAGAAAGGCTTGAAAGAAGCAAAGCCACAGATTTATATTTCTGTATTAATAAGGAATCTATGCATATTTTTGGTCTTATATATACTTGAAGTGTGTTAGAGTATGTGGCTGTTTTAAGTACATTCTTATAACTAATTTGAAATGGGTACTTCTATATTGAAGTCTTACTGAGTTTATGAATAGTATTGAAACATCTAAGGGAATATTATTAGGTTTGCCATATTAATATACTGAATCTGCTAGATTGATAAGAATTATATAATCAGGCAACTGAAATGTATAAAAAGGAAATTTAATTTAAAAAGGACTTGGGGGCAGACACAGTGGCTCATGCCTGTAATCCCAACAGTTTGGGAGGCCAAAGTGGGAGGATCACTTGAGTCCAGAAGTTCATGACCAGCCTGGGCAACACAGGGAAACCCCATCTCTATGAAAAAAAAAACCAAAACATTTTTTTTAAATTAGCCAAGCATGGTGGTGCATGCCTGTGGTGACAGCTTCTCGGGAGGCTGAGGTAGGAGGATCACTTGAGCCCAGAAGGTCAAGGCTTCAGTGAGCTGTGATCGCACCACTGGTCTCCAGCCTCAGCGACAGAGAAAGACCCTGTCTTTTTTTTTTTTTTTTTTAGCAGCTCTGGAATGAGAATAGGTATTTGTAACACACATAACTGATAAAGGATTCATATCTAGAATATACAAAGAACTCCAAATCAATGAGGAAAAGTCAGAAAACCAAAAAAGGAGGACAGCTAAAGCTGAAAAAGCACTTCAAAAACAGACTGTACCCAGCTGCCTGATAAACATGAAAAAGTATGCAGTCTCAAAGTAGGTCCAAATTAAGACCTTCATGAGAATTCGTATACACCCATCGGTTTGGCAGAAATCCCCTTCTCAAGCCCTGGAATTCTGGGCTCTACCCCCATTGCTCAAAGATCTGACCATTTTCCATTTCCATCCCTTCCCTCTTTCTGCAGTACCTGGCATTCCTGACCATGCTATTTCTACCAATCAACAAAAACTACTAGATACTCAGAGGGGATTTAATACAGAGAGTTGGCTACAACATGACAAAACACCAGACAAGGGAGGGCACTGTGGCTCATGCCTGTAATCCCAGCACTTCGGGAGGCCAAGGCGGGTGGATCACCTGAGGTCAGGAGTTTGAGATCAGCTGGCCAACATGGTGAAACCCCGTCTCTACTAAAAATACAAAAAATTAGCCGGGCATGGTGGCAGGCACCTGTAATCCCAGCTACTTGGGAGGCTGAGGCAGCAGAATCGCTTGAACCTGGGAGGCGGAGGTTGCAGTGAGCCAAGATCATGCCCTTGCACTCCAGCCTGGGCAACAAGAGTGAAACTCCGTCTGAAATAAATAAATAAATAAATAAATAAATAAACGGACACACACCACAGAAGGGACAGTGAGGCAACCCAGGGAATAGAAAGAGCAGAAGCCGCGACCCTCTGTAGGGCTGAGGGCACACAGCACAGGTCAAGTTACCATCGCCCGGGATCCAGGGTCCCCTGGTGGAAGCTGGAACCCACAGATCAGTGCCGTGGGAGATGGAGCCACAGAGAAACAACTGCTGCTGGAGACATCAGCAGAGGAAGAAGGCGGAAAAATACTGTAGCCGCTCCACACCTCCAGCCCAACGCCCCATGGCGGAACTTCACTAGAGGCCCCACGGCAGAAGATCCTCCAGGAACCTCCTTGTGGACCAGAGGAGAGAGATAGAGAGGCGGCAGGAGGCAAGGGTGTGTCTAAGAACAAACAGGCCACGGCCAGCCCCTGGCCTTCCTGAAACTCCTCCCTTGGGTTCTTTTAAAATTCAATATTCTGCTTCTGTTCCAGGGTTAATGGGCTGAACTGTGTCCCCCCAAATTCTAATGTTGAAGTTCTAACCCCCAGTACCTCAGAATGGGACTGCATCAGGAGACAGGTACTTTAAAATAGTCATGAAGGTAAAATGAGGTCACCACCTAATCTGTTATGACTGGTGTCCTTATAAGGATAAAATAGTCATTAAGGTAAAATGAGGTCATCACCTAATCTGTTTATGACTGGTATCCTTATAAGGAGAGGAGACTAGACACAGACATGCACAGGGGGACAATCCTGTAAGGACAAAGGGAGAAGACAGCCATCTCCAAGCCAAGGAGAGAGGCCTCAGGAGAAACCAACCCCGCCCACACCTTCATCTTGGACTTCTAGCTTCCAGAACTGGGGAAATGAATTTCTGTTGTTGAAGCCCCAGTCTGCAGTACTTAGTTATAGCAGCCCTTGCGAACCAGCACATCCAAGTTCTCCGTCTCTGTCTCTAACCCCTCTCTCAACCGTCGGCCATAAGTGAGCCTCTGCCCCCAACTTCTGGCCTCCTCTATGTTCTCTTCCTTGGTGACCTCTGGCAGTGACGCTCAGTCCTCATGGCCAGCTCTGGCCTCTCCCAGGCTCTGGCGCCGCAATCATCTCTTCCACTTGTCTCTGCTTGGATAGTCTGTCAGCATCTCAAAGGCAACATGAATAAAACCAAATGCATTTTTCCCTCCCACAAATTACCTCTTTATCCTGATTTCTCTTATCTCTGTTCATGACTTGTTCACCTTTTCACTGGGACCCAGAATTCATGCATCTTGGAGTCCCAACTTCTCCAGCCCCTGTGTCTTGTTTATTTCCATAGCAGTTGGTAGGCAGGACCTCCGCACAGTCTCACATGGTCCCTTCTTTCTAGTCCAGGCCCAGCTCAGCCCTCACCAGAACAGGCACTAGCACGACAGCCTGCTGGATGATTCCTGGTGCCCTTCCCCTGTTTCCCATGGTTCTGCCTCATCCAGCACACTCTGCAGTTGACTGCCTAAAGCACAGCGCTGATCCCATCACTCCTGCTTCTCAAACTCCTGCAGTGCCTGCCCCCACCCCAGAAAGTGCAGGCAGTCTTGCCTGGCATTCAAGACCTTCCACTGAGCCTAAGCAACATAGTGAGACCCCATCTCTACAAAAAATTTAAAAATTAGCCAGGCATGGTGGCACGTGCCTATAGCCCCAGCTACTTGGGAGGCTGAGGCGGGAGAACTGCTGGAGCCCAGGAGTTCCAGGATGTAGTGATCCATGTTCATACCACTGCACTCCAGCCTGGGCAACAGAAGAGACCCCATCTCTAAAAAGAAAAGAAAAAGACCTTCCATTGGACCCACCTAACTGGGTCTCCCTCCTTGGCAGCCATTCACTTATTCCACATTCATTCTGCACCTCCTGCACACGAGGTGCTATGCCAATTACTGGATACATTTAATCCCTCAACAACTCTGCATGGTGACCATTATTGTCCCCATCTTGCAAAGGAAGAAACTGAATTTTAGAACAGTTGAATTTTAGAACTTGAGCTCCCATAATTAGGTGGGGAAACTGATGTTTGAATTTGTGTCCTTTTGGCCCCAAAGTCCTTCTCTGGATAAACTAGGCAACCAAGAGCAAAGAATGCTCTATACCCAACAAAAATAGAAATGAAACTCAAGATCCAAGACGCAAGAGTGGCAGAAGGTTCAAGGTGCACCACTGCTAGCCCTGACAGCCTTTGTATCCAGGTCAGTCGAACAGACCGGGATTGTCCCCAACTTGGACACATCTAAAAAGCTGCAGGTGGGATGTCATCAAAATCACCTGGGAAAACAACCTGCTCTGAAAACAGAGGCATGATCCAAAAGACAAAGAGGTTTGTGATACCCTTTCTGTACAATAGCTGACTATCAGTAAGTCATTACTGTTTTAAGGAAGTCAGACACACACACGCATACACACACAGAAAAATACAAAAGTTAGCTGGGCGTGGTGGTGTGCACCTGCAATCCCAGCTGCTTGGGAGGCTGAGGCAGCAGAATCATTTGAACCCGGGAGGCAGAGGTTGCAGTGATCCAAGATTGCATCACTGCACTCCAGCCTGGGCAACAGAGCCAGACTGTCTCAAAAAATAAATAACAATAATAATAATAATGTTGCACCAATGTCAGTTTTGGTAAATCCATGGTTGTGTAAGATGTTAGCATTAGAGGAAGCTGGGTGAAGGTTCAAAGAACTCTCTGTACTATTTCTCTTTTGTAAGCCTAAAATTATTTCAAAATAATAGATGATAGAAATTAGAAGGTGACATTCCACTGAATTTCATCAGCACTCCTTTTTTCCCCTCTTCCGAACCAGCCATGTGATCTTAAGCAAATTATTTCATCTCTCTAGGTCACAGTTTTTCAACTACTTAGGAAAAAAAAGAGGGATACAAGCCAGATCATCTCTAACTTCCCCTCAATCTCTCAAATTCTGTGGTCCTCGTACATTTACAGTATGATGCAATCTACAAACATTTGATATTGGTGCTCTCTTATTCACCTTCATATCCCTGGTATTTAGCATTGTGCCTATACATAGTAGATGCTCACTGAAAGTTTTTGCAACTACCTCAAAAACTGAGGTTCATACCTCAGTTTGCAAAGTGAGGTAGAACTGCTAGCTCTTTTACCTAGTTGGCCACTAGAGAGCGAAGCGGTCACAAATTTTTTCTCTGTTAAAAGCAAATTTATCTTCGTCCAGCAGAGGGGAGTGGTCCTTTATATTCAGGAATGTAAAAATCAGGTCCTGGTTGGGGAAAGGGAGACATCTGTGAGCAGTTTCCTGCCTATCAGACAGGCCCTCCAGAGGGGTGATCAGTACCATAAGCTTCCAGGTAAGCACATGGGGCCACTGCCCCCACCCTCCAAAACACCCTCAAAAGTCTAAACCACCTCAATGGATGGCAGATTGCTCTGCAAATGGGGGAGCCCCACTCCTAATATGTTCCTCATTGTCTTCCTAACAATCGTGACTCATTTCTTGAACAAATGTTTCACTTTTAAAGGGTTTGCATAGAGGCAGCTTTAAGAGGTCAAATAAATGAATGTGGAAGGAAATTAAAACTTTTATAACCACATGAAAAAGGCATTAGCCAGTCATCCTGCCCAGCAGCCCAATAGTGAGCCTGTGTGAGTTGCCGTTTGTGTAGTGAAGCAATAGAGGCCATGGTCTGGACTCAGAAACCCTGGGTTCAGATACTGCCTCTGACCCCCCAACTCCCCAACAAAATGCACACATTCAGTGGCCATGTGACCAGGGCAAATGCCTCTCGTTCCACAGCTCCAATGCAGGAATAATAATAGCATCCACCTGGTGTGGGTGGGCGGGTTCAGAGAGAACAGCCACACAGGGCTAAGAGTGCAGACTATTGTGACCAAGCAACTGCCCACCTGGACAGAGTGAACAGGAAGGGAATAGAAGGGCAAGGCGCTTTCACTTCATCCTCATGAGCGCTCTTCGTGGGGAAACTATTACACAAAGTCGGGATGGGGAGTTCCTTCCCAGTAAATCGAGTTGCCTTTTTCAGGCACGGAAAAGCCCATCTGCCTGAATTTTCCTCAACTGGTCAATCATGGTGCCAGAAGTCCCAACCACTTGAACTGCTCCTTCAGGTTAAGTTACTTTATCTGCCAACTGTGTTAGTTTAAACAAGTCAGTTTCCAAGTCCTAAGCTGCTGCTTTTATCATCCCATTAATTTATAAAACTAAGAATAGGGGCCAAACGCAGTGGCTCACGCCTGTAATCCCAGCACTTTGGGAGATCGAGGCAGGTGGATCACCTGAGGTCAGGAGTTAGAGACCAGCCTGGCCAACATGGTGAAACCCCATCTCTACTAAAAATACAAAAAATTAGCCAGGCATGGTGGTGTGCACGTAGTCCCAGCTGCTCAGGAGGCTGAGGCAAGAGAATCACTTGAATCCAGGAAACAGAGGTTGCAGTGAGCCGAGATTGTGCCACTGCACTCCAGCCTGGGCGACAGAGCAAGACTCCCACCTCAAACAAAAAAGAAAAAGAAAGAAAATTAAGAATAGGACCCCACAGTGTGGGAAGGAGGCTGGAAGCGTCCTGATTAAACTGCAGCCTGAGGACTGCTGGGTGGGATCCTGTAGAGCACACTGAGCCCTGAGAAGGGGGCAAGAAGAGCCCCAGGATGCAAGGCCAGAGACTAGCTGGGGCAGAGAAGAGTGCAAAGCTGGCAGGACTGAAGGGTCGGGAGACCCTTAAAGAGACCCTGAAGCAGACGCCCTGGGAATGTACGTGTCACCGAGCAAAGCACATGAAGAGAACTGTTCAACAGCGGACTCAGCTGGGAACTCCAGACACTGCAGCAAAACCAGCACAGATGCATCCTCTCCTGTGGCTAAAAGCTCCATGAAAGGGGCCAGTGAGTCACATGACAACCGAATTTCTCCTCTGCCAACCTGAACATATTCTGGGACTGAGACTTCCGCACTCAGGGAAAACCAATCACACTGCTTAAAAGAAAAAAAAATTGGCCAGGTGCGGTGGCTCACGCCTGTAATCCCAGCACTTTGGGAGGCTGAGGCGGGCAGATCATGAGGTCAGGAGATCGAGACCATCCTGACTAACACAGTGAAACCCCATCTCTACTAAAAATACAAAAAAAAATTAGCCGGGCATGATGGCGGGCGCCTGTAGTCCCAGCTACTGGGGAGGCTGAGGCAGGAGAATAGCATGAACCCATGAGGCGGAGCTTGCAGTGAGCCAAGATCGCGCCACTGCCCTCCAGGCCTGGGTGACAGAGCAAGACTCAGTCTCAAAAAAAAAAAAAAAAAAAGAAAAAGAAAAAAAAACTACCTATTATAAACCCTTGATGCTATAAATTTAATGGAGCTGGAAATAAATTCCCTGGAAAGACTCTGGTGGGAGAAGGGGGGCATTACCTTCATCCGTTTACATTCTCCAGCCATGGGAACTAGCTCCTTTGTTTACACTGAATTTATGTTTCTATAGAGGCACCCAGGATTGAGTCTCCTATAGGGGGGTCCCATGAAGCTGCCATGCCCCTCTGTTGATACACCTTGCTTTGCAGGTCAATTTGTGATTTTTAAAATGGTTTTATGCAAACGACATGTTTAGCCCAAATGCACTGCAGGTAGCTTGTGATAAAACAGCAATACGGACCAGGCACATTGGCTCACACCTATAATGCCAGCACTTTGAGAGGCCAAAGCAGAAGGATCACTTCAGGCCAGGAGTTTGAGACCGGTCTTTGCAACATAGGGAGACTCCATCTGTACAGAAAATTAAAAATTAGCCAGGCAGCCAGGTGTGGTGGCTCACGCCTGTAATCCTAACACTTTGGGAGACAAAGGTGGGCAAACCACTTGAACTCAAGTTCAAGACCAGCCTGGGCAACATGGTGAAACCACATCTCTACGAAAGTAAAGAAAATTAGCCAGGCATGGTGGTGTGTGCCTGCAGTTCCAGCTACTCCTGGGGAGGTCGAGGCTGCAGTGAGCCGCGATCATGCCACTTGTACTCCACCCTGGGCGACAGAGCAAGTCCCCATTCCAAAAAAAAAAAAAAAAGGCTGGGTGTGGTGGCCTGCACGCCTGTGGTCCCAGATACTCAGAGGCTGAAAAGGGAGGATTGCTTGAGCCCAGGAGTTCAAGGCTGCAGTGAGCTGCGATCACATCAATGCACTCCATCCAGCCTGAGCAACGGAGTGAGACCCTGACTATATTTAAAAAATAAATAAATAAATAGGAAGAAACAACTCAACCACAGGGCTAGTATGTTACTGGGTTATAAAACGATAAAGCCCTAAACAGAGAATTAGCCCGTTTCCAGAAGAGGCCAAGAACAGATGATACAGCTGAACTGAACTCCTGCCTGTACAGCTCGTTTTCTACAAGATTCCAGACCCGGAAGATGATGGCATCCAGCCCCCACTGAAGCACCTCGAACAAGAAAAACGCCGAGTCCGAAGAGCCAGGCCTTGAACACACGATTCCTGTCTATAAATAACTCCCCCTGGGGAATAAAAAGCAGGATCCAAGGCAGGAAACCCGAGCCGTGGAATCTGGTAAGTTCTTAGGAAACCCACTCAAGGGCCTGAGTCCCCCGTGGGAGCGGCGACTTCGGCACCTGGACACCCGAGTCCCCGGAGCCCCGGGCGGCCGCGCGTCCCTACCTGCAGGCCTGATACCAGCCGCAGAGCGCTCCTGGCCCCGCTCCCGCCAGGCTCCGGGACCGCTGAAACGCACCCAGGGGGGTGAAGGCGTAGTCGCCAAGGACAGCGCAGATGGCAGCAGAGGAGTGGGAGCCGGAATCGACCGTGGCAAAGGGCCAGGTCGGGACGCCCCTCGGCGCAGGCCCAAATCCTGCCCGCGCCCCAGCCCCGCTCAGGCCGCGCCCCTGCCACCTCTGGCCACACGGGCTGAGACGTCTGGCTCCTGCAGAGCGCACTTCCCGCTGCCCTTCTCCACTGGCTGCTCAGGCCCTGC
Source organism: Gorilla gorilla gorilla (assembly GCF_029281585.2). Classification (NCBI taxonomy): domain Eukaryota; kingdom Metazoa; phylum Chordata; class Mammalia; order Primates; family Hominidae; genus Gorilla; species Gorilla gorilla. The sequence continues at coordinate 38,884,403 of NC_073246.2, forward strand.
CTCGCCAGCACGGCATCCGCAGGGGATCCCTACCTGTCCTTTAGAGCTCGCCTCATAGGTCAAACGTCACCTCCCAGGGAGGTATGGCCTGCCCCCTAGCCAGGTGGGCCCCTTCCACGCTTGCCTGCAACACCACCCACCCACCTTGATAACTGCTTGTAAAGGTTGTACTGCTTTCCCCCTTGAGACTGCAAACCTTCAAGGGCAGGAAATGGGTCTGTTTTCCTGGCAAAATAATGACGTTGGCTTAAGGTTTTGCTGAATAAAATGAGTGACAGACAAAAGTAGCCAAATTTGGCACTCCTGATGGGTTATTTGGTGAAGGAGGTGCAATGTATGGGCTTAACTAGTTATTCTGGATTTCTTTCCCCATGTTACTACTCCTCCCTAATTCTGATGAGGAACTGAGAGCTGAATCTATTAGTCTATTAACTCTTAACCTTCCTTTTTTTTTTTTTTTTTTTGAGACGGAGTCTCACTCTGTCACCCAGCCTGGAGTGCAGTGGCGCGATCTCGGCTCACTATAACCTCCGCCTCCCAGGTTCAAGTGATTCTCCTGCCTCAGCCTCCTAAGTATTGGGATTACAGGCGCCCGCCACCATGCCCAGATAATTTTTGTATTTTTAGTAGAGACAGTGTTTCACCATGTTGGCCAGGCTAGTCTCAAATTCCTGACCTCAGATGATCCACCCACCTCAGCCTCCCAAAGTGCTGGGGTTACAGGTGTAAGCCACTGCATCCGGCCTTAACCTTCCTTTTCTAAAGGCACTACCAGACTTCTCCTGCTACCCTAAGGATGGAGTCCTAATTCTGCCATTGGAACCCTGAATGCTTCACTTTCAGCACAAAAATTTCAAGCAAAGACTTGCAGCCTCTCCTTCTCGGTTTAGGGGAATGGGGGAATTCTTTAATCTGTGGTGGGACACACATGATGTTAATTAGAATACTCTCTCCCAAAGAGGAGGAAATAAATAGGAAAATGAATCAAGTCTGATGCCCGGGAGGTGTTTATGGATGTTGTGCAGAATAGCCCTACCACAAAGAAAATTTCAAATGAGACATCCTATCACTGCTGAGGTTTCTCATAAAACAAGAGCTGAGGCTAGGTATGGTTTTTTTTTTCTTGCTTTATAAGAATATTATTCAATAAGCAGATTTCCAAGCCTTGCATTCTTTCTATTCAATGTTTCTAAGATTCACACATACAATTTCGCAAAGCTGCATTTTATTCATGTTCACTGCTATCTAATATTCTATTTGTGATCATATCCTACTTTGTTTAGCCATTCTCCTGGGGATCAACATGGGGTTATCTCCAGTTTGTTTCCTCTAACAAATAATATTGTTCTGAACATCCACTCGTTTCCTGGAGCCCCTGGGCAAGCATTTCTCTGGGTGTGGCCCCATTACTACACCAGGCATACGTCCAGCAAGCTAATTAATGTGCAGAATTAAGAGATAACGCTAAACTGTTTTCCAAAGCAGTTATACCAATGTACACTCCCATTAAAAGTGACTTTTGTTTTTGACTCAGTATTTTTCAGGTCAAACACATTTTCCTTTCAATTTTAGATTTATACTGATTTTCACAAACTGTCTTGGAGAATTATGGGGTCCTCAAACACAAAGCTTCATATTGTGGTTCTTAGTCAAGAAAATCTCCTAGAGGCAATGATCCAGCTAATTACATATCCCCTATTGTCCACGTCTAAATTTACGCATTGTAGCTGGGATTAGACCCATGAATCCTAGGACAATGCCAGGGGTGTCATTAACTTAAAAACTCTGGCAGGCCAAGTGCAGTGGATCACGCCTGTAATCCTAGCACTTTGGGAGACCGAGGCGGGTGGATCACGAGGTCAGGAGTTGAAGACCAGCCTGGCCAAGATGGTGAAACCCCATCTCTACTAAAAATACAAAAATTAGCTGGCCATGGTGGCACGCACCTGTAATCCCAGCTACTCAGGAGGCTGAGGCAGAGAATTGCTTAAACCCAGAAGGCGGAGGCGGAGGTTGCAGTGAGCCGAGATTGTGCCAATGCACTACAGCCTAGGCGACACAGCGAGATTCTGTCTCAAAGAAAAAACAAAAACAAAAACAAAAAAACTCTGGCGTAAGCATGGTGTGGAGAGTGTCTGCAGTAATATGAGAATCCTGGGCACAACAGCATAAGCAGCTGCCTTCAGAATCTACCGCTCTCGCCTCCCACGGTCCATACAACCTCTTATTTTCTTCTTTTTTAATGTTTGTTTATTTATTTATTTATTGAGACAGAGTCTCACTCTGTCACCCAAGCTGGAGTGCAGAAGCACGATCTTGGCTCACTGCAACCCCCGCCTCCTGGGTTCAAGTGATTCTCCTGCCTCAGCCTCCGAAGTAGCTGGGACTACAGGTACCCACCACCACACCCAGCTAATTTTTGTATTTTTAGTAGAGATGGGGTTTCACTATGTTGGCCAGGCTGGTCTCGAACCCCTGACCTCAAGTGACCCGCCCACCTCGACCTCCCAAAGTGCTAGGATTACAGGCACGAGCCACCGCGCCCAGCCTGTGAAGGCTTTAATAGTAACAATCCTTATAAACATGATTTTTTTGGCCGGGCGCAGTGGCTCACGCCTGTAATCCCAACACTTTGGGAGGCTGAGGCGGGCAGATCACGAGGTCAGGAGATCGAGACCATCCTGGTTAACACGGTGAAACCCAGTCTCTACTAAAAATACAAAAAATTAGCCAGGCGTGGTGGCGGGCACCTGTAGTCCCAACTACTCAGGAGGCTGAGGCAGGAGAATGGCGTGAACCCGGGAGGCAGAGCTTGCAGTGAGACGAGATGGTGTTACTGCACTCAAGCCTGGGTGACTCAGCGAGACTCCGTCTCAAAAAAAAAAAAAAAATTTTTTTTTTTTTAAGACAGGGTATATCACAGGCTGGAGTGCAGTGGTGCTATCATAGCTCACTGTAGCCTCAAACTCCTGTGCTTAACTGACCCTCCTGCCTCAGCCTCCCAAGTAGCTGATACTATATGCACAAACCACCATTGCCAGCTAATTATTTTTGTATTTTGTATAGAGATGGGTTCTTGCTATGTTGCCCAGGCTGGTCTCGAACTCCTGACCTCAAGTGATCTGCCTGCCTCGGCCTCGCAAAGTGCTGAGATTACAAGCGTGAACCACCGCGCCCGGCCCCAGCTTCCGTTTTTTAATGTTATTATGTATCAATCTTTTTTTTCCTGGCACGTAGGCGCTGGGTCATTAGGAAGCCTTTCCCCACACGCAGGTCCTAGTCACCCGTGCTTTTTAGCGGCGGGTAGGCCCTGCGGCTCTGCCCCTAACATGGGCGCGGGACACGCGGCCAGTGGCCCGTGGGAGGGGGACAGGGCGCGCGAACCCAGCTTCTCAGGCCGCGTCGCCGCGCGTGCGCACTGACAGCCGGGCCGAGCCAGCCCAGGTCCCGCAGGGAACAACGCCAGCGGCGCGCGGAGGCCGCGCTGCCCTGGGCCGCGAGGTCCCTATGGCTGCCCCACCGGAAGCCCCGCCCCCTTCTGGCAGCTGGAGGCGGCTTTCCGGCCGTCCCGGCTGCAGTCCAGAGGCCTCGACTCAGGAGACGGCTGTGCCCCGGCAGAGGCCCGGGGTGGACTGCCCGACCCTCGCCCGGCCCCAGCACGCCCCCGGCGAGCGCCCACCCCCTGTCCCGGCCCGCAGCGCCCCGACTTACTTCTGAGGCCGAGACACGGCCGCTCCTGCGCCGGGTGGTCGCCCGCGAATCCCTGCCGCGCCGCGCTGCGCCCCCTCGCGGCCCGCCTGGTGGTGCAACCGGGCTCTCTGCGCAGGGCCGCGGGGCCGCCCGGCCTCCTCCTGCCCTGGCCGCGGTGCCGCGCGCTCGGGAACGCGGGCCTTTCGCCGCTAGCCGGCTTCTGCCTCTCGGCCACCCGTCCTCTCTCGCCCACGCTGCCTGGGAGGCGCGCTTCTGCCGCCTTCTTGCCGCGCTCGCTCTATCCTCGCCCACTCCTGCGGCCTTACAGGGCCGAACCTCACCCTGCTCTGCGGAAGGCAGGCCTACACCTTCCCTCCGCGCCTTCTTCCCTGACCGGCACCAAACACCACGTTGCCCTTTCCAGCATCGACGACCTATTCTCCAGTTCTCTGACACCAGCTGAATTAGCGCGAAACTACTGGTTAAGGGATTAGCCCAGGGAGACTGCCCTCCCTTCGCCAGCCACAAGCGGGGTGCCCACAATGCCCACATTTCTACCCTGCCTACTAGAAACTGAGGGATTGCCACAGCTCCCGTGAGGTTCAGCAATTCCCTGGGACGACACAGAATTCAGGGAGACACTTTACTGTTAGAAGATCATTGTAAAGAACACAACTCGGTAACAGCCGAGTGCAAGAGATGCGCAGCACGGGGGGTGAAGGGCGGGAGTGCTGTCCTCACAGCACCTCTGTGTGCCCACCTGCCTGGAAGCTCTCCGAACCCTGTTTAAGAGATTTTTATCCAGGTTTCATTATGTCATTGGCCATTAGTGATTGAATTCAACCTCCAGCCCCTTTCCCTTCCCGCAAGAGGAGTAGGGACATGTTGGAGCTGAATGAAAGTTACAACCCTCTGATCACATGGTGTGTTGCACCAGCCCCACCGTGAATCCATCCTAGAGCCCGCAGTTAGCCACCTCATTAGCAGAAACTGTGATTTGATTAAGGGAATCATTATGAATAACAAAAACACTCCTATTGCCTAGGAAATTCCAAGGGGTTTAGGAGTTCTGTGTCAGGAACTGGGGACAAAGACCAAATAGATTTTTTATACCAAACTCCCTAAACCAATAACCCAGTTTAATCGTGAGAAAAACATCAGACAAATCCCAGCAGAGGGACATTGTACAAAATAGCCAACCTAAAATCGGTCAAGGTTGTGAATGTGGTCAGAATCAAAATGGTGGAGTCATTTGTGTTAAAAGAGAGAGAAAAAAAATGACAAATAGAGCTGGGGAAAGCCATGAAGAGGATTCTTGTTCCTAAATGCGTGATGTCACAAATGCTCATAAAAGATCAACACTGTCCACAGAAGCCATGTCAGCCTTCCCAAAAGAAGATTCCTGCCAGGACGTCTGCCCAGCAATAGCCTGTCCAACCTCAGACTGGTATCACCCTGATCGATATTTGTAGCTGAGGCTAATTATCAAAAACAATATGTAATCCTCCTCATTTTTTCTTTAAAAATCTTGGTCTTCCTTTACCTCCCTGAATTTCACACACATAGCTTAAAATGGCCCACATGGCTCCATTGCAATGCCCTGTTCCCAAATAAATACCATTTTCTTTTAGAGAACCTCTCTGTTATGGAGGTTGACAAGGTCACCAAAACCAAAGAGAGTGTGAGGAACTGCCCCAGCCAAGAGGCATCTAAGGAGACACGATGGTTAAATATAAGTGGTGTCCTAGATGGGATCCTGGAACAGAAAAAGGACATTGGGAGAAAATGGAGGAAATTTAAACCATGTACCAATAATATCAATAATATAACGTACCAATGTTGGTTTATTAATTGTTAACAAATGTGCCATACTAATGTAAGATACAAATATGAGGAAACTGGTTTATGGGAACTCTCTGCACTATCTTGCAAATTATCTGTAAATCTTAAACTATTCTAAAAATAACGCTTTAAAAAAAAATTAGAGCTGAGTGTCATGGGCACACCTGTAATCCCAGCACTTTGGGAGGCCAAGGTGGGAGGATCACTTGGGCCCAAGAGTTTCAGAGCCAGCCTGGGTGACACAGTGAGACCCCATCTCTTAAAAAAAAAAAAAAAATAGCCAGGCACGGCAGCGTGCACCTGTAGTCCCAGCTACTCGGGAGGCTGAGGGGGGAGGATCTCTCGAGCCTAGGAGGTTGAGGCTGCCGTGAGTCAAGATGACGCCACTGCACTCCTGCCTGGGCAACAGAGCAAGACCTTGTCTCAGAAAAGACCAGAATCATAAATAAATAAACAAGTAAACTAGAAATAAGCCAGATGTGGTGAGGCATGCCTATAATCAGTTATTTGGGAGGCTGTGGTGGGAGGATAGCTTGAGCCCAGGAGTCCAAGACCAGCCTAAGCAATATAGCAAGACTCCCTCTGAAAATAAAAGGAAAAACAATTACAAAGATTTAAAAGCCCTTCAATTTTGAGGATCCACCTTCTTTAAACAGCAGAGGGAGAAAGTGTATAAATTGAGTGACATTCACTGGAATTAGGAGATCCGGAGTGGAAATTTCCAGAGAAATTCCAAAAATCCTGGTGAGAAGAAAGGAATAGTCATAGCAGGCCCTGAGAATACAGAGCTTCCTAGCCAGGTCAAATTCGTCCCATCCTTCTCCCACCTCCACTCCCCCTCCCTGGCACCAAGGGGGTCAGCAGAGGGAGCAGAAACCTTCAGCCACTCCCCTTCCTGCAGACCAGCAGCCCCAGCCCTGACCACAGCTGGCTGGCCTTGGAATGAAGCTTGAAGGACTGATAAATATCTGGGACTGGACATACTAGTTTCTGAATTGAGAACAAGTTTGTGATTTAAAGTGATCTTGGCCAGGCGCAAATGGCTCACGCCTGTAATCCCTGCCCTTTGGGAGGCTTAGGTGGGCAGATCACCTGAGGTCGGGAGATTGAGACCAGCCTGGCCAACACAGCAAACCCCCGTCTCTACCAGGCATAGCGGCTTGCGCCTGTAATCCCAGCTACTCAGGAGGCTGAGACAGGAGAATCACTTGAGCCCAGGAGGTGGAGGTTGCAGTGAGCCAAGATCTCACTACTGCACTCCAGCCTGGGCAATGGAGCAAGACTGCATCTCAAAACAAACAAACAAACAAATCAATAAAGTGACTCTAAGATTGTCCCCAACCTAACAAGAGCAGAAAGGTTTTGGGTCTGTGTTATGAGTTCAATTGTATCCTCCTAAAAAAGCTACGTTAAAGTCCTAAATGCTCGCATACCTGAGAATATGACCTCCTTTGGAAACAAGTCGTTGCAGATGTAATTAGTTAAGGTGAGGTCACACTCACCTAATATGCCTGGTGTCTTTGTGATAATATGGACATATGGCGACAGAGGGACTGGGAGAATGCCACGTGACAACAAAGGCAGAGGCTGGCCCAATGCTGCAAACCACCGAAGCAAGGAAAAAGCGAGGAAGACTTGAGGAAGGATCCCCCACAGATTTCAGAGGGAGCACAGCCCTGCTGCCACTTTGATTTTGAACTTCTAGGATCAAGAATTGCGAGACAAAATTCTGTTGTTTTAAGCCACCCCGTTTGTAGTACTTTGCTGCAGAGGCCCTGAGAGTCTAATTCAGCCCTATTAGCGTTTTCATCCAGGGCAAGTGAAGATACTCTCTACTGGATACAGATAGAGATGGTAGAAGATAAAGCTGTGTTTCTCACGTCCTGTGAGTTATGCATACAAGGTACCAGTTACTCAACTGTCCTGTGGACTAAATCTCTTTAAGGGACCAAGGGAGCTTACCAGGCCCCTGGTAAGGAGGCCTAGGCCCATAGGTGGTACCAAAGCAAAAGGGACCTAGCACAGTGGTGAAAAACTCCAGCATACCTTCTGGGAACTTGCCCTGCAGATACAGTCATCTGTGTGCAAAATGGTGTATGTGTGTACAAGGTTATTCACTGAGGCATTGTTTGCAATAACAGAAGGTTGGAAACCACTACATATCCAATAGGTATGGAAGGCAAATAAGTATTTGTACTCCATGCGCTATTAAGACTGTGCAGCTTGGCCGGGCATGGTGGCCCATGCCTGTAATCCCAGCACTTTGGGAGGCCGAGGTGGGTGGATCACAAGGTCGGGGGTTCGAGACCAGTCTGATCAAGATGGTGGAACCCCCATCTCTACTAAAAATACAAAAAAATGGCCAGGCTGGTGGCACGCACCTGTAATCCCAGCTACATGGGAGGCTGAGGCAGGAGAATCGCTTGAACCCGGGAGGCGGAGGTTGCAGTGAGCTGAGATAGCGCCACTGCACTCCAGCCTGGGCAACAGAGCGAGACTCTGTCTCAGAAACAAACAAACAAACAAACCGTGCAGCTCTTAAAAACTTAAAAACTGGAGCTCATCCCAATGGTGTCTCTATAGTTATTAATACTGTAACGTTTACTTGTAAAGAGATTATCATTTTAGAAACATGCTGTTTTTGAAACAGATGTGTGATGGATGTTGTACATCCTTTGCTTCTTAGTATTCATTCAGAGTGGATTTTTAGCCCCTGATCTACAAATGTACGTTGTTACAGGGCTGCTTCCTAAAGATTTTTTCTACCTCAGGTTTCTCTTAATATAGTTCTCCAGTCACTGACCTTGAATTGACTCATATAAATTACTGCCAATGTTTAAATTGCCCTTATGTTTATATTTATTATGTCAAGCCAATTCGTACATACAATTTGGAATCAAATGTCATAAGAATTTATTATATAAATTTATCAAGAATAAAAATGCCTCTCCAGCCTTAAGTATTTACATGCTCCCAGGTCATTGTCAGTTTATGGTATTATGTTGTTTTATTTAAAGCATTGAATTAATAGAAAAAATTGCTCTGTAATAAAAATCTGCTTTCACATAAAAAAAAAAACAAAAACTTAAAAACTGGGAGGAAGCGACGCCCAGCAAGACGGCGGCCGCGCAGCGCGTGTGTTGTTGAGGATCCAGGACGCTGGCCCGCGGGCGTCTTGGTCTTCTTCACCGCTGCGAAATCGCGTCACCTACCGCTACTGGCGGATTCGGGAGGTGCTGAAGCACGCCAAGCACTTCCGGCGGGGGAGCGGGGTGCGGGGGAAATTGCTGCTACAGGTTGGCGGTCAGAGCCGGGACTCGAGCCTTTGTGAAATGCACCAAAGCCGGAAACCTGAAGAAGAGGACCATGAGGACCCTCTGGATTAATCGAATTACAGCTGCTACCCAGGAAAACGGCCCGAAGTACCCAGCGTTCACTGGCAATTTAATTAAGTGCCAGGTGGAGCGCCACAAGAAAGTCCCAGCGAATCTGGCTATCTACGAACCAGAGACTTTTAAATCTTTGGCTGCCTTGGCCAATAGGAGGCGACAGGAAGAATTTGCTGCTGCCTTAGGAGATGGGAAGGCAGCATATTTTTCCAGAATGGTACAGTACCGCTGAGGACCGCTGCTGTATTGACTAGGAAAAGACACAGAGTAATTTGCAGTTTATTTGATTTGTGCTTGTGTTTATCCACATTCGAGTAACAGGCATGAGGGAAGGCCCCTTCTCTCTGGGACAGAGCCTCACAGATGACTTCCGTGTTTCGTGTGAATGAAACTCAAACATTGTTCGAAAAAAAAAATTGGGAGGAAGCAAGAAAGAAAAAGAGTAAGGGACCTGTTTGTATACTAATAGAGAAATAGAAATATTTGGAATACAGTAACCTCCCTTTTGTGTAAAAGGCAGGGAGGCTGATAAGAAAATAATATAACTGTATTTCGGCCGCGTGGAGTGGCTCATGCCTGTAATCCCAGCACTTTGGGGGCCACGGTGGGTGGATCTCTTGAGAGCAGGAGTTTGAGACCAGCCTGGGCAATACGGTAAAACCCCGTGTCTACTAAAATTACAAAAATTAGCCAGTGTGGTGATGCACACATGTAATCCCAGCTACTCAGGAGGTTGAGGCATGAGAATCGCTTGAACCCAGGAGGCGGAGGTTGCAGTGAGCAGAAATCACGCCACTGCACTCCAGTCTGGGCGACAGAGCAAGACTCTGTCTTGAAAAATAAAATAAAATACATAAAAAAGATAAAATAAAATAAAGAATATAAAATGCACTTATTGTCTATTATGTACTGGACATTGTTCTATCAGTACACAGCCAAGGGTGAAATAGGCCATGGCTAGAAATGAACAAAGTTATTTACTCACAGAAAATGGGCAGTGGGCTAGGCATATTTACTCATCTTTATTTCAAACGTTAGAAAAGAATTCCTGTACATTTCTAGGAGCCATAGATGCCCAGGATACCAATGCCTTTTCTTCCTCACATTCTTCATGCTTCTGTAGCCGCAGAGCAAAATATAGATAGTGTTTTCTATAGGAACACTATAAGAACCCAGAGAGGCAGAGGAAACTGGATGGGTCTGAATTCCAACTCATCAGAACAGAAGCTGAGTTTCAGTGTGACCCATAGCCTGACTAGTTTTCATTCAGGATTGGTCTTTCAGTTCCAGGCTGGGAGCATGGTGGCTCATGCCTGTAATCCCAGCACTTTGGGAAGCTGAGGCGGGAGGATCAATTGAGTCCGGGAGTTTGAGACTAGCTCAGGCAATATAGTGAGACTCCATCTCTACAGAAAATTTAAAAAGTAGGCATGGTGGTACATACCTGTAGTCTCAACTACTTGGGAGGCTGAGGTGGGAGGATCTCTTGAGCCAAGGAGGTCGAGGCTGCAGTAAGCCATGATGACACCACTGCACTCTAGCCTGGGTGACAGAGTGAGACCCTGTCTCAAAAAGAGAAAAAAAGAAAAAAATGAGTTCCACATCTTGCTCACAGCCCATTCTCTATGAATTGAGAGATGACAGAAGATGACTGTTTTTTTGTTTTGTTTTGTTTTGTTTCTTTGAGATGGAGTCTCGCTCTGTCACCCAGGCTGGAGTAGTGCAGTGGCGCAATCTTGGCTCACTGCAACCTCTGCCTCCCGGGTTCAAGCAATTCTGCCTCAGCCTCCTGAGTAGCTGGGATTACAGGTGTGCACCACCACGCCTGGCTAATTTTTGTATTTTTAGTAGAGACAGGGTTTCACCATGTTGGCCAGGATGGTCTCAATCTCCTGACCTCATGATCCACCCACCTCAGCCTCCCAAAGTGCTGGGATTACAGGCGTGAGCCACCGCACCCAGCCTGGATGACTTTTTAACCATGTGTTTGCGATCTTCTCCATGGCCTCTGCTGCTCAGCTTATTAATAGGTTGGTTGGCCATCTACAATTTATCTTTCATATCTTTCCCCCAGAAAGCCAGTGTACCTGTGATGGGAGATCAATCCTGACAGCTCACAGAACGAGTCTGGTCTTCTGTGGAGCACACTTGCTAAGTCCCAGACTCTGCAGCAAGCCTGGCTGGCTTCACATCACACCCCTGATCTTCGGGGTGACTTTGAAGTAATGATTGAGCTTCTCCATGACTTGGTTTCCTCTCCTCAAAGTATGGATAACCTACTTTCTCTCTTACATGCTTATTGTCAGGACTGAGTAAATTAAAATCCACAAACCACAGTCCTGGCATACAGTACATGCTCAATAAATGTTAAAGTTATAGTTACTACAGTAGCTATTATTAGTGCAGTGGACATGTCCCCGCCTGAGCTTCCATTTTCTTGTCTGCAAAATGAAAAGATGAACCAGGAATGAGAGTGAAGTTCTCTTCTAGCTCTGAGATCTGTAGGTCTGGCTTTCCTGATTTGCTTTGTCCATTTTTTTTTCCCACATGGCACTGTATGTGCCCAGGCAATACGTAACAAATAGGAGTTTCTTCTGTTTTCCTATAGAAACAACTAGAAGAGTGAATCTCATTACATTGACAAACTCAGGGACCAGGCCAGGCGCGGTGGCTCACACCTGTAATCCCAGCACTTTGGGAGGCCGAGGTGGGTGGATCACTTGAGGCCAGGAGTTTGAGACCAGCCTGGGCAACATGGTGAAACCCCGTCTCTACTGAAAAGACAAAAATAGCCAGGTGTGGTGGTGTGCACCTGTAGTCCCAGCTACTCAGGAGGCTGAGGCAGGAGAGTAGCTTGAACCAGGAGATGGAGGTTGCAGTGAGCTGAGACCACAGCACTGCACGCCAGTCTAGGCAACAGAGTGAAACTCTGGCTCAAAAAAAAAAATGACCACACACTGGGCGGTTTACAACAACAGCAGTGTCTTGTCTCACAGCTCTGGGGGCTGAAGTCTGAAACCCAGGTGCCTGCAGCGTTGTTTCCTTGAAGAGGCTCTCGGGGAGAATCAGTCCCATGCCCCTCTCCCTCTCCTTGCATCTGATGTTGCCAGCAGACCTTGTGTTCCTTGGCTCCTAGAGGCTTCACTCCAGTCTCTGTGTCTGTCTTCTCATGGCTCTCTTCTCCGTGTGTCGCTGTGTTTCCAATCTCCTTCCGCCTTTTTCTTATGAGTACACCTGTCATTGGATTTAGGTTCCACCCTGTGTTAGTCTGTTTTGTGCTGCTGTAATACAATGCCAGAGACTAGGTAATGATAAAAAAAAAATGGAAATGGATTTCATACAGTTCTAGAGGCTAAGAAGCCCAAGGTCAAGGCACTGGTAGGATTGGTGTCAGGTGAGGGCCTGGTCTCTGCTTCCAAGATGGTGCCTTGAATACTGTATCCTCCAGAGGGGAGGAACGCTGCTCCTTACAAGGCAAAAGGGTAGAAGAGTGAGAACCCACTCCTGACAGCCTTTTTTTTAAGGGCATTAAACCCATCCATGAGGGCAGAACTCTCATGGCCTAATCACCTGTTAAAGGCCCCACCTCCCAATACCATTACACTGAAAATTAAATTTCAACAACAGTTTGGGAGAGGACAAATATCCAATCCATAGTACACCCTAAATCCAGAGTGATCTCCTCTCAAGATCCCTGCTACCACCTCCTTCTCCTCCTTCTCCTCCTCCTCTTCCTTCTCCTCCTTCTGCTTCTTACTGTTGTTATTTTAGAGACAGGGTCTTGCTTTATCTCCCAAGCTAGAGTGCAGTGGTGCGATCATAGCTTACTGCAGCCTCCAACCCCTGGGCTCAAGTGATCCTTCCACCTCAGCCTCCTGAGTAGCTGGGACTACAGTTGTGTACCAACATGCCTGGCTAGGAGTCTCTAATTTAATTGCATCTGCCAAGCCTCTTTTTCCAAGTAAGGTCACATTCCCAGGTTCTGGGGGGCAGGGCTTAGACATAGATTTTTGGGGGCCACTGCTTATTGCACTGTAGGGGGGCCACATCCTGTGTACTACAGGGACAGCCTGAGGTGAGATTCTGCTACTTACCACGTGCCACCTGTGGATAAAGCTTTCTGCTTTCCGTGTTTTCTCATGGTGGGTGTTAGCTCAAAGTACATAATTAAATTGGACAACTCCAGAGTACTTCTTCATTTTCTTCTGAAGCTAGCTGAGCAGTGACTGAAACAGAGGAAACCCCTGCCCTCATGGAACTGACACACTCCTAGGAAAGGCAGACAACAAGTAAAACAAATAGGTAAGAGACAGTAGGACAGGCACAGTGGCTCACGCCTGTGCTCCCAGCACTTTGGGAGGCTTAGGTGGGTGAACTGCTAAAGCTTAGGAATTCCAGGCCAGCCTGGGTAATGTGGCAAAACCCCCTCTCTACAAAAAAATTCAAAAACTAGCCAGGTGTGGTGGTGTACACCTGTAGTCCCAGTTGCTCGGGAGGCTGAGGCAGGAGGATCACTTGAGCCCAGGAGGTTGAGGCTGCAGTGAGCCCTGATTGCACCACTGCATTCCAGCCTGGGTGACAGAGTGAGACCCTGTCTTAAAAGAAATAGTAGGTTAAATGAGTTAGGGTGATAGTTATAGATATGAAAAATATAGTTATGTTAAATGTAATGGAGAAAACTGAAGGAGGGAAGGAGGCTAGGGAATGCCACGGTACACGTGTCTTTGTGAGTGTGAAGGAGAGAGAGGCTTTAAACAGGTGTCCAGAGAAGGCGTCATCCCCGGAGGAGATCGGAGTCAGACCTGAAGGAGGTGAGGTGGCAGGCCATGCAGACGTCTGGAAGGACAGTGTTGCAGGCAGAGGCCCTGAGACATGAATGTGCCTGGGAGGCTCCCAGGCCAGAAACAGTCCACAGGGAAGGGGGTCTGTGGGGAGTGGGGTAGGGAAGGTAAAGCCAGGGCTATAGATGGTTCCAGCTTCCAGACATCAGTCATGGCATGGTTAAGCTAGGGATGTCTGCAGTCATGCAGAAAAGCTGCTGCTGCCTCTTTTTTTTTTTTTTCTTTTTGAGTTGGAGTTTTACTCTTGTTGCCCAGGTTAGAGTGCAATGGTGCGATCTTGGCTCATCATAGCCTCCGTCTCCCGGGTTCAAATGATTCTCCTGCCTCAGCCTCCCAAGTAGCTGGGATTACAGGCGTGCACCACCATGCCCAGCTAATTAACTTTTTTCTTTTATTTTCTTATTTTCTTTTTCTTGAGACGGAGTCTTGCTCTTGTTGCCCAGGCTAGAGTGCAATGGCGTGATCTTGGCTCACCACAACCTCCACCTCCTGGGTTCAAGCGATTCTCCTGCCTCAGCCTCCCAAGTAGCTGAGATTACAGGTATGCACCACCATGCCTGGCTAATTTTGTATTTTTAGTAGAGACAGGGTTTCTCCATGTTGGTCAGGCTGGTCTCAAACTCCCGACCTTAGGTGATCCTCCTGCCTCAGCCTCCCAAAGTGCTGGAATTACAGGCGTGAGCCACCGCGCCTGGCCTTTTTTTTTTTTTTCCCGAAAGCAAACGTGGGCCTTAACATAAGGATTCAAAAACAGATACATTTCACCTAACAATTCTATTTCTGAGAATATATCCAAAAGAACTGACAGCAGGTGCTTGAAGGAATGGTGTTCATAGTGCATTATTCACAACAGCCAGAAGGTGGAAGCAACTCAAGTGTCCATCTACCGAGGATGAATGGATAAACAAAATGTGGTCTCTGCACACAAGGGAATATTATTCAGCCTGAAAAAGGAAAGAAATTCTAAGCTATACTACAATATGGATGAACCTTATGGGTATTATGCTGAGTGCAATAAATCAGCCAAGAAAGGCAAATACTCACAGATTCCACTTGTATGAGGTACCTATAATACTCAAACGCACGAGGACAGAAAGAATGGTGGCTGCCAGGGCCTGGCAAAGGGGGAAGTGGGAAGTTACTGTTGAAGAGTTTCAGCTTTGCAAGATGAAGAGATCTCTGGGTAGATGGTGGTGATGGGAGCACAGCAGCATGAGTGTACCTAATGCTGCTAAACTGTGCACCTCAAATGGTAAAGATGCTAGATTCCACGTTACGTGTATTTTACCACAATTGTAAAAAATAAAAATAAATAACTTTTGGCTGGACATGGTGGTTCACGCCTGTAATCCCAGCATTTTGGGAGGCCGAGGCGGGCAGATCTCTTGAGGTCAGGAGTTTGAGACCAGTCTAACCAACATGATGAGACCCCATTTCCACTAAAAATACAAAAATTAGCTGGGTGTGGTGGCACACCCCTGTAATCCCAGCTACTCAGGAGGCTGAGGCACGAGAATTGCTTGAACCCAGGAGGCAGAGGTTGCCATGAGCCGAGATCGCGCCACTGCACTCCAGCCGGCGTGACAGAATGACACTCCATCTCAAACAAAACAAAACAAAACAAACAAACAAACAAACAAACAAAAAAACACCCCAAACAAATATATCTCTTATTCCCATGGAACAAATACACAAATATCCTTTTTTGGTCTTAAATATTTTAGAAAATAACAACATCAAAAGCAGTAACAACCTCTTGTAGCTTCTAAAACAGCTTTCAGAGTTGCAGAACACTTAGGAGCAGATAACAGGAAATACGGTCTAACTAAACAGAAGAAAAAGAAATTATCATTTCCCTGCTTGTCTTCAGCACTGTTTATGTAAAAATATTCTGACCTCTTAGATGTTCTGAGTTTTGGGATCCTCTTCCTAGGCAGGCCGGAAACCTTCAGGGCTGACATCTTTACTTTTTGTTTCCAGGCAACAGTGGAGAGTCAGCATATGAAAAAGAATTTTTAATTAAAGACAGCAGGAGAAGAAATAGAATCTCCATTTTATTTAACTCCCGGGCAGGGAGGGTTTCACACACTTGAAGTTCAGCAATTTTTCCCAGTTTATAAGCCAGGGGCCTAATTAAGTTTCTTAAGATTTCTACCCCTTCCCCAAATTACTTCCTCTATTATAAAGACCTTCCATGGACCCAAGCAAAGTTTAAGAAATAGTTTAAAATACTTGGTAACACAAAAGGTCTTTGAATTCCCAACTACCTCAATGGCAATTTATTTTGTTCACTGTATTTTAATTCCTCCACCTGCAAAAGAAAAACTAAAAAACAAACAAAAAACTCTCATTTTACATTACCAGTAAATTTATTTTTCATTAAACACATTTTCAACAAAAACACGCATAGTTATGGATTTTAATTATGGTTTATGTAGCTACATTCTACCTCCCCGAGGACAGATTATCCACATAAATTATTTGGAATTCTTCTACTAAGGAAATTTGTCTATTCTCCCCATATTTTCAATTATTCAATATTTACTGATATCAATATAAGCTCAAGAGTATTTATTTTATACCTCGAGTTATAAACAAATACTACTTTATTTTGTTGCTCAAATTGTCCCAGCTTTGGCCATGGTGGTCTTATATTGTACTTGGCCGAAGGAAAAAAAAAAGAGAGAGAAAATAGACTGTCTACTGCCTGCAGGTGCTGAGTTTGGTCTTTTTGCTCTTTAAATTTATTTTTATTTTATTTTATATTTATTTTTTTGAGACAGAGTCTTACTCTGTCGTTTGGGCTGGTGTATAGTGATGCAATCTTGGCTTACTGCAACTTCCACCTCCCGGGTTCAAGCGATTCTCCTGCCTCAGCCTCCGGAGTAGCTAGGATTACAGGTGTACACCACCACGCCTGGCTAATTTTTTGTATTCTTTTTTTTTTTAGTAGTGACAGGGTTTCACCATGTTGGCCTGGCTGGTCTCAAACTCCTGACCTAATGTGATCCACCTGCCTCGGCCTCGCAAAGTGCTGGGATTACAGATGTGAGCTACCATGCCCAGCCCTTCAAATTTATTTTTAGTGGCGCTCACTTTCTTTTTTTTTCTTTTCTTTTTTTTTTTTTTTTTTTTTTTTGAGACAGAGTCTCATTGTGCAGCCCAGGCTAGAGGGCAATGGTGCGGTCTCAGCTCACCACAACCTCTGCCTCCCGGGTTCAAGCGATCCTCCTGCCTCAGCCGTCCGAGTAGGTGGGACTACAGGCGTGTGCCACTACTCCCAGGTAATTTTTGTATTTTTATTAGAGACGGGGTTTCACTGTGTTGGCCAGGCTGGTCTTGAACTCCTGACCTCATGACCCACCCGCCTTGGCCTTCCAAAGTGCTGGGATTACAGGGGTGAGCCACCGCGCCTGGCCGTGGCATTCACTTTCTACAGCCCACGTATCTGACAGGAACTCGAGTCCTGCTTCTCTGTACCAGTTACTTAACCTCCGGGAAGTCCAGTTTCTTAATCTGTAAACTGAGGATAATGCCTGATTCACAGGGTTAGAGGCAGATTATAAATTAATGTATGCTCCAGAAAAGACCAAATGATTCTACCTCTGTGAGGTGCCTGGAATGCATAGATACAGAAAGCGGAATGGTGGTTACCAATGGCAGGGGCTGGGGAATGAGGAGTTACTGTTTCACGGGTACAGAGTTTGGTTTGGGATGATGAAAAAGTTCTGGAGATGGGGGGCCGGTTGCACAACAATGTGAGTGGATTTATTGCCACTGAATTGTACATTTGAAAATGGTTAAAATGGTAAATTTTATGTGATGTACCTTTTGCCACAATAAAAAGTAATATATTCATTGTTGAAAATTTAGAAAACAAGTTTTAAAGCCCCTCCAAATCTTTAGTAATGTCAGCACTCAGCAGGCACTTCTGTTTTATTTGTAGCCTTTGAATATAGTTCACATCCTATGCATACAGTTTTGTTCTTTCCACATGGTGTCATGTTTTTCCCCATGCTGTTCAAAACTCTGTAAACATATTTTTATTAGCTGCATACTATTCTACCATCATTTATATAATCATTGCCATATTTTTGGACATAGTTTTTCAACAGTGTAAGCAGCGCTCTCTGATTAAATACATCTTCATTCCCATTTCAGAATACATCTATAGTATAGACACAAGTAGAATTACTGGGACAAAAGGTGAACTTTCATTTTTGTTGTGCTTTTTTTGAGACAGGGTCTTAGGGTCTTGCTCTGTTGCCCAACATGGAGTGCAGTGGCATGATCATGGCTCACTGCAGCCTGCAACTCCTGGGTTCAAACAGTCCTCCCACCTCAGCCTCCTGGGTAGCTGGGACCACAAACATGTGTCACCACACCCGGCCTGGGTGAACATTTTTATGGCACACAATACACCTTATCAAACTTTTTCATTGCATTGCCACCAGCTACCTAGAAGACACTCATTTAAAAACATCCACACCTAGCCAGGCATGGTGGTGTACACCTGTAGTCCTAGCTACTTGGGAGGCTGAGGTGGGAGGATTATTTGAGCCTGGAAGGTTGAGGCTGCAGTGAGCCGTGATCATGCCACTGCACTCCAACCTGGGGCAAGACTCTGTCTCAAAAAACAAAAAACAAAAAAACACAAAGAAAACACCCCTTCTGCACCCAGTTGCCCAGAGTTCTTTCATTTTCTTTTCTTTTTAAAAAAAATTACATATATATATATATATATATATATATATATATATATATATTTGAGAAAAATAACAGCGTCTCACTCTGTGGCCCAGGCTGGGCTGCAGTGGTGTGATCATGTCTTACTGCAGCCTCAACTTCCTCGAGCTCAGGTAATCCTCCCACCTCAGCCTCCTGAGTAGCTGGGACCACAGGCCCACTCCACCACGCCTGGTTAATTTTTGTATTTTTGTAGAGATGGGGTTTCACCACTTTGGCCAGGCTGGTCTGGAACTCTTGACCTCAAGTGATCTGCCTGCCTCCGCTTCCCAAAGTGTGCAGATTACAGGATTGAGCCACCGCGCCCTGCCCAGTGTTCTTGTAAAACCCCATTCTGCATTTAGATTAAATATGGTACCTTATTGTTGCAACATGGTCCACTAATGTTCTTTGCCTCCTTCTAGCCTCCTCCCATTAATTCCCCCCTCTTAAATGTTTGCCTTTATTTAGATTTAATTATTGTTGCTGAAAATCTTAATTTAAAAAATGTGAAAACACTTTAATGTCTGAAGTTCTTCGATTTTTTTTTTTTTTTTTTTTTGAGACAGAGTCTGGCTCTTGTTGCCCAGGCTAGAGTGCACTGGTGCGATCTCGGCTCACTGCAACCTCTGCCTCCCGAGTTCAAGCGATTCTCCTGCCTCAGCCTCCCAAGTAGCTGGGATTACAGGCGCCCGCCACCACACCCGGCTATTTTTTTGTATTTTTCTTAGTGGATACGGGGTTTCATCATGTTGGCCAGGCTGGTCTCGAACTCCCGACCTCAGGTGATCCACCCGCCTGGGCCTCCCAAAGTGCTGGGATTACAGGCATGAGCCACCGCGCCTTGCGGAAGTTCTTCGGTTTTTTTTTTTTTTTTTTTTTTTTTTGGAAAGGGAATCTCGCTCTGTCTCTCACGCTGGAGTGCAGTGGCACACTCTCGGCTCACTGCAACCTCCGCCTCCCAGATTCAAGCCATTCTCCTGCCTCAGCCTCCCAAGTAGCTGGGATTACAGGAGCCTGCCACCACACCCGGCTAATTTTTTTATTTTTAGTAGAGACGGGTTTCACCATATTGGCCAGACTGATCTCGAACTCCTGACTTCAAGTGATCCACCTGCCTCAGTCTCCCAAAGTGCTGGGATTACAGGTGTGAGCCACCGCGCCCGGCCTAGTTCTTCGATTTTTTAACATCCATCACAGTAACTTAAATTATATAAAGTAACTACCCCTGAGGAGCCCGGGGGCCCAGGCCCGCGGCCCTCCAGCGCCTTCGGTGTTCTGTCGCAGTGCACTACGCGTGAAACCGCTTTCTCCCACCCTGGCCGTGCGCTGGTGATGGTGGCAGCGGCGCTCCAGCGACGCCCGGGGAAGTGTCCTCAGGGTCGGGCAAGGTCGCTTCTGCTGGTCGGGAGGCCCTTTCTAAGCCTGGCTGGGGCTAACCGAAGGAGAAGCCCGCCGCTCCAGGCTTTATTAAAAATTCGCATTCTTTCCAAGGCCGCCATCGGTGGGAAGGGTGCGCTCGTAGCACCCCTCTTGCTCGGTTCCATTCCTGGCCTTCTGTCTCCTGGAAGGGTCGCCGCTCCCCACCCCACCCGCTTCGCCACGGGTTCGAGCCCTGTCGTCGGGGCGTCCGGGAGCCCGCTGTCCAGCACCGAAGGCAAGGCCGGTCCACGCGGACCCGAGGATTCGGTAGATATCCCCGAAGACCCGCTGCCGCTCTAAGGCGGTGGAAGCGAGATTCTCTGGAAACCCAGGGAACCCGATGCTCGCACAGGACCAAAGCCCGAGGCCGCGGGGACCACAGAGGGACGGAGAAGCCGGGACTCCTCACATCCCACATCCGGCAGGGGAAGCCCAGCGGGTGAGCGCAGGTCCCCCCAGTCCCCGAGGGAGTGCGCCCGACGGAAACGCCCCTAGCCCGCGGGCCTCGCTTTCCTCTCCCGGGTTCCTGGGTCACTTCCCGCTGTCTCCAGCCCGAGCTCGTGGCCCCAATCCCTGGTACCTCCATCCTCTGGTCACCCCTTCTCTGGTGCCCCCTCCCCGACTTTTCTTTGTCCCGTCCCCACCCTTGCCCGGGCCTGCCGGACTCCCCTCCTTGACACCCGGCGCCACCTCCTTGAGCTTTTCTCGTCTCCTCCCCATCCCCGGCTCCCTGGTCCCCTCCCGGAACTTCTCTGGTCCCCTCCGCTCCTCCGCCGCGGGCTTTCCCTTCGTACCCTGCGGCCCCCTCCGCACCCCTCACGGAGCTCCTCGGGTCCTGCCCCCTCCCCGCGCTTGCCCGCGGCGCCCCGCCCCCGTTTTTAAACCTGGCGCGCGGGTAGGTGAGCGCGTTAGCCCGAGTGGATCTAGGCGCGCTCGTAGGCCGGCGCCGCAGCAAGGGGCGCGGGCTCCGCCAGCACCATGGAGCCCGAGGCGGCGGCCGGAGCCCGGAAGGCGCGGGGGCGCGGCTGTCACTGCCCCGGGGACGCTCCCTGGAGGCCTCCGCCACCGCGCGGGCCAGAGAGGTGAGGGTGGCCCCGCGCCCCGGTGGACGAGCTGAGAGGCGTGCGCGGTGGCGGTGCGGGGAGCGCAGCGAGCGGGAGGCTGGGGCGCTGCTGAACCCCGGATCCCCAGCGGAGCTCCGGAGCTCGACGGCGACGCCAAGCAATCTCCTGAGCCGGCAGCCGGGTTCCCGGGAGGGGCGCTCAGTTCTCCGGTTCCAACGCACAGCTCTGAAGTGCGGAGGCCCAGGATGTAGCTGGCCAGGAAAGGGGCCGACGCTTCCGTGTAGAGGAGATCTCAGTTAGCCAGCCGGGGACACTGCAGTCTCGGGCTCCTAAGCCAGCCTTGCAAAGGCAATCTCTCACCTTGCTACTTTCTCGGTAGCCGTTTCTGTTGTCCCTGGATTAGGGGCTTGGCTTTCGCTGTCCCTGGGCACCAACCCTTTTAAAGACAGTAACGTTGTAGGAAATCAAATTAGCCAGGGAGGTAGGGAAGGGACCGGGTAGGCCGGATGGGCCAGGTAGCCAGGCAGGAGAAAGATTCCTTCTTTTTTTTTTTTTTTTTTTTTTTTTTGAGACAGGGTCTCACTGTGTCGCCCAGGCTGGAGTGCAATGGCGTGATCTCGGCTCACGGGAACATCCGCCTCCCGGGTTCAAGCGATTTTCCTGCCTCAGCCTCCTGAGTAGCTGGGATTACACGCGCCTGCCACCACGCCCGGCTAATTTTTGTATTTTTAGTAGAGACTGGGTTTCGCCACGTTGGCCAGGCTGGTCTCGAACTCCTGACCTCGAGTGATCCACTAACCTCAGCCTCCCAAAGTGCTGGGATTACAGGTGTGAGCCACCGCGCCCAGCCCTCTTGTTTTGTTTGTTTGTTTTTCATCCTACAACTCTGTAAAATCATCTCTGTAGAATCAGTCTCCTTCAGTGACCAAGGTGGTGTGATTGAAATTAACCGGGGATAAAGTAGACAGCTATAGTTGGGGAACCCCGAATGGAATAATTCAGCCAGGATTTGCAGGGAGAGAAATCTCTCAACTAATGGGTTCCCTGATAATTGTGTGAGATTCGGGACCTCCCTTCTCAAAGCTTAACTGGAGGCAGAGAACTGGGGACGTAGCAGGAGAGAAAAAACACAAATGACAGTAATTTATCCACAGCCCTGAGAACTCCAGGGAAAGTTCCTGGGGGGTCCGGTGCCTCTTTTTCAGGCAGGCACTGGAACTAAGAATAACTCTCATGGCATAGTTTGAAGGCAGCAGAAGTGCCCAGGGTTCACTCTCTCCTGGCGCTTGCCGTTCCAGCCCCGCGCCGTGGCGACCTTGGATCCAGACACCTGGAGATGCTGAGCTGACCAGAACTGGAAGGCCGGTAAGGTTCAGTGCGGGCGTTGTAGGTAACCCGTCCAGCCAGAAAGTGGCACCGTCTTTTAAAATACAGGGACCGTGAGCAGCCTTCTGCGCAGGGCTGTCCCTTGGGCGTCTAACCCAGGAGCGCCTCGGGGTCTGGGAAGTGGAACCTGAATGAGTAAGGTGTTAATCAGACCTGACTCGCATTATAGATTGGGCTCCTGGTGGCTTCTCCTTCCTAAAAAAGCATACCCACTATATAAGCATAGTCGTAGGCTGGGCGCGGTGGCTCGGGCCTGTAATCTCAGCACTTTGGGAGGCCGAGACGGGTGGATCACCTGAAGTCAGGAGTTCGTGACCAGCCTGGCCAAGATGGCGAAACCCCGTCTCTACTAAAAATATAAAAATTAGCTGGGCATGGTGGCAGGCGCCTGTAATCCCAGCTACTTAGGAGGCCGAGGCAGGAGAATCGCTTGAACCCGGGAGGCGGAGGTTGCAGGGAGCCGAGATCGTGTCACTGCACTCCAGTGTGGGCGACAGAGCAAGACTCATCTCAAAACAAAACAAAACAAAACAAAACAAAACAAAACCGTAGTCGTTTCATGGGAATTATAAGGAATGTCCTCCCTGTTGCAGTTTCTTCTGCAAAGCAACAGGTCGGGAGGGGAGGGGAGAGGCTGCCACTATCGCTTGCCTTAGAGAAAAGCTGAGAGCACCATTAGCGTTGGGCCGGTGCCACAGAGCAAATAGGACTGAGCCCCATCTGAGGTGCCCAGAGTTGCGGTTAAAAGCCCCCACCCCGCGTCTGGCCCTTTCTGAAGCACTTTCAGCCCCGTCAAGCACTCCTGGGGTATCTCATGTTGTCTGAGCAAATACACTCAAGCAGAGAGGGCTTTGTGGGCAAGATTAATGACCTCCACCATTCTTTTGTTACACTGCATTGGTAACTCAGTTGCTTTATACTTACTGATGTAATGACTTGCTTTCATAGAATTTACCTTTCCTTTGTTACATTTTAAAATATAAATTGATGACTTTTACTTAATTTTTTTTTGATGACTCTTAAAACACTGGAGAATTAGACTGGGAAAGACCATGTATTGAATTTACATAACACGTGTTATATGGCCTAACGTGCAGTTATTTGTAATATGGTAAGAAAACTTGATTGTGGGAAAACAGACCTTCACCGTATTTTGATATTTACACGACTTTATTAAATTAATCTGAATATTGGGAATTTTAATTTACTTCAAAGAAGGAAGCAGATAAAAGATAAATCAATTAACAAGAGATGATTTTTAGTCCCCGATTATTTATACATATATCTAAATAATGTAAAATAATCCCTTCTTTTGCATTCAAACTTAGTTCTTAAACATAAAATTTAAAGGTGCTTGTGTGAGAATATAGATGTTTACAATTATCCAGTTTTCTTTTAAATGAAATGGATGTGGAGCCTATCAGTTTCTTGCAGGAATAAAAACACGATAGCACGCTCCCTAAGTAAGACAGATGGTTTTGGGTTTTGTTTTCTGTTATGATAAGGCCGTTTGTGAGAAAAATTTACTTGCAGAGAAATGTTAAACGTTAACTTTCTCGCTGATCAGCAGGTAGCCTGTCACGCTGAAGTAGTTCTGTCCAGGATGTGGGTGTGGGAAGAGTGGTTGTTCCCTGCGGGCTGTAGAGCCCGCCAATCCTCACCCCTAGCCCGGAGCCCGCTCTTTGCAGAGCCCAGCTGGTTGCGCAGAGCGACCAGCGCCAGTCTGTGCTCTGGTACTGTGCACCGCCCTGGGTTCCCTGCAGCCCACCGACGAGAGCTGCCCAGCGCGGGGAAGGAACGCTTCTTGCTCAACAGCGCCCTCGCCCGACAAAGCAGGATAATTCCCCAGCTCCCAAGCCCTCTTCTGTATTTCTCAAAAATGCCATTGGCTGGAGTGGCGGTGAGAAGGGCTAACGCCTGGTGACCTGTACCAGGGCTCCCGGCAAGCAAAGCAAAACTAGAATAAAACCTCAAGTAGGCCGGGCGCGTGGCTCACCCTGTAATCTCAGCACTTTGGGAGGCCGAGGCGGTCGGATCATCTGAGGTCAGGAGTTCGAGACTGACCTCACGAACATGGTGAAACCCTGTCTCTACCAAAAATACAAAAGTTAGCCGGGCAGTGGTGGTGTGCGCCTGTAATCCTAGCTACTCAGGATGCTGAAGCAGGAGGATCGCTTGAACCTGGGAGGCAGAGGTTGCAGTGAGCTGAGATCGGGACACTGCATTCCAGCGTGGGAGACAGAATGAGACCCTGTCCCAAAAAACAAAAACAAAACCCAAAAAACCCTCAAGCGGAGGGAAGGCCTCAAGGCCCTGTGCTCTGAGCAGCACGGTCACCCTCACCCACTTCATGCCCCTACAACCCTTAGGGAGCTATCTCCCTCCCCTACCTGCACCTTTCTTGATCTCTGTTGCGTTTTCCTCCTGGCCACTTGCGGGCACTGCCAGGGAGGCAGTTTCCTGGAAAACATCAGGGACTGTTTGTTCTTCTGGGCCTGCCCTGTCTGCCAGGCTCCCACTCCTTAGCCCTAGCCCGGTCAGAGACTCGAACGGGGAGGAGAAGGCTGACCCCCACTGAAAGCCTCTGCACCTGTCAGTCCTCAGGCTCATAGAAAAACACACTCGCACATATCTTAAACACAGTGCTTGCCTTGTGCACATTTCTGTTCTCGTGTTTCATTATACAATGTGAATATTTAGACATTTCCCTCAGCAGACAAAGGATCCTTTTGGAAAACAATCAGGATATTTACGGCATTTTTTTTTTTTTTTTTTTTGAGGCGGAGTTTCGCTCTTGTCGCCCAGGCTGGAGTGCAATGGTGCAGTCTCAGCTCACTGCAATCTCAGCTCACAGCCACCTCTGCCTCCCAGGTTCAAGCGATTCGCCTGCCTCAGCCTCCAAGTAGCTGGGATTACAAGCGTGCGCCACCACGCCCGGCTAATTTTTGTATTTTTAGTAGGGACGGGGGTTTCACTATGTTGGCCAGGCTGGTCTCGAACTCCTGACCTCAGATCGTGATCCTCCTGCCTCCGCCTCCCACAGTGCTGGTAATTACGGGCGTGAGCCACTGCGCCCTGCCTGGCATAAAACTTTTAAAGCTGCATATGTTTGTGGGGTAAGGTTTTTAAAGTGGATAAAGGTGTGCTGAATGTTTTAACAGGGTCCAGTTAGAACTGGACGATTTACAGAAGTTATTCTTTCTCTGACACCTGCCACTGCCGAGTTAGGCCCTGTCTGATCGCAGGGCGCCAAATAGCCGTTAGCAGGGCAAGATTGCTTGTGGCCATAAAGTAGGGCCTGAGGAATTAGGAGTGTTTTATAATCACGAACAGAGCTTAACAAAGAAGCAGCTTCCTGTATCCCCCAAAGAGTGAACAACTTTATGGAAAAGATTTTGTTTCAAAGAGCCTCATCACTTTCTTAGCTCATCACAGTGAATTATGAAAATATGGCTGGGGCAGGGCGCGGTGTTTCACGCCTGTAATCCCAGCACTTTGGGAGGCTGAGGCGGGCGGATCATGAGATCAGGAGATCGAAACACGGTGAAACCCCATCTCCACTAAAAATACAAAAAATTAGCCGGGCGTGGTGGCATGCGCCTGTAGTCCCAGCTACTCGGGAGGCTGAGGCAGGAGAATCTCAGTGAGCCGAGATCGCACCACTGCACTCCAGCCTGGGTGAGCAGAGTAAGACTCCGTCTCAAAAAAAAAAAAAAAAAAAAAAAAAAATATGGCATGGAAAATGTAATGTCTGCAGAGGCTCCTTACAGGCGAATTTGCTCATATATATCATGTGCACATTCCCTCCGCCACCCACCCCAGCGTCCGTGCAGGATGGAATGGCGTGGAGATTCACGGTGTCAAAGTCCTTCCTTGTCAGGCCATAGTAAGTTTTGTCCTGTTTCTCATCTGGTTCCAATTGAACTTTGGAATCTGAAGATTTGGGGTTTCTGATGCACTGCCCCAGACCATTTCAGTTCGTTATTTATTATTATTATTATTATTATTATTATTATTATTATTTTTGAGACGGAGTCTCGCTCTGTTGCCAGGCTGGAGTGCAGTGGTGCAATCTCAGCTCACTGCAACCTCCGCTTCCCGGGTTCAGGCGATTCTCCTGCCTCAGCCTCCCCAGTAGTTGGGACTACAGGCACATGCCACCACGCCCAGCTAAATTTTTTGGTATTGTTAGTAGAGACTGGGTTTCACTGTGTTGGCCAGGCTGGTCTTGAACTCCTCACCTCAAGTGATCTGCCCACTTGGGCCTCCCAAAGTGCTGCCCTTACAGGAGTGAGCCACCGTGCCCAGCCTGAGTTCACATCCTGCCCTCATCCAGAAGCTCTTTACCATCAATTTTCAAGACTGGTTCCTCCAAGCCCTTTCTATACCAGCCTCATCTGTGCACAGCTCCCTGCGGCCGCTGCTCTCCTTGAAATACAGATCCGATAGTTGGACTCCCTGACTCAAAAATCCATCTCCAGTTCCTGTATCCAGAGTGAAACCTAAACTCAACAGTGGGTATTCCAGGCAAATGTCACCGTTTGAGCCCTTTGCCCATCACAGTGTCTCACTTGTTCCACACCAGGCTCCTCATGGCTCCACACCTGCACCCCCTGTTTTCCTGCCACTCTGATTTTTTTTTTTTTTTTTTTGAGACCGAGTGTCGCTCTGTCGTCCAGGCTGGAGTGCAGTGGCAGGATCTTGGCTCACTGTAACCTCCACCTCCCACGTTCAAGTGATTCTTGTGCCTCAGCCTCCCAAGTAGCTGGGATTACAGGCATGCGCCACCGCGCCCATGCCTAGGTAAATTTTCAGATTCCACCCTCCTCAGTCTCCCAAAATGCGGTATTACAGGCATGAGCTACCACTCCCAGTACTGCCACTCTGAATTTGATGCTCTCCTCTGCCAAAATAGTCTTAGAATTGCAAACCCACATGCCACAGATGTCTCTGCGAGGCCCTTCATGAACCCGTTCCTGACCTTCCTTCATGCTTAGCATCATGGGTATCTTACCGTGTGATGCTTTGTAGCTGGTTATTAGCATACATGTGCGTCTCTGTCCATTAGATTGTAAAATGCTGGACTGAGGCACTGTGTCCAACTCCTTCCATCCAAATTCTTCACAGTGCCTGGGACATTTTGGGCCGCGGTAGCAGGAACACGGGCTTATCGAATACTGATAAGGTGTCTAAACTCTCCAAAATTGGTATTGATATGACCAATTGCAGATGACTTACGTTCTGTGGTTTAAAACCTCAGGATGTCACCTTCCGACACTCCTGCACTGTCTCCGTGTTTGTATGTGTCTGTCGTTACAGCTTGAACCTAGGGCTGACCAACACACTTTTGGATCAAAGGGAGCCTTTGGGTTTCAGCATCCTGTAAGGTAATATACGACTTCACAATAAGTAATCTGTAATTTCCTTTTAATATAGGCATTAATACGCTTTACTGTCTTCAACCACATAGATTTTCAACAAAGTGGAAAATAATTCAATGTATTCTTTGGTATTGTTTAGTTTCCTTATACCAAGGAGATTTTGTTGGATTTCTGGAATCCATTCATGTATTCATTCATTCAGTGTTTTCTACAAAGTGCAATTGGCCTCTCTCTTTTCTTTATACCTGTTATTTCTACTTCTCATTACAAATTATGCCTTGTATTATATTTATATAATTGCATATGAATTGTATATACATATACAAAAACTTAGATATTGAGGTATATTTCTATTGTTCTACCAGGATATAAGCTAGTATATTGTCTAGTGCAAAGTCGACCTTCAAAATCTATGTGTTGAGGGTGGACATGGTGGCTCATGCCTGTAATCCCAGCACTTTGGGAGGCTAAGGCGAGTGGATCACCTGAGGTCAGGAGTTCGAGACCAGCCTGACCAACATGGTGAAACCCCGTCTCTACTAAAAATACAAAAAATTAGCTGGGCATGGTGGTGGGCACCTGTAATCCCAGCTACTTGGGAGGCTGAGGCAGGAGAATCGCTTGAATCTGGGAGGTGGAGGTTGCAGTGAGCCGAGATCATGCCACTGTACTCTAGCCTGGGCGACAAGAGCGAAACTCTGTCTCCAAAAAAAAAAATCTATGTGTTGAGTAAATGGTTGTCCCCAGCACAGTGGGTGCCGAGCACCTTTGAGAGAGCATTTTCCTCCCACCTCCTAAGTGTGTGTCATGGTCCTGGTGGTGACCAGGATTCTCACTGCTGTATCCATCTACACTCTGTCCATTTTAGACAAGTGGCTCATGTTCAGGATTTCTGCCTGTCTCTCTGTCTCTGTCTCTCTCTTTTTCTGTGTCTGTCTCGCTTGATCTCCTTTACCAAAATTAACCTTGCCTGGGCCACCTCCACCAGGTGCTTTGCCCTGGTTACCCAAGAAGACTGGAAAGCTTAATACAACCCAAAAACACTCATGTGTAGGCATAAAGCTCAGTCTCCTCACACTGGTCAGAAGGAAGCTTCCCTTGTATGCCTTACGCCAATAGTTTTCTTCTGTCTTCTGACATCTCACTCTGTCACCCAGGTTGGAGTGCAGTGGCACAATCTCAGCTCACTGTAACCCCTGCCTCCTGAGCTTAAATGATCCTCCCACTTCACCCTCCTAAGTGGCTGGGACCACAGGTATGTGCCACCATGCTCTGGTAATTTTGTAAGTTTTTGTAGAGACAAGGTCTCACTATATTGCCCAGACTGGTCTTGAATTCCTGGGCTCAAGCTATCTTCTTCCCTCGGCCTCCCAAAGCGTTGGGATTACAGGCATGAGCCACTGCTACTGGCCACACCAGTGGTTTTCAAGCCTTATAGAATTACTAGTGGAGATTTTAAAAATACAGATGCCTGGGTGGTTCTCCCAGGCACTCTGATTCACTTGCTCTAGGGAAAGACCCATGCATCTGTTTTTTGTTTTTTTTTTTTTCTTTTTTTGAGATGGAGTCCTGCTCTGTCACTCAGGCTGGAGTGCAGTGGCACGATCTTGGCTCAACTGCAACTCCACCTCCCATATTCAAGCGATTCTCCTGCCTCAGCCTACCAAGTAGCTGGAATTACAGGTGCGTGCCGCCATGCCTGGCTAATTTTTGTATTTGTAATAGAGGTGGGGTTTCACCATGTTGGCCAGGCTGATCTTGAACTCCTGATGTCAGGTAATCCACCCGCCTTGGCCTTCCAAAGTGCTGTGATCACAGGCGTGAGCCACCGCACCCGGCCACTCTGTTTTTGATTAGTTGAAAATGCTGTGACTGACGAAGCATGAGGTGCAGCCATGCATTGCACACTGGATATACAATTTCACTTTATATTTTTATTACAGAAAATTTCAGACATACACAAAAGTGGAGTGAATAGTACAGTGAACCCCATGTACCCATCACCGGCCTCAATAGTTATCAATGTCCTGAGCTCATCATATTTATCACCCGCAACTATGTTGTTGTTGTTAGCATATTTTATTTTATTTATTTATTTTATTTTGAGATAGGGTCTTGCTCTGTTGCCCAGGCTGGAGTGCAGTGGTGTCATCCCAGCTCACTGCAGCCTCCACCTCCCCAGGCTTCCATCTCGGCCTCTGGGGTAGCTGGGACTACTGGTACAAACTACCACACCCAGCTAATTTTTTTTTTTTTTCAGATATGGGGTTTTGCCATGTTGCTCAGGCTGGTCTCAAACTCCTGGGCTCAAGTGATCCTCTTGCTTTGGCTT
Source organism: Gorilla gorilla gorilla (assembly GCF_029281585.2). Classification (NCBI taxonomy): domain Eukaryota; kingdom Metazoa; phylum Chordata; class Mammalia; order Primates; family Hominidae; genus Gorilla; species Gorilla gorilla. Next base: position 38,914,475 of record NC_073246.2, read on the forward strand.
CCCAAAGTGCTGAGATTACAGACATGAGCCACTGTGTCCCACCCCAGCATATTCTAAAGCAAATCTCAGACGTGCTAGGAATTCACCTGTGAATACTTCAGCATAAATACCTAATTGTAAACATGGCTAAAAATAGAACTATGCTCATATTTCTGTCTTAGATGAACATACACATTCTGTCTGCTGCAGAATTCCTCAACCTCAGCACTATTGGCACTTTGGGCTGGATAATTCTTCACGGTGGGAGCTATCCTGGGCCTTGTAGGGTGTTTACCAGTATTCCTGGCCTCTACTCACTAAATGTCAGTAGCTTCCCCTCCATTGTGACAACCAAAAATGTCTCCAGACATTGCCAAATGTCCCCTGGAGGTCGAGAACCACTGGTCTATTGGATATGTTATGAAGTAAAAAACTATCATCCATTATTTATAGAAGGGTGTTTTCTCTCTCCCTTTTCTCTTCTATCTGAAAAAAAAGGATATTGAAATCAGCTTTGCAAATAAGCAGTGATCAATTGACAAACTCACTTCTTCAGAAGACCACAGAGAAAAATGCAAATAAGTTAATGAATGAAAAGCAGGTCGAGGCATGGTGGCTCATACCTGTAATCTCACACTTTGGGAGGCCAAGGCAGGAGGATCACTTGAGCTCAGGAGTTGCAGACCAGCCTGGGCAATATGACAAAACCTTGTCTCTATGAAAAATATAAAGAATTAGCTGGACATGGTGGCATGCACCAGTAGTCTCAGCTACTCAGGAGGCTCAGGTGGGAGATGCTTGAGCTCAGGATTTCAAGGCTGCAGTAAGCTATGATTGCCTCACTGCACTCCAGCCTGGGTGGCAGAGTGAGAACCTTTCACAAAAACAAAAAAGAAAGAAAGTAAGTGAAGGATAAGAGAATATGGCCGGGAGTGGTGGCTCACACCTATAATCGCAGCACTGTTGGAGGCCGAGCTGGGCGAATCATTTGAGGTCAGGAGTTCGAGACCAGCCTGACCAACATGGTGAAACTCCGTCTCTACTAAATACAAAAATTAGTCAGGCATGGTGGTGGGTGCCTGTAATCTCAGCTATTTGGGAGGCTGAGACAGGAGAATCACTGAACTCAGAAGGCAGAAGTTGCAGTGAGCCGAGACCGCACCACTGCACTCCAGCCTCGGTGAGAGAGTAAGACTCCCTTTCAAAAATAAAAATAAAAAAGATTACGGGGAGGGGGTATCTTAATACTGGCCATGTATGAGCAAATCCAAAATCTTATAAAACCTGGAATTTAGGGGTTCCAAATTTTACATACTTAAGCACTTTCTTTGTTCTTTCTCTTTTATTTCCTTTTTTCCTAAGCACATCTTTTTTATTCTGGCAGAGCAAAGGACTTGTGCCTCCAATTTCTTTATGGCAACATCTGGAAAAATTAGCTGCTTCTCTAGACCAGGGTTTCAGAGGTGTCAGAGTAAATTTCCTCCAGAACCCAAGGGGTTACAGCATTTCCCATGCTGCAGGGGACAGAGGGTGGGGTGGGAGAGTGGGGCTTCACCTAAATGGGACATCAATTCTCCAAGAAGAGTCAAGTCCCCTATTTGATCAGAGTGAGCCTCCTAATCTTGGAACTCAATGTTTTCAGTTGCCTTTTACCTTCCTTGAAGCACACCCTTTTCCTTGCGACTGTCTAGATTGGCTGGCTCAGTCAGATTTATAACTCAATTCTGAACCGGGGTAGGTTTATCACCAGGTGCCTCCAATAGGTGCCTAGAGTTCTCTGTTCTGATGACTTAAATTCTGGGTGTTGTGAAGGCAAAGACCAGAAAGGAAGACTGGGGAATTCTCTGCTTCTGGGAAAAAGCACCCTCTAGAAGCAATTTAGGATGAGGTTCAGGTTGATTAATGGTATATTTGTTTCTTAAATATTAGAGTCTATTTACCCATGTCAAAGCGTCAAGAATACCTGCGGAGTTCCGGGGAGCAAGTACTGGCCAGTTTCCCAGTGCAAGCCACGATTGACTTCTACGACGATGAGTCTACTGAGTCTGCTTCCGAAGCTGAAGAGCCAGAGGAAGGACCCCCACCCCTCCATCTTCTGCCCCAGGAGGTGGGAGGTCTGCAGGAAAATGGCCCAGGGGGAAAGGGCAGAGACCAGGGCATCAACCAAGGGCAGCGATCCTCAGGAGGGGGTGACCACTGGGGGGAGGGTCCGCTCCCTCAAGGTGTCTCCTCAAGGGGTGGCAAGTGCTCCTCATCCAAATGAATCAGTCTCTGTCTCCTGGGCCCTGCTGCGGGACCTGCCCCTCATGTTCTCTTGGGGACACCCGAGCCAGGACACCACGCATCCCTACTGAGTGTGCAGAGGCTAGAGGCTTCTCGGGCAGCCCGTGGCCTGCACACTACTCATGACAGAAAGTCAGCTTTTACTTTTCTTTCCCCTGGCAATTTGTTTTTGGTGCACTCATGCATGCCTTTGAGAGAGGATTCTAGGAGAAAGAGAAGGTCTATGTCAACAGAGTTGTTATCTGGTAGAGCCTGTTTTCAAAGCTCCTTCTGCATTGTCACTCACTGATCAGGTGATGAATTCTTCCTAGATAGTCGCCCACTCCACCTCCTACTTAACCTGAGACTCATTATTTAGCTATTTCTGCTTTTGTAAAAATAATTTAGATATTAAACTCCAATTTTAATCTATCATCCAAGGGTAGATGTAGTTGCTTAGTAGCATTTTGGAAAAAAAAAAAAAGGTTTGGTTTGGTTTTGTGACGGAGTTTTGCTCTTGTCTCCCAGGCTGGAGTGCAGTGACACAATCTCGGCTCATTGCAACCTCCACCTCTTGGGTTCAAGTGATTCTCCTGTCTCAGCCTCCCAAGTAGCTGGGATTACAGGCATGAGCTACCACGCCTGGCTAATTTTTTGTATTTTTAGTAGAGACTCGGTTTCACCATGTTGGTCAGGCTGGCTTTGAACTCCTGACCTCAGGTGATCCACCCGCCTCGGCCTCCCAAAGTGCTGGGATTACAGGCGTGAGCCACTGAGCCTGGCCAAAAAAAAAGTATTTATTAAAAAAAAATTTTTTTAACCCACCGAATAATTCCCATAAGAGTAACAAAAAGGACCAGCCTGACCAATGTGGAGAAACTCTGTCTCTACTAAAAATACAAAATTAGCCAGGCGTGATGGCGCATGCCTGTAATCCCAGCTACTCGGGAGGCTGAAGCAGGAGAATGGCTAGCATCCGGGAGGCGGAGGTTGCCGTGAGTCGAGATCGCACCATTGCATTCCAGCCTGGGCAACAAGAGCGAAACTCCGTCTCAAAAAAAAAAAAGAAAAAAAGAGTAACAGAAAGATAGGGATTTTTAGGAGACAATTAGATAAAAATGTATGTGATGACTGTATAAGGCCTGTGTGTATGAATTTATAGGGAGTAGAACCGTCTCTCTTCTTAGTTGGTGACTGTTTGGGGCTTGGTATTTTAATAGATGAGCAGTATTTTTTAATTTTTTATTTTTTTAAACCTACCCTTAACCCATGAACACTATTTTTAATTAAAGTATCTGATGTAAAATTATTTTGAGTTTTTAATATTTTGATAAACGTGTATTCCTGAAACTTTTTGACTTACTTATCTTACATGTGGTGTCTTCCTGTATATAGTACATTATATCAATTTCTACTTGAAATAAATATTTTGAAAGAATGTTTAATAATCACCTTTTTTGCTTAAGACATTTTTAGAATTAGTTTCTGCCTTAAGGTTTTTTTGTTTTTCATGGTTTTTAAAAATGATTCTTTTAAAATTATAACCTATTATTTTATTTCAGTATTCTGTTTTATTTTTTAAAATTTTAGACACAGGGTCTTGCTCCGTCCCTGGCTGGAGTGCAGTGGCTCAATAATAGCTCACTGCAGCCTTGAACTCCTGGGCTCAAGGAATCCTCCCACCTCAGCCTTCGCAGTAGGTAGGACGACAGGCGTGAGCCACCATGCCCAGCAATGTTTTTTGAGATGGAGTTTCGCTCTTGTCACCCAGGCTGGAGTGCAATGGCACAATCTCGGCTCACTGCAACCTCTGCCTCACAGGTTCAGTCGATTCTCCTACCTTGGCCTCCTGAGTAGCTGGGATTACCGGCACGTGCCACCAAGCCTGGCTAATTTTGTATTTTTAGTAGAGATGGGATTTTACCATGTTGGCCAGGCTGGTCTCAAACTCCTGACCTCAGGTGATCCACCCACCTCGGCCTCCCAAGGTGCTGGGATTACAGGCATGAACCACCGTGCCCAGCCACCCAGTTAATTAAAAATATATATTTTTTTTTTTGTAGATGCAGGTTCTCAATGTGTTGCCAAGGCTGCTCTTGAGCTCCTGGTCTCAAGCTATCGTCTTACCTAGGCCTCCTAAAGCACTGGAACTACAGGAATGAGCCACCATACTAGGCCCAATATATTAAAAAGTAGGAGTAATGAATGGAAATACTTTCAGCAATCCAAACACTATAGAAAGTACACATTGCAAAGTAAAATCACATTCTGCTCTTCCCCCTTTCCTTTGTCTAAAGATAACAAACATCAATTGTGTTTTATGGCTTCAGTCTTTTGAAAAATTCCTTTTTTGTGTGTTTTTCTTTTCTGGGCCTTTTTTTCTTTTAAAATGTTTACTTTTTTGTGTTTTGAACAAATTTGGCTACTTTTTCATTTAAAAATTAAAAATTGTATTTTATTGTTTCTTTTACTTGTTTAAAGTACATCTTTTCAGACTTAAAAACAATTAAACCTGGGTGAATTTCAGAAAGGATTTAAGATGACCCCGAATTTTTTTGGCTTTTCGCAGAAAAATGCTAGAAGTCTTATCCTCACTCCTTCATGTGATGCTTAAGATAAAAACTAAATAATCACATCTGGCTTTGTTGAGTTTTCTTGATAAATCAGTTTTATTGACAAATAAAGCCTGGTCCAATAATGAGTTTATCCTAAATAAACCAAACATAGTCCAAATTCTGATGGCATCAACCTCCACAGTTTAAAATATGCTGCGTGTGCCAGGTGAGATGGTTCACCCCTATAATCCCAGCACTTTGGGAGGCCGAGGCAGGTGGATCACTTGAGTCCAGGAGGTCGAGACCTGCCTAGACATGGTGAAACCCCTTCTCTACTAAAAATACAAAAAATTCACCAGGCGTGGTGACACGTGCCTGTAGTCTCAGCCACTTGGGAGGCTGAGGTGGGAGGATCACCTGAGCCTGGGGAGGTTGAGGCTGCAGTGAGCCGAAATCACACCACTGCACTCCAGCTTGGGAGACAGAAAGAGACCCTGCTCAAAAAAGTTAATTAGTATATGCTGTATGATAGTTTTGCATTACATTAATTCTAAATTACTTAGAATCTGGCCAGCTTAGTGCAAATACAAAACAAGGCACTTTAGCTATGGCTAGCAATGGAATCACATATACTGTGGGTCAGACATTTTTGATAGCAAGGATATGGTGAGCTTGGGGCCCCCTTAGCTCTCTGATTGTTACAATTACATGAATTAACTAAAAGTCTCAAACCTAAGAGCTCCAGGGTTTTGATCATGTATCCCTCTCACTTAAAAAATGTAGCTGAGCATGGTAGCTCATGCCTGTAATAACAGCACTTTGGGAGGCTGAGGCAGGAGGATCACTTGAGCCCAGGAGTTTGAGACCAGCCTGGGCAACAGAGGGAGACCTCCTTCTCAACAAAAAATTAAAAAGCTAGCCAGGTGCAGTGGTGTGTGCCTATAGTCCCAGCAACTCAGGAGCCTGAGGTGGGAGGTGCTGGAGCCTAGGAGTTCAAGGTTGCAGTGGGCTATGATTGCAGCACTGCACTCCAGCCTGGGCAACAGAGTGAGACTCCATCTCAACAAAATACAAAATAAAAAATGTATGCCTGCCCCCTAACATATATTCACTTATGAATTATATGTTATGTTGAGCCATTTGAAATTGCTGATGCTTTACCATTTTCAACCTACAAAAAAGGCAATTTCATATGGTTCAACCAACATGTACTATTGGGTTAATATATTGCACATTACAAAATATACACGGGACGTATATTTTAAAGGATCGCCCAAGTTGGGCATGGTGGCTTACACCTGTAATCCCAGCACTTTGGGAGGCCAAGGCTGGAGGATCGCTTGTGACCAGCCTGGGCAACATAGCAAGACCACATCTCTCCAAAAAAAAAAAAAAAAAAAAAAGCAAATAAGCAATTTCATTACTTTTTACAACTCGTATTGTAAGTTGAGAGGTACACGTGCAGGTTTGTTACATAGGTAAATGCATATCATGGGGTCTTTTTATACAGATTATTTCATCACCAGGTATTAAGCCTAGTACCCATTTGTTATTTTTTCTGATCCTCTCCTTCCTTCCACCCACCACCCTCCTACGGGCCCCAAATGTGTGTTGTTCCTCTCTGTGTGTCCATGTGTTCTCATCATTTAGCTTCCACTTGTAAGTGAGAACACACAGTATTCGGTTTTCTGTTCCTGCATTAGTTTGCTAAGGATAATGGTCTCCAGCTCCATCCACATTCCTGCAAAGGACATGATCTTGTTCCTTTTTATGGCTGTATAATATTCCACGGTGTATATATACCACATTTTCTCTGTCCAGTCTACCATTGATGGGCATTTAGGTTGATTCCATGTCTTTGCTACTGTGAACAGTGTTGCAATGAACATACACGTGTTTGTGTCTTTTTAAAATAATTTTTATTTTAGGTTTGGGGTACATGTGAAGGTTTGTTATATAGGTAAACTCATGTCACAGGGGTTTGTTGTACAGATTATTTCATCACCCAGGTATTAAGCCTAGTACTCAATAATTATTTTTTCTGCTCCTCTCCCTCCTCCCTCCATCCTCAAGTAGGCCCTAGCGTCTGTTGTTCCCCTCTTTGTGTGCACGAGTTCTCGTCGTTTAGCTCCCACTTATAAGTGAGGATATACCGTGCTTGCTTCCCTATTCCTGTGTCAGTTTGCTAAGGATAACGGCCTCCAAATCCATCCACGTTCCTGCAAAAGACATGATTTTTGTTTGTTTGTTTGTTTGTTTGTTTGTTTGAGACAGAGTCTCGTTCTGTCGCCCAGGCTGGAGTGCAGTGGCGCAATCTCAGTTCACTGCAAGCTCCGCCTCCCAGGTTCACACCATTCTGCCTCAGCCTCCCGAGTAGCTGGGACTACAGGCGCCTGCCACCACGCCCGGCTAATTTTTTTTATATTTTTGGTAGAGACGGGGTTTCACTGTGTTAGCCAAGATGGTCTCGATCTCCTGACCTCGTGATCCGCCCGCCTCAGCCTCCCAAAGTGCTGGGATTACAGGCGTTAAGCCACCACGCCCAGCCGATCTTGTTCTTTTTTATGGCTGCATAATATTCCACATTTTCTTTATGCAATCTGCCATTGATGGGCATTTAGACTGATTCCAGTGCATGTGTCTTTATGGTAGAATGATTTATATTCCTTTGGGTATATACCCAGTAATGGGATTGCTGGGTCGAATGGTAGTTCTGTTTTGGATCTTTGAGGATTCTCCACTCTGCTTTCCACAATAGTTGAACTAATTTACTTTCCTACCAACAGTGTATAAGCGTTCCCTTTTCTCTGCAACCTCGCTAGAATCTGTTTTTTTGTTTTGTTTTGTTTTGTTTTGTTTGCTTTTTAACAATAGCCACTCTGACTGGTGTGTGATGGTATCTTATGGTTTTGATTTGCATTTCTCTAATGATCAGTGATGTTGAGCTTTTTTTCATGTTGGCCACATTTATGTCTTCTTTTGAGAAGTGTCAGTTCAAGCCTTTTTCCCATTTTTTAATGGAGTTGGTTGTTTTTTCTCTTGTAAATTTGTTTAAGTACCTTATAGATGTTAGATATTGGACCTTTGTCCAATGTATAGTTTGCAAAATTTCTCTCCCATTCTATAGGTTGTCTTCTTACTCTGTTGATAGTTTCTTTTGCTGTGCAGAAGCTCTTTAGTTTAATAGATCCCATTTGTCAATTTTTGCTTTTGTTACAATTGCTTTTGGCATCTCTTTTTCTTTTTCCTTTTTTTTTTTTTTTTTTTAAGACAGAGTCTTGCTCTGTAACCCAGGCTGGAGTGCAGTGGTGTGATCTAGGCTCACTGCAATCTCTGCGTCCTGGGCTCAAGTGATTCTCTTGCCTCAGCCTCTTGAGTAGCTGGGATTACAGGTGCCTACCACCACACCCAGCTAATTTTTGTATTTTTAGTGGAGATGGGGTTCCACCATGTTAGCCAGGCTGGTCTCAAACTCCTGACCTCAAGTGATCTGCCTGCTTTGGCCTCCCAGAGTGCTGGGATTACAGGCATGAGCCACCACACCTGGCTTTGCTTTTGGCATCTTTGTCATGAAACCTTTGCCCATTCCTATGTCCAGAATGATATTGCCTAGGTTGTCTTCCGGGGTTTTTATAGTTCTAGGTTTTACATGTAAGTCTTTAATCCATCTTGAGTTGATTTTTGTATATGGTGTAAGGAAGGGGTCCAGTTTCAATCTTCTACATATGGCTAGCCAGTAATCCCAGCACCATTTATTAAATAGGGAGTCCTTTCCCTATTGCTTTTTTTTTTTTTTTTTTTTTGGTCAGCTTTGTTAAAGATCAGATGGTTATAGGTGTGTGGCCTTATTTCTGGGCTCTCTATTCTGTTCCATCCATCTATGTGTCTGTTTTTGTACCAGTACCATGTTGTTTTGGTTACTGTAACCCTGTAGTATGGCTTGATGTCAGGTAGGGTAATGTCCCCAGCTTTGTTCTTTTTACTTAGGATTGCCTTCACTATCTGGGCTCTTTTTTTTGTTCCATATGAATTTTTAAAATAGTTTTTTCTAGTTCTATGAAGAATGTCATTGGAAGTTTGATAGAATAACGTTGAATTGGCCGGACACGGTGGCTCACGCCTGTAATCCCAGCACTTTGAGAGGCCGAGGCGGGTGGATCACGAGGTCAGGAGATCAAGTCCATCCTGGCTAACACGGTGAAACCCGTCTCCACTAAACATACAACAAATTAGCCGGGTGTGGTGGCAGGCGCCTGAAGTCCCAGCTACTTGGGAGGCTGAGGCAGGAGAATGGTGTGAACCCGAGAGGCAGAGCTTGCAGTCAGCCGAGATTGCGCCACTGCACTCCAGCCTGGGCGACAGAATGAGACTCTGTCTCAAAGAAAAAAAAAAAAGGGAATAACGTTGAACCTAGAAATTGCTTTGGGCAGTATAGCCATTTTAATAATATTCTTCCTATCCAGGAACATGGAATGTTTTTCCATTTATTTGTGTCATTTCTGATTTCTTTGAGCAGGGTTTTGTAATTCTCATTGCAGAGATCTTTCACTTCCCTGGTTAGCTGTATTCCTAGGTAGTTTATTCTTTTTGTGGCGATTGTGAATGGGATTGAGTTCCGATTTGACTCTTGCTGGCTGTTGTTGGTGTACAGGAATGCTGGTGATTTTTGCCCATTGGTTTTGTATCCTGAGACTTTGCTGAAGTTGTTTATCAGCTGAAGGAGCTTTTTGGCCGAGACTTTAGAGTTTTCTAGATACAGGATCATGTCATCTGCAAAGATAGTTTGACTTCCTCTCTTTCCATTTGGATGCTCTTTATTTCTTTATCTTGCCTGATAAACATTTAAATTATTAATAGTTCTTAAATCCTTTTATTCTCATGAAATAAATATATATACTAAATAAATGTATGTATACTGTGTGTATATATATATGATATGTAAGCCATCTCACAGAGAAGCATGGATTCAAATAAAAGAAATACAGCATGCACTTACTCAATTACATTCTTCAGTCACATCCACCAATTTTGAAGAAGTTTTTACTGAAATTTGATGAATAAATCTTCTCTTGATGTGAATCCAAGTTTATTTATTTTTCCTTTTTTACTCTTTTTTTTCTTCTTCTTCTTTTTTTTTTTTTTTTTTTTTGAGGCAGAGTCTCACTGTTGCCCAGGCTGGAGTACAGTGGTGTGACCTCGGCTCACTGCAACCTCTGCTTCACAGGTTCAAGTGATTCTCCTGCTTCAGCCTCCCAAGTAGCTGGGATTACAGGCACCTGCCACCACGCCCAGCTAATTTTTTTTTTTTTTTTGTATTTTTAATAGAGATGGGGTTCGCCATGTTGCCCAGGCTGGTCTCTACCTCCTGAGTTCAGGTCAATCCGCTGACTTCAGCCTCCTAAAGTACTGGGATTACAGGCATGAGCCACGGCGCCTGGCCGTTTGGTGTATTTCTAGGAGAGGTAGCAAGAAGATAGTTTTTACATCTGCCCCTCATATGTTTGGTGTCCTTCAGCCTGAAAATAATTTAAAAACTGAAGAGTGGAGGGCATGGACCACGAAGTTTTAGAGGAAAAGAACAAAGTTACCAAACAGGCTGTTCTTTCCTTTGCGATCTTTACTAATGAACCAGAGCTTAGGGGTGCTGTTGAGTCCAGAAAGTGACCAGAGTCAGTGAGCTCTTTCTTCTTCCTAAATTGGGATTTCGTAACAAGATATAGAAGCTTACTTCATTTGGGAATCGGATGTGACTTGGAAATGTGAAAGGGGACCTGGGAATTCAATCCACCCCCGTTTTTTTTAAGATGGAGTCTTGCGCTGTCACCCAGGCTGGAGTGCAGTGGCATGATCTTGGCTCACTGCAACCTCCATCTCCTGGGTTCAAGCAATTCTCCTGCCTCAGCCTCCCGAATAGGTGGGATTACAGGCATGCACCACTATGCCTGGCTAATTTTTGTATTTTTATTTTTTCTTAGACACCGTCTCACTCTGTTGCCCAGGCCAAGGTGCAGTGGTGAGATCTCTGCTCAGTGCAACCTCCACCCTCCCTGGGCTAAAGCAATTCTCCTGCCTCAGCCTCCCAAGTAGCTGGGACTACAGGCATGCACCATCATGCCTGGCTGATTTTTGTATTTTTAGTAGAGACGGGGTTTCACCATGTTAGCCAAGCTAGTCTCAAACTCCTGACCTCAGGTGATCCACCCACCTCGGCCTCCCAAAGTGCTGGGATTATAGGCATGAGCCACCATGCCTGGCTTAGGAATTCAATCTCTTAAGAAGATCCTGGAGAAGTCTAATAATTCTCTTCTGAAGGATCTATGAACTTACCAAGGCTTCAACTCATCTCATCTCTTTACATACAGAGAAAATTTAATTACAGAAAGCGTCAGATTGGAGAACAGAACCCACATCCTACAAATGCTCCTTCTCAGCAGGGAGCATGGCCCCCCCTCCCTGCCCTCCCTTCCTCTGGGGTAGCATCCTTCACCAGGTTTTACTTACACTGACCATGGGCCACCTGTCGCTACTCTTTATCTGCTTCTATCGTACATCCCTACCATGCCAATTATAGATTTTACTAAGATTGTTTTCTATTGTTTTATTTTGGACCCTGAACAATCGACTGAACTGAAAGAGGTTTTATGTTTGTTTCCATGAGCAGTTTATTTAATTTTTAGAGACAGGGTCTTGCTCCATCGCCCAGGCTGGAGTTCAGTGGAGCAATCAGCTCACTGTAGTCTCGAACTCCTAGACTCAAGTGATTCTCCCATCTCAGCTTCCTGAGTATCTGGGACTACAAGTGCAACCATCATGCCCTGCTCATCGTTTTATTTTTTGTAGGGACAGAGTCTTGCTCTGTTACCCAGGCCGGTCTCAAAACTCCTTGACTCAAGTGATGCTCCTGCCTCGATCTCTCACAGCCCTGGGATTACAGGCGTGAGCCACCGTGCCTGGCATGAGCAGTTTATTTTTGTCACCTGTTTATTGTGTGATAGAAGGGTAATATATCAAAGAAGAGAAAAACTGTCCTATACAGAAACCATCAGAGGAAGAATTTGCTACTGTCCTGCAGAGCATGAATCATGTCTGCGTGACTCATTTTTGCAGAACTGCTGGTGAAAGGCCAATGCATAAATAGGTACTTTGTGATGATGATCACGAAAATGATGGATAATAAAAATATACAAACAGTTCTCACTGCCTTAGAAGGCAGTTGCTGGACAAATAAAAAATACAGTACTATTTTAATATTCTATTGCATCATTACTTAGTAATCATTACAAACAGATTTGATTTTATAGTTTCAAATATTTCAAAAAGATGTTCAATGCCATTACAGAAATGCAAATTAACACACAGTGAGATACTGCTACATCACTGTTAGAATGGATACAATTTTATTTATTTATTTATTAAAATATTATTATTGTAAATTGACAAACTATAGTTGTACATATTTATGGGGTACAAAGTGATGTTATGATTTACAAATACAACTTGGGATAATTAAATCAAGTGAATTAACTATTCATCACCTCAAACTTTTTTTGTGGAGAGAACATTTGAAATTTTACTCTCTTAGCAATTTTGAAATGTACAATACACTATTATTAACTAAACTTACTATGCTGTGTAATAGATTACAAAAAAACCCTTATTTCTCCTGCCTAACAGATGCTTTGTAGTAGCCTCTGACCATCATTTACCCATTCCCTCCAGCCCCCAGCCTCTGGTAATCACCATCCTACTCTATGCTTCTATGAGGCTATTGTTTTAGATTCCACATTGTATTAGTCAGGGTTCTCTAGAAGGACAGAGCTAATAGGAGATATATATATAGAATATATACATAGAATATATATATAGAATATATACATAGAATATATATAGAATATATACATAGAATATATATATAGAATATATACATAGAATACATATATAGAATATATACATAGAATATATATAGAATATATACATAGAATATATATAGAATATATACATACTATATATAGAATATACATAGAATATATATAGTATATATATAGTGTATATATATGTGTATATATAGTGTATATATATATGTATATATATAGTATATATATAGTGTGTGTGTATATATATATATATCAGGGAGATTATTAAGTATTAACTCACATGATCACAAGGTCCCACAATAGGCCTTCTGCAGGCTTAGGAAGAAGAAGAGCCAGTTGGAGTTCCAAAACTGAAGAACTTGGAGTCCAATGTTTGAGGGCAGGAAGCATCCAGCATGAGAGAAAGATGTAGGCTGGAAGGCTGGGCCAGTCTAGTCTTTTCACATTTTTCTGCATGCTTTATATTCTAGCCACATTGGCAGCCGATTAGATGGTGGCCACCCAGATTAAGGGTGGGTCTGCCTTTCCCAGCCCACTGACTCAAATGTTAATCTCCTTTGGCAACACCCTCACAGACACACCCAGGATCAGTACTTTGCATCCTTCAATCCAATCAAGTTGACACTCAGTATCAACCATCACACATACATAAGTAAGATCACGTGGTATTTGTCTTTCTGTGTGGCTTATTACACTTAACATCATGTCTTCTGATTTCTTTTTTTTTTGAGACTTGTTCCCCAGGCTAGAGTGCAATGGCATGATCTCGGCTCACTGCAACCTCCACCTCCCGGAAGTGATTATCCTACCTCAGCCTCCTAAGTAGCTGGGATTGCAGGCGCCCACCATCATGGCTAATTTTTTTGTATCTTTAGTAGAGACATGGTTTCACCATGTTGGCCAGGCTGACCAACATGGACCAACAGGAGGCCAAACTTCTGACCTCAGGTGATCCACCTGCCTCTGCCTCCCAAAGTGCTGGGATTACAGGTGTGAGCCACTGCGTCCTGCCCATGTCTTCCGATTTCATCCATGTTGTTGTTAATGAGAGAATTTCTTTCCTTTTTTAAGACTAAAATTCCATTGTGGATATATGTTACATTTTCTTTATTTGTTCATCTGTTGATGGACATTTAGATTGGTTCCAAAATTTGGCTAGTGTAAATAGTGCTGCAGTGAAAATGGGAGTGCAGACATCTCTTTGACATACTGATTTCAAATCTTTTGGGTAAATACCCAGAAATGAGAATGCTGGATCACAATTTTATTTTGTTTTATTTTATTTATTTTATTTATTTTTTTGAGACGGAGTCTTGCTATCACTCAGGCTGGAGTGCAGTGGTGTGATCTCGGCTCACTGCAACCTCCGCCTCCTGGATTCAAGCAATTCTCCTGCCTCAGCCTCCTGAGTAGCTGGGAATACAGGAATGCACCACCACACCCAGCTAATTTTTTTTTTTTAATTTTAAATAAGAAGTGTTGGCAGGGATGTGGAGAAACTAGAATCCTCATATTATATTATTGGTGGAAATGTATAAACAGTACAACCATTTTGGAAAACAATCTGGCAGTTTCAGTAAAAAGTTAAAACTGGCTGGGCATTGTGGCTCACGCCTGTAATCCTAGCACTTTGGGAGCTGAAGCAGGAGGTTTGCTTGAGCCCAGGAGTTCAGACCAACCTGGGCAACATATGGAAACCCCATCTCTACAAATTTTTTTTCTTTTTTTTTGAGACGAAGTCTTGCTCTGTCGCCAGGCTGGAGTGCCATGGCATGATCTCGGCTTACTGCAACCTCCGCCTCCTGGGTTCAAGCAATTCTTCTGCCTCAGCCTCCCGAGTAGCTGGGATTACAGGTGCGTGCCACCATGCCCAGCTAATTTTTGTATTTTTAGTAGAGATGGGGTTTCACCACGTTGGCCAGGATGGTCTCGATCTCTTGACCTCGTGATCCACCCACCTCAGCCTCCCAAAGTGCTGGGATTACCAGCATGCGCCACTACACCTGGCCAAAAAAACTTTTTTTTTAATTAGCCAGGCATGGTGGTGAGTCCTGTAGTCCCAGGTAGGAGGATCACTTGAGCCCGGGAGGTCAAGACTGGAGTAAGCCATGATAGCAACACTGCACTCCAGCCTGAATGATAAAGCATGGCCCCGTCTGAAAGAAAAAAAAAAAGCGAAACATAAATTCACCGTAGAACCTAGCTATTCCACTCCTAGGAATCTACCCAAGACAAATAAAAACATTAGTCCACACAAAGACATGTACATGAATGTTCATAGTAGCGCTATTCATAATAATCTCACACTGGAAATCATCCAAATATACATTAACTGGTGGCTGGATAAATAAAATGTGGTATATCCATACAATGGGATGTTATTCAGTAATTAGAAGAGATGAAGTATTGATACATGTGGAAACACGAGTGGACCTTGGAAGCAGCGTGCTAAGTGGAAGAAACCAGACATAACAGACTGCATTGTATGAGTCCATTTTTTTTTTCAATTTTTATTTATTTATTTTTTTGGGACGGAATCTCACTCTGTCACTCAGGGTGGAGTGCAGTGGCATGCATGATCTCGGCTCACTGCAACTTCCACCTCCCGGGTTCAAGCAATTCTCGTGCCTCGGCCTCCCGAGTAGCTGGGATTACAGGAACCCACCACCATGCCTGGCTAATTTTTGTATTTTTAGTAGAGATGGGGTTTCACCATGTTGGCCAGGCTGGTCTCGAACTCCTGACTTCGTGATTCACCCAGCTCAGCCTCTCAAAGTGCTGGGATTACAGGCGTGAGCCACTGCGCCCGTCCATATGAGTCCGTTTATATAAAATGTCCACAGAAAGGCAAATTTCTAGTGACAGAAAAGAAAACAGTGGTTGCTTAGTGCTGGGAGTGGGAGCAAGGATTAACTGTAAATCAGCACAAGAAAACTTTTTGGGGTGATAGAATTATTCTAAAACTCGATTATGGTGTTAGTTGCATAATTCTAGAAATGCACTAAAATCTTTGAAATGTACAGTGCCAATGGGTAAATATATAGTATATAAATTACATCCCAATAAGTTGTTTTTTTTAAAGCATAGACTCTTATTATTAAGACAATATTTGTATCTTTTATTTAGCTACAGAGTCGCTACAGGAATAATACATTTTTGGGGGGTGGAGGCCATGACAAAGTTTAAATTTTTAAGAAGTAACCCAAAGGAAAACATTCTAAAGAAATCTTTCAGTTTCTTCCCTGAGACCTCGGAGTTTTTTACTCTCCTGGGTTTATTCATTAAGGCCCTGTCTTCTGAAGATGTGCAGTGACCTCTGAGTCATCAATCACTTAAAGGTAAAGAGGTCCCAGGTGTACTTTTAGAATAATGGGTTCAATTCCAAAGTAAGACATGAAGGGAGGACCAATTGCCTAGATCCAGGTCATCAGTAGGCTAGACCTTCCTGTCCTGCGTTCAAAGTGAGGATCTGGAATTACTTGAAACTCCAAGATTAGGTTGTTAAACAACATGGTAAGACCAATACCCAAATTTAAGTTAGGTGTAAGACTTAGGGCTTCAGATGTCAACAATACCAAACCATAATAGTCACCACCATCATAAAGTGGGCGCTCTCCAGATATATCAACAGTACACCTGGAAAGTCCATCGTTTTCCAGAATTTTCTACAATAATATACGGGTCCCTAGCAACAGTTACCATATAGATGATTAAAAGGCACTAAAATTTTTATTTTAAAATGCAGTTTTTATCAATATACAACAGATACAGAAAAGCAAGCATATCTTAAGTGCTCAATGAATTTTCAAAGGTAACATCCCTTCTATAACACCAACAAGGTTGAGAAATAGAAGATCACCATCACCCTGGAAGCCCCTCAAAGCCCCTCCCAGCTACCACACTCACTCTCTTCCTCAAAGATAACCACTAATCTGACTCTTAACACCACACATTTGTTTGCCCAGTTCTGAACTTTATATAAATGGAATCAACCACACTGTATGCACTCATTTTTGTCTGGTTTATTTTACACTGTACATAAGTCTACCATAGTCTCTTGTAGGAATATGTCAACTATTTATTTATTCATTCTATTATTGATGTACATTTGTATTGCTTCCAGGGATTTTGGCTGTTATGAATAATGCTGCTATGAACACTTTTGGGTTTGTTTTTTGTGCATTATCTGTGGACATTTCCATTGAGAATATATCTAGGAGTGGATGTTGGCTGCTAGGGTATGCGTATGGTTAGCTCTAGTATACATCATTTTATTTGGCCAGAATCTAGAAAGCCACTTGAAGTGATGTAAGTGTAAACATACCTAAATGGAGAAATTTCCTAAATGTAAACACACGTTCATTCTTCATCAGAACTGATGGAGCAAACACTGTCACAGGCAGGACAACTGAGTATCAGTCACAAAGTTAGTGGAGTGTGATGTCTCACCAACATCACTTTGGAAGCCATCGCCTCCGTGGGGTTCGGGCCTTGGGAAATGAGCCCCACATGAACTTCCTGGCACTCCTGCCAGCTCCTTTCAGTGGAGTCTGGATGAACAAGGCTCATAGCCCTGCCTTGGCTTTGATACAAAGGAAAATATTAGGTGTGTTCAATTTCCCTCTAAGGTCTGGAAATCAATTTACCTTTTTTCTTTCTTTTCCTTTTCTTTTTTTTTTTTAAAGACAAGGTCTGTCACCCAGGCTGGAGTGCAGTGGTGCGTTCTTGGCTCACTGCAGCCTCAACCTCCTGGGCTCAAGTGGTCCTCCCACCTCAGCCTCCTGAGTAGCTGGGACTAGAGGCACATGCCACCACACCTGGCTGAATTTTTTTTTCTTTTTTTAATAGAGGCAGGGTTTCACTATGTTGTCCAGGCTGGTCTCAAACTCCTGGGCTCAAGCGATTCACCTGCCTTGGCCTCCCAAAGTACTGAGATTTACAACTTACTTTCTTTAAAAAACAAAAAAGCCAGGGGTAATTATTAGCACACAATTGCAGGCTGAGTCTCTTAGTTCCTGGAGGACACTTGTCTGCTGCTTTCTGGAGCTTAGTGGTCCTTTACCTCTGGGCAGGGTAAAAACCCCTTGCCTGTGACTGGTTCTTCCTGGTGGCTGTGGGCTCATAATCTACCCCATGTCAGAGTCCATCTCTGACAGGATTTGAAGCCAGGGCACCTGGATTCAGCTCACAATGCTTCTAGTAGGATATTTTCATGGCCCAGGCTAATCTTAATAATCCAGTGTTTGTCCCCAGTGAAACTTTCCAGGGAGTTTCTACATCAGTTTCACTTCATGGTCTCTGAATTGGGTGTCCACTTGGGTTCGGGGAAGACTTTCTATGAAAACAAGGATCCCTTTGGCTTGCTGCCTATCCGTGGAAGTTGAAGCGTTAGTCAGAATTCCGACCTCAGATGCTTTTACACCCTAATGGGCCAGGCTGCAGAGAGGGCTCTATCTTGTTTTCTTTTAACTTTTCTTTAAATTTGGATTCCTTCTGTAGCTGCTTGTTCTCTTCCATGTCTCTAGGGTATTTGTTAGTATACACAAGAAACAGCTTCTTGAATAACGTCCATTATAGCTTCGCATTTAAATGACAATGACTTCCTCCCTCTCCCTCTCCCTTCCCTTCCCCCTTTCCCCCCCTTCCCTCTCCCTTCCCTCTCCCTTCCCTTCCCCCTTCCCCCCTTCCTTCTCCCTTCCCTCTCCCTTCCCTCTCCCTTCCCTCTCCCTTCCCTCCCCCTTCCCTCTCCCTTCCCTCTCCTTTCCTCTCATTTCCTCTCTTTTCCTCTCCTTTCCTTTCCTTTCCTGTCTCACAGGGCTTGCTCTGTTGCCCAGGCTGGAGTACACTGGTGTGATCATAGCTCACAGCAGCCTAGAACTCCTAGGCTCAAGCAATCCTTGAGGCTCAAGCTCAGCCTCCCATGTAACTGGAACTACGGGCACGCACCACCACACCCAGCTATTTAAAAAAAATTTTTTTTTATAGACAGGATGTCTTGCTATGTTGCCCAGGCTAGTATTGAACTCCTGGCCTCAATCTTCCTGCCTCTGCCTCCTAAAGTTCTGGGATTACAAGCATGAGCCACTGCACCTGGCCTGTTTTATTTCTTTTCTACCATACTCTAAGGCTGCAAGTAGAGCAGCTGCAATGCCTGCTTTTAGCATTGGAGAACTTACCATATGCTCCTTACTTTCTGTTTTTGCTTGCTTTGAAAGTTGCCACAACTTTTGACATTGTTATTTGTTAGTAGTAGAGAAGAACTTATATTCTCCAAGCTCAGATGTGGTTCCTGAATTTGGCCCTACTTTTTATGTTTTTATAAACCATTGACATGTACTAAAACTACTTGGGACATGACTTGCGAAAAACTTGTCATTGGTCAAATGGCAAATATTCACTACAAACGTATAGAACAACCAATCACCTACTTGCTTAGCTTTAAAATGGAAAGAAATTATTTTGGATTCTATATTTTGGGATAACTTAACATTTTAAAAGTATTATTTATTGCAGGCTGGGCACAGTGTCTCATGCCTGTAACCCTACCACTTTGGGAGGCTGAGGCAGGCAAATCACTTGAGTTCAGGAGTTCAAGACCAGCCTGGGCAATATGGCAAAACCCCATCTTTACAAAAAATACAAAAATTAGCCAGGTGTGGTGGTGTGTGCCTGTAGTCTCAGCAACTTGGGAGGCTGAGGGAGGATCATTTGAGCCTAGGAGACGAAGGCTATAGTGAGCTGAGATTGTGCCACCGCACTCCAGCCTGGGCGATAGAACGGGACCCTGTCTCAAAAAAAGAGTATTGTTTATTGATTGCATAAGATGCAATACAATGAATACAAATCACTCAGCATTAGGAGGCTAATTAGGCAATATGAGGGGGAATGGCTTTATCAAGAGACCAACCAGGTCAATTTTCTCAGATTTTAGGTCAGTTTCAGGATACGTTTGGGATGATCCCTATATGGGTGACTTAGGTAGCTTTTTGATTGTTGTTACCAGTTTTCATTCATTCATGTTTTTTAAATAGCTGTATTGAGATAGAATTCACATATTTTATAATTCACCCATTTAAAGTATACAATTCAATGGTTTTTAGTATATTCACTGATACATGCAATCACCACCACAATCAATTTTAAAACATGTCATCACTTCAAAAGAGAAACCTCATGTCTGCTAGCCCTCAGTCCTCTATTCCCCCACCCTACCCTAAGCAATCACAAGTCTACTTATCTAGGCTGGGCGCGGTGGCTCATGCCTGTAATCCTGGCACTTTGGGAGGCCGAGGTGGGCAGATCATCTGAGGTCAGGAGTTTGAGACCAGCCTGGCCAACAGGGTTAGTGAAACCCTGTCTCTACTAAAAATACAAAAACTAGCCGAGCGTGGTGGTGGACACCTATAATCCTAGCTACTCAGCATCCAGGTCCCCAGGGCTCTGTGGGTGGCATCCGGGAGAGGTGGCCTTGCCAGAGGATGCTCAGGGAGAAGCAGGGACCCCACAGCTATGTAGTAGCCTGAGGGATGTCCCCAGAGGTGGAACAAGAGCATGTCTCCAGGTAAATGAGCATTCCCCAAGTAAGCGTTAGTGTCACTGTTCTGTCCTCAATGCCACCCACCGTCCCCCCCAATCAGTGGGCTGGAAAGGACAGGTCTGGAGCCAGAGAGGGGGTTTGTGGTTACAGCCTCTCCCCACAGCAGGCCTGGGTGAGGGCCTCCCGGCCTGGGGCCTGGGGGTAGGGGTGCTGTCCCTCCTGCCACAGCCCTTGCAAAGTTGGCCCCTTTCACCTGACAACTCTGGAGGCAGGCCTGAGCAGGTGGAGCGGTAGCTGAGGTGGGGCAGGTGTCAGTTGCTGCAGGCGGCTCTGGGGAACAGTATTGGGTATTCCTTCTTCCACAGAGCTGAGTGTGGTTGATTCCACCTAGGATGGCCATGCAGCCTCATCACACCAGAAGGGGTGGTTGGATATTTAGTGTTGAGCTGCCCAGGGACATGAGAGTGGGGGTGGCCACACATTCAAAAGCTGAGGTGCCCTGGGGAAAAACAAACAAACAACTCACTAATCCACTTAAAATCCTGAGCTAGGCCAGGTGCAGTGGCTCATGGCTATAATCCCAGCACTTTGGGAGGCCAAGGCGGGTGGATCACTTGAGGTCAGGAGTTTGAGACCAGCCTGGCCAACATGGAGAAACCCTGTCTCTATTAAAAATACAAAAATTAGCCAGGTGTGGCGCATGCCTGTAATACCAGGTACTTGGGAGGCTGAGGCAGGAGAATCACTTGAACTCGGGAGGTGAAAGTTGCAGTGAGCCGAGATTGCACCACTGCACTCTAGCCTGGGCAACAGAGTGAGACTCTGTCTCAAAAACACCAAACTAAAGCAAAACCCTGAGCTGAAACTAACACAGACTTACATTTCAAACAGTACGGACATGGCACGGGGCCAGCTTCACCAGGCCATATGCACAGTCTGTTTGCCTGGGCCGGCTTGGCCCTGAGGTTTTCAGGTTGGTGACTATCCTGAGAACTGGCTGAGTACATCCTAAGACTTGCCTGGAAAGACCTGGCTGGGGACACAGACCGCCTGAGAGTCGGCCCCAGGGCCCTCCTCCCCAAGGGATGACCCAGCCCATTTGCTTTTCTGAGTCAATTTTCCTGTGACCGTCCCTTTTCCCTCTGCTCTGGGGGTGCAGCAGCCGTCCTTCTCTCTTCACAGCTGCCATCAGCCTCTGGTCTCTTGGGGACAGCTCTGCTCCACACCCAGAGCTGTCTGAGGAAGAGGTTTGTGGCCCTTGCCCCCACTGCCTTCTGTCCTGGACCCAGATGCATCAGGCAGAACCATGTGCAATGCTGATATGTGACCAGCTTGACCTATAAAAATGACTTTCCCATAGGTCAATTTGGATACAGTCTTTTTTCTTTTCTTTCTTATTTTTATTTTTTATTTATTTATTTATTTATTTATTTATTTATTTATTTATTTATTTATTTATTTTTATGAGACAGTGTCTTGCTCTGCCGCCCAGGCTGGCGTGCAGTGGTGTGATCCTGGCTCATTGCAATTTCTGCCTCCCAGGTTCAAGCAATTCTCCTGCCTCAGCCCCCCAAGTAGCTGAGACTACAGGCGCATACCACCACACTTGACTAATTTTTGTATTTTTTGTAGAGACAGGGTTTTGCCATGTTGCCCAGGCTGGTCTCGATTTCCTGAGCTCAAGTGATCCACCTGACTCAGCCTTCCAAAGTGCTGGGATTATAGGAGTGAGCCGCCACGCCTGGCCTGTATATAGTCCTTTTTATTTGAAATATCTTCCTACTAATTGTGATAGGAAAATAAACAGAAAGAAACAAAAATTAAAATAGTGGGCACATAGACTCTCTAGAGATGGTAAAGCATAGTTTTTTCTGTCTGGGCCTGCCTTTCCTGGGGCCTTTTATTAATAGAGAACTTTGTGGCTGGGCATGGTGGCTCATGCCTGTAATCCCAGCACTTTGGGAGGCGGAGGCGGGCAGATCACCTGAGGTCAGGAGTTCAAGACCAGCCTGGACAACATGGTGAAACCCCATCTCTACTAAAAATACAAAAATTAGCTGGGCATGATGGCGCACACCTGTAATCTCAGTTACTTCAGAGGTTGAGGCAGGAAAATCACTTGAACCTGAGAAACAGAGGTTTCAGTGAGCCGAGACTACGCCACTGCACTCCAGCCTGGGCGACACAGCAAGGCTCCGTCTCAAAAAAAAAAAAAAAAATTAGGGAACTTTGGGGATGTCTCCCAAGGCTACCACGCCTTCCAACTTGGCTGGACCAGATGGCTTCCCAGGGACAGCAGGCGGGCCAGGCCCAGGCTCGTAGAATCCCCATCTTGGGGCTCAGTCTCTGGTTCCCCTCTTCTGGTCTCTCCTGGCTGTGCTTTCACTCTGCAGCTCTCTCTTGGCCCTGCCCTGCCTCTCTCCGCCTTCCCCATGAACGCCCCCAAGGAGTCCCACGGCTCAGGCTTCCTGCCTGACCTTGCGGTCACTTCCTCACTGTGTCCTGGAGGCTCCTGGGTCCAGCCCCCACCCCTGGACCATTGCTCTCTGTCCTGAGTGTTTTGCCCACAGTATTTTTCTGGCCAGGCTGATAAGTCCAGAAAAGTTCAGTTTCCTTACCTGCGCTGTGGCTTTCTCTTGAAGTCAGGTGTCTTACACGGCAGGGGCCAACCTTGGAAGCCTGGCTGACTTGACTTGCTGCCTCTTGTCTTTCTCCTGTTCCCGAGCCCCCGCAGAGGCCGTCTCTATTTTAGGCATTAGTCCCTGCTGGCCTTGCTCTGATACCCAGTCCAGGTTGCACATTGCTTAGGGCCCTGCACTAGCAGAGGACAGAGGACAGCTGGCCACCCCCCCTGAAACCTGCCTCCTCAGGGTCACTCTCCATCTCTCCTCAGGTGCCTGCCCCCTACCCAGGGACCCACATCAATGGGCCCCATCAGAATTTCCATCCAGGGCCCTCACAGGGAATCTGGTTAGAGATCAGAGGGGCTGCCAGGCAGAATAGGGGCACAGCCCATGCTGAGCTGTCCTGAGATAAGGGGTGGCTTCTGCCTGGGCAGCGGCCACTGCCCTGGGCCTCTCCTGACTGCCACGAGCCTGGACAGCAGGAGTTGTCCTTGCACCCCTGTGGGTCCCCAGAATGCTTGCAGACTTCACAGCCTGTACCCTGCCACTGGGCCAACAGTGACCAACCTGGCCAAACATCCCGTGGACCCCTCTTTCCATATGCCCTCCTTTGTCACTGGCTGCTTGTTCATTGAACCACTTGAGTCATTCACTAAGAATGCATTGAATACCTACTATGTGCCAGGTACCATTCTAGGCCTTAGGGACATAGTGGTGAATAGGGCAGGTGACCCTCCCCCCAACCCCCAGGGCTCAAAGTCTAGTGGGAACACAAGTAATGAAACCAATGATCCTCTAAGTGGGATCTGTGTACTGGGGCCTAGCCATGGCTGTGTTACCAGCCTGGGATGAGGTGGCCAGGAGTTGAGAGAAATGTTGAGAAACTTCTATAGGAATTTGACAGGGAAAGTTTTTGTTTATTGAGTCTAGTTTAAAAAAAAATCAGGTTTCTATTGTTTGTCTTTTTTTAATTTTATTTTTCTAGCAATTCTTTTTTTTTTGTTTGTTTTTGAGATGGAGTCTCACTGTCGCCCAGACTGGAGTGCAGTGGCGTGATCTCGGCTTCCTCTGCTGCTATGAGGCGAAGCCAAGACAGGCCAACAAGCAGGGGCAGGGTCCTATCAGCAGCAGCAGCTGGGGGTAAGTGTCTGAGGGATTCTCAGAGGAAGTGTTCACGTGCAGTAAAAGATGCCCAGGTTTGGGGTGAGCCCAGAGCGGACATGTATGGTTTGCACATCCTTCCTTTTTCTGGTCGCAAAGCAAAAGGCAGATGCATCCTGACTCCACTGGGGTACTCAGTTGTCCCATTCAGAAGGACATCATGATAAAGCAACATCTCACCAACAGTCCAAGCCCCTGCTCATTTCAGCTGCATGTATACTACAACTGGAATGATACAGAGAGGATTAGCATGGCTCCTGTGAAAGGATGACACACAAATTCATGAAGCACTCCACATTAAAAAAAAAAAAGTCCAATCCTGAGACAGGTTTTTAAGAGCAGCTTTCTTGCAAAGGTTTAGCATGCAAACGACTTTTAAAGAAACTTTTTATGCCTTGGACACTTACTGACTGAGATAAGATGCTGCCAAGATGGAATTCTCTTTATGGAAGGATTTCCTCAAAGATAGTATGTTGTGCAACCAGAAAAGAAAAGCTAAAGCACGGAAAAGGGAATTTGAACTCATAATTTTTCTGAGAAATAAGAGTAGGGTCTGATTCACAGATACGTTGGTTTATCTGGCCTTCTATCAGTTGATGTTTGCGGGCTGCAAAAAAGTGGCAATGGGTGCCCTTGCCAATGATACGGATGCTCCAGAAGTTTCTAAAGTATCTTGTAAATCTCCAAAAGGAAAAGCACATTATTTTACATAATTTAAGAATTGTGCTTCCTGTATTCTTTTTTTAAAAAAGTATGCAGTCTGGGAAACATAGCAAGACGCATCTCTACACACACAAACACACACAAAAATTAGCTGGGTGTTGTGCCACAGGCCTGTAAGTCCCAGCTACTCAGGAGGCTGATGCAGGAGGATCAGTTGAGCCCAGGGGTTCAAGGCTGCAATGAGTTATGATCATGCCACTGAACTCTCTAGCCTGGGTGAAAGAGTGAGACCCTGTCTCAAAACAGACAAACAAAAAATGTGGTAAGCTGCAATTGAGACCTATTTACAAATTGGTGTATGTCTACAATCAGAGTAATATATTTCTTCTCTTTGCATTTTGCTACCCTGACATAGAAGAGTTTGTCAGGCCACTTTCATTGTTGCTGAAGGTCTTTACATATTACAGAAAGTTGCTGCAAATCATTTACAAAAGATGATTTAGGCAGGTTTAAATTAGGCAACTCGAGCAGGGATCATTATGGCGGATGGGAGGCAGGACTAGATTGTAGCTCCAACTCGAATGGACAGAGCAACGTGCGGAGGCTCGCATAGTGAATTTTAGCTCCAAATTGACTGCAAGAACAAATCGGCAATCTTGAGAGAACCCACAGACTCTCTGTCTCCTGCAGGACCCAGGAGACACCCCAAATACTGTGAGCGCCCCAACTGCAGAAGTGGGAAAGGGAGATCCTCTTCTCCTGAACACACACCCCCACTGGAGAAACTAAAGGTCTGTTTGCGGGAGAAGCTTCTGACCTTACCTGGAGCTGAGTCAAGTTAGAGAGCCAAGCGAAATACAGGGGTAGAGGAAGCACTGGGAAAGGCCTTGGGAGCTCGCTGGGTCCCCAAGCAGGCCATTGCTGCCTGGCACCGCAGGGACCCATTGGGAGAGCAGCTAGAGGAGTGGGGGGATATGCTACAGGGAGAAGGAAATCTCCAGCTGAACTGGGGCGAGAAGCCTCCCCGTCAGAACTCAGGGGAGGGCATGAATCCAGGGTGCAGATTCCACAGGCAGGGGAAGAACCACGCCCTTTTCTTTCGCAGCTGGGAGGCAGGTAGCCTGGGGCAAGTTCTCAAGCCTGTGTCACCCACTGCTTGGAAACAGACTCTGTTAGTGGTGCATGGTGGGAGTGAGACTGGCCCTTTTTTATTGCATGGGAGCTGGGTGAGGCCTGTAACTGCCAGCTTTCCCCCACTTCCCTGACAACCTGCATGACTCAGCAGCAGCCACAATCCTCCTAGGTACACAACTCCACTGACCTGGGAAACTCACCTCCATCCCCCAAAGCAACCGCAGCAAGACCCGCCCAAGGAGAGTCGCAGCTCAGACACACCTAACCCTGCCCCCACCTGATGGCCCTTCCCTACCCACCCTGGTAGTGAAGACAAAGGACATATGCTCTTGGGAATTCTAGGGCCCCATCCACGGCTGGTTCCTCTCCACAGTACCATAGCTGATGCTCTCTGGAAAGCGCTACCTCCCCGGCAGGAGGCCAACCAGGACAAAAATAGAGCATTAAACCACCAAAGCTAAGAACCCTCACGGAGTCCATTGCACACCCCCTGCCACCTCCACTGGAACAGGTGCTGGTATCCATGACTGAGAGACCCATAGATGGTTCACATCCAGGACCCTGTGCAGACAACCCCCAGTGCCAGCCTGGAGCCGGGTAGACTTGCTGGGTGGCTAGACCCAGAAGACAGACAACAATCACTGCAGTTCGGCTCACAGGAAGCCACATCCATAGGAAAAGGGGGAGAGTACTACAACAAAAGAACACCCCGTGAAACAAAAGAATCTGAACAACGGCCTTCAGCCCTAGACCTTCCCTCTGACAGAGCCTACCCAAATGAGAAGGAACCAGAAAACCAACTCTGGTAATATGACAGAACAGGGCTCTTTAAACCCCCCACAAAAATCACACTAGTTACCAGCAATGGATCCAAACCAAGAAGAAATCTCTGATTTACCTGAAAAAGAATTCAGGAGGTTAGTTATTAAGCTGATCAGGGAGGCACCAGAGAAAGGCGAAGCCCAGTGCAAGGAAATGCAAAAATCAATACAAGAAGTGAAGGGAGAAATATTCAAGGAAATAGATAGCTTAAAGAAAAAACAATATAAACTTCAGGAAATATTGGACACACTTATAGAAATGCAAAAAGCTCTGGGAAGTCTCAGCAATAGAATTGAACAAGTAGAAGAAAAAAATTCAGAGCTTGAAGACAAGGTCTTCGAATTAACCCAATCCAACAAAGACAAAGAAAAAAGAATATGAAAATATGAACAAAGTCTCCATGAAGTCTGGGATTGTGTTAAACAACCAAACCTAAGAATAATTGGTGTTCCTGAGGAAGAAGAGAAATCTAAAAGTTTGGAAAACATATTTGGGGGAATAATCAAGGAAAACTTCCCCAACCTTGCTAGAGACCTAGGCATCCAAATACAAGAAGCACAAAGAACACCTGCAGAGTTCATTGTAAAAAGATCATTCCCTAAGCGCAGGGTCATCAGGTTATCCAAAGTTAAGAAGAAGGGAAGAATCTTAAGAGCTGTGAGACAGAAGTACCAGGTAACCTATAAAGGAAAACCTATCAGATTAACAGCAGATTTCTCAGCAGAAACCCTACAAGATAGAAGGGATTGGGGCCCTATCTTCAGCCTCCTCAAACAAAACAATTATCAGCCAAGAATTTTGTATCTAGAGAAACTAAGCATCACATGTGACTGAAAGATACAGTCTTTTTCAGACAAACAAATACTGGGAGAATTTGCCACTACCAAGCCACCACTACAAGAACTGCTAAAAGGAGTTCTAAATCTTGAAACAAATCCTGCAAACACATCAAAACAGAACCTCTTTAAAGCATAAATCACACAGGACCTATAAAACAGAAATACAAGTTAAAAAGCAGAAACAAAAAACAAAAAACAAACCCAAAGTACACAGGCAACAAATAGCATGATGAATGCAACGGTACCTCATATCTCAATACTAACATTGAATGTAAATGGCCTAAATGCTCCACTTTAAAGATACAGGACTGGAGAATGGATAAAAACTCACCAACCATCTGCTGCCTTCAGGAGACTCACCTAACGCATAAGGACTCACATAAACTTAAAGGGGTGGAAAAAGGCATTGCATGCAAATGGACATCAAAAGTGAGAAGGAGTAGCTATTCTTATTTCAGACAAAACAAACTTTAAAGCAACAGCAGTTAAAAGAGACAAAGAGGGACATTATATAATGGTAAAAGGCCTTGTCCAACAGGAAAATATCACAATGTTAAACATATACCCACGTAACACTGGAGCCCCCAAATTTATAAACAATTAAGAATAGACCTAAAAAATGAGATAGACATCAACACAATAAGAGTGGGGGACTTCAGTACTCCACTGACAGCACCAGACAGGTCATCAAGACAGAAAGTCAACGAAGAAACAGATGAATTTAAACTATACCTTGGAACAAATGGGCTTAACAGATATATACAGAACATTTCATCCAACAACCACAGAATGCACATTCTATTCAACAGCGCATGGAACTTTTTCCAAGATAGACCATATGATAGGCCATAAAATGAGCCTCATATAATTTAAGAAAATTTGAAATTATATCAAGCACTCTCTCAGACCACAGTGGAATAAAACTGGAAATAAACTCCAAAAGGAACCTTCAAAACCATGCAACTACATGGCAATTAAATAACCCGCTCCTGAATGAGCATTGGGTCAAAAACAAAATCAATATGGAAATTAAAAAGTTCTTAGAACCAAACAACAATAATGACACAACCTATCAAAACCTCTGGGATACGGCAAAGGCAGTGCTAAGAAGAAAGTTCATAGCCCTAAACACCTACAGCAAAAAGACTGAAAGAGCGCAAACTGACAATCCAAGGTCACGCCTCAAGGACTAGAGAGATAAGAACAACCAAACTCAAACTTAGCAAAAGAAAGGAAATAACCAAGATCAGAGCAGAACTAAATGAAATTGAAACAAACAAACAAACAAACACATACAAAAGATAAATGAAACAAAAAGCTGGTTCTTTGAAAAGATAAATAAAATTGATGACCATTAGCAAGATTAACCAAGGAAAGAGAAAAAATCCAAATAACCTCATTAAGAAATGAAACAGGAGATATTACAACTGACACCATTGAAATACAAAAGATCATTCAAGGCTACTATGAACACCTTTATGCACATAAACTAGAAAACCTAGAAGAGATGGATAAATTCCTGGAAAAACACAACCCTCCAAGCTTCAATCAGGAAGAATTAGATACCCTGAACAGACCAATAACAAGCAGCAAGATTGAAATGGTAATAAAAAAACTACCAACAAAAAAAGGTCCAGGATCAGACGGATTCACAGGATAATTTTACCAGACAGTCAAAGAATTGGTACCAATCCTTTTGACACTATTCCACAAGATAGAGAAAGAAGGAACCCTCCCTAATTCATTCTACGAAGCCAGCATCACCCTAATACCGAAGCCAGGAAAGGACACAACCAAAAAAGAAAACTACACACCAATATCACTCATGAACATAGATGCAAAAATCCTTAATAAAATACTAGCTAACCGAA
The DNA here is from genome assembly GCF_029281585.2 of Gorilla gorilla gorilla. Lineage (NCBI taxonomy): Eukaryota > Metazoa > Chordata > Mammalia > Primates > Hominidae > Gorilla > Gorilla gorilla. Next base: position 38,943,796 of record NC_073246.2, read on the forward strand.
TCCAACAGCATATCAAAAAGATAATCCACCATGATCAAGTGGGTTTCATACCAGGGATGCAGGGATGGTCTAACATCCGCAAGTCAATACATGTGATGCACTACATAAACAGAATTAAAAACAAAAATCACAGCCAGGTGCAGTGGTTCACGCCTGTAATCCCAGCACCTTGGGTGGCTGAGGTAGGTGGATCACCTGAGGTCAGGAGTTCAAGACCAGCCTGATCAACATGGTAAACTCTGTCTTTACTAAAAAATATTAAAAAATTAGCCAGGTGTTGTGCCAGGCCCCTGTAGTCCCAGCTACGTGGGAGGCTGAGGCAGGAGAATCGCTTGAACCCAGGAGGTGGAGGTTGCAGTGAGCCGAGATCACGCAATTGCACTCTGGCCTGGGTGACAAGAGTGAAACTTCGTCTCAAAAAGAAAAAAAAAAATCACATGATCATCTCGATAGATGCAGAAAAAGCATTAGACAAAATCCAGCACCCCTTAATGATTAAAACTCTCAGCAAAATCAGCATACAAAGGACATACCTCAGTGTAATAAAGGCCATCTATGACAAACCCACAGCCCACATAGTACTGAATGGGGAAAAGTTGAAAGCATTCTCTCCCCCCAACAACTGGAACAAGAAAAGGATGCCCACTCTCACCACTCCTCTTCAACATTGTAATGGAAGTCCTAGCCAGAGCAATCAGACAAGAGAAAGAAATAAAGAGCAGGCCGGGTACAGTGGCTCATGCCAGTGATCCCAGTACTTTGGGAGGCCAAGGCAGGCGGATCACAAGGTCAGGAATTTGAGACCAGCCTGACCAACATGGTAAAACCCTGTATCTACTAAAAATACAAAAATTAGCTGGGTGTAGTGGTGTGCTAATCCCAGCTACACAGGAGGCTGAGGCAGAAGAATTTCTTGAACCCGGGAGGTGGAGGTTGCAGAGAGCCAAGATCGTGCCACTGCACTCCAGCCTGGGTGACAGAGCGAGACTCTGTCTCAAAAAAAAAAGAAAAAGAAAAAGAAATAATGGGCATCCAAATTGGTAAAGAGGAAGTCAAACTGTTCCTGTTTGCTGACGATATGATCGTTTACCTTGAAAACCCTAATGACTCCTTCAGAAAGCTCCCAGAACTGATAAAAGAATTCAGCAAAATTGCTGGATACAAGATTAATGTACACAAATTAGTAGCTCCTCTATATACCAACAGCGACCACGCAAATAATCAAATCAAGAACTCAACCCCTTTTACAATAGCTGGGAAAAACAAAAAACAAAAAACGTAGGAATATTCCTAGTCAATGAGTCTAAAGACCTCTACAAGGAGAACTACAAAACACTGCTGAAAGAAATCACAGGCCAGGCGCGGTGGCTCACGCCTGTAATCCCAGCACTTTGGGAGGCTGAGGCAGGCGGATCACCTGAGCTCAGGAGTTTGAGACTAGTTTGGCTAACATGGTGAAATCCCATTTCTACTAAAAATACAAAAAATTAGCTGGGCGTGATGGTGTGCGCCTATAATCCCAGCTCCTCGGGAGCCTGAGGCAGGAGAATCACTTGAACCTGGGAGGCGGATGTTGCAGTGAGCTGAGATTGTGCCACTGCACTCTAGCTTGGGCGACAAAGCTAGACTCCATCTCAAAAAAAAAAAAAAATAATAATAATAAAATAAAAATAATAAAATAAAAATAAAATATCCAGAATCTACAACAGATTTAAACAAATCAGTAAGGAAAAAACAATCCCATCAAAAAGTAGGCTAAGGACATGAATAGACAATTCTCAAAAGAAGATATACAAATGGCCAACAAACATATGAAAAAATGTTCAACATCACTAATGATCAGGGAAATGCAAATTAAAACCACAATGCGATACCATTTCACTTCTGCAAGAATGGCCATGATCAAAAAACCGAAAAACAGTAGATGTTGGTGTGGATGCGGTGATCAGGGAACACTTCTACACTGCTGCTGGGAATGTAAACTAGCACAACCACTATGGAAAACAGTATGGAGACTCCTCAAGGAACTGAAAGTGGAACTACCATTTGATCCAGCAATCCCACTGCCGGGTGTCTACCCAGAGGAAAAGAAGTCATTACATGAAAAAGATACTTGCACGCGCATGTTTATAGCAGCACAATTCACAACTGCAAAGTCATAGAAACAACCCAAATGCCCATCAATCAAAGAGTAGATAAAGAAACTATTTTATATAAATATGTGTGTGTGTGTGTGTGTGTATACACACACACTGGAATACTACTCAGCCATAAAAAGGAATGCATTAACAGCATTTTCAGGCCCAACGCAGTGGCTCACACCTGTAATCCTGGCACTTTGGGAGGCTGAGGCGGGTGGGTCATGAGGTCAGGAGTTTGAGACCAGCCTGACCAACATGCTGAAACCCCGTCTGTACTAAAAATACAAAAATTAGCTGGGCGCGGTGGCAGGCGCCTGTAATCCCAGCTACTCAGGAGGCTGAGGCAGGAGAATCGCTTGAACATGGGAGGCGGAGGTTGCAGTGAGCCGAAATTGTGCCACTGCACTCCAGCCTGGGCAACAGTGTGAGACTCTGTCAATAAATAAATAAATAAATAAATAAATAAATAAATAAATAAAGTTAACATAAAAAAAAAAGAAGAAACACAGACAAAAAATAATAAATTAGGCAACTCCATAGCCATTTTTATTCTTGAAAAAGAATTACCTTGTGTGTAAAGGGAATTTTCTTTTATTTCCTTGTTTTCTTGTTTTGTTAAGAGATAGGGTCTCGTGGTGTCACCCAGGCTAGTGCCATCATAGCTTACTGCAGCCTTGAACTCCTGGGCTCAAGCAATCCTCCCACCTCGGCTTCCCAAATCACTGGGATTATAGACCTGAGCCACCCACCGTACCTGGCCTGTGAAGGGAATTTCCTAAATGAGTTTGAAAGTTTAAGTCGTGTCATACAAATAAGTGATTTCAGCCTCCTAGGCTGCCAGGAAGCTCTTAATATAAGTTTGCTAAGTAAATTCCTGTGAAACCATAGCCTGTCAGCTATCCAAACCATACTTTGTAATTTCTCTGAACTCATTTCATTAATTCTCAAAATGATCATGGAAGATCTACTGTCATTTTCTTGAAAAATTAAAGCATAAAATGCTTATTAAATAAACAATCAATATGTGATGTGGACAAGTGAACAGTCATGCTTTGTTGGCGGGAATGTAAAATTGAGGCTACCTTCCTGGCAATTTGGCAATTCATAAGAGTTTCAGAAATTTTATATCCCGTTATCCTTCTAAAACTCTTTCCTAAGGACAAATCAGAGATAAGGATAAAGATTTTTGTTCGAGAATATTTGCTGTTAGGACATTCATAAAAATGAAAATGTAGAACCATCTCAAAAGTCTAATAATAGAGACTTTGTAAAACAAATGTTAGTGCATCCACTTGATGCAATTATAATATAGCTGCTAACTGTTCACAATATCATATTATTTTTAAAATGAGGAACACAAAATTATATTTACAGTGTGATCCTACTTTTTTTGTTAAATATACATCTATAACACACACATACGCTTATAAGGACTTATACAAGACTATTAAGAGTAATTATCTTTGGGTGATGGATTATGGGTGATTTGAATTTTTTGTTATTCTCTATAGTTTTAAAATTCTCTACAATGAATAGACATTACTTCTAAAATAAGTGATACTTATTAAAACAATAACAATATTTAAAAATCAACCATCTGGTAACATTCCATTTTCATTACTTATGTAGACTTAAAAGACTATAATCATGAAATGACCTTAGCTAAAATTTTAGAGACTTTTAATCAAGGGTATTTCTGAAATAGTCTATCGATTCGTAGAGAGTGTAGCTGATGGGCTTCATTAGTGCCTTTTTTTTTTTTTGAGACAGAGTTTCGCTCTTGTCACTGAGGCTGGAGTGCAATGGCATGATCTTGGCTCACTGCAACCTCCGCCTCCCAGGTTCAAGTGATTCTCCTGCCTCAGCCTCCCCAGTAGCTGGGACTACAGGCGCCCGCCATCACGCCGGGCTAATTTTTGTATTTTTAGTAGAGACGGGGTTTTGCCATGTTGGCCAGGCTGGTCATGAGCCATTAGTGCCTTTCAATCACTAAGTTATTTGGTTCATGACATTGTCTTGATTAACCCAACAGAAAAAAATCTGATTTAGTCCAACACACGAACTACCACTAATCTTATTGGTGACAAGAAGCTCCTGATAAGGATGAGCTGAAGAGGTGAAAATGAGGGCAAGTTTTGGGATTTAACTTCACTGAAACCATTTTCTTTGAAGGATTGGATATCTGATCTGATGTCGTTTACTTCAGATCTTTGAACAAATCATTACACAGGTATGTTTGGGAAGGAAGGAGTTAAGTCTAAAAAGAGTGCTTGATTCAGGATTTGTTTTGGAATCACTTATCTATTGGGTTGCTGACAGCAATAAACATTTTCTAAATACCTAAAGGAATGAAAGTAGAGTGTCACCCAGTGAGAAGGTGGCAGGTGAAACTTGGTTATTTCTTTATATTAGTTCGGCTGAATGTTAGAGTAAAAAAAACCCTAAAACAAAACAAAACAGATAAAAGTTACCTTTTAAATTTGTCATGCATCTGTCGCTGGTGTGTGGTCCTTTATAGCGTCCAAGATGGCCTATGGAATATATTTATTTTGTAAAATAAAGTTCGAAAAGGCAAAGAGATCATCAACTTAGACCAAACATGCAATAACTCCTGTAAATGGATTGTCAGCAGGCATTGACATACATTGTCTATTTTGGCCAGGAAGAGGTGGAGTTATTCTCAAGGTTAAGTAAAGGTCATCTCTCTCTACCATACTGCCACTCAGCAGTGATGGAAAAGCAAAGCCTGAAGTTGGGTACCGGGAAATTTCACTTGGGAGACGGATGGCCCAGTCTGTCTGTGCACTCAGGTCATCTTGGTTAGTTTTCCCATAATTGTACTAGATCAGCAGTCAAGTGAAATGCCAGATTCATCACTGATAGAATCTCTGTCCTGGGTTGACAGTCCTTTAATTTGTGTGCCTTTGTGGCCAGAGGCCATTATTTCTAATTGCCTTTTTGTCCCGTAGCAGTTCATTTATCTTTCACACACACCAAATTTAATCTTCATGTTAGACAATGATGGGGAATTTGGGCTGAAGTTGTTATCAAATGAGTTTCATAAGCTTTAGTAACCTCAGGGAAAAAAAATCTTAAAAGACTTACCAAAATTTGAAAATAGTAAACAATGATGGCTTTCTAGTAATTTAAGGTTGTTACAGGATCTCCATACTGATAATTCAAAATATCTGGGTCAATGATTTGACTCCTTAACATGAAAAAAGGCTTACACTTCTCTTATTGCACCTACAATTTAATTATAACACATCTAATGATTTCTGATAGGAATGTCTGATTTTTTTTTCTTCTTCACTCAACAACCATGTATATATATATGGTAGCTACCCTGAGATAGGCACTGAGACCCAAGATGAATCAATCAAGTCCCTGTGAAGACAAATGAAACAGCCGAGTCTGCCTTTGGACCAGGGTGTGTACCACAGGGTACATTCGGAGAGAAATGGAAGCCCGTCTGGGGGTGTGGGTAGGGCCAGGGAACATGGAGGGAGCAGCAGTGAGACCATGGGATAGGCTCTGTGAATACCAGGAGTTTCACCCACTCCACCTGAGTCAGCCCTGGGGATAGTGGAGAGAGGGGTCTCCATCTAACAGGTGAGGAAACAGAGCATTAGGGGGTGATATAGTTTGGCTCTGTGTCCCCACCCAAATCTCATCTTGTAGCTCCCATAATTCCCACATGTGGAAAAGACCAGTGGGAAATAATTGAATCATGGAGGCAAGTCTTTCCCATGCTGTTCTCGTGATAGTGAATGAATCTCATGAGATCTGATGGTTTTAAAAATGGGAGTTTCGCTGCACAAGCTCTCTCTTTTTGCCTGCTGCCATCCATGTAAGACCTGACTTGTTCCTCCTTGCTTTCCACCATGATTGTGAAGCTTCCCCAGCCACATGGAACTGTAAGTCCACTAAACCCCTTTTCCTATATAAATAAAGTCTCAGGTATGTCTTTATCAGCAGCATGAAAACTATTACAGGGGGTGAACACTCCCATGGCCTCACACAGCAAGAAGGAAGATGGGAGCACTTGAGACCCAGTGTCCAGATTTGTGAGTTGAGTTGGTCCAGCTGAGCTGGGGTGATGGGAAGCAGTTGGGGTCAGGAAGCTGCACAAAGGTCCCAGTCGCCCAGCCAACCAGGACAGAAAATGCTGAACTGTGAAACTATTTGGGGACTTGTCTTTTTTTTTTTTTTTTTTTAATGGAAAGGACTTCTCTGCACATCTGTTCACTTTCCTGCCCATGCCAGCAGCTCAGCGGCCCCATTTTTCGGGTGAACGTTGCAGGCATGGTATAAAACCCACTCCGTTTCCCGCATTAACTTTGCACAAGCCACATGGTCTCTTTTCTCTCAGATTCTTCACACGGCTGTTGTGAAGAGGGGTGGAAGAGAAATTTACATTCCAACCTTCAGAGACAAGTCAGCCAAATTATGCCAAGGCCTCTGTCCCTCCATCTGTCCATCCATCCGTCCATCCATTAGAGCCAGGGCAAGGAGCATAGGGCTCTGGGTGGACGGCCCCCAAGATGTGCTTTACCTCCACCACCACTTTCTCTGCCTGGGTTACTCATTCATTGGGCAGGTATTTATCGAGGGCCCTTCTGCATACCAGGCACTGAGCCAGGCCTTGGGGATGAGGTGACCAAACAGGCAGGGTCCCTGGCATGGTGTGGCTTGCACAAAAGGGTATATGGGAAATGACAGTTGTGAGCACTGTCGCGGAGGGTGGGCCTAAGGAAAGAAGCTTGGTGCGAAGGGAGAGGGAAAGGGGTGGAGGAGGAGGACGGGCGTTGGAGGCAGAAGAAACAGCAGATGTGGGCCCTGAGTGGGAGGGGCAGGCCCTTCTGATGACCCGAAAGGAGCCAGGTGTGGCAGGTACTGGCCCACAGCCCTGTATAAAATGCCCAGACACGCCTCCTCTCTTTGCGGTACTTAGACAAGAGGCCTGTTACAGTCATACTGCTGAGGACAATTACAGAGACTGACATGCGTAGATACAGAACCCAGGTGCATTTCTGAGTATCACAGATGACAGAGAGAGAAAAGATGAGGCACAGTCATGCATCACTGAATGACGGGGATATGGTCTGAGAAATGTGTCATCAGGCAATTCCGTCACTGTGTGAACATCACAGAGTGACCTACACAAACCTAGATGGCATAGTCTCCTCACACCTAGGCTGCATGGTACAGCCTCGGGCTCCAAGGCTACAAACCTGTGCAGCATGTTACCGCATGAATGCTGCAGGTAGTGGTGACACAATGGTGTTTGTGTATCTAAACAAATCTAAAGATAGAAACGGTACAGTAGGGGTGTGGTGGCTCACACCTGTAATCCCAGCACTTGCAGAGGCTGAGGCAGGCGAATCCTTGAGCTCTGGAGTTTCATAAGAGCCTGGGTAACACAGCAAAACCCCATCTCTACTAAAAATTAAAAAACAAAAACTAGCTGGGCGTGGTCGCACACACCTAAAGTCCCAGCTACTCAGGAGGCTGAGGCAGGAGGATTGCTTGAGCCCAGGAAGTTGAGGCTGCAGTGAGCAGTGATCTACCACTGCACTCACGCCTAGGTGACAGAGTGATACCCTGTCTCAAATTACCCAGTCTTAGGTAGTGTTTTGTTTTTTTTTTTTTGAGGCGGAGTTTCGCTCTGTCACCCAGGCTGGAGTGCAGTGGCACAATCTCGGCTCACTGCAACCTCCGCCTCCCGGGTTCAAGCAATTCTCCTGCCTCAGCCTCCTGAGTAGCTGGGATTACAAGCATGCACCACCCTGCCCGGCTAATTTTTGTATTTTCAGTAGAGATGGGGGTTTCACCATGTTGGTCAGGCTGGTCTCGAACTCCTGACCTTGTGATCTGCTCGCCTCGGCCTCCCAAAGTGCTGGGACTACAGGCATGAGCCACCGTGCCTGGCCTTAGGTAGTTCTTTATAGCAATGCGAGAACATGTCCTTAGAGGACAGAGGCCATGGGAGGTTTGATGTATACTGAAGGGGAGCACCCACAGGACCACTGAGGCAGGCAGTGGCGAGATGCAGCCACAAACCAAGGCTGTGTGATGCAGCGTGAGGCTGGACAAGGCCAGGCAGCATCCCCTCCCACTTCCGGAGGGAGTTTGGCCCTGCTGAGGCCTTGATGGCTCTGAAGCTCATCTCAGTCTTGTGACCTCCAGGACTGCGAGATAATCCATTTCTATTGTTTAAAGCCACTTAGTTTGAGGTGATTTGTTACTGCAGCCCCAGGAAACAAATACAATGATGGACAGGAATTGGTGGAGATGAAGCAGTTTCCAGAGTGGTGAACACAGTGAGGAAAAGTGTGGGGTACAGTAGCGATTACCATTACTCAAGGCCTGACTGTGGCCCAAGCACAGTTTTAAGCATTTTATACACTTCCTGTTTCCCAGTAGCCTACACAATAAGTGACGTTTTACAGATGAAGAAACCGAGCTCAGAGAGGTAATGTAACCTGCCCAAGGTACACTGGCAGGAAGTAGTGTAGCTGGGACTTGAGCTCAGTTCTAATGGATTCCCAAAGCCCATGCTCTTTTTACTTTGCTCCTTGGAGGTTGGCCACTTAAGTGCCATTTATTTATTTATTCATTCACTGTTTGTCTATTTGAATAAAAATACTGAGTTTTTATTCACTATTTGAATAAAAATACTGAGTTTTGTTAGTATGCCAAGTTGCAAATTAAAACTACATACCATTCCTTAATTTCTTAGCAAAAGTGGGACAAGTGGTAATTACTGAGCCACTTTCTGGCATCTGGCCTACTTTTTATTGCTCTATTCTGGGCCACCATGTGCCTCATTAAAAATGGGGAACTATTTCAAAGGAAGATGGGGAGAACAAACACAGAGATGTCAGAAGCCTCTGCCACAGGGCATGTGCCCAAACCCAGCAGTGATGGCTGCGGGTCCTGAGACTGGGACAGGTGGACAGAGACCAATACAGTTGGTGTGCAGCACCCATGGAGGAGGGCCTTGAATAGCGGGTTGGTTGAGACACGGTCCTCTGGACACAGAGCTCCAAGCCCTGTGAGCCTTTGGCAGTTTGTGAGGGAGGGGAGGGAGAAGGTGGAACCATAAGCCTCGCTAAGGCACAATGGCAGTGACAGCAAATACCATAGATTAAAAACCAGTATCGTCTTCCATTTTCTTTGATAGAATAAGCATAAGTAACCCAAAGGAGGGTCAGGAAATCCCACAATAGATGACTCTGAAATGTCTGTCAATAATGAACCATGGAAAATCAAAGCATATTCAGTTAGATTAGGAAAAATGGAACACCATGATATTTTGTATACTCCAAATTTGAGGAACAATACATAAGGGTACATGGGTAATCCCCAGTGTTGGTGAGTTACAGGGAGTAAACTGATAGAATCCTTTTGGAGATCACTCTGGTGTTTTATATTAAGTGTCTTAGTCTGTTTTGTACTAGTATTATTTGTATTAGTCCATTCTCACACTGCTGTAAAGATACTACCTGAGACTGGGTAATTTATAAACAAGAGGTTTAATTGACTCACAGTTCCACATGGCTGGGGAGGCCTCAGGAAACTTACATTCATGGCAGAAGGTGAAGGGGAAGCAAGGCATGTCTTACATAGCGGAAGGAGAGTCAGAGATAGAATGCAGGGGAAACTGCCACTTTTAAACCATCAGATCTCGTGAGGCCTCCCTCACTTTCACGAGAACAGCTTTGGGGAAACCACTCCCACGATCCAGTCACCTCCCACCAGGTCCCTCCCTCAACACGTGGGGATTAAAATTCGAGATGAGATTTGGGTGGGGACACAGAGCTGAACCATATCAACATTCAAGCTCTTTGACCCTGTAGTAATTCCAATACAAGAAGCCTAGCCCAAGGACACAATTTCACAAAGTTTATCCACAAAAGATGTTTGTTGTACTCATTGTTTAAAATAGGGGAAAACAGGAGACAGCCCAAGTGGCTAGTGTCTGGGAGCCATCATGTTTTTGCCTCAACAATTGCAACACTTCAGCCTTTTTGGGGTAGTAGTGAGGAAGCCACTTCTGCCACTCTGTCTTCCCTATATTCTTTTTTATTTTTTGAGATGGAGTTTCACTCTTGTTGCCCAGGCTGGAGTGCAATGGAGCAATCTCAGCTCACTGCAACCTCCACCTCCTGGGTTCAAGCGATTGTCCTGCCTCAGCCTCCTGAGTAGCTGGGATTACAGGCACCCACCTCCACGCCCGGCTAATTTTGTGTTTTTAGTAGAGACAGGGTTTCTCCATGTTGGTCAGGCTGGTCTCAAACTTCCGACCTCAGGTGATCCACCTGCCTCGGCCTCCCAAATTGCTGAGATTACAGGTGTGAGCCACCGCGCCCAGCCCCCCATATTCTTTATACCCCCGGGAAGAGCTGTGACTTAGCCGATGGGTGAAAACGAGCCAAGAGTGACTGCATGGAGTTGTCTGCTATCCACCTGGCCCTGCCACCTCCTGAGCATGCAGCTGGTCAGGCCATGTCTCCAGGTCTGCAGGCCCAGTCCTCCTCACATCAGTCCCCAAGTCTAGATTTAGGGAAGAAAGCATGATTTTGGCTTCAGGCTTATGCAGCACTTGAAAATCGGGCTCCATCAGCAATAAGGTAGACACTGTATTTTAATTCTTGCCAGGTGCGTAAGTCCTTCACAGAATGGTGGTGAGGAGCGAGTGACTGAACTTTCCCCAGGATGTGCCCACCCATGGTGCATTCACTGAGAACATTCAAAAGAGGTTGCCTTAGAAACCAAAGTATCACAGGGAGAGATGGGCCTCTTGGGGCAGCAGCAGCAGCTGACGCAGGCTGACTCACAGCTGCTTCTAATACGCCAGGCTTTGTGTAAACAGGCTTTATGACACAAGTGGGCTGACTACAGTGCGATTGGAGTGTGACATCTGAGTCACTGTGAGGCTCTAGCTGGCTTCTTCCAGCCCTGGCCATAGGGTCCCCTGTGACTGTAACCTATACAAGCAGAGCTTGGGCATGCTGGATTTGCAGAAATAACCTTAGGCAGGTATTGAATTATTGGACATTAATTTCCCCTGCATTGTGTGAAAATATAAATCTTGGTCCACAAATGCCCTTGTTCAAGACTGTATTTTCCACAATGCCATCATTTCTCACTCTGTGAGTCCTTTGGTCCCTAATTGAGATTCCCATTGCATTTCTGACCTCTGAGACTTAAGTGGTGATGAGGCACAGAGAGGAAAAGAACATCTGGTCCTCAGTCATAGGTCCAGATAGGTAATCACTGAAACATCCACTGTGCTTGTCCATGTGGCCCTGTTCGGATTTGGTGGCTACCTCAAAGTGCAGTTCTTTGAAAACTAAACTGTTATGTTAAGCCATTGACAATTTAGGATTATTATTTATTTATTTATTTTACCATGGAATGACAAAGTCTCCTGGCTAGAAAAGGTGGGATAAGTACATTTCCTCCCAACCCAAAATAGTAAATAGTGCCACCATGAACCTAATTGTGTTAAACTGAGTGACTGAGACCCATGAAAACTGCCACAGCCTGACCTGCACCCCAGCAAGATGAATCAAGAAGAATCTCTCTTTTCTCTTCCTTTTTCACAGCCTGACCTGTACCCCGGCAAGATGAATCAAGAAGAATATCTTTTCTCTTACCTTTTCACAGCCTGACCTATACCCCAGCAAGATGAATCAAGAAGAATCTCTCTTTCCTCTTCCGTTTTCTGTCTTCCTTTCCCCATGTCCCATCAAGTCTGTTCTAGTTACTGGTTGGTGGGTCTGTACTATACAATGTACTGGGTTCCATCACTGTTGCTGTAGGAGTTGATTTATTTGGATTTTCAAAGTTCTATGGGCATGGGACTGTTAATATGACATTTTTGTATAGCCTACTGAATCTTTAAAAAACTGGGAGATGCAAGAAATTTTGGGTTGGGTCAATGTGCTTAAGGAATGACTCCCATTCTTATGACAGCCTAGGCAGCAGCTTCTTGAGGAAACCCAAACATCTGATTGAGATCCTTTTAACTAAAACAGGGCAGGTCAAGAAATTAGGGGGAGCAGAATTTTGGATTTAAATTATGTTGGCTTTTCATTAGGTGATTTCATACTTGGGCTTTTATTTCTCCCTGGGAGTTGAATCACTGGAGGAGGTTTTGTTAATATATGGAAATTTTTGTATATTATTGACACTTTCTATTTGGAGTATTTTAGGCTATTATTTGGGCTCATTGCAAAACAGTGTCTTTCCAACTTTTTTCTTAAATTAGGACATGCATTATACATCATGGCAGAAGCACAATTTTTACAAAACAAAAACATCTCACAGCCTGGGCAACACAGGGAGACCCTGTCACTACAAAAAAATAAAAATAAAAAGATTAGCTAGGCATAGTGGTGCATGCCTGTGGTCATAGCTATTTGGGAGGCTGAGGTGGGAGGATTGCTTGAGCCTGGGAGTTCAAGGCTGCAGTGAGCCATGATGGCACCACTGCATTCCAGCTTGGGCAACAGGGTGAGACCCTGTCTCAAAAAAACCAAAAACAAAAAACATCTCAGCTGGAGTTCTGAAAGCAGAGACTGGGAGAAAGGCTTGTGTGCAGGCAATTTACTGGGAAAGTGACCACAGAGAGCAGGGCCAAGTGGCAGAGGGTGCAAAACACATCAGACAGACAAGCATGTGGGCTGAGTCCACCACCATCGTGACAACCGCAGTTCAATCCCATGAGACCTTCTGAGGAGCTCATGGAATGCAGTGCAGAACTGTCTCCTCCGGGCTGAAAGAAGGATGTGTATATCCACTGATACCTCTCCCAGGTTGGGCTCCAGGCTGGTCCTATGGGTGTTAACCCCTCTCCTTCCAGAGTGTACTATAAGAGGCACCTATGTGGATTTGGTTAAATTCTCATGAACTGTTTGGGGCATCAGTGGCTGGAGTAAGAGGTGAACAGAGAGGCTCTGAAGTGGTTGAAACAGACGTTCAGTCAAAATATTCACCCTTACCGAATGCAATGCACTGACATATTCTACTCTAATTCATCACACACACACTAGTGGAGGCCCACTAACCAGTGGTTCTCAAAGTCCGGGGGTCCCAAGACCATATTTCAGGGGGCCTATGAGGTCAAAACTATTTTCCTAATACTGCTGAGATGTTTTGTCTTTTTCATCCTCGTTCTCTCATGACTATGCAGCGGAGCTTTCCAGAGGCTTCGTGACAGGCGCTAATGTCACAGACTGAATGCTCAAGCAGATGAGAAACGGCTGTGTTCCATGAAGCCACACATTAAAGAGACTTGCAGAAATGTAAAACAATTCTACTTGTCTCACTGAATTTTTTTGTTTTAGAAAATAGTTATTTCTCATGAATATGTTTATGTTAAATTTGTCCTTTTAGAATCAGCTTAGTATTACTACAATGATTTGGGTGAAATGTTTCTGTAACAGAAATTTTGTTTCTCATTATGTGATGAGTTAATTTTATAACCAAAAGGTAACGGATTTATTACTTATAAACAAATATTTTAAAATTTTCTATTTTAATTTTTAAATATATCTACGTACACAAAAGGTCTTTGGGGCTCTCACTCTTTACAAGAATAAAGGGGTCCTAAGATCTTAAGAAAAGATAGAGAATTGCTGCACTAAACTGATCATGACCCTCAAAAACACTGCTGCCCATAGTTTGCAAAACATTGGTGTTCCTTTCATGACCTGTAAGGACAGAGTGGTTGGAAACCAGAATGAAAAGTTAATTTGAGGCTTAATGTGCAATAGAACACTAGAGTCCATGAAGGTTCTATCCTGACCTATTTCAAACCCATCTCAGGCCCATCACCTGTCCGAGGGGAAGACAAGGGAATATTGCTGACATGAGCAAGAGTCTCACAGATGGGAGGGAACCGCTCGGATAACTGCTGGCTTTCTCTCCCAAAGCTTACAGCTACTGCCCTGCTTGACCAAAACTCAGTTAAGTCTAATCATGTAAGGGAGTCCAATCATGTAAGGGAGTCCAATCATGTAAGGGAGTCATTCTCGACCCTGGCTGCATATTGGAAGCATCTGGAAGATGTTAAAAAATTACCCCTGCCTGTGCTCTACTCCAGACCAATGAATCAACATTTTCTGGAGGTAGGCATAGGCAGTTTTTTTTTCCCCTTTTTATTGAGGTGTAACTTGCATCAGAAGCAGAAATCTTAATAACTTAATGATTTTTTAAAAACATGTATTACCTCCATGTAACCATAACCACCACCCAGATCAAGATGTAGGGCATTTTCAATTCACCAGCAGGCTCCTTCATGCCTCCTCCTAGTTAATACTCTTCTCCAAAGGTAACCATTATTCTAATATTTGCCACCATAGATTAGTTTTTCCTGATTTTGAACTTCAAATAATGGGAACCACGCAGTAGTTTACTCTTTTGTGTCTGGCTTTTTTTGCCCAATGTTATGGCCATATTAATTCATATTATTAGGTAGAGAAATAATGCATTCTTGTTTGCATGGCTGTGTAGTGTTCAATTGTAGAAACAGACCATGATTTATTTATCATTCTATACTTGGTGGAGTTCGCTGGTTCCCTTACACTGCTTTTTTTTTTTGTTTCTTTTTTTTTGAGACAGTTGCCAAGGTAACCGTCTCGCTCTGTTGCCAAGGCTGGAGTGCAGTGGCACGATCTCGGCTCACTGCAATCTCTGCCTCCCAGGCTCAAGCAATTCTCCTGCCTCAGCCTCCCGAGTAGCTGGGATTACAGATGCCTGCCACCACGCCTGACTAATTTTTGTATTTTTAGTAGATATGAGGTTTTGCCATGTTGGCCAGGCTGGTCTCCAACTCCTGACCTCAGGTGATCCAGCTGCCTCAACCTCCCAAAGTGCTGGGATTACAGGCGTGAACCACCACATCCAGTCCCCTTATACTGCTCTTAAGTGTGGTGACATGCTCTCACCATAAAATAACAGGAACTGGGACAAACTAGGGAACAGGAAAAGCAGATTCATGTTATCCATCTCATGCTCACTGGGTAAGGATATGGTTATTGTCCCCTTCCCAGCTCCTCCTCTGAATCTCTTCTCCATTCACCAATCAGAATGACTTTTAAAAAACAGAAATCAGGCCATGTCATTCCTTTCCTTCAAGACTCCCAACAGCTTGATCCTAAAGTGCCTCAAACTCATCACACTTACACTTAAATCCACACTTCCTACACCAGCCTACAAAGCCCTTCACAATCTGGGCCCGGTCTCTCCAGGCTCACCTGGGACCACATTCTCTCTCGTTTGGTATGCTCTATGCCCAATGCCAGTCTTCTCTCTGTTCTTAGGACAAACCAAGTTCCTTCCCACCTTATGGTGTTTGCCTCACCTGCTTTATACTTAAATCCCAACAGCCTCTCTCTGAGAGGCCTTCCTTGACCACCCAATGTGAACTAGTCATCCCTTTGCATTCTAGAATACATTATCTTAATTCTTTGCATAGCACTCATCAAATTATATTTCCTTGTTTATTTGCTTAGTTGCCTCACCCTGCTTCTAAAACTATAAGCTCTTTGAGAGAGAATCTTACCATTACTTCATCCTCAGTGCCTAGAAAAATACCTGGTACACAGTGAGTACTCAACACATATTTGTGTCTTAGACATGAATCTGATGGCACAAGTACTAACTGTACCCTTCCCAAAAACTAAGGGTTTGAATTCTGGGCCCCTCAGGACAAACAGGAGGAAGGACATCATTGCCCTTTGCAAATTACAATATAAATGCCTCTCTGGAGGAACTTCTTGATTATACTGACATTGATTTTTTAAGTCTGCTATATGGGAATGCAATATTGTATTTATTCTATTCATTAACAATACTTGAACATTTACAATATTCATTGAACATAATCTAAGAGAAGGTCAACTTACATTTTTTACTTCTCCTCTATTAATAAGAGAGATGTCAAATTAATTTATGGTCAAAATTATAATGGCAAAAACTAATAAATAAATACGTGCTTGGTGTTACTATGGTTACACACAGTTCAGTTTTTGGTGTAAAGTTCTTTGGCTGCAAGAAAGAACATTTGGTTTACTTCACTAATAGAAATATCTCTTAATGCTGGAATGGCCTCCTCTTGGTATTTCTTCTGCTGTTGATTTTTTGCATAGTTATCTGTAAGAAAAGACCAAAAAGCTCTGTTTACCTAAGCAATTTCTTCTACAGTCTCTGTGTCTGATGGAGACCCACCACATAGTTTACTAGGCTGACGTTTGGATAGTGACAAACATCATGTTTAACATAATTAAATGATTACTTAAATCCTCTCTTTAGAAGAAACGTCCCAATTAAAATAAAAACATCCCTGTCTCTACTAAAAACACACACACACAAAATCAGCCGGGTGAGATGGCGGGCACCTGTAGTCCCACCTGCTTGGGAGGCTGAGGCAGGAGAATGGCGTGAACCCAAGGGGCGGAGCCTGCAGTGAGCCGAGATCGCGCCATTGCACTCCAGCCTGGGTGACAGAGCGAGACTCCATCTCAAAAATCAAAAATCAAAAATCAAAAATAAATAAATAAATAAATAAAAATCAAAAAATCAAAAAATCAGTAAAGTACTTTTTTCATCTCTAACTTGGAAAGAAATCAATATTTTAATCAACCATACAATGATGATTAAAGTCTCATTTGCACATTTCTCATGGGAACAGAATTATATCCAGGCTTTGAAAATGTATTTAAATCAACATGGCAAAACTATTAAATCATTTGGTATAAATATTCATGCAATCTTAACAATTTCCCCTCTTTGCACAAATTACCTATTTGCTGCCAATTCCAATCAAGAATGCATGGAATGCAGTGTATTAGAAAGACACTTAAAAATAATAGAATTGATTTTCAAAATACATTGTAGAGGCTAATATATAAAGGTTTTGAAAAGTTGAAAAATCATACCAGGGAACTTAAAAAATACTTTACTTTCTAGAATTTAAGCAAGCTCAGGAGTCTGATTTATTTTCATCTTTAGACTTGAAAGAACTTTAAAAAAATAAAACCAGATGAACGTGTTATGGCTCTTTTATCCACTTAATTGGAATAAGGAGTACACAATGATCCTGAGGAGGATACACACCCCCAAAGTCCTTTTTCTGAACAAGGTCTGCATGTACTATTTACTATCCCTTGATCAACGGTGTCTGTTCAGGATAAGCTTCTCTCAGGCAAAGTTAATGGGAACATATTATAGACACATATAGCATATACTTGTGGTTTTTATGGGAACATACACCTGCTAACCAGTGCTATAATTCATTATAATTTATTTCCTCCATGAATATAGCTAGTGTGTATTCATCAGAACTTAATTCCTTCATGCAAATATTTCCTTTTGTATAAGTTTGTATTTATTTCTCTTAGTAGCTTCTTTTTACTGTCCCAGTGTGTGTGTGTGTGTGTGTGTGTGTGTGTGTGTGTGTTTTCTTTTAGGATGGAGTTTCACTCTTGTCACCCAAGCTGGAGTACAGTGGTGGGATCTTGGCTCACTGCAACCTCTGCCTCCTGGGTTCAAGTGATTCTCCTGCCTCAGCCTCCCAAGTAGCTGGGATTACAGACGCGCACCACCAACATGGGTTTTGCAGCCTGTTCTTTGTTGCTTTTCTGGGTAAAAGTGCTAATACTCCACTCTTTCATTGCCCCAGCACTTTCCTTCTATATAAAGTTACCTGTGATTGTATGAATGGAGTCGAGTGGAGAGGTACTCATCATGTTAATCCCAAACAACAGCACGTAGCCAATTACTATAGCAATAAGGAGGTAGACAGGTAATGCAACTGCCCAATATCTGCCAAAGAGAATATTAAAGTACATAATAGACACTTTAAAAAAGTTGTAATTCTCAAGAGTCAGTCACAAAGCCAACATGTTTTTTAAATTTAAATTTTATGAAGTAATATGTGTACATAAGAGACAAATAGTTCCACAAGGCTTACAATGAAAAACTGCAGTCCTCTATCCCACCATCCCAACCCTGGGGTCTCACTCTCCAAAAAGAAATGCTTTGAGCACTTGAGCTGTCTTCTGGTACTTACCTCCTCATTGCTACAAAACATGCTCATATTACTATTTCCTCATTTTTTTCCATTACAGACATTTTCTCTAGGCTTCCTAATATGGAGATAAGGAATTAACCTCCTCCTATCCTCTTCTATACTTACATCGCAATTTCTCATTATAGCAGCAGGTTTTAGAAATAATTGTACCTACATAAACAATTTTGCAACTGAGGATCTTAGTACATTATTATTATATATTTTCTTGTACAACTTTTTTTTTTTTCTGGAATAATTACATCTTTTTGTCTGTTCACTTGGTTTCCCAGGAATCCACCAATACCAGAGCCTCAAATTCTCTGATAGGACTCTATTATGCCTCTCAGTATCATTATGTACATGGAGTGCTATTTTTCATTGAGTGTTTTTTTTTTTTTTTTTTTGAGAAAGCATTTCCCTCTGTCACCCAGGCTGGAGTGCAATGGCATGATCACGGATCACTAGCCTCAATTTGCTGAGCTCACTTCAGCCCTGCAAGTAGCTGGGACCATAGGCACACACCACCACACCTGGCTAATTTTTAATTTTTTTGTAGAAGTGGGGTCTTGAGATGTTGGCCAGAGGGTTTTTTTTTTTAAATGATTTGTTCTCTATTATTTTCTCTTTCTGGAACTTCTAATAGTTTGATTTTTAATTATTATACTTTCTTCTATTTTCATTTTTTTTGTTCTAACTTCTAGAGATTACCTTTGTTTTATTTTCCAGTCTTTCAATTAAAATTTTAATTTTGGTTATCATGTTTACAATTTCCAAATACAATAATTTCCTGTTTGCATAGCATTCTGTTCTTGTTTCATAGTTATAATTGTTTCTTACCTCTGAGAATTTTATGTTATTTAAATTTTTTTTTGTTTCCTGCATTATCTCTATTTCCTTCAAATTCCCTTTACTTTTCTGCTTTTTCATTTCATGCTAGGGGCTTTCTTTTAATGTCTGGTAACTTAGAGTAGTCCATTCATATTTAAAAATGAAGTGCTAACAAGTGAGTTGGAAGCACTATGTGTATGTGGGCAGGGATGGTCAACTGGTGAGCCTCACTGTAAGAGACTTGGCCACTTCACTGGGGTCCTCTAAATGTCAGAAATCATAGATCCTTTCTCGGGCTGGTCAGCTTCCTCAGGAAAGAACTAGCTATCTTTTTCTGTGAGGAGTAGGGTGGTATAAGCCTCGAAGCCCCAAGAGGGAAGATGGAGCAGGAGGTAAACCTTCTCATTAAGCCATGTAGATTTTCACTTACTTCCCTGTTTTCAGTAAGATGCCGCATTCCCACATTCAGACTTAGTGGCCCCCATGCTAGAGACTCTTACTTAACCTTGCCAGAGAGTAAAACTCCTGTTTTCTGCAGGGGAGGGCAGGGCAGGCCTCCCAGCTTTGAGGGCTGAGGGAGATTTGAAGGCTGAAGACTTAATATGGTCTTTAAACATGTTTTCAGTTCAACCCAGAATTAAAGAGCTACCTGGTACCCCAATGTCTGAGCTATTCTGGAGTTCTAAGGCACACATATTCTTGCTGGCTTCCCTACTTCAGCAACGTGAAAATCACAGAAACAAAGGCAGTTACCTCTCACCTATCACAATCCACTTTCCAAAATGTGGTTGATATCTCTTTTCTGCTATACTATTGTTTCTGTGGTTTGTATCTTCAGTTTTTTTTTTTTTCCTGTAGGGTCATTTTAACAAGATTTTTGGAGGAAATGGATGGAGATAAACGTGTGTTCATGCTACCATCTTTAATTAGAGATGTATCAATAGCGATCTTTAAAAAGCTTTCAATTTCTATATGGCTATTCATGAATTTTAAGAGAACAAATATTTAAGATTTGGGTAGGTTTAAGAAATGATATGACTCCTCAAAACAGCATTAATTATATCCTCATTTAAGAAATATATTAAACTTACTTTTGAGGCCAATAGGTTAAACCTAAAGAGTTTAGCCAAGATTCAGGAATAAAGGCCCACACGAGGTAAAGTACTGTAGAAAAGAAAAAGAAAAAAAAGAGGAAGAGAAGTCAGTAAGACATACATCTAATCTATCAATCTATTAAGATTCAGATAAAACAGAAAAGCTCTTTTGAAGTGTCCCTGATTAACTCAGAAATGATTTTTTCCTCCTTTCAGTTCTTCTAGCTCGTTTGCACAATTCTTATAATACTTATAATTACTGTATTAGTCTTTTTTTTAACATCTTAACTCTCACATTATATTTTAAGCAATTCAAGGATACAAATCATGGCTTAGCAATTGTCGTAATCCTTATTACCTAGCAATTTGCTTTATGTACAGTAAGTGTTCAATACTTCATCCCCACAAGGTTGAAGTAATTATAGACATTTAATTGCTCAAAGGGAAATTTACCTACCCTAGTTCTCATCCACCACATACTGAGCTTCTGCCCTATCTCCCAGAGTACAATGTTATTTCCCTCAATCCCAAATCTCGGCACTCTTTACTGTTATCCCACCATAACAACAATGGCTAAGTTCTGAGCACTCACTGTGGGTTAAGCACAGTTCCAAGCATTCTGTATGCATTAAGATAATCCTCCAAGACAATCCTCCAAGGCAAGTATGCAATTTTAAATGATGAGGAAATGGAAGCTTAGAAAGGATACATCACCTACCCAAGGTAAGCAGCAAAGATAAATTTTAACTACCTACTACATCAGTGATGATGCATTCTTAACAAATACGTATTCCATAATTCTGTATGTCAGGAGTGTGAGACACAATATTGAATCCAAAAGAGATGGCTTCTGCCCTCCCTAAACTTAAAATCTAGTGGTGAATAGAGAAAATTGGTATTTTCACTACATTGTTACAAGTGCTCATGAATGAGTAATAAAAGATGACATAGAAGCACATTAGAAGGCCCTCCTTCCACTTCGTATCCTCCTTCCCTTTGCTTAATTTCTCCCCATAGTACGTTATCACCTGATACTATATACGTTTTTCTTATTTAATTTGCCCGTTGACTATCTCCCCCCGGCATGAGAATAAAGACTCAAAGCAGGGCATTTTTGGCTGTTTTGGTCCTTCCTGGCCTGTAACAGTGCCTGGCACATGGTAAGCACCAATAAATACTTGAATTACTTTTTGGTTGTGGGTATCATGGAATTTAATTTTGTTTTGAGACAGTTTCACTCTTGTTGCCCAGGCTGGAGTGCAAAAGTGGAATCTCAGCTCACGGCAACCTCCGCCTCCCGGGTTCAAGCGATTCTCCTGCCTCAGCCTCCCGAGTAGCTGGAGTTACAGGCATGCGCCACCATCCCGGCTAATTTTGTATTTTTAGTAGAGACAGGGTTTTTCCATGTTGGTCTGGCTGGTCTCAAACTCCTGACCTCAGGTGATCTGCCTGCCTCGGCCACCCAAAGTGCCGGGATTACAGGCGTGAGCCACCAGGCCGGCCAGAATTTAAGCCTTAAAGTGATTGCTTTTATTTATTCATATAGCTTCTAATCCTTGACATACTCTTTGAACAAGGATTTACAAAAGTGCTAACAATAACATCAGTAGCTAACACTTATTAAGTCCCTAACTGTTCCTAGGCATTATTTTACGTGCTTTACATAAATTACCCCCGTTAATCCCCACAACAGTCAGAAGAGGAAGCAGAGTGAAGTCAGCCAGTGTATTTGGGTTCAAACTTAGAAGGCTTTTATTTAGTAGCTTTGCAATCTTGAGCAAGTTACTGAAACCAGAGGATGCTCATCTTTAAAGGACAGTAATAACAGAACCTACCCCATAGAACTGTTTCATGCGTCATAAGCATTTAATAACCATCATTATCACTACCCTTTTACAGATAAGGAACCTGAGGCTCAAAAAATTTGCTGAGGGTCCCAGCTCACATGGCTAATCTGTGGAGGAGTCAGAATTCGAACTCAGTTGTAACTTCTTCACTTCACTTCAGTTGTAATAGCCTGGCCGTTACATTCATCTGCAAGCTGTTCTGATGGTGCAGGCTGATATATTTTAGTTAGGGTTCAGAAGTACTACCACTCCTCCACTTTCCTGGTTTCCAAACAGTTGCAGAACGTTGGATCACGGGCACTCAATTTTCTCCCTTTTGTGTGCCTCAAAATTCCCAAATCATTTTGGGGAGAGACTTGGGACTTGCTGTGTGAGTGGGCATATTAGTGTCTTAGTGAGCGTCAGTCTCCTTATCTGTAAAATGGAATGTTATGGGGTTAAATTAAGGGAGATCCAGGACGCAAACGACACACCTTTCAACCCGACTTCTCTGGCCTACTTCTCCTGTTCCCCAGATCCCGCAGGGCACACTGGTGACATCACAAGCTCCTCGGGTCCAAACCCTCTCACCCTTTCCACCTCTTCCCTCCCTCTTACTCTTTCCTAATCAGCATCAGTGCCAGGGGGAAAGGCCTCTGTAGAAAGCCTTGACTTTCCAGTCTGGTTTCAATGTCTCTCCACCGTGCTCCCTGACACTCATCACACTGAGCATTAACTGTAGATTTACCCATCTGTCTCCTCCACAAGACCACGACCTCCTTAAGGGCAGGGACCAGGCTTCATTGACTTTGCCATCGCGTCTGGTGCTGTATAAATATTTGTAGAGACTAAAACCTCCTAGGCTAGTGCTGGCACACGGAACACTCAACAAACACTAGATCCCTTCAGATTTTCTTAAAAAGAGACATAGGGAGAAAGAATCAACAGTTCATGTGTGCACAGTCTAACCAATGTATTCTTCCCTTGTCACTGAACGCCAGAAAAAGCCCCTGGCCATCCATCAGGAAAGTACTTACTGAAGCCAAATTGGGAGCTTAAGAAAAGAACAAAGCCATAAATCGCTCTTTCTGGCAATGGCGACGGTGAATTTTCCACCATTTTTCCTGGGGCTTTAGACAATCTGTGGAAAAGGAACACAATCAGCCGTCAGCGATGTGCTCCGTGGCACCATTGGTCCATTCTCGCCTCCTAGCTCCGCCGCGGGTACGGCCCCCGCCGCGCAGAACCGCCTCCCGCGCCTCCGTCCGCAACGCGCGCCCCCGCCTCGAGCGCATACAGGCACCCAGGCTGGCGCGCGCCCCGCAACAGAAGGGGTGGCGGAGGATAGGGCAGGGAGGGGGGTTCTGGGGCGACAGACGCGCGCTCCAGCTCTGCAAGCGTGGCCTCCCTGTGGGAGGGGAGGGCAGGGAACAAGGCTCGCGCGGCGCCCACCAGCATGCGGGCCTACTAGGTCGCGGCGCCCAGGCCCCGGGCCCTGCCCATTCGTGGAGACTTCTATTTCTCATTCGAGGCGGGGTATGGGGGGCCCTCGACCTCGGGTCCTTCATACGCCCACCCAGGCCCCTCCCGACACCTCGGCCACCTCAGCGCTGAGTTCTCTGCGCAAGCGCCGACTGGGGAGCCGCAGTGGGGAAGAGGAAAACCTGAGGGAAAGGCCTAGGCGCGACGGCAACCCCCCACCCTGGCGCAGGCGCACGACGACCCTCCCCGGGTGGGAGCCAGCGAGCGCGGGGGCCGGCGTGGTCCAGCGGCTCGCGACGGCGAAGGAGGGGGCGGTGGGGTGCGACTGCGCACGCGCGCTGCCAGCCCACGTGACGCACCTCCCTTCAACGCCGCCACCCGCTCCCTCCCGCCGTCGGCTGACGTGGAGGGCCGGAGGTGGCGGCGGCGGCGGCGGCGGCTGCTGCTGCTGCCCGCGTTCGAGGCTCGCGGGCGGCGGGCCCGGGTGAGTGCACACCCGGCGCGCTGCCGGGCTCCCGGATGTGTCACCTTGTCCCGCTGCAGCCGAGATGCCGGGGGAGCGGGGCCTTCCACACCCCCTCCGTGGGTGTGTGGTGAGTGTGGGTGTGTGCGCGTCGCCTCGCGTCCCTCGCTGAGGTGCCTACTGTGTCTGCATGGGTTGGGGTCCCGCGCGATGAGGGGGTGTGGCCGCCATTGCCTGCCCCAGTGGGTTTGCCCCCTTGGTCTGGTGCCCCTTCGCGAGCGAGGCCCTGGGATGCCGGTGCGAGGGTGTGAGTAGTCCCTTTGTGCGCATCCCCCCGCTGCCCGTGCCTCGGCCGGTGCGTGGCTGACACCTCCGCTGGGTGGAGGCGCTCGCGTGTCGCCTCGTCGCCCCCTTTGTGTCGGTGTCCGCGCTCCCTGGCGGCTGCGTGGGCGCTCTCGGCCTTGCAGGTGGCTCCCCTTTGTGTTACTGCCCCTGTCTGTGGGCTGCGCGTCCCCTAGCGCGCGTGGCCGCGCCTTCTGCAATTGCGACCCCCGCCTAGAGCCTTGCTCGCGCAAGTGTGTGTCCTTGCGTGTCTCCGAGTGACGCAGAGTGTCTGCGCATGGGTCCTGTTGAGTGCGTGATCTCTTGTGTGCGGATTTAATTCTGTCGAGTGGGTATCTCTTGTGTGCAGGTTTCGTTGGTGAGCGTGAACGTTCGTGCACAGCCCTTGCTGTGTGTGCGTGTCACGACTCTGTTGCCACCTGTTTTCGTGTGAACTGGCAGTCCAGTCCAGGGCCTGTCCCCACGGAACGGACCCAGGAGGGGGGTAACCTCACCGCTCCCCTCGCCCCCGCGCCTCTTTCTGAGCATTCTCTCCCACAGACGCTAATGGGAAGGGGGGTGGACAGGATCGAGTCTGGCCAGCTGCTCCGCAGTGTTGACGCTGCTAGTGTGGCCTCTTCAGCCAGCCTGTTCAGGGGACAGAATAGGGGGATCAAAGATAAAAAATGAAGCCGAGACGTAGGTGAATTTGGGCTGGTACCAGTGCGCCGTGCCTTTTCCAGTGGCGCCCTGGACGCCAAAACCCCCTCAGTTGCAGAGACCTTTCAAAATATATGCACTCTCCTACTGGGCGATGCGGTCCTTAGGCGTTCTTGATGATATTTAATGGTTTATAGAGTATTTTATGGCATTCACCTAAATCTCTTTCCATTTTGCCCAAGATCCTGGCGAGGGAAACAAGGTAGAAATTTTACAGATTTTACTCCTCCGGAGGGAGCCTTTTCCTTATAACTACGACTCTAGTTAGGACATTTTTTTGTTGCAAGAAATTTGCGGTTTATCCTAAGGAAAATGGGATATAGTATAAGGATACCTAGGGTAAGAAACTTCAAACCCATTAGAGACCCAGCTACTGCTCCGTTTGCTCAAGGTTTCGTGCTCTGCGTTCAAGGGCTGCGTTTTGGTGTCTTTGTTCTGCCCAATTTTCTTATTGTCTAATTTTCCTTTTTTTCTTTTAATTTTTGGAATATTTCAAATATCAAATACAGAGGGGGAGCTAACCAATCCATGATTCAGATTTTACAGACGTGATTATTTAATCTTTTGCCAAATTTACTTCAGATACTCCTTTTTTTTAAAGAAATAAAATTGCTCTCAGTTCCTTCCCCTCCTTTTCTAGAGATAGCCACTGCGTTGAGGTTTGTGTATATCTTTACTTTGCATATTTTATACTTTGATCATGGTGAATCCATACACAATATATATTATTGTTTGTTTTTAAACTTTAATGGTATTAAAATATACATGCCTTTTTGCAACTTGCTTTTTTTTTTTTTGCTCAGCATCATATTTTGAGGTTTATATATGAACAAATTGAATGATTGTGTTATCTTTGGTTCATTCATTTTAATTGCTGGTATAGAATTGCGTTGTATGAATATACCATATTTATTTATACATTCCCGTTGATAGACTTTGAACTTGTTTCAGTTTTTGACTCTTAAAAACAGTCCTGCAATAAATATCTTTGTACTTGTCTGCTTGTGCACACATTTGGAAGTTTCTGTAGGAAGTACACCTAAGTAGTAGATTTGCCGGATTGTAGGCTATGTGCGTCTTCAATTTAACCAAGTATCACAGAAGCTCTCGAAGTGGTTGTACCAATTTTCACTGTCACTGGTGTTGAGTGAGAACACAATTTCCTCACAACCCTGCTAACACTTTATGTTATTAGACTTTACATTTTTGCCATCTCTTTACTGACCAGCTTCCTTGTGACTTTTGGTTGCTGCTAAATTTGCTTGTAGCCGCCTTGGCTTCTCTTGTAGCCCTGTGTCAGCCTATGGATTTATCTCTTATAGCTAATTGGCTTAGTCTTTATCTCCTTTGGTTCTCATAAGATTAATTCCAATGAACATTTGTTGTATACCTAATGTATGTCAGATCCTATGATTGATGTATAGATAGAATTTCCATGATATGTTAAATATGTACCTCTTTAGTGGCAGGTGAGGTGATTTAATTAAAAGTATTTTTTTTCTTATGATGAATGTTTTAAAAATTTTTCTTTTCCTCTCCATTTTATTGTAGTATTTGATACATTCAAAATATATGTAAAACATATGCAAGCTGTATAGCAGAACAATAAAATGAACACCTATGAATTCACCACTCAATCCAATAATCAAAATGACCAGTATTGAATGTGCTTACTTCCAGAGGTGACTACCATCCTGAATTGTGTATATTATGCCTTGTTTTTAAAAATAATTTTATCAGATATGTATACATCCCTCAAAAATGTATTGTATGGTTTCTGTTGGTTTTGAGTGGAAAAAATCATATTGGGTATAGTTTCCTGGGACTTGCTTATTTCACTTGATGTTATGTTTCTGAGTTACTAATATTGGGTATAGATGTAAGTCATTAATTTTCACTGCTGTGTAATATTCCATGTGTGAATATAACACAGTGTATGCATTCTTCTGTTAATGGGCATTTTGGTTGTTTCTAGGTTTTGCTGTTATGAAGTTATATACTTTTTGGTTCACAGTTGTAAGAATTTTTCTAATTTTCACACTGGGGTATATGAGCCCCAGAGGAGTAATGAAGATTTGCTAAGGAATGTGTGGGTACAAATGATGTTAATGAATCAGTTTCTAGATCATTACATTCCATAGGTACTCTTTCCTAAAAATGGTAATGGCTGAGGCCTCCTGCTAGTGCTACTTTCTCACCTTGTGTTTCTAACCTTGCACTTTACATAAGAAAGGCAAACCACAGGTTCTTGTGGAATCTTACTATGGCATTGCCCTAAGTGGGAAAACTCCCTTGGGGAAAACAAAGTGATTTTTTTTTTTTTGTTTTTTTTTTTGAGTGAAGTTTTGCTCTTTTTGCCCAGGCTGGAGTGCAATGGCACGATCTCGGCTCACTGCAACCTCTGCCTCCCAAGTTCAAGTGATTCTCTTGCCTCAGCCTCTGAGTAGCTGGGATTACAGGCGCGCACCACCACACCCGGCTAATTTTGTATTTTTAGTAGAGACGGGATTTCACCATGTTGGGTAGGCACGTGTTGAACTCCTGACCTCAGGTGATCTGCCCGACTCGGCCTCCCAAAGTGCTGGGATTACAGGCCACCTCGCCTGGCCTACAAAGGGATAATTTAAAATACCACTATAGTGTTAGGGAAAGCCTCTTTTAATCCTGGCACTTCCCCATCCATTTCCTTAAGAGATATATTTCCAATAAAGTTGCTTTTTTTTTTTTTAATGTTATCAGGGTATATTTTTTGGCCAACCATATGCTGGTAATAATTATACATTTAAAAGAATGAGATAATCAGTTTTACTTTAAAATGTTACTGTGATATTCTAGAAATTCACCCTTTGCAATTATTTAATCTTATGGTGATATTTTTTAAATGTCATCTTAATGGGTAAAGGGTATGCAATTTTAAAAAGCACTTTTGGTGGTTTGCGAGCAAAAAAAAGGTTGAAATACCACCATGTTAATTTGTTCAGCAGCAAAAGAAAAACAAAAGAGAAAGAAATAATGCCGTATCACTATAGTAAGCTGTTTGCTAGAAATGGGATTGCTAGATCAAGGGGTATGAATGATCAGCTTTACAAAATAATGTCAGATTACTTTCTGAAGGGGTTGTATCAGTTTGTACTTTGGCCAGCAGTTTTGTCTGTTTATATACTTTGATCAACAGTGTGTAAGAGTTACAGTTGATTTACAACCTCTCCAACACTTGTTATTGTCAGACTTAATATTTGCCAATGGAATGGGTATGGAATGATGCATCATTGTGGTTTTAATTTGCATTTTTTGTTAATGAGATTGAGCATCTTTTAAATGTTTATGAACTGTCTTTGTTTCCTTTTTATGAAATATCTAGTCATATATTTTACCCTTTGTTCTGATGAGTTGTCTTTTAAAACTGGTAACATCGATTATGTGCGTTGTAAATATCTTTTTCTGGTTTGTGGCCTTTCTACTCTTTATGGTGTATTTTGGTGAACAGAAGTTCTTAATTTTAACAATCTAATTGGAACCTTTCTTGCCCTGGGCTTATAAAGACATTCCTCTGTTTCTTTTTAGAGGTTTTAAAATGATGTCTTCCACATTTAAGTTCATAATTTATCTGGAATTGATTTTTGTGTATGTTCTGAGATAGTGATCCACATTGATTTTTTTTTTTCTCCTGTGTGGTTCTAATTATCCCTGTACCATGTATTGAATTGGCCTTCTGTTCACCAGTGGTCTGCTGTGCCATCTCTTTTACATGTTTAGTTACTACCTGCATGGGTCTGTTTTTGGCTTGCCTTTCTATGTCACTTGTCACCTTGTCTGTCTCTGTGTTCATACCACACTGTCTTAATCATTAATACTATAGTTTTACTTGAAATCTCGGTATCTGGGGAGGACTTGAATCTCACCTATTTTTGGTCATTTGTTCTTAAGAATTAGCTTGTTACATGACATGAAAAACCCTTTAGGTATTAATTAGAATTAATTGAATCAGTTTGGGGGAGAATCGAAATCTTTAAGATTTTGATCCTTTTTATTTAAGAATATGGTATGTATCTCTATTTATGTAAAGTTTTAGTGTAGTTTTATAATATTCTCCATAGAGGTCTTCCACTTTTTCATATGTTAATTCCGATGTTATTGTTTTTGTTGCTATTATAAATGGTGGTGTTCTTAAAGATTCTATCTTAACTTATTTATTGTTAGTAAATATTTTAACTTATTTATTGTTAAATAGAAATTTAATGAATTTTTAAAAATATTGACCCTTTAGTCATCCACTTGATAAACTTACTACTTCTAATATTTTTTCTGAAATTCCTTTGTGTTTTCTGTGTGGATAATTATATCATTTGCAAATAGTGACAGTTTTAGTTCTTCTAGTTATTTTTGCTTTTAATTTATTCTTTTTTTGGTCTTAAATGTGCTGACATACTTTATACTTATGTTCAATGGAAGTGATTAGGGTTGTTCATTAGAAGCGATTATAGTGGGCATAGAGTTCTTGTTCTCAATTTTAAAGAGAATATTTCTCAGCTGAGAATAACATTTGCTATGAATTTTTGTAGATACCTTTGATTAAGTTAGGGAAGTCTTTGCAGTTGTCACATGCTTTTCTGCATTTGTTGAGAATATCTTGTGTCTTTTCTCCTTTAATCTGTTAAATGTAATGAATTGTTTTATAGATTTAAAACTGTTCATTTTCTTTTATATTCTTTCTTGAGATAAACCCAAATTGGTCTTTATAGATTATATTTTTATGAACTACTAGATTGAGTTTGCTCATATTTAGATTTTTGTGTCTGTTTATGGCTAGAATCACTTCTTATTTTTCTTTATTGGCTGTCTTATCTGACTTGGGTATTAAAGTTACACTGACTTTATACCATGAGTTAGAGAATAGTTCTTCTTTTTCTGTTCCCTGGGAGAGTTTGGATTGGAGTGATTTGTTTCTTAAAAGCTTGGTGGAACTTAACTATAAGGTCATTTGGATCTAATGTTTTCTTCTTGGAGGTTTAGTAGTAATTAGCAGTTGAACAGTCATAGGACTGTTCAGGTATTCTATTTCTTTTAGTCAGTTTTGATAAGTTTTAGAAATTTGTCCTTTCATCATAATTTTTAAGTTCTTCACATCAAGTTTATGGTATGGTTTTTTTGTTGTTGTTGTTGTTGTTGTTGTTTTTTAGGTAGAGTCTCCCTCTGTTGCCCGGGCTGGAGTAGTGCAGTGGTGCCATCTCATTGCAACCTCTGCCTCCTGGGTTCAAGCGATTCTCCTGCCTGAGCCTCCTGAGTAGCTGGGATCACAGCCGTGCGCCACCATGCTTGGCTGATTTTTTTGTATTTTTAGTAGAGACGGAGTTTCACCATGTTGGCCAGGCTCCTCACAAACTCCTGACCTCAAGTGGTCTGCCCACCTCGGCCTCCCAAAGTGCTAGGATTACAGGCGTGAGCCACCGCTCGTGGTATGGCATTAATTCTCTTTTTAATCTCTGTTTTATTTGTATATGTGTTCCCCTTTTCTCATGTTGAATATTATTTATGTCTGCCTTCTCTTTCTTGATCAGTCTTAGTAAAAGTTTGTCCATTTTTAAAATCTTGGCAAAGGATTAACTTTTGGCCTAATTTGTTCTATTATTTGTTTTTTATTTCATTGATCTTTTTTCTCTTTTATTATTTCATTTTACTTTCAGTTTATTATTTTACTATTTTTCTCACTTAAATTACATACTTAATATTAATTTTCAACCATTCTTATTTCCTAGTATAAGCATGCAAGACTGTAAACTTCCTCAAAGTTCATTTTTGCTTATCTAACATAGTTTAATTTATAGTGTTTTCATTAACTTTCAAATCTAAGTATTTTTAAAATTTCTATTTTGATTTTTTCTTTGACTTATGAGTTACTTAGACATTTTTAAATTTTCAAATGTGTCTATATTGTTTTCCTTTAATTATTGATTTCTTAATTGTGTTGCCAGAGAATATTTTATCTTTTTAGCATTTTTTTTTGCCCTTGCTTTATGGCCTTGTACATAGTGAATTATTAGAACTGTTCTGTGTACACTTGTGAAGAGTATATATTCTGTAATTGTTAAGTGTCTATTAGGTAAAGCTTGTTATTTGTGTTGTTCTGATAGTCTTTATCCTTATTAATTTTGGTTTATCCTATCATTAACTGAGAGAAGTGTGTTGCAATATTCCACCATTACTAGTTTCTAACAGATTTCCTGTAGTTCTAACAATTTTTGTTCTTCTGTATTTTGAGACTTTTATTAGCTACATGCAAGCTTAACATTTTTTTCCTGGTGGCTCGAACCTTTACTATATTGTGATCTTCTCTAAGTTTGCTTCTTTGTCTTAGAGGCTTTTTGTCTGATCCCGTCTTTCTTTTGGTGCTAATTTACCTGGAATATTTTTTTCTTTCATTTTACTTTGATTTTTTTAGTGTCCTTACATTTTAAGTGTCTCTTATAAGGGACATGCTACTGGATTTTTCTTTTAATCTCACCAGACAACTTCTGTCTTTTAATTGGTTATGTTCCAGGTGTCTTGGTTGGTGTTTGACTCAGTTTTAGATATTAAAAAAAATCTAAAAGTATTTTTATTTTACCTTTGTTCTTGACAGATCATTTTGATGGATGTACAATTGTAGGTTGGTGTTTCTTTTCTGTCAGTAGGGTAGGAATACTATTCTGCTGTTGCTTATACAAAGTGTGCTGCCAGTTTTATTTATGCCTTTTTTTTTTTTTTTTTTTTGAGGTGGAGTCTTGCTCTGTTGCTAGGCTGGAGTGCAACGGCACCATCTTGGCTCGTTGCAACCTCCGCCTCCCGGATTCAAGCGATTCTCCTGCCTCAGACTCCCAAGTAGCTGGGACTACAGGCACCTGCCACCATGCCTGGCCAATTTTTGTATTTTTAGTAGAGATGGGGTTTCACCATGTTGGCCAGGATGGTCTTGATCTCTTGACCTCGTGATCTGTCCGCCTCAGCCTCCCAAAGTGCTGGGATTACAGGCGTGAGCCACTGCGCCCAGCCTATTTATGCATTTTTGAAGAAAATATCATTTTTCTTTTAGTTACATTGGATTTTCTGTCTGTTGTGTTACATCATTTCACTTCTAAGTCTAGATGGAGATTATATTTATCCTATTTTGGATGCATGTGTTTCATGATTCTGCATTTTGTCTTTCATGAGATCTAGAAGTTTCTGAGCCCTGTATTCTTTAAATATTATGTCTCATTAGTCTCTTCTCTCCTGCTGGAACTTTAACTGGATATATATATATACACTAAACTGTTTCCAGATCACTTATTCTTTATCTTTGATATTTTTTATCTCTTTGTTTCTCTTTACCAGAATTTACAGTGCTGGATAATTTCATAAGGCATATATTTTAGTTCACCAATTTTCTCTTCAACTGTGCCTAATATCCTCTGTAACCCATCCTGTCTCTTTTTTTTCTTTTAACAATTGCATTTTTAATTACTTTTTTTTTTTTTTTTTTAAGATGGAGTCTCTCTCTGTCGCCCAGGCTGGAGTGCAGAGGTGCGATCTCAGCTCACTGCAAGCTCCGCCTCCTGGGTTCACGCCATTCTCCTGCCTCAGCCTCCCGAGTAGCTGGGACTACGGGCGCCTGCCACCACGCCCGGCTAATTTTTTTGTATTTTTAGTAGAGAAGGGTTTCACCGTGTTACCCAGGATGGTCTCGATCTCCTGACCTCGTCATCTGCTTGCGTTGGCCTCCCAGAGTGCTGGGATTACAGGCATGAGCCACCGCGCCTGGCCGCATTTTTAATTTCTAAAAGTTCTGCCTGGTTCTTTTTTGATATGTCCAGTCATTCTGCATGTTCTCATGTTATATGCTGATTTTTGTGACTCTATAGCTATTCTGTAGACTATATCAGACATTCCCAATGTCTGATATCCTTGAGGAGGGGGATGTCTAAATTTATTGCTTTTTTGTTTTTTTTTCTGTTGTCTCTCCTCAATGTAGCTGTCACCTCATGTGTTTGGTGATCATTGATTATGAACTTCTGTTTGATCTTTGTGGGGATCTTGAGAGTCTAATTTGAGGATGCTTTCTTTCTGAAAGCATTTCTATCAGCTTTGTCTGGGAGCCAGAAAGTTTAGCTGGCATCACTTTTGAGTTCCTACATTTTGCTTCGGGCCCAGGGCTCAGTGTCCTGATCCTTTTACTGCTCTTGGCACCACTACTTGTAGCACTAAACTGTAGCCAGGTTTAATTTCTAGCTCAAGGTTTGTTGCTTTTGCGTGGAGAGGGTGCCTTCAAATGTTCCCCTATTTCTATGATCTCAGCAAAAACATCCAAAAAGTGTGTTTTTTTTTAAATCTAGGATATACCTTTTTCCTCCCAACAGTACGTTCCCCCAGAGTGTCTAGTTGACCATAACTGATGGGATCAGAAGCTCTTTATTTTAATATTTAATTTTAGTAGTATATTTTTGTTTGATTGTATTATAAAAAATTTTATGGTACCAAACAAGCTTTCTTGGTGATACCAACATTTCCATTAAAACTAGTTTACATCTAAGTTAAGATTTGAGTTATCCTAAAGAAAAGTATTAAGTAAATAGCAGTACAGATGGCAAGTGGATTGCACAATATATCCTCTGGATCCATAGTGACCCTGCAGAGATAAACCTGTGATGGTCAAACAGTGTGAAAACTGCTGTCAGAGACACGGGCAGGGTGCTCTTGTTTACAGAGAAGAGGTGCAAAAATCAACTTGATGGTAGTGGGAAGATCAGGAAATGCTTCCTGAAATTGAGTATTAAGAACTAATAGACATTAGGTGGTTGCAGAATAAGTTTTGTTTAGGAAGGACAAGCAGTTGGGTATGACTGGCTTCTAGGTTGTATGTTGTGGAGTGACTGGGGATAAAAGCAGGAGCAAGATCACAAAAGGTCTTCTATGCGTATATTAGGGAAGTTGGACTTTATTCTCAAGCTAAAGGGAAGCTGTTGCATGGTTTTAAGCAGTAAAGTGATATCATCAGAGTTTTAGAGGATGCCAAGATTGAAGGCAAGTCTGACCAGTTAGGAGACTGCTTGTTAAATTAGTTCAGAGGAGAAACAGTGAAGGCAGTGGCACTGGGCATGAAGAAGTATATGTGTGCTAATTTTAGATTTCTTAGGGAAGCAGAAATGACAAGAGTTAGTGGTCCGTTGGACAGAAATATTGAAGGAGACTGGGGAGTCTAGGTTGACTCCCAGGGTTTAGGTTTGGGCAGTAAAATGGCATGTAGAACAATTAACTGATAAACAGCATACAGAAAGAGGAAAGAACTTCATTTCATATGTTTGTTTTTGAGGAAAAGATGTTTGTTTTTGAACTTCCTGATTCAGAGGGGCTTGTGGGACATCTTGGTTAAGATCCTGTAGTAGTTCTAGTAGGGTCTAGAAGTCAAGAGATACAACCCCGCCTGGAAGGATTTGGGAGTCTTCAGCATTTGGAATTTTGGAAGCCATTGTTTACTGCAGTGCATATGAGATAATTTAAACTGGTACATAGATAAACACTTGAAAAAATTTTAATAGATAGGAATTTAACGTGTATGAGAAACATAACTTGCACGTCTAACCTTTGATAATCATGGACATTATCACTTAGGCCAAGTGAGCTCAATAAAAGGGAAATATTAACTAAAAATACATGTGATACATGGAAATGGCAAAAATCACGGTGAAGCTATGCAAACGATGCAAGTTCAGAAAGTGCTGTGTTAAGTCATGGGTGTGGTGGATAAATTCACCCAAGGAGAGAGTAAGAGTGAGAAGAAAAGAGAGTTGACATTGGGTGGCGGGGAATGGAGAAGAAGAACCCATGAAGGAAACTGAGGAAGAGCAGCCAGACGAATAGGAGGAAAACCAGGAGAAGATGGTCTTTGGAGTCCAAATGAAGAGTTCTGAGGAGGAAGTGGTCCACAGCGTCAAGTAAGTTGTAAGCTGAAAAGTGCTCTTTGGATTTAGCAATTAAGGTAGACTATTTAGCTGGAAGCATCCAAACAGTGGATTTTAAAAATACTCATCTAACATTAATGTTAATGATAGCTGGTATTTATAGCATTTCCCATATACCTGGTACTCTTCTAAGCTCTTTACATGTATTAACAGATTGATCAGGTAGGTAGTATCGTTATCCGCATTTGATATGTGAGGAAACACAGAGGAAGCACAGAGAGGTTAAGTAACTTGCCCAAGATCACACACCCAAGGAAACAAGAGAGCCAGGACTCAAGCCCAGAGTCTTGGCTGCAGAGTCCCTGTTCTTAACCACTTTGTCACATTGCCTCTCTAGTTAAAAACAAAATACAAGGCCGGGTGCGGTGGCTCACGCCTGTAATCCCAGCACTTTGGGAGGCCGAGGCGGGCGGATCACAAGGTCAGGAGTTCAAGACCAGCCTGGCCAATATGGTGAAATCCTGTCTCTACTAAAAATACAAAAATTAGCTGGGCGTGGTGGTGGGCACCTGTAGTCCCAGCTACTTGGGAGGCTGAGGCAGGAGAATCGCTTGAACCCAGGAAGTGGAGGTTGCAGTGAGCCGAGATCGTGCCAATGCACTCCAGCCTGGGCGACAGAGTAAGACTCTGTCTCGAAAAAACAAACAAACAAACAAACCAAAACAAAATAGAAAATAAAATATACCCCAGTGTCGTAATTACAGTACAATTGGTGCTGTGTGTGTTATCAGTGAGATTTGCTAGGCTTGAATGACCAGCATCAGTCTGCCAGGTATGAGCACATTAATTGTATTGTAATTGACGCCATGATGTGTGGGCTGTGACAGTTCTTGGCTCTTTCTGTATTTTATGCCAAAAAAATTTGTAAGACAAGTGAGATTAGCATATACCTCATATTATGTGCTATAGTTTGGGTGCTCCAGTATCTTATGTTTTCTGGTCATTGCTCACTTTTAGAGTTAAATTTTTTAAACTCTAGAAATATTCATGCAGAATAGGTCAGGTTTTAGACATTATAGATAACCAGTCTTTTGTGGAAGGTCATTAATGATCCTAATGAAAGCAGTTTCCCTTGAATGGTCGAAGTGGAAACCACATTGTTAGGAAACTGACAGTGAATGAGAATGGAGGATTCAGATGGGTGAAAAACGAAGAGTTCTTGATGAAGTTGAAGAATGGCTGTGGTAGGAAATCAGGAAGACATGAGCCATAATGACTCTTGGCTATGGTCAGAGAGGAGCTAATAAAGATTTAAGAACTGGTTTTGACCCAGGTAGTGATCTGAGGTGTCCCCCTGGGGTGGGAGAGCCTAGTGAGGTAGGCAGTGAAGTTCATGTTAGTTGAGGAGGTTGTTAAACTACAAGGCTAGGGTATTGTGTGCATGGACCTCGATGTGGCTGGGATGATGATAGAATTTGGAGGAAAGAGAAAAACACTGTGAACTAGTTGCCAGTGATCTTGAAACGTGACAGTAACCAAGAGATAAATAGGTGACAATGACAGGAAAATTAGATGTAGTAAAAGAGAGTGTTTGAGAGCAGAAGCTATGGCAACTAAAGACTGGATTTGAATCCTTCCTAGCTTGGTGACATGAGCAAATTACTTGATTTAAGTGAGCATTTTCCCATCTGTACAGTGGAGATGACGATAATTGTGCCTGCTAAGAAGAATTGCTGTGAAGATTAGTGAAATAATGCATGTAAAACATTTGGTACAGTATGTGACACATAGTACAAATAGTTTGCTAGGAAGATTGTTATTATTCTTCACTTGTGATATTGTGAAGTTTTCATACAGCAAATTGGACATCATGAGATGGATTGATTAAATAAATTGATTTGAACTTCAAGGACTGGTAGTGGTCTTGCTTTGGAAAGAAGAAACTTGGTTTATCCTAATAATAGTAGGATAATAATGGTGAAGTGATAGGTACAAGGAATAGTGTTTATGATGCGCTGGTGATGATAGGAAAAGAAAGCCATTATATGGGCAAGAGCTAGAAGTAATAAAATGATGCATTTTTCAGTGATGTTTGGCCTATGTAGCTATTCTCTGATAACTATAAAAATCCTTATTATTGAAGTTTCTTCAGGAAAAAAAAACCCTTAGTCTGAAACTTTAGCACCAATCCCCCTTGCCCCCCATTGAAATACGTATTTTTAAAACATGGCTTTTGATAATGTGAGGGTTTTTTCCTTTTTGCGATTTAGCAGTGCTGATTGTGTATTGCAGTAGCTGTGAGAGCATTAGAAGCAGCAGTCGATAGGAGGATGGAAGGTCTGGATGCCGCCTTGGGGAGTTAGGAGATTGGCAGACTTACCCTGTACCACTCTAGCCCTACTCCTTTGCCCAAGACAGAAACACACTGAGATGGATAGGAGAATATGAGCAGTTGATAGGAAAGTTCTCAGTGGAGTCAGGATTTAGGTCAGGCCAGGAGATTGAGAATATAACAGTTTGTGTATGATGAAATGGCATATTTCACAGAATGCAGTAAAAGCAGGTAGGGTACAAGTGCAGCAACGGGAAGATGTCTTTTCTTCATTCAGCAAACACTTATTTGAGAGCTTACCATGTGCTAGGCACATACAAAGATAAATAAGATGCCCTTAATGATCCTCCATTTAAAGGAGACATGTAAACAGGTTAACTTAGAGTAGAGATGGTGAATATGTGAACCTGAGGAAAGGAAGAAATAGATTAAATTATCTGGAGAGAGAGGAAAAGTCAGCAGAATGGGGACGAGAATCTTTCAGAGCTGAGTGTTCTGATAGGAGTTATTTCCTTGGGCATAGGTTCCAAGTATTTTTCTAATATACCATAGAAGCCAGGAAAACTTTCTTCTGTTATCTCAAATGATTTAATTACTGACTTGAGTTTGTGTTGTCTCCTTAGACTTGTGCACCATGGACAATTTTGCTGAGGGAGATTTCACTGTGGCGGATTATGCCTTGTTAGAAGATTGCCCTCACGTGGATGATTGTGTCTTTGCTGCTGAATTTATGACCAATGATTATGTTCGTGTGACTCAGCTTTACTGTGATGGGGTGGTAAGTAGGTTTGCTAATTTTTCGTTTTTGGCATTGTGTATTGAAGGTTTTCTGGTTTAGGGCTATCTGAGTAAAGATGTTTTTGTGGTACGTGCGTTTTGACAGGGAGGTACACATGCTGTTGAAAAGTTGATTTGAGAAGGAAAAGTAAGCACTGGCTCAAAAATAAGATTGTGGAGTGCCAGAGAATGAGTGGTGGCAAAAGGTGGTTTTCTGACAGGGCATAAGGAAAGCTCTTGGGGAGAGCCGTAGAAGCAAACTCAGGTAATACTGTAAAAAGGGTCTCAAATTAAGACTCTTTGGCTGAAGATGTGTTTGAAGCATATAAATAAATGCCCACTGAAAGTTCTTTGGTTAGTTCTGATAATCCTTAGATTAAAAATCAAGAACATTTTACTAGACACAAATCAAAATGATTTTCTTCTTTTTAGGGTGTGCAATATAAAGATTATATCCAAAGTGAGAGGAATTTAGGTGAGTACGTTGGTATTTTTAATGTTAATTTATGGAAAGACTACAAAGGGAGGTCCATCCATCCTGTCATAGCAATACAACAGATTTATATGCTTTTTAAAAATGTATTCTTACTAGTTTTTCACTAGAAATCAGAACTTTTCTTTGTTAAAATAGAGTTTTAGCCAGCACTTAAATATTCTTAACATTTAACAGGCTAGAATACTTCATTCATTCATTTCTTCCCTCTCCATATCCATTTTTGCCTTTTTACTATTAAGTGTTGATTCATTAAAAAAAATGAGGCACAAACATTAATTTTAAACTTTTTTTTTAATTAAGAATTTGACATCTGCAGTATATGGTGTAGTAAACCAATTTCTGTCCTGCAAGATTATTGCGATGCCATTAAAATAAACATCTTCTGGCCACTTCTGTTTCAACATCAAAACAGTTCCGTAATATCACGATTGCATCCCTGTGTGGACGCCAAGTAAGTTACTATATGTTACTCATTTTGTGTGGACAGTGATAAACATGTTACCCAATACCAAGAAATGCAAGTTCAGTGGAAGGCTTATGTCTTATTCTTGTATGCTGCTCAACTTTTGTCTAATAGGGTGGAACAAACAAATACTTGAGATTTGGATATGAATGAATAATTGTAACATAATCAGTGAAATTCTGAATAGTACTAGATGGTAGACTGGAAGCTGAGTCAGGAGGAGTTAACATGTTTGTTTATAAGTATCAGTGTTATAGTGCAGAAGAGAGGAAAAAGATACAGTATTTTGTTCATTTAATAAATAGCTTAGTTATTGTTACCTAGAGTGAAGAAAAAGAGAACTTATTTTTTAATGGTTTGAGATATATAGCTAAGCATAAAGTTCAATGAATTTGTATATATGAGAATCTAATCTTTTAAAAAATAAATTTGTCTTTAAGCAATTCACGTGCTTCTGAGATAAATTTGAAGAAACTACAACATCTTGAGTTGATGGAAGATATTGTGGATTTGGCAAAGAAAGTTGCTGTAAGTGGTAGAATGTAGGTTCCCCCGAGCCCTTGGTTTAAATAATATAAGCATTTATATGGTGTTAGGCTCAAATGACTAATTTATAGCAATTAACAGGTAATGGTTTTAGTTTTGGTTAACCTGAGATGAATCTGCTGTCCATCAGTGCGTGCTCAGTATTTGAGAGATCAGGGAGATGGCTGATGTCATGGTTCTACGCTGGGGACCAGGACTGCATCTTGTCATTAAAGGATAGAAATTGGAACTTGTCACAGAAAGTGGGGTATGGGTTCATGAAAACCTTTGCCACAGGTTCTGAAAGTGATGTGCTCTATCTGTTGATATAAAATCACATCACCATCAACAAATATTTTGTCTTTGGGTAGGTAGACTTTATCAGGGCAGATTTGAGGCGGTGTCCTTCCTTATGCTATTGAGATAAGTTGAGAGTTTTTGTGGTTTTTAATTTTTTTTTGAAAGCTATTGGATAGCTTTTTAAATTTCAGTTGGTTATGGAGTCAAGTGTTGTTCTTGGTACTATTAAATTTAGAAAGGGCATTCTGATGTTTATTTTCTGCAGTAGTTATTTGCAGTAACATACAAATCAGTGTACCTTTATAAAAAAATTTAAGTGCAATGAACTTTATTATTATTATTATTTTTGAGATGGAGTCACCCTCTGTCGCCCATGCTGGAGTGCAGTGACGAGATCTTGGCTCACTGCCATCTTCGCCTCCCGGATTCAAGCGATTCTCTTGCCTCAGCCTCCTGAGTAGCTGGGACTGTAGGCGCCTGCCACCATGCCCAGTTAACTTTTGTATTTTTAGTAGAAACGGGGTTTCACCGTGTTGGCCAGGCTGGTCTCGAACTCCTGACCTCAGATGATCCACCCGCCTCGGCCTCTCAAAGTGCTGGGATTACCAGTGTGAGCCTGTAGAAACCTCGCCTCTACTAAAAATACAAAAATTAGCCGGGTGGTAGTGGCACATGCCTGTAATCCCAGCTAGTTGGGAGGCTGAGGCAGGAGAATCGCTTGAGCCTGGGACGTGGAGGTTGTGGTGAGCTGAGACTGCGCCACTGCATTCCAGCCTGGGTGACAGAGTGAGACCCTGTCTCAAAAAAAAAAAAAAAAATTCACATGTCTAAAGATTATACTAAGTTATTTTACTACTAGAACCCTATGGGAGACTATTTTGGAATTCTTGTCTTAGGATCTTAAGGGGTAACTTGGTCATGTAAATGCTTGTCGGAAGTGTACTACTGAGTACATATAGTAGTGTTCCTAAAATGTAGGCCATTTTTCCGTTAGAAAATTCAAGTAGAATTGACTGAATAAGGAAAAAATATGTCCTTTTTTTATTTTTCAGAATGATTCATTCCTTATTGGAGGCTTATTGAGAATTGGTTGTAAAATAGAAAATGTAAGTGTTAAACACTGAAACTGGCACAGCCACTGTGGATGAGTGGCAGTCATCTCACTGCTCATTTCCCCTTGCATTGAGCCCATACACTCAATGTTCTATATGTGGTATTTGGTGGTATTGACTTCTATATTTTCCTTAAGGAGACTCCTCATTTTGGGGGTTTGGATCATTTTCTCTCTTTTTTTTTTTTTACCCATGTACATAGTGTAATTTTGAGCCTATTTTACAAGTTGATTCTTTTTCTCTTTTAGATTATTTACCTGGCTTATGTTTCCCCA
Organism: Gorilla gorilla gorilla; assembly: GCF_029281585.2. Taxonomy (NCBI): domain Eukaryota; kingdom Metazoa; phylum Chordata; class Mammalia; order Primates; family Hominidae; genus Gorilla; species Gorilla gorilla. The sequence goes on from NC_073246.2 coordinate 38,984,949, forward strand.
AATGAAATTATTAGGCCTCTGGTATGAATATTTTTTGTTATGTAATTACTAGGTAATCTCCAGATTCAATGTTAAACCAATTTTTAATGATACTGATGCCATAAACATCTATGTTTACCTTAAGCGCATTGTTAACTTTGATTTTTGAAGTTACTTTAGACATTAGAAGTACAAATAACATTTCTGTGAATTCTTGATCCTTCATGGAGATCACTGCACTGAGTGCCCATTTGCCCAGCCACATCTTCCTCTTGTTCTTTATCTCCTTATTCTTCTGTTTGCCACAGACCACGTAAAATATGTAGTTCCTTTGGAGAACTTTAATCTATAAATTTAACCTTGGGGTAAGGATGGAAGTCTTTGTGTAGATGAGATCTGAGAACCCTCATCCACCTTGTTATATTGCACTTGCCTGCTACCCCAGGCAGTCTGGCCAGGTTGTAGACCTCAAATTCCATGTCTGTAGTAATTGCAGAAGCATCTTGAGCTCTGAGGGTGGCCTGAGGTCACCTGAAGAGGTAACATATAGGAGTCCATGGTATCTGTTAATTTATATGTCAGAGTCTGTCTACTCTAGGTTACACACCAGAGTAGCAAAAAATAAGTGGTTGTACCAGTTTTGTAGTAAGGATCTGAAATACTTGCATAAGATGAATTTATAATGCCACATGCAAATTTAGAATTAACAACCAAAGCCCCATTCTTCATTTCTCTTTTGAAACAGAAAATCTTGGCAATGGAAGAAGCTCTGAATTGGATAAAATACGCAGGCGATGTAACAATTCTAACTAAATTAGGATCAATTGACAATTGTTGGCCTATGTTAAGTATTTTCTTTACTGAATGTAAGTATAAATGCTTTAAATTGTTACTTGACTCAGTTTTTAAAGGTGTTTGGGAAAATGAGATATGTAGTTAAGTGATTTCTGATTTATCTTAGAATTTAAAAAAATGTTTTTATTTTGTTATATATGGTTGAAAAAGAGAATTTCTTTTTTTTATTATTTATTTATTTATTTATTTATTTAGAGGCAGATTCTTGCTCTGTTGCCCAGGCTGGAGTGCAGTGGTGCAGTCTCTGCTCACTGCAAGCTCCGCCTCCCGGGTTCACGCCATTCTCCTGCCTCAGCCTCCCGAGTAGTTGGGACTATGGGCGCCTGCTACCACGCCTGGCTAATTTATTGTATTTTTAGTAGAGACAGGGTTTCACCGTGTTCACCAGGTTGATCTCGATCTCCTGACCTCGTGGTCTGCCTGCCTTGTCCTCCCAAAGTGCTGGGATTACAGGCGTGGGCCACCGTGCCTGGCCGAAAAAGAGAATTTCAAACTGGTAGTTTTATTCTATATTTTCTGTCTTAATTATTTTTATGACATTGTACTTTAAAAATTTTCACTGAATGGATATTGTAAGTTGTTATATGTAATACTCAAAGAGACCACAACTGGGTAGTCTCCTTTGTAAGAAAAAGTCACTGAAGCTAAGCTTATGATTTTTATTTTCTTCATGAATCTGTTATTCTTTTATGTATGAGGTAACTGCCTTACATATTTCTTTTACTTTGTGAAATATTTTTCTTTAAAGCATTTGAATATTAGCAGTGTTTTTATAGTATAGTTATAGGAATCTTGAAACAGGAAAGGTTTGGCTTTTCAGTAGATGATGACCAATAATTTACCATCTCTGCTGAGATAAAGGCAAATTTTGCACAATTGACTTAAGTGCTAGAAAGGAATTAAATGAAGACACATCTTTCTCATAGGTTTATTAGATGCTGGGGTGTATTACACTGAGAGAGGTTGTTCTCTTCATTGTTTTGGAGGCCCTTAATTATAAGCTAGATTTTGTGGTGGAAGTAGAGAAGCAGTATCTTGTACTAGGTACACCTCTTTAGGCTTATAGCTGATTTTTTACATTCTATTTTCTTTATAATAGCTCTGCAAGGTGGCTGTTACTATCTTTGTTTTAGCAGTGAGCACACTGACTTTGAGAGGTTAAGTGTTGTTTCTGCAGTATAGTAAGTAGTAGGTAAGACTAGATAAGTCAGATCTCTCTGATCTCAAAGCCCAGGTTTTATTCCATGTAATCTTACTCTGTCCCTTAGAATTTCTTTATTTGGTGACTTTCTTATGTCCTTTATTGAATCTTAAATTTTAGGTGCCCTTTTCACTTTAGAGATGAATATGTTTGGCTAGAGGCTTAACTATAGTTTTGTTGCAATAAATTTTTTTTTGCCACTTTAAAATATCCTTTTTATATAATAGCTTACAATGTAGAAAATGAGGCCCGATAAACTTTAGTTACTTACTGCATCTTAATTAGTTTATTAAATTTTTATAATAATAGTGTTTCAAATAACTTCTCATTGTAACATTTTACTCATGAGAGTCAAAATACTGAATAAAAACATTTGAAAGTATTTATTTAAAATACGTTGAGCATCAAAAATCCAAAATCTGAAATACTCCAAAATTTGAAACTTTTTGAGCTTCGCTATGACACTCAAAGGAAATGCTCGCTGGGCGTGGTGGCTCACACCTGTAATCCCAGCACTTTGGGAGGCCGAGGCGGGTGGATCACGAGGTCAGGAGATCGAGACCATCCTGGCTAACATGGTGAAACCCCGTCTCTACTAAAATTACAAAAAAAATTAGCCAGGTGTGGTGGCACATGCCTGTAATCCCAGCTACTCGGGAGGCTGAGGCAGGAGAATCGCTTGAACCTGGGAGGCGGAGTTTGCGGTGAGCCAAGATCATGCCATTGCACTCCAGTCTGGGCAACAAGAGTGAAACTCCATCTCAAAAAAAAAAAAAAAAAAAAAAAAGGAAATGCTCATTGGAGCATTTTGAATTTTTGGATTTGGGATACCCAGTATAATGCAAATATTCCAAAATCCAAAATTATCCAAAATCCAAAACACTTCTGATCCCAAGCATTTTGAATAAGAGATACTCAATCTTTATATTAAATAGATTGTAGAAAGTGGTTTTCCAGGTTTTTGTTTTCATGCATTTTTATTGAATATTGTGCATGGTACACCATACATGCTTGACAATGTTTATTGAATTGACTTAAGTAATTATGTGGCCTATTTGGAATATGTTATGACAGAGCATTTATTGTAAATACAATTACAACTAATATAATAATAAATAAAGGTTTTTTATTGCTAGAAATAAAAAGTGAGATTAGATTCATAGCAAGCAATAACTGATGTTTTCTGCAACATTTTATCAGTTTATTTTTTTACTGAGTTATTTAATAGACATAAAAGGTTACAAGAAACATGTGCTATTTAGAAAGAATAATAATATAGGACCATTGTGGACTCACCTAACTTAAGAATTAGAATATTATCAATACCAATTTGTTTTTTTTAACAAATGTTGTCTCTTGCTCTCTCCTAAAAATAAAATTTAGACAAGTACCACATAACTAAAATTGTAATGGAAGACTGCAATTTGCTTGAAGAACTTAAAACTCAAAGTTGTATGGATTGTATAGAGGTGAGAATGAATATTATAAATATAATTTAAGATTTGCCCATTAGAACTTTTTAACACTCAGAGGAAGTTAATAAAACTGCTGACAATATACAATTCATAAAATTGGATGACATATTTGAGGGAAAGAACTAATATCTTGATCAGAGTTTTCTAATGATTTAAAAACCATTAATTGAAAGTGAAAATTTGGTTTTTAAAAACTTTAGTCTTTAATGAGTTGAAGAAGTATGATTTTCTTTGGTAACAGCTGAGATGTAATTCACGTGCTATACTGTTCACTCATAGGAAATAGGACTTTAACTCAATTTTATAAAAGGAATTTGGGAAAATATTTAATGTTGTATTGAATTCCCTAATGCTGTTGATATGATGTGATTTAGTTTATTTTAAAAAAATTGAGTGTTCGAAATGAAAAGTTTTAGTTTTTTCTCTAGCACCTTTCATATATATTCTCGTTAACCTACCAACTCATGCTTTGCAATTAATCTAATCAGCATTGCCTCTATGTTATTGATTTATGTATGTTTTTCGGCACCAAGGCTTTTTGAATAATATCACATTTGCTAACCTAAAGTTAAAATTCTACTTTGCATCTATTTTTTAGCCTTATTGATAAGGTATATTTAAAAGTGGGTCTGCCAAATACCGCACAAAATTTTAGCAATTATTCATAAGGTGATGGTTTTGTTTACTTTTTAATATTCTCTAACAAAGTTAGTGTTGAGTCATTCAAGACAGGTTTATTTAAATATATATACCGAGGCTGCACATGATGGCTCACACCTGTAGTCCCAGTACTTTGGGAGGTCAAGGTGGGAGGATTGCTTGAGGTCAGAAGTTCAAGACCAGCTGGGGCAACATAGCAAGACCTGATCTCTACAAAAAATTTTTAAAAATTAGCTTGGCATGGTGAGGTGCACTTGTAGTCCTAGCTACTTGGGAGACTGAGATGAGAGGATCCCTTGGGCCTGGGAGATGGAGGCTGCAGTGAGCTGTGATTGCACCACTGCCCTCCAACCTGGGTGACAGTGAGACCCTGTCTCTAAAAATATGTGTGTGTGTGTGTGTGTGTGTAGTGGGTGTGTATGTATATATATATATATATATATATATGTAACAAAATATTGGGTATTGTAATCTCATTTTCTACATAAATAATCCCCTATGTTATTTCTGATATCGAAGATAGAAATCCAGATCCATTTTTACTAGGTATTGGGTTCTTGATTATTTTTGGAGCTAATTGATGGGTCTTCTTTCACCTTGGTTTCTCAGCAAGGAGAACTAATGAAAATGAAAGGAAATGAAGAGTTTTCCAAAGAAAGATTTGATATAGCTATTATCTATTACACCAGAGCCATTGAATATAGGTAAGAGCAAATAGAACAAAAGAGATGCTTTTTCTATGGCAGATCAAGTTAGAATGGTAGTCAGAAGAAATAAAAACAAGACGGAGAATTAGAGAGTATCTTCCAACTTGTTATGCAGAATAGATTTTCTCATCCTTGGGCGTTAGAAGCATTGGAGATGGCCTGGGTATATGAAGCTAACGTAGTAGCATAACTCGAGCAAGTCAGGCAAAATTGTGAATTTTCTGTTCCATTTTCTTTAAAACTTTCCAGTACAGAGTTACCTCTTTTGTCTTGTTCTCATTTCGCTATCAACCAAGTCCTCCCAAGTTATTAACTGGTCAAAAAGGATTAAAGGATTGGTTCTTAATAGTTAAGATGCCACCCATTCAGGGTTTTTTGCTTTCTAAGAGGGAACTTTTACAGGATAATTGAGAGAATGCATACATGCTCTCTACCTTGTCTTCTCTTTGGTCAGCTGCTAGGATTTTGTAGGTTTCCTCCAGATGTGCCTCATAACTGTGCCCCTATTGTCTCAGTCAGGCCACCTAATATTGTAGCAGCCTTTGAAGGGTGCTCTGTAGCCACTGCTCTTTTTCCTCCCTTGTGCATCTCCACAGGGAATGAGGGAATCCGGTTAGTGTACCACCTCTGAAAGGCTGCTGCCCTATTCTTTTGAGGAAGAAGTGGAGGAAAGGGAGATATGTTTCACCACACAGTCAGATAAAACTAAAAAACAAAAGTTCAAATGAAGCTATTTTAATTTGCAATTACTGTAGGCTTCCTTTCTCAGTTCTTTGTCAAAACGACATAGTCCTGACTTATTATATAAGTAATCCTATCCTCTAGAGTTACTCTGTAGTTTGCTAGCTCTTTAATATGTCTTGTTTGATCCCCCAACAGCCCTATGAGTTAGAGCAACTAGAATTATCTTCATTTTGAATATAGGGAAGTTTAGGTTGGTTCAAACAAAGTTACTTATGTAAGAAGTGAAGGAACGGGGACTTCGCCAGTTAAGACTCCAGGTCCTATATTCTTTTTGCTTTGCCACACATATGTAAAGTTTAAAAAAAGTTCTCTCATGCCTTATGTTTTCTACGTGATTTTTATTCGTTTCATGTGTAATGTGCTTTACTGACTAAACATTGTGTCTTTTTAAGACCTGAAAACTACCTTCTTTATGGTAACCGAGCTCTTTGTTTTCTTCGTACTGGACAGTTTAGGTAAGTTGGTTAAAGTATCTCAACCACTGAATTATTATGCTAAATACCCATTTTTGGGAAACTTTTCTGTTTTGCAGGTATACAAGAAAATCCTTGACTAGTTCTTTGGCAGAAATACTTAAGTGGTTAAAAGAGTATGCTTAGGCTTTATATTATAATAACAACAGTGACAGCAGCAGCTATTCTGACTGAGTGCAGACATATGTTAAGCATTATTTTAAGTGCTTTGCATATGTTATTTGGTTCTCACAGCACCCGTAATAGGTAGGTAATGTTATAGTCCACATTTTACATGACCAAAGTGTACCACTAGTAAATAGTGATACCAAGATTTGAACACAGATTTTATCTGATGATGTCAAAGTCTGTGTTTATGGCACCTATATTACCTCTTTATGCTCTGTTAATTAATCCATATAGTATAAAAGAAGCATTTTCATCTTTTCTCTGTTTATCCTGGTATAAAAAATTAAGTAAATATCCTTCATAAGTGAAAGAAAGCAAATAAATTTAATATTATGAGAGTGGAGTCATAATTAATTCCAGTTCCTTATATTGAATTTGAGCTGAGTTTTTATTTATTAGCTAAGAAAGATTGAGAAAGATACTGCACCATGATTTTATTGTTCCCCAGTATAAAGTTTTTAGAACATAAATTATAAATATTAAGCATTAATATTGAGCAGGTGGACTATTATATTTAATTTTGTCCTGCCTTACTGTAAGAAGGGTGTAGGGTGGATTCAAGAATACATCCACACAGTAGAAGAATATTCAAAAGAAAACAAACCGGAAAATGAAGTTGGAATCTGGGATTCTCAGAACCAAGCTACATAGGCATAAGGTCCTGCATAGGTATTAGTTATAATTCATATTTGCCTCTGACCTTCAGCTGCCCAAAATGAAATGGGAAAACTTGACAAGTTACTTAATTCTCATTGTCCATAAAGAAACAGGACACCAATTGGTCAGGTGAAACAGTTTTCCTAGTATTTAGTTTTGAAAGAAGTTGGGCTGTAATATTAATTGAGTGATGGAGTAGAGAATAATCTCAGCAGTATCTTATGCATAGCAAAAAACTCCCTGAAAGCACAGTTTTGGGTTTCACAAATACTTTTTTTGTGAAGTTTTCTCATGAAAGCTGAGAGTCTGCTATCAGTTGTTTTTCAGTGAAAGCGCTTGTATGGGAGGGTGGGAGTGGGGAAGGTAGTAAACTCTAAGCATGTAGCTTTAAAAATAACATTTATTGTGTTTTTCTTTTATTGTAAACAGAACACATTCTCATGGTAGAAAATTTGGAAAATACAAGAGTTTAAAAAGAAGAAAATAAAAATCACCAGTAATCCAACCACCTTGGAGAATACCGCTGTATTAACGTTATGCAGCTTTTAGATGGCTTAAGCCGTGGATAAACCGAGGCTATCTAGACTAGAGGAATGGATGGGCTTGACACAGTCTTCCATCAATACCACTGTCCTCAACGGGTTCTGACAAGAAATGAGCTGCACATGTCTTTAGGTTACTGCTTCTGGCTAGGTCCAGAATTGCATTTATTTTGTGCTGTTTGAAGGTGAATTTGTATGCTTTCAAGATCAGATGAATAGGTTGGCAACTTGGCTAGCCTCTTGTGAAAATTGAGGTGCCTGTCTGAAATATTGCCTGGCACAAGGTTATCCACTTTCCACTTCTGAGAGCTGAGAGGCACACCAGGGTGTTTCTGCTCTCTTTCATGAGTGTTGAATGCTAGACACACAAGGAAGATCCTTCTAATACCTTGCTGCAACAGGAGGTGAATCAGAGTAGAAGTACAGAAGCTAGGTAGTTTGGTGAGGTAAAGGCCAAGAGCAGCTTGTGGATCTATCCTTGTACCTCCTTGCTGATGGTCTAGCTTGTAGTTTAATACCATCTACATTTCACTAAAGCCAGGTCAGCAGCATTGTTCCTTTGTTTCTTATTAGGCAATCACCAATATATATTGGATGCCTATTTTATGCACGAAGTGTTTTACCACACTGGTTTTGCTGGTGTTTCCTACCTCCTCACACATTGTCTATATGATTTGCTCAATAATGTAGGGATAATGTTTTCAGAGTCCATAGTATATATAACTCCTGATCAGGTGACTAGATGGTGTGACTTAAGGAAAGAACACGTTGCCAGTAATTCAGATGTGCCATTGACACAGGAGGACCTATGCCTGAGAAAGACTTTTATCTGAGTTACTGAGATTAAGATGTTTTGAAGCTCCCAAGCAGAGGGATGCTAGATCTGCTGTGGAAATCTGGCTGAGCAGCTGCAGGGACAGCTGAGGGTAAAGCATCCACCCTCCCCCAGTTTGGCGAGGATGCACTCCTCAGCTGTTCTGGAAGGCCAGACTTCTTATCTGCTGTCATTGAAGCAAGAATTGAGATGTCCAAAGAGAACAGAAATGGGACAATTTAATACTAGAAAGGAATAAAAGGGTTAAAGTCTTGAATGCTAAAACTTCTGAAATAATTAATTTATCGTGAAAGATTAGAAAATATAAGTTGAAACTTTAAATGAAAAAGAGATTCAATTTAAAAAAGAACTTTGACAAGATTGATATCTAAAAGGGTAAAAATAATAATACTGTATCTTACAACACGGTTATCACTGTTCTGAGCATTTAATGTGTATTAACTCGTAAAACCCTCACAACTACGTGAGGTAGGTGCTACTGCCTTTTTACAGATGATGAAACAGGTATAGGGAGGCCAAGCAAAGTGTCTGAGGACACTAGGTGGATGTGATGGAGCCAGAATTTGAACCCAGGCAGCCTGGATGTAGAGTCTCTACTATTAATCACTATGGAAAGGTGGTGATAGAATAAAAGGGAATGTGAAAGTCGAAAAAATTAAAAAATAAATGGTCTAAATAGTCAATAAACGTTTATGAGGAAATGATTATCCTTCCAGGACATGTAGATTAAAAACTACGAGTTTCTCATTTATACCCATCAGATGGACAAAAGCTTAAAAATCTCATAATACCAAGTGTTTGAGAGGATGTGGAACAAAGGAGACTCTCATATTCAGCTGGAGAAAGTGTAAATTGGTACAATCACTTTGGAGAGCAATTTGACAAGGTGAAGATGTGCATACTCTGCAACCCACTTCTAGGCTCATATCCTCTGAACTCTCAAATGTGTACCCAAGAAGATATGTACATGCCTTCATGATAGCATTGTTTGTAAGAGTAAAGAAATGAAAACGACCTAAATGGCCATCAATAGGGGAATGGATAAATATGGTATATTCATACAATGGAATTCTATATGGCAGTTAAAATGAACGCAATGTTGAGTGAAAAAGCAAGTTGCAGAATGATTTGTACACTGTGATGCCATTTATTAATGTTTAAAAACATGCAAAACAATATGCATATATACAGACTGTGTATTAACAATGTTTGAAAATGCATGGGCATGTTAAACACCCGGGGAGTGGCTGGGGAGAGAAGGAGGGAAAAGGGATTGGAGTTGGGAGGGGTTGTACACAGTGGGTGTCAACTGTAACAAACTACTACAAAAAGAGCTGAAGTATATGGCAACATGTTAATTTCTTGCTAAGGTGGTATGCCATTGGTACATGGGTGTTCATTTTGTTAATGTTGTTCTCTGTACTTTTATGTATACTTGAAATATTTGATAAAAAGTAAAACAAAATGTAATTAAAATGCACATGATAAAAGGAACAGAAAAAGAACAGAAACAGTGACCACTAAACATCAAGGATAAAATAGTGAACAATGATCTTGAAAAGAGAAATATAAGTATTGTAAGGCCAGTTGCAGAAGCGTGAAGTGTGCATGGGGAAGCCTGAGGTGAGGTATATATGGGGAAACAGATGCTTCCTTCAAACATGGTGGCAGTGGCAGTGATGATTTTAATGCCAAAATAGTCATACAGTTTGTAAATCCAACCACTTTTGGGTGAATGTAAGTTAGGCCAAGAGCCTTTCAAAACCCCCCCGGGCCTGCGAATATTGCGCTTGGAAAACGCAGGAGATGGGGTTGGAATGAGGCAGGGGTTGGGGAACTGCGCTGCCTCCTGCGCCCCCGCTCCTGCCTCAGCCTCTCCCCTTCAAATCTTCACATTGAGGATTGTGTTTATCCCAGGACACCTGGCTTAGAAGATGAGATGTCCGTTTTATTCTGCTCCTTCTCAAAGTGTACTTTTCAAATATGAGTTGGTAACTATAGGGCATTTGAGAGTGATCGTTGTAATTATAGTAATCAGAACTTTTCAGTTTAGTCAAGAATCTGGACAAAGGAATCAGTCATATCTGTACCTTCTGCAGTTCCAACAGCTTATGTAATGTACATGATTAGGCTTTGCCCACTTAGTGTTCAATTCATTCTTGTGGGACTTGTGGAAAATTCAGATTCTTTAGTGGGATGTGATGAACTGTGCAAGGGCAAATGTTAATTGGAGAAAGGGAATGCTTAGCTTAAATCGTTTTTGAATTGCTTTGGAAACTCATGTATTTTTAAACTTGGTGTTTACTTGAACTGTTGGTATTCATTTAAGTATTTACCCATCACATGATAACTGCCTTCCATCAGATCCCAACTGTGATTGGTAGCAGACAGATAGACTTTAACTAACTCCTCTCTTGTTGCTTTTTTTCCCCCCTAAATTTCTGGAAGACTAGAGATATAAAGCACTGTATGTTTCTGTGAGAATTTCACAAATTCTTGTGTGTGTGTGTGTGTTGGTTTGGTGAATTATTCCTCACTCTGCCCTCTGGTGTGGTCTCTTTATTTTTACTTAGAAGCCACTGAATTTGCTTTTGAAGAAAACATTTACTTTTTTCAGTCTTCTTTGGGGTATACCCCCTTTTTAAAAAAGCAGTAACAAATGCACATGGTAAGCAACAGAGTAGGAAAAGGTGCACTCGCCCAGCTCTGACCCATCCTCTGATTCATCTCTTCAGATCCTTGTGTATTCCCATAATATTTTATGCCTATACAAGCATTTATGTTGAACCAAATGAAATTGCCATTTTTGTAAGTCAGAATATAGGCAGTTTTATTTGGTTTAATGTAATGTATATGTCTTTTTCTTTAAATGAGTAGGAACATACTACATACACTGTTGTACATCTTGCTTTTTTTTTTATATTTAAGTCTTGGAGCTTGTTTTGGATCTGTATATAGAGACCTACCTTGTTCTTCATGGCTGCACAGTGTTTTACTGAATGGATTGCCTATGTAATCCATTAGTTTGTATTATATTAGTATATAGTTTATATATATATATTAGTTTATATTAGTATATAGATTATTTTATTTACAACGTTAAATTTTAGATATATTAGTATGTAGATTATTTCCATTTTAAAGATTATATATACCTATGCAATGATTATCTTTTTACTTATGTTTTACACTCAGGTTCAAATATATCTGTAGGACACATTTCTGATAAATTTATTTTACTCATTATGATATATTAATGAAAGAACATATCATTTTAATTACAGACACTTTTTATTTAAAATGTATTTTTATTCAGTCCATGGTTATTACTCACTGCATATTTGTCAGTGACTGACCATTATACCTGAATCTTGCTTTTGTTCCTTAGTTGGAAGATCTGGAAACTTGGGGAATAGTTGTTATTTCTTTATTGATCTTGTCATATCCTGAAAATAATTATAATTGAGGAAAAAAGGAATATCCCTTATATGGCTTGCAAAATTCTTGCATACTTTTTATGGTATGGTTTAAGAGAGTCAATAAATAGCATCTCCTTTTCCTTCCAAGTCCAGAATCAGTTAAAAGATGGATGGAAAAGACAGGCAAATGGTGATCAAATATTGCCTTTATTACTGATGCAGTTGGAGAACAGGCCTTAAGTCTGATAGTCAAGGGGCTGGTTACTATTAGGTTGGTGCAAAAGTAAATGTGGTTTTTAGAAATAATGGCAAAACCCCTAATTACTTTTGCACCAACCTAATAATTCACCCACAGTCAGACAGAACTGGGCTCTTGGGAACTTTAAGCCTGGAAGAAAAGGGAATCTGGTGTTTTAGATTCCAAAGAGTAAGGCCGCGTGCTGTGGCTCGTGCCTGTAATCCCAGCACTTTGAGAGGCTGAGGCGGATGGATCACTTGAGGTCAGGAGTTTGAGACCATCCTGGTCAACACGGTGAAACCCTGTCTGTACTAAAAATACAAAAATTAGGTGGGCATGGTGGTGCATGCCTGTAATTCCAGCTACTCAGGAGGCTGAGGCAAGAGAATCGCTTGAACGCAGAAGGCAGAGGTTTCAGTGAGCTGAGATTGCGCCACTGCACTCCAGCCTGGGCGATAGAGCGAGACCATGTCTAAAAAAATAAAAGGATTCCAAAGAGTGAGAAAAAGAAGAAGTGAAGCCACGTATGATTAGTGTCCCTCCCTCACCATTAGATAAATTATTATTCATCATCTGGGGATGTTAGCCAAGGGTGGGGAGAGGAAAGAGTTCAGGAATAATTAGCAAATCCACATGGAAACTAGGGGAGAGGGAATAAGTGTTCTTTACAAACATCATCTTTTAGGGCAGAATGTAGCATATTTTATATGCAGTAATGGGGAGGGGCTGGAGAAATAAAAACACTTCCCCATGTAAGAGCAATAAGTTGGAGCACCTGGACTAGAACTCTCTTTCTTACTCTGTTTAATACTCTCACCGTGTCACACAGTCTTCAAGAGTAAATAACCGTTTGCATCTGGAGTCTTGTCCCATTTTCATACATCTCTTGCACAGGGGATTGCTGCTACCAAAAGTCAAACCTGATTATTTAGACCCTGGGCTGCAGTGGTCTGGATAAGCAATAGCATCATGTAATTGACTATGCCCACTTTGCCTTAGTTGTAGGATGTGGTCATATGCCAGTAAATGTGAAATTTTATTAGTATTAATATTAATTGCATTCATATACTAATAATTGTGATATTTATAATATATGCTATTATAACAATGCTGTTTGTAGTGCTATATATTATAATAAGTAATGTTCAGCATTGATTCAACAAATATTGGGGTTCTGTTGATGGATAATGTCAGAAATGAGCAAAAACAGCCTCTGTGTTTCAGACAGTGGGCTGGCATTGTGAGGGCCTGTAGTGGGAAGGAATTTGTTGCATTTGTGGAACTGATAGTTGCTAGATGGCCTGAATACAGAGGAGAGGGTAGTATGTTCATAGGCTAAGCCAAGGAGGGCCTTGTAGGCTGTGTTAAGGCTTTTGGCCTTTAAGAGCAATAAGAAAGTAAAGGATTTTAAACTGAGGAGAGAGAGCATGATTAGTACTTAAAAAAAAAAAATTTGAGCATAGTGAAAATGGATCTGAAGGGGATGTAGTGTGGATGTAGGTTAGGAGGCTGTTGCAGTTGCCGAGGCCAGAGATGATGGCTTCCAGCAGAATATTGACAGTGGGAATGGAAAAGTAGGATTCAAGAGTTTAGAGGTGAAGCTGACAGAAGTTGCTCGTGGTTGGTGTTGGAACATGAGAGTGAAGGTGGTTGGAACTGTTCTGACGTTTCTGCCTTAAGCAGCATCATGGATTATGGGCCTACTCACTCACATTGGGATTGCTGGAAGAGGAATAAATTTGTAGAAGGTAGAACTGGACTTCACTCTCGGACACTGAATCGAAGTGCCTTTGAAGGCCAGGCATGGTGACTCATGCCTGTAATCCCAGCACTTTGGGAGGCCGAGGTGGGAGGATCACCAGAGGTCAGGAGTTCGAGACCAGCCTGGCCAACATGGTGAAACCCTTTCTCTACTACAACTACAAAAATTAGCTGGGCGTGGTGGGAGGTGCCTCTAATCTCAGTTACCCGGGAGGCTGAGGCAGGAGAATTGCTTGAACGTGGGAGGCGGAGGTTGCAGTGAGCCAAAATAGCGCCATTGCGCTCCAGCCTCGGCGACGAGCAAAACTCCGTTTCAAAAAAAAAAAAAAAGAGAAGAAAGAAGTGCCTTTGAAGCATCCAAATTCCAATGTTGTGTAGGTAGTGAGTTATATGGGTCTGGAACTCAAAGGAGGGTTTGGATGGGAAACGTGTTTGGAATAGCCAGCCTCCATGATTTGAAGTTGTAGATGTGGGTGAGACTGCTTACAGAGAAGTTTTTCTCAACCTGGACTGCACTTTGGAATCACTGAACTTTGACAAATACCACCCACCCCAGAGATTCTGATTCAATTAATCTAGAGTAAAGCTTGGGCATTGGGCTTCTAGGAGCTCCCCAGATGGTACTAATGTGCAGTCACGGTTGAGACCCACTGGCCTAGAGAGAACCTAGGCTGAGACTAGGAGAGGAATCAGGATTGAGCCTTGAACACATATGGCCAATTGGAGAAGGATGAGCCTGCCCAGGAGAGTATTAAAATGTGACCAGAGAGGTGGAACAAAGACTAAGTGTGGTGTCATAGAAGTAAGTAAAAGAGTGGTCAGCAGTGTCTGTTGGCTACTGAGAAGCCAGTTACAGTGGAACTTAGATTTGGCAACATGGACATCATTCACTAACCTTAGGGAGAGCTGTCAGTGGGAAGCTTGAAACATGCCAATTAGATGGGGTTGAGAAATGCAAGGAAATGGAGACAGCTAGCATAGGCAGCTTTTAAAGGTATTTGGGGAGAGAGACCCAGGGTGAGTCTCTTTAAATGGTAAAGAAAACTTACCTTATTCAAGAGTTCCAGAAGAAGGTGGCACTAGGGTTGTATATTCAGTGGCTCAACAATGTCATCAGAGACTTAGATTTTTCCAGCCTCAGTGTGTGACTTGGTCCTCAGGCTGTCCCCTCAGAATGTAGGATGGCTGCTGTAATTCAGACATCTTTAGCAGAAGAAGGACAACTTTGTCTTATGTCCTTTAAAAAAAATCTTAATACACATGCTGAAAAGTATACGAGTGTTAAGTGCAGCTGGAATTTTCAGAAGTCAAACAACTGTAACCAGCATGCAGATCACAACCGCAGTACCCCAGAAGTTCCTCTTAGTCATGACCCTCCTCCTAGTCATGATCCATCTCCTCCCCCAGGATAACTACCATCCTGGCTGGTTAATTTTGCCTATTTTAGTGCAATGTAATGAAATAATATACTATGTGTTCTTTTATGTTTGGTTTTCAGCATCGTTTTTGAGATCCATATTGTTGCATGTAGTTGTAAAGTGTTCATCTATTGCATGAATATACCACATTTTATCCATTCTATTGTTGATGGGCATTTGGGTAGCTTCTCCTATTTGGCTTTTACAGGTAGTATTGTTGTGAACATATGTATTTATTTCTGTTGAGTGTATAATTAAGGAGTGGAATTGTTGGGACAGAGGGTATGCTTATATGCATTTAGCTTTCCTGTGTGATTGTATCATTTTGTACTCTTACAGCAGCATATGAGAATTTCAGTTCTGTGCCCTCAACACTTACTATTTTTCATCTTTTATTTTAGACATTCTGGTGGGTGTGTAGTGGTATACCACTGTGATTATAATTTGTATTTTCATAAATTGATTAAGGATGTTTCAGATTTTCGTAAGGTTATTGACCATTTGGATATTCTGTTTTGTGAAGTGCCTGTTTAAGTCTTTTGCTATTTTTTTCTCTGAGTAGAATGCCCTATTCATTTTTAGGAGTTTTTCATTTGTATTCTGAATATGAGTCATTGGTCAGATATATGTATTGCAAATATCTTCTCACATTCAGTGGCTTGCCTTTTCACTATTGATGTTTTCACAAACAAGTTACTAATTTTAATGTAGTACAGTTTATCAGTTTTTTCCTCTGTGATAAGCTCTTTTTGTGTTCTGTTTATCATCTTTACCCATTCAAAGGTCACCAGATTTTCTATGTTTCATCTAAAGGTTTAATTGTTCAACTTTGATGTACAGATCTGCAGTCCATCTGGACCTGGTGTTTGTATTTAGTGTGAGGTAGTGTTCAAGATTCATATGGGCCAGGTGCGGTGGCTCACGCCTGTATTCCCAGCACTTTGGGAGGACAAGGCAGGAGAATTGCTCGAGCCCAGGAGTTTGAGACCATCCTGGGCAACATAGTGGGACTGTGTCTCTACAAAAAACTTCAAAAATTAGCCAGAAATTAGCTAGGCATGATGGCATGTGCCTATATTCCCAGCTACTCAGGAGGCTGAGGTGGGAGGAGCACTTGAGCCTGTGATGTCAAGGCTGTAGTGAGAGGGACTGGCACTGCACTCCAGCCTGGGTGACAGAGACCTTGTTTCAAAAAAAAGAAAAAAGATCCATATGGATGTCCAATTGACCCAGCACCATTTATTAAGAGAGTATATTTTCTCCATGTACCGCAGTATCACCTTTGTCACGAATCAGGTCATTATGTGTAAGAATCCATTTCTAGTTTGTCTGTTCTATTTTGTTGGTCAGGTTGTCTATCCTTATCTAGTTGGTTTTTTTTTTTTTTGTACGTAACCTTTTAGTAGGTATTGATATCTGGTAGTATAAGTTGTCTAGTTTTGTTCTTCCTTGTAATCTCTTTAAGAGTGATGAATTAGCATAAATATGAATGTGAAATGATGAACCAGCAAATATTAATCTACGTTGAAAAAAGAAGGTGGATAAGTCAGTGAGTTGGGTACCCTGAGGAGATAGGAACAATTGAACAAGTTAAATGGGATAAGCAAGGTTATAGTGAGGGTTGGATACCTGAATTAGTGATTGAACAGTTTGAAGTTTGAACAGTTTTGAGTTTGAACACCCTAAGTTCCAGGGGTGCAGTGATGGGTGGCTGAGTTGGGTTAGAGGTGGAAGTCATTGAAGATAAGGAAGCCAGGAAACTGATAGACTGTGGTATGGATCTGTTAGTACTTGATAGGTTATGAAAGTACATTTAATAATGTATCTAATTTAATATCTACCTCAGAACAGGTAGAACAGAATTATTTACATTTTACAGATGAGAAAAATGGGCCCAGAGATGTTAATAACTCCCTAATAGCCCCAAGAAAATTAGTGATTAAATTAGACCTAACCTGGGTCTTATGGTCTAGCTTCCATGCTCTATTCAGTGTAGCTTAACTGATGTTGTGTGAAAGACCTGGTAGTGATACATTTGGAAAGTCTTACTGACATGCAGAAATAGTACAGAAAAACATACAAATAGGAATGTTATTGGCTGGGCATGGTGGCTCACACCTGTAATCCCAGCACTTTGGGAGGCCAAGGCGGGTGGATCACAAGGTCAGGAGATCGAGACCATCATGGCTAACATGGTGAAACCCTGTGCCTACTAAAAATTCAAAACATTAGCCAGGTGTACTGGCATGTGCCTGTAATCCCAGCTACTTGGGAGGCTGAGGCAGGAGAATCACTTGAACCCGGGAGGCAGAGGTTGCAGTGAGCCAAGATCACGCCACTGCACTCCAGCCTGGGCGACAGAGCGAGACTCTGTCTCAAAAAAAACAAAAGAATGCTATGCATAGGTACGATGTCGAAATGTGCAAGAAATACTTCAGAAATATTAAAAGTAGTTATTCCTGGGTAGTTGTGATTGTGACTCTGGGTGACTTTTTCCCTTTGTTTTATTTTTCTGTATTTTCCAAATTTCCTATAATGGACATATATTATATGGATTTTTTTTAATTAAAATTATCTTTTGACTAGATAATATACATGGAAAATTCACAAAGTACACATATGCAGATACAATACTTTTACTATAAAAGAGTGAAAATTTTTAAATACTTGTTTTTCTTTTTAGAAATGCACTCGGTGATGGAAAGAGAGCCACTATTCTGAAGAACACTTGGCCAAAGGTAGGTTTCTTCTATATTTTATATTGAGCAAATAATGCCATACAGCATTGTGAAAAATCTGTTTATAGGGTGTGTTTGTTCATAAAAATGCTATATGAAATTACGTAGAGCTCCAGAATGTGAAAGGGGAGTCATCAGATCCATCATCAGCGTGGGGGGACCCAGCCACAGCACTGACAGGCTGTGCGTGAGGACAGGTGGCCTGTGGGCATCTTGAGTCTTCAGGGTGCCTTAGTGATTGAGAGGTCATCTCTGCGTATTCTGGGTGGGTGTGCCTGAATGTGAAAAATGACTTAAAACTGGGGAGGAAGTATAGGAGGCTGTCTTTATAGGAGGCAGGAAAAGATTTCTTAACACACAGTGCACAAATCAGCAGTGAAGACAACCATCTTGATATATTTGGCTATATCAAACTTAAAAACTTGTGTATGTCAAAAGACACCATAGATGAAATAGTAGTTTGAGAGGAGATAATTTGCCACATATATAACTGGTAGGATTTATAGCTGGAATATACACATAATTCCTAAAGTAAATAAGAAACCCCGTAGAAAATGGGCCAGTAAAACAAGTAAGCATTTCACAGAAGAGTAATCCTGAATGGCCAACAGAAATAAGAAACTATTTCAGTAGGGGTGGAGCCAAGATGGCTGAATAGGAACAGCTCCAGTCTACAGCTCCCAGCATGAGCGACACAGAAGACAGGTGATTTCTGCATTTCCAACTGAGGTACTGGGTTCATCTCACTGGGGAGTGCTGGACAGTGGGTGCAGGACAGTGAGTGCAGCGCACCATGCGTGAGCTGAAGCAGGGTGAGGCATGGCCTCACCCGGGAAGCGCAAGGGGTCAGGGAATTCCCTTTCCTAGTCAAAGAAAGGGGTGACAGACGGCACCTGGAAAATTGGGTCACTTCCACCCTAATACTGCGCTTTTCCAATGGGCTTATCAAACGGCACACCAGGAGATTATATCCCGCACATGGCTCGGAGGGTCCTACGCCCACGGAGCCTCGCTCATTGCTAGCACAGCAGTCTGAGATCAAACTGCACGGTGGCAGCGAGGCTGGAGGAGGGGCGCCTGCCATTGCTCAAGCTTGAGTAGGTAAACAAAGCAGCCCAGAAGCTCGAACTGGGTGGAGCCCACCACAGCTCAAGGAGGCCTGCCTGCCTCTGTAGGCTCCACCTCTGGGGGCAGGGCACAGACAAAGAAAAGACAGCAATAACCTCTGCAGACTTAAATGTCCCTGTCTGACAGCTTTGAAGAGAGTAGTGGTTCTCCCAGCACGCAGCTTGAGATCTGAGAACGGCCAGATTGCCTCCTCAAGTGGGTCCCTGACCCCCGAGTAGCCTAACTGGGAGGCACCCCCCAGTAGGGGCGGACTGACACCTCACACAGCCGGGTACTCCTCTGAGACAAAACTTCCAGAGGAACGATCAGGCAGCAGCATTTGCGATTCACCAATATCCGCTGTTCTGCAGCCACCGCTGCTGATACCCAGGCAGACAGGGTCTCGAGTGGACCTCCAGTAAACTCCAACAGACCTGCAGCTGAGGCTCCTGACTGTTAGAAGGAAAACTAACAGAAAGGACATCCACACCAAAAACCCATCTGTACGTCACCATCGTCAAAGACCAAAGGTAGATAAAACCACAAAGATGGGGAAAAAACAGAGCAGAAAAACCTGAAACTCTAAAAATCAGAGCGCCTGTCCTCCTCCAAAGGAACGCAGCTCCTCACCAGCAATGGAACAAAGCTGGACGGAGAATGACTTTGACGAGTAGAGAGAGAAAGGCTTCAGAAGATCAAACTACTCCGAGCTAAAGGAGGAAGTTCGAACCAATGGCAAAGAAGTTAGAAACTTTGAAAAAAAGTTAGATGAATGGATAACTAGAATAACCAATGCAGAGAAGTCCTTAAAGGACCTGATGGAGCTGAAAACCACGGCACGAGAACTACGTGACGAATGCACAAGCCTCAGTAACCGATGCGATCAACTGGAAGAAAGGGTATCAGCGATGGAAGACGAAATGAATGATATGAAGCATGGAGATAAGTTCAGAGAAAAAGAATAAAAAGAAACAAACAAAGCCTCTAAGAAATATGGGACTATGTGAAAAGAGCAAATCTACGTCTAATTGGTGTACCTGAAAGTGACGGGGAGAATGGAACGAAGTTGGAAATATCTGCAGGATATTATCCAGGAGAACTTCCCCAATCTAGCAAGGCAGGCCAACATTCAAATTCAGGAAATACAGAGAATGCCACAAAGATACTCCTTGAGAAGAGCAACTCCAAGACACATAATTGTCAGATTCACCAAAGTTTAAATGGAGGAAAAAATGTTAAGGGCAGCCAGAGAGAAAGGTCGGGTTACCCACAAAGGGAAGCCCAACAGACTAACTGCTGATCTCTCGGCAGAAACTCTACAAGCCAGAAGAGAGTGGGGGCGAATATTCAACGTTCTTAAAGAAAAGAATTTTCAACCCAGAATTTCATATCCAGCCAAACTAAGCTTCATAAGTGAAGGAGAAATAAAATACTTCACAGACAAGCAAATGCTGAGAGATTTTGTCACCACCAGGCCTGCCCTGCAAGAGCTCCTGAAGGAAGCACTAAACATGGAAAGGAACAACCAGTACCAGCCACTGCAAAAACATGCCAAATTGTAAAGACCATCAAGGCTAGGAAGAAACTGCATCAACTAATGAGCAAAATAACCAGCTAACATCATAATGACAGGATCAACTTCACACATAACAATACTAACCTTAAATGTAAACGGGCTAAATGCTCCAATTAAAAGGCACAGACTGGCAAATTGGATAAAGAGTCAAGACCCATCAGTGTGCTGTATTCAGGAAACCCATCTCACATGCAGAGACACATAGGCTCAAAATAAAGGGATGGAGGAAGACCTACCAAGCAAATGGAAAACGAAAAAAGGCAGGGATTGCAATCCTAGTCTCAGATAAAACAGACTTTAAACCAACAAAGATCAAAAGAGACAAGGCCATTACATAATGGTAAAGGGATCAATTCAACAAGAAGAACTAACTATCCTAAATATATATGCACCCAATACAGGAGCACCCAGATTCATAAAGCAAGTCCTTAGTGACCTACAAAGTGACTTAGACTCCCACAGAATAATAATGGGAGACTTTAACACCCCACTGTCAACATTAGACAGATCAACGAGACAGAAAATTAACAAGGATATCCAGGAATTGAACTCAGCTCTGCACCAAGCGGACCTAATAGACATCTACAGAACTCTCCACCCCAAATCAACAGAATATACATTCTTTTCGGCACCACACCACACCTATTCCAAAATTGACCGCATAGTTGGAAGTAAAGCACTCCTCAGCAAATGTAAAAGAACAGAAATTATAACAAACTGTCTCTCAGACCATAGTGCAATCAAACTAGAACTCAGGATTAAGAAACTCACTCAAAACTGCTCAACTACATGGAAACTGAACAACCTGCTCCTGAATGACTACTGGGTACTTAACGAAATGAAGGCAGAAATAAAGATGTTCTTTGAAACCAACGAGAACAAAGACACAACATACCAGAATCTCTGGGACACATTCAAAGCAGTGTGTAGAGGGAAATTGATAGCACTAAATGCCCACAAGGGAAAGCAGGAAAGATCTAAAATTGACACCCTAACATCACAAAAGAACTAGAGAAGCAAGAGCAAACACATGCAAAAGCTAGCAGAAGGCAAGAAATATCTAAGATCAGAGCAGAACTGAAGGAAATAGAGACACAAAAAACCCTTCAAAAAATCAGTGAATCCAGGAGCTGGTTTTTTGAAAAGATCAACAAAATTGATAGACCGCTAGCAAGACTAATAAGAGAGAAGAATCAAATAGACACAATAAAACATGACAAAGGGGGTATCACCACTGATCCCACAGAAATACAAACTACCATCAGAGAATATTGTAAACACCTCTACGCAAATAAACTAGAAAATCTAGAAGAAATGGATAAATTCCTCGACACATACACTCTCCCAAGACTAAACCAGGAAGAAGTTGAATCTCTGAATAGACCAATAACAGGCTCTGAAATTGAGCCAATAATTAATAGCTTACCAACCAAAAAAAGTCTGGGACCAGATGGATTCACAGCCGAATTCTACCATAGGTACTAGGAGGAGCTGGTACCATTCCTTCTGAAACTATTCCAATCAATAGAAAAAGAGGGAATCCTCCCTAACTCATTTTATGAGGCCAGCATCATCCTGATACCAAAGCCTGGCAGAGACACAACAAAAAAAGAGAATTTTAGACCAATATCCTTGATGAACATCGATGCAGAAATCATCAGTAAAATACTGGCAAACCGAATCCAGCAACACATCAAAAAGCTTATCCACCATGATCAAGTGGGCTTCATCCCTGGGATGCAAGGCTGGTTCAACATATGAAAATCAATAAATGTAATCCAGCATATAAATAGAACCAAAGACAAAAACCACATGATTATCTCAATAGATGCAGAAAAGTCCTTTGACAAAATTCAACAACGCTTCATGCTAAAAACTCTCAGTAAATGAGGTATTGATGGGATGTATTTCAAAATAATAAGAGCTAGCTATGACAAACCCACAGCCAATATCATACTGAATGGACAAAAACTGGAAGCATTCCCTTTGAAAACTGGCACAAGACAGGGATGCCCTCTCTCACCACTCCTATTCAACATAGTGTTGGAAGTTCTGGCCAGGGCAATCACGCAGGAGAAGGAAATAAAGGGTATTCAATTAGGAAAAGAGGAAGTCAAATTGTCCCTGTTTGCAGATGACATGATTGTATATCTAGAAAACCCCATCATCTCAGCCCAAAATCTCCTTAAGCTGATAACCAACTTCAGCAAAGTCTCAGAGTACAAAATCAATGTGCAAAAATCACAAGCATACTTATACACCAATAACAAACAGAGAGCCAAATCATGAGTGAACTCCCATTCACAATTGCTTCAAAGAGAATAAAATACCTAGGAATCCAACTTACAAGGGATGTGAAGGACCTCTTCAGGGAGAACTACAAACCACTGCTCAATGAAATAAAAGAGGATACAAACAAATGGAAGAACATTCCATGCTCATGGGTAGGAAGAATCAATATTGTGAAAATGGCCATATTGCCCAAGGTAATTTATAGATTCAATGCCATCCCCATCAAGCTGCCAATGACTTTCTTCACAGAATTGGAAAAAAACTACTTTAAAGTTCATATGGGACCAAAAAAGAGCCCGCGTTACCAAGTCAATCCTAAGCCAAAAGAACAAAGCTGGAGGCATCATGCTACCTGACTTCAAACTATACTACAAGGCTACAGTAACTAAAACAGCATGTTACTGGTACCAAAACAAAGATATAGACCAATGGAACAGAACAGAGCCCTCAGAAATAGTGCCACATATCTACAACTATCTGATCTTTGACAAACCTGACAAAAACAAGCAATGGGGAAAGGATTCCCTATTTAATAAATGGTGCTGGGAAAACTGGCCAACCATATGTAGAAAGCTGAAACTGGATCCCTTCCTTGCACCTTATACAAAAATTAATTCAAGATGGATTAAAGACTTACATGTTAGACTTAAAACCGTAAAAACCCTAGAAGAAAACCTAGGCAATACCATTCGGGACATAGGCATGGGCAAGGACTTCATGTCTAAAACACCAAAAGCAATGGCAACAAAAGCCAAAATTGACAAATGGGATCTAATTAAACTAAAGAGCTTCTGCACAGCAAAAGAAACTACCATCAGAGTGAACAGGCAACCTACAGAATGGGAGAAAATTTTTGCAACCTACTCATCTGACAAAGGGCTAATATCCAGAATCTACAATGAACTCAAACAAATTTACAAGAAAAAAACAAGCAACCCCATCAAAAAGTGGGCGAAGGATATGAACAGACAATTCTCAAAAGAAGACATTTATGTAGCCAACAGACACATGAAAAAATGCTCATCATCACTGGCCATCAGAGAAATGCAAATCAAAACCACAATGAGATACCATCTCACACCATTTAGAATGGCAATCATTAAAAAGTCAGGAAACAACAGGTGCTGGAGAGGATGTGGAGAAATAGGAAGACTTTTACACTGTTGGTGGGACTGTAAACTAGTTCAACCATTGTGGAAGTCAGTGTGGCGATTCCTCAGGGATCTCGAACTAGAAATACCATTTGACCCAGCCATCCCATTACTGGGTATATACCCAAAGGATTATAAATCATGCTGCTATAAAGACACATGCACACATATGTTTATTGCGGCACTATTCACAATAGCAAAGACTTGGAACCAACCCACGTGTCCA
Source organism: Gorilla gorilla gorilla (assembly GCF_029281585.2). Taxonomy (NCBI): domain Eukaryota; kingdom Metazoa; phylum Chordata; class Mammalia; order Primates; family Hominidae; genus Gorilla; species Gorilla gorilla. The sequence goes on from NC_073246.2 coordinate 39,009,171, forward strand.
ACAATGATAGACTGGGTTAAGAAAATATGGCACATATACACCATGGAATACTATGCAGCCATAAAAAATGATGCGTTCATGTCCTTTGTAGGGACATGGATGAAGCTGGAAACCATCATTCTCAGCAAACTATCTCAAGGACAAAAAACCAAACACCACATATTCTCACTCGTAGGTGGGAATTGAACAATGAGAACACATGGACACAGGAAGGGGAACATCACACACTGGGGCCTGTTGTGAGGTGGGAGGGGAGAGGGATAGCATTAGGAGATATAGCTAATGCTAAATGACGAGTTAATGGGTGCAGCACAGCAACATGGCACATGTATACCTATGTAACAAACCAGCACGTTGTGCACGTGTACCCTAAAACTTAAAGTATAATAATAATAATAACAATAATAATAATAATAATAATAATAATAATAAAGAAACTATTTCTATTTCCTAGTAATTAAAATTGTAGGGATTTGGTACACAGATAAAAAAATGAAACCAATAGTGCAGAATAGAGGGCCTCCACACAGAACCCACTATGTGAGTAAATATTACAATGTCATATTGTCTGAGTCCTTCAGATTGGCAGAAATTAAAGAGGCTGATAGTCTGGTGTTGGTGGGTATGTGTAGTAACAGGAAGCCCCAGTAAACTGGTGGGAGTGTGATTGCTTACAACCAAATCAGGGAGCACTATGATGGACTCCACAGTTACTTGATTCTGAGTGTGTGTGCTCTAGAAAATTTCTTGCAAATGTGCACATGGTTTGATATGCAAGGTTGGTCATTGCAGCATTGTTTTAATGGCACACAACTGCAAATACCTACATGTCTATTGATAAAGCAGCAGATAAATGTGGTATTTTCACTTGATCAAAGTTGTTACTCTGACCTGTGTGATCTGTCCCCGTCTTGAACACTTGTTGTTTCTCCAACCTCACTGCTCCTGCCCTGTCCCTGGTTCACTTTATCTTGGCCTCTTGGCATCCTCACTGTTCCTCAGACATTCCAGGCCCACTTCCACTTTGTACTTGCCCTTCCCTCTGCCTAGAATGCTTTTCCCCAGAGCGTTGGCCAGCCCCCTTATTTCTTTTCAGTCGATATTGAAAGGACTCTTCTCAGTGAAACATTCCTTGGCCTCATTACCAAAATGCCAAACACCTCACTTCGTACGCATTTCTTATCTTCTTTCCCTGCTTTACTTTTTTCTTCTTAGGACTTACCATTATCTAATAAATTATATCTACTGTTTGAGTTATAGTGGCTATTGTGTGTCTTCCAGTATAATATGAGCTCCACAAGGAAAGATTTTTTTGGTGTTTGGTTCACTTCACTCTTGAATCCAGACTGTCTGACAAGCTACCTGACACTTACTTAGCAGGCACTCATTAGTAAATAATTGTTGACTTAGTGATTGAATGAATCAAATAGTAGATTGCAGTTGAGTTAGCTGGCTTATCAACATTTATGGATTTTAAAAAGTTAAATGAAAAAGTCAGTAAAACATAGGCTGGAAAAATATCTATCGAGTTCATGATAGTGTTTGCTTCTGGGCAGTAAGAGGGGGAAAGGAGATTGGAGAGGGTACAAAGGAGATTTCAGCCATATCTGTATCATCAGAAATAGTTTTATTTATTTCATTTAAAAATCAGAAGCAAATATAACAAAATGTTAATAGTTAATTCTGGGTATCTGTGTATTAGTCTCTGTATTTTCCTAAATTGTAAAAATCTCTATTTTTTTTTTTTAAGTGAAGCTTTAGATGCCAGGCATGATGGCTCACACCTGTAATCCTAGCACTTCAGGAGGCTGAGGCGGGCCGATCACTTGAAGTCAGGAGTTCCGAGACCAGCCTGGCCAACATGTGAAACCCCGTCTCTACAAAAAAATACAAAAAAATTACTGGATGTTTTGGTGCATTCCTGTCTAGCTACTCAGGAGTCTGAGGCAGGAGAATCACTTGAACCCAGGAGGTGAGGTTACAGTGAGCTGAGATCACACCACTGCATTCCAGCCTGGGTGACAGAGTGAAACTCCATCTAAAAAATAAAAAAATAAAAATAAATAAATTTTTTTTAAGTGGAGCTTTAAATAAGATATAGAAAGGCACATGTATTTCATACTTCATTCCTGGTTTTACGTAATTTAAAAAAAGCGAGTGCAAGTAGAATCAGAATTTTAAGGCCTTAGGGAATTTAGTCTAATTTGATACTTCCATTACTGCTCTGCGGATAGCCTTCATTAGATTAATTGTAGGAGTTTATTTTGTTTAATTTTTTTAAATGAACTTTCCTTTATATTATAAATATCACGTGATTAAAGAGAAAAATAGAATATAGCAAGGTATAAAGTAAAAGGGAAAAGTCAGCCTGGAGACCTTGTTTAAAAGACAGATTTCTTCGCTTTTCCCCCAAATTGTGATTCAGGTGGCCTAGGAATGTATCTAGGAGTGTGGAGATTGTAAAATTCCCCAGGTGGACTTCTGCATCCAGATTTTAGAATCATTTTTTAAATGCCTTATTTTACACATGAAGAAATTGAGTCCCAGAGAGGTAGAGTGATTTTTGCAAGGTGTCGTTGCAAATAAAAGACAAAACTGGATTTAAAATCCAGCACTGGATAGTGGTTCTGTTTGAGGGTGACCAGTTTGTTGGTATTTTCATTATGAGTCATTCTTTTGCTTGAAACAAAATCTTTGCTGATCCTTGAACCTGGCGTTTGACAGGTGCTATATCAATATTTGTAAAATGAATGAATGAATGATAGAATTCCAAATACTGAAACCCAAACCGTGATACTGGTTTTCCAGAAATACTTCCTGCTATTTTAATATATTATCAATTAAGAAAAACAGTTATTAAAAGTTTTTGAAGACCTGGCACTCACTCCTGTAATCCCAGCACTTTGGGAGGGCAGGACAGGCAGATCCCTTGAGTTCAAGACCAGCCTGAGCAACATGGCAAAACCACATCTTTACAAAAAATTAGTTGGGCATGGTGGCATGTGCCTATAGTCCCAGCTACTTGGGAGGCTAAGGTGGGATAATCACCTGAGCCCAGGAAGTTGAGGCTGCAGCGAGCTATGATTGCGCCACTTCAAAAAAAAAAAAGAAAAAGAAAAGAAAAAAGAAAAAAACTTTAACAATTATTTTGAGAACTTTGTGGAGAGTACTTGTTCCTGGCTTAGTTTCTTAAACAAAATATTCACTTTTTTTTAAAATTGGAATGTTTGGTGATGTCCAAACATCCCCTCTCAGGGGATACTCTCTTTTGTTGCCTTGTATTGGTGATGTGTCGTATGATTGCAGAAATATTTGTATAGATAAAAACATATAACCACTAGTAAGTATTTTAAAAATTTGGTAACTACATAACTAGGTTATTTTTCTTTTTTTTTTTTAAACCGGAAAAGAATGCTTATTGAAGGATAAACTTCAGGAGCAAAAGTAGATCATACAGGGTGTATTTACTTTTATAAGATTGCCTTACTTTAGAATTAATTATGAGCCTGAGTCTATGGAGTCATACCTCTAAGATGTAAGTGTGTTAGTGGAATGTATTCTGTAGATTTCTATGTGAGGGTAGGACATTTTTTTCCTTCTTCTTAATGGGGAAGATTAGTACAGTGCTACCTGTCTCTAGACTCACTTTCAGGATTTAGAAAGAATGAGTCATTTGTCCTGAAGAGTGAGAATTTTTATTAGCCTCAACAGATATGTTTGTGCAGGTCTGTGAGCATTGTGTTTTGATCTATATCATATAGGATACAAACTAATAACCTCAGAAATGTCCTCAAGAACATTTAAATTTTGAGGGGCGCATTAGGACTTTTGTTGTGAATGACAGAAACTGAACTCAGATTTGATTTAAGTAGAAAAGGGAATTAATTGGCTCATGTAACTGAAAAGTCTAGGGGTTAGCTTCAGGAATGGTTGGATCCAGATTTGTACACATCTTTCTTTCATTTTCTCAACGTTGCCTCCCTGTTTGTCAGCTACATGTTTAGTCTTTTTTCTAGCTTCCCTCTCTGATTTTTACATGGATTCTCTTGTTATGTCTTCAAGCTCACCCATCTTTTCTTCTGCAGTGTTTTATCTGCCTTTATTTCCATCCAATGTACTTTTCATCTTAAATGCTATAGTTTCCATCTCTAGAGGTTAAATTTGGGCCTTTCTTGCATATTTCATGTCTTTAACATATTCCGTCTTTCCTTTAACCTCTTGAACACATAGGGGATAGTTATAATAAGTATTCCAATGTCCTTGTCTACTAATCTGTGTCATTTGTGGGTTGTTTTCAGTTGGTTTATTTTGCTGTTCATTATAGGTCATATTTTCCTGGTAATTGTAGATGGATGCCAGATATTGTGAATTTTACCTTGTTTGGTGCTGGATATTCTTGTTTTTCTTTAAATATTCTTGATCTTTGTTTTGGGATGCAGTAACGTTACTTAGAAACAATTTTAATTCTTCAAGGTTTTAAGATTTTTTTTAGGCGGGACTATAGTGGCATTTAATCTAGGGCTAATTTTTTCCCCACTACTGAAGCAAAACTTTTCTGAGTACTCTACTTGAAGTAGAGAATTCACCCCATGAATTATGGTGTTTTTCACTGTTGATAGGAACAGGAATTATTCCTGATTTGTTTCCGTTCCGGCTCTTGTTCCCTGTTAACCTTTCAGGTTGTTCTTTCCCTGGCTGTGGACCGTTGTCCCCCAGGGACGTGCTGATCAGTACTTAGCTGAAGACTCAAGGGGTCCCTCTGGAGTTCTCCCTGTGTGCAGCTTTCTCTTCTCTGGTCCTCTGCTCTGTGAACTCAGCTGCCTTGGTCCTCTGTACTCCCGCTTCTGTCTCCTTAACTGAGAGAGGCTGCCAGTCTCTGCCTAGGTTTTCTCTTCCCATGCTCTGGCTTAGAGACATTCTTATCAGTAAGTGGGAGCAATCACAGGGCTTACTTTATATGTTTTTCATACTCTCTTTTGTTGCCTTGTTTTCAATGTCTTGCAAGCTGTGGTTTCTCATCTTTTGTCTTTGTTTTAGGTAGGAGGGAAAAATCAAGTCCTTATTACTTCATTTTGGTCAGAAGTGGAGGTTAGAGTGTAGGCGCTCTTGGCTTTATTTTTGAAAAGACTTTTACCATGTAGTGGGATCTGCAAACTGATGTCATGAGTAGCTGTTAATTCTAGGAAAAGGAGACCCTCTCTCAGTGTGTGTACAGTAGACCTTAGGGATGCCTCAGACTGATTCTGATTGAGTCATGTGCCCACCTATGGATTTATTGCTTTGACCTAGAAAGTAGTGCATTTCAATTGGCCAGTCTCCTGGGTCACAGCCACACTTCCACCGTGCCGTCCATTGTTGGGGTGGAGCACTGGAACTGACAGTCCTGCTGTTACTGTGAGAAGTGGGAACATGGTGGTCTCCTAAGTGAGGGGAGACTAGAGAGATGAGCAATAGGGAATTCCCACATATGTTATAGAGAATGAGATAGTGAAAAGACCTTTTTATTGTAATTGGGTTTCAGAAACTCTGAGATACCTTTAATTTAAGCTTCATTGAAACAACTTCAGCAGGGAGGTCTGAATTAAGTCTTTTCTCAACTAACAGGAGTTACATTATGTTTTATAGGGTTCAGGGAAAAGGATCCAATAAAAGGTGAGAAAAGTATGGAGAAAAGAGAAAGAAATAAAGTTCTCTGCAAATTTAGTAGATTTGGTTTATGATCTATCATTATTTCTTATGCTAGCTGTGGGTTTTTTAATGCAGTTATTTAAACTTTGAAGTCCGTAAACGCTTAGGGGATAGGATTTGACCTTGTAGCCTATCTGAGAGATGCCTTTGTCTTCTTATTAAACCTTAGGTGTCAGGAAGCATGGCCTATACCCTTTCAGCAAAACAGAGTTTAATGAAATGCCATATGAATTGGAGTCTGAACTAAGCCCAAATATTCTGTCTAAAAAAACTCCAGAACCTTTAGAGCCACACGGTACCCCAGAGCAGGATTACTTATGGTAAACCTGCGTAAACACGTACCCACGTAATTGTTTCTGGCTTCTTGTAGTGAAAAGCTGATCCTTCTTAAAAGCGTTGTTTATTTTTTATAATTTCTCCTAGATTTTCACTGAATCACAGTGTTCTTTGTGAAATGTGTAGTGAAGAGGAAAGAGCTTTGGACCAGGTGTCATAAAAATCAGGGTTCTTTGGTTTGCCTCTTAAGTAAGTGTGATATTAGGCCAGTTTCTAGCCTCTAGCCTCTTTCACTAGTAAATCACCTTGCCAGTAGTACTGTGCCTAAAATGGGAATTTGGTTTGGGAGGAGCTAGAAGCAGGGTTGGTTCAGTTAGCTTCAGGTTTTGGTACTGTTAGCTTTGTAGATTAAAAAGTTTATACTTAATATAGAAGATTTCCAGAATATGTAAATGGGCCAGCAAAGATTTTGGTTCTGTAGCAAAAAACCCTTATCATTGGAATTAAATGTAAATCCCTGGTTTTGGGTTTCTTAAAGCCAGGAGCTGCACTTAGAGATAACAATGAAAAGCTGAGTGAAGGGGAGACGGCTGGATGGAAGATCTAGCCTGAGCACATCCCCCATCTGTCTGCACTCTTCGGAGGTATCGGAAAACCATGGCACAGGCCGATGGTTCCATCCAGCTCTAAAAACTTCTCCATTTCCAGGTGTAGGAAAGGCGATGACTTAGAGATTGTTATTGCCTTCAAATATTTTTAAAACATGAAGTTATTTATAATGAATGACATTTTTTACTTTATCTGGCACAAAATTATTATATTCTCTGTTAGCAAAATATAACAAAAGTTGAACTCTTTGCTGGGGGTACAGAAATTTCTTAAGCAAAAATATTGATCCTTAGTTATTGTGATTATTTGTGTATTTATAACTTTTCACTTAGCTCATTAGGTAATGTTATTTCCTGAGGTATTAACATTTTACATTTATTTTTCATTGGTAGGGACCTAATCTAATATTTTAAGTAATGAATCAGTTTTCAAGCAAAATATTTTTCCTTACCTGTTTTCTTTAACTTAAGCATATTTTTGAGAAAAAATTAAATTTATCTTTTTGGAACAGGGTCATTATCGTTATTGTGATGCTCTTTCTATGCTGGGGGAATATGACTGGGCCCTGCAAGCAAACATAAAAGCTCAAAAACTCTGTAAAAATGACCCTGAGGGAATCAAGGATCTAATTCAGCAGCATGTAAAGTTACAAAAACAAATAGAAGACCTACAAGGTATTTCACCTAAGATTCTTTTGGTTACAGTCTTAATTGCCTTTCAAACTTTGGAGGGTGGGTTTCTTGGATTAACAGAGGACCACAAATCAATCCTCAGATGATTTATCCTTATTTTATCATGTTATCTTGGTCATGGCACTTGAGTTTTTCATTTCTATCTGTGTAGAGTTACATGTTATCCATTAAGTAATTATAAATGATTTGTACTTTTTATTTGAAACAGACAGCAACCAAATTGTTATTATTTATTCCTCTGTAGAAAAAAAAATCCCTTTCAGAAATTTGAATAAAATAAAAGCTTTTTGAAACAAAATTATTTAAAAATATTTCCTTCATTACTAAAGTTATTTCCTAAAGAAAAGACCCTTCAGTAGAGCTGCTTGGTGTTTCCGCACCATTTGTGCTAATTCTACAGCGTGCTGAATATATATATAGCAGAAATTGGCTGTGCAGGCTAGGAGTTGTAGATTTTCATTCTGTCCTTGTTTTCTCTCCTAAGTCTTTTTGCTTTCTTCAATGCTTGAAAGTCCCTTAGTCTACATTTTTAGTGTATGAGTCTTTCCTGCTTTTTCTTCTTCGGGTTGTACAAAGCTGAGCTGAACAGCTCTGTTTGACCGGCAGATGTTGTTATCCATCATAACATGATTATGTAGTAAGATGGTGAGCTCCTTGAAGACAGGTGCCACCTTTGATTCAGATTTACATATTGCTGTCATCTTGTCAATGATCACGTGATGGAATGTCAGACAAAGTTTGTGTAACATTTTGTTGACACCATCCTAAAACTAAAGACATCTAGAAATGTAAAATTGCTTAGATTTACTTTTCAGTTTTCTAAATTTGAGGTTCCTTACTATCAGCTTAAAGTAAATTTGAAAATCTTTTAAAGTCTGTGTTGCCAATCTATTGATTACTATGTGTATGTGTGTGTGATTGACTTTTATAGGTCGAACAGCAAATAAGGATCCAATTAAAGCCTTTTATGAAAACAGGTAAGTTAATAGCAGGTCAGTAGCTGCTACTAGGAATGGCTTTGCTGCATGAATTTAAGAATCACTTATGTTTGACGCTTTAGGAGCTAATAGCAACCACAGTAAAGTTGGAGATGGAAGGAAGAGAGGTAGTTTTTTAAGTGTCCGTGTTATCAGGTGACCTGTAAGTTGTCAGATTTATTTCGCTGTTTTAGTGAACCATATAGATATAAGCTCAGTAGCCTAATCCTGTGGGAAAAGAGGGGTGAAATGTTAATTGGACATTACTATGCTTGGATGGGACCAGTTTGGCCGTGAAACTCCTGGCAGCACAGAGCTAGGACATAGCCTGTGCCCTGTGCCCTTCACCTCTGTCTTGGAAATATCTATGGCAAAAACCACAATTACTTTTGCACCAACCTAATACTTCCAGCTTCCTGATGTCTTTCAAAGGCTAAGATACTTCCTATTAGAAATAGGCAACAGATAGACTTGAGTATGCTCACAAGAAAACAATAGCAGCCAGGGTTCTACCTTTGCTTATTTGGCAATTAAAACAGATTAAATGTTTTTCTGCATGCTTGTTCAGATGTCTGGGATACCAAAGCTGCTAATTCTGTAGCATGCTGAACATGTAGACATAAAGAAATTGGCTGTGGAGGCTTTAAATTTAATTTTAGTATCCTAATTTAACTTAAATTAGGATATTTAAATTTAGCACAAGGTCATAGGTATTTTTTTTTTTTAATTTTTTTGAGATGGAGTCTCACTCTGTCACCCAGGCTGGAGTGCAATGTTGTGATCTCGGCTCACTGCAACCTCTGCCTCCCGGGTTCAAGCGATTCTCCTGCCTCAGCCTCTTGAGTAGCTGGGGCCACAGGCGGCTGCCACCACGCCCTGCTAATTTTTGTATTTTTGGTAGAGATGAGGTTTCAACATTTTGGCCAGACTGGTCTCGAACTCCTGACCTCAAGTGATCCGCCCGCCTTGGCCTCCCAAAGTGCTGAGATTACAGGAGTGAGCCACTGTGCCCAGCCTGAGCCACTGTGCCCAGCTGATATTTAATGTTAGAACCCAGAATACTTTTTTTTGAACTGTTCTTTTTTTTTTTTTTTTTTTTGAGACAGTCTCCCTCTGTCACCTAGGCTGGAGTGCAGTGGCACGATCTTGGGTCACTGCAACCTCCGCCTACTGGGTTCAAGCAGGTCTCCTGCCTCAGCCTCCCCAGTCGCTGGGATTACAGGCACATGCCACCACACCTGGCTAATTTTTGTATTTTTAGTAGAGACAGGGGTCTCACCATGTTGGCCAGGCTGGTCTTGAACTCCTGACCTTAGCTGATCCACCTGCCCTGGGCTCCCAAAGTGCTGGAATTACAGGCATGAACCACTGCACCCAGCCCTTGACCTGTTCTTTATTTATTTTGAGTTTAATACCAAATATAAAATAATGTTTATGTATAAAGCCCCATCTCACAGGTAGGAAATCTTTTTAAAACAAAAATACCTTGCTTTCAAGGAAAAAAGGCTGTGATTGCTGCAACCTGTTCATTCAAAGGATAACTTTCAAAAAATGTATAATAATTCCTTTTTTCCCCCACTTAGGGCCTACACACCTAGGAGTTTATCAGCACCTATATTTACTACTTCACTTAACTTTGTGGAGAAGGAAAGAGATTTCAGAAAAATTAATCACGAAATGGCCAACGGTGGTAATCAGAATCTAAAGGTAAGCTCCATTGAAAACTACAGTTTTTTTCAAGGATATATAGTCTCATATTTTTACAGTAATATTTTGGTGGTAATAGAAACCAAATTTTTGGCGATTTGAACCCTTTTTGCCTATTGTTACTGAAATAATCATTCTCTTTTTAATAAATAATCTGAGTATCTCATATAACTACGTAAATAATATTTGAAAGTCACAGAATTTCTTTTGAAATCACATTTATGTGTTTTCAACATATTTTTTAAAATAACCATTTTGCCGCTTCTCTTTGTATCTTCTCCCTGCGGTTGTTGGAAAAGTCCTCTTGTTGATAATATTGAAAATTTCTAAGAGACTGTGTTCAATTAGGGAGAGGAGTTTATACCGAGCATCTCCAGCTGGATCTGGAATTGTATTGAGCATTTCCAGCTAGATCTGAAGCTAAGGGTCTGTAAACACTCACCCTAACCTGCCTTAGCAGCCCTTTTCCAGCCTTCCACCCTTTTTGAGGTCTTGAAATCACACAGGTTTACTTAGTGCTTCCGAAATGAACTCTACTCTTGGGTTCAGGCCATTCTGTCCAAATCGTACTTCTTTCTCAAAACCAAACACAAATGCTGTATCCTCACTAACATTTTTCTTAACCACTCCAGCTTAAGTGATTTTTCCCTTTTGTGAGTTGTGAGAGATATTACTGCCTATGCAATTTATATGTCAATAATAACACAGTATTTTCTTTTCTTCATAAGGATGATTGTTGTTTAACTACTGAAGTGATGTGTCTTTTCACCCCATCTGATTGTAAACTGAGAACGGGAGTTATCTCCTGTATCTCTCTGTATCTATGGTAGACCTAAATCATAATAATGATCGCTATTATAATTGATCTTTAATAATTGATTATATTTAATAATTTATTATATATAGAAAAATATCATCAGTAGCTTCTTTTTTGGTTTACCCTTTTGTAGTTACACTCACATACCACATTGCTGCTTCTGTTTTCTTACTCCAATTTATATTTTAAAAATAGTTTTACTCTCAGGCTTGTAGATTTTTATGTACAGATGTGATAGTGTTAATTCAAACATTATTGAGCAATTGTCATGTCAGACATCGTGCTAGGCAATAGAAATAGAATTGTCATTCAAGAATTTGTCGTTGCATATCATGATCCTTATCATTAGTTATCATTTTGTTTGCTTGTTTATACATTTAGGCTTAATAACCAGCTGCATATTTTAGCTGCTAGGGTGAATTCTATCCTATTCTATTCTAAATTCTTTTATATAGCTATTGAATTCTTCATGGCTGGGTTGTTTTTTTTTTTTTAAGTCTCACTAATTTCATTGGCAGGCGGCGGATGAGGCATTGAAGGTAGATGATTGTGACTGTCATCCTGAATTTTCACCACCATCAAGTGAGTATTGTTTTTATATCAATTGTTGCCAAGTTAATATAATGTCTCCTAAATTTGGATGCCCTACAATGTGCACAAGCCTTGCTTATATCCACTCTTGTTCTCCTTTACTTTATAATGCTTCTATGTTAAGAAAATATTGAATATTTATTTGAAATCAATGCTCAGTCTTTTCGTATTATTTAGTGAATGTAATTTTGGAAATTCAAATAAAAGGAAAGGAAAAGATGAAGTACATAGCTCTTTTTGGTCTGCTTCTTAATTTTTTTTAGGCTATTGTTTCTCATTATTGAAAGTTTATTATTGCCTCCCTTCCTCCCACCTGCTAGGAGCCTGTTTAGACCTTTTTAAATCTAATTGTTCTCCCCCATAAAATTTTAATAGCTGTTTATGTACCATATGTGCATCTGCGCTTTATGTATAAAAGGAATTGATTTTGTCTCCCAATAACTAATTTTCACCCTATTGGGGGTGATATCACCCATATTGAGAACAGATGCTGCTATAACAAAAATACCATAAACTAGATAGCTTATAAGCAACAAGCATTTATTTCTCACATTTCCAAAAGCTGAGAAATTCATCATCATGATGTCAACAGATTCGATGTCTGCTGAGGGTCTTCTTCCCGGTTCATAGATGGCCATCTTCTTGCCGTGTTCTCGTGTAGTAGAAGGAGCAAGACAGCCCTCTGGGGTCTCTTTTCTTTTTCTTTTTTTTTTTTTTTGAGACAGATTCTTGCTCTGTTGCCCAGGCTGGAGTGCAGTGGCATGATCTGGGCTCACTGCAGCCTCTGCCTCCTGGGTTCAAGCAATTCTCCTGCCTCAGCCTCCCGAGTAGCTGGGATTACAGGCATGCACTACCACACCAGGCTAATTTTTGTATTTTTAGCAGAGACAAGGTTTTGCCATGCTGGCCAGGCTGGTCTCGAAATCTTGGCTTCAAGCAATCCTCTCGCCTTGGCCTCCCAAAGTGCTGGGATTGCAGGCGTGTGCCACCACGCCCAGCCTGGGGTCTCTTCTTATAAGGGCACTAATCCCATTCATGAGGGGACAGCCTCAAGACCTAATTCCTCCCAAAGGTTCCACTTCCTATTACCATCGCCTTGAGGATTTGGTTTTCAACATGTGAATCTTGTCAGCGACACAGATGTCCAGACCATAACAGTGCTGTAGGCTAAGTCTCATTTGTTTTAAGTTGTGTGTGCTCAGTGCATGTACTTATTTACATATCTAGTAAACACAGACACTGCAGAACCTCATTACTTGGCATCATTTGGAGATGAAGGTTCTGGAGAAGTGAATATTTTTGTGCTTCATTTATTTCTGAATCTTAATACCACCAGAGTTTGACGAAAATCTTTCTAAAGTATATTACATGCTTCCCTGCCTTTTAACACGGAATTTAGGAAAATACAGGTTTTCTTGATGGCTTAAGGTTGTGGTCACACATAACAGTGACTGACCTCAAGCCTGGTGGTGTTCCTCCCAGGATTCTTCAGGTGAGATTGTTGATTTTTTAGTTAGTGATCCTCTCTTTTCCCTTGTCTTGTTTGTTGGGTGGTTGGTTTTTCTTTCCATGGTTTTGCTTCTAGCAGCCATTTCTATTTTTTGTGACCTGCAGCTCCATGTTCGCTCAGGCTCAGTTAGTTCCATAGATACAGCTACTTAGTATTGAGCATTTCCATTTGGTTAGCACATTAGCGTAATGATAGGGAGGGGAAACTCAGGCAGTTGTCCTACCTGATGCAGTTCCAACAGCATATAAAACATCTTTGAGGATAAAACTTTTTTTTGGAAGATAGCTTTTAATTTCTTGATATTTCTCAGGCCATTACTATCATTTAATTAAATAAATTCTGTCCACCCTTCAGCATTTACATACAGGGGAAGAAATTGAGGTTCCAGGATTAAGGTTAAGTAGTTTTGTCTAGGGCCACAGAATGGAAATCAAACTAGAATTCTTCTACCTTTCCAAAAGCTGCTTTTGTTTTCTGAGGCCACCAAAGCCCAGGCTCTCATTCCCTCCTTATTACATTGGCTCTGACTTGTGTCTGTGCCCTCCCCTTAAACCTTCCTCAGATGCACCCTGCTCCTCCTGCCATACCGCTTCTTCTACACAGCTCTGAGCGTGGCTCTCCCTGCCCAAAAATATGCAATGGTTTCCTACTCCTGCCAGCAGAATAAATCTGGGCTCACAGAGCTAAGAGTCTGTAAACACTCACCTCAGCCTGCCTTAGCAGTCCTTTTCCAGGCTTCCACCCTTTTTGAGGTCTTGAAATCACACAGGTTTACTTAGTGCCTCTGAAATGAACTCTCTACTCTTGGGTTCAGGCCATTCTATCCAAATCGTACTTCTTCCTCAAAACCAAACACAAATGCCATATCCTCACTACCATTTTTCTCAACCACTCCAGCTTAAGTGATTTTTCCCTTTTGTGAGTTGTGAGAGATATTACTGACTATGCAATTTATATGTCAATAACAACACAGTATTTTCTTTTCTTCATAAGGATGATTGTTGTTTAACTACTGAAGTGTTGTGTCTTTTCACCCCACCTGATTATAAACTGTCTGAGAACAGGAGTTATCTCCTGTATCTCTCTGTATCTATGGTAGACCTAAATCATAATGATCACTATTATAATTGATCTTTAATAATTGATTATATTTAATAATTTATTATATATAGAAAAATATCATCAGTAGCTTCTTTTTTGGTTTACCCTTTTGTAGTTACACCCACATACCACATTTCTGCTTCTGTTTTCTTACTCCAATTTATATTTTAAAAATAGTTTTACTCTCAGGCTTATAGATTTTTATGTACAGATTTTAGGAACAAATACTTTTGTGTTCACAGGTCAGCCTCCAAAACATAAAGGAAAACAAAAATCTCGAAACAATGAATCAGAGAAGTTCAGGTATGTTTTTTCTCTAAGGTATGTTTTTTTCCCCCTAGTATACTCTTCCCAAGAAAAAGGAAAAAAAATTGTTTTTCGAGTATTAGCTACTTTAATGTATGTATTATGATGACTACCAAAATCCCTTTCAAATATCAAAAGCATATCTTTAGGAAAGGATAATTTTTGGCTAAAGGATTGTTAATCCTGGATATTAATATATTGACTTCTGAAAGTCACATAATATGAAATATTTCCATATTAATTTCTTAAATCCCAGAATATGTACTCTAAAAGGAAAAAGCATTAAGAGAGATATAAGGTGCACATGAAGCTTCCTTCCCTGCTCACCTCATTTGACCCCTCCTGCAGTCCCTTCTCTAAGGCCTCCTCCAGGAATACACTGTTAACAGTTTCATGACTATTGGGAAACTTACTCTGCATACGCAGACATGGGTATGCATATTTCAGATGCCCTTTTGAGTAATTATTGTTAGAGGAAAATCTTTCCTAATGAATTCTGACTACTTCTAAAATGAATTCTATCAAACATCCCCATGAAAATTAACAGTAATTAATTGCCTCCTATCTTTTTTTTTTGTTTTTTTGAGATAGGGTCTTGCTCTATCACTTAGGCTGTGGTGCAGTGGTGTAACCCTAGCTCACTGCAGCCTTGAACTCCTAGACTCTAGTGATTCTTTCTGCCTCAGCTCCCAAGTAGCCAGGACTACTACTGCTACTATGGTGCACGTCACCATGACTGGATAACTAAAACTAAATTTTTTTTAGAGACAGGGTCTTGCTCTGTTGCCCAGGCTGGTCTTGAACTCCTGGCCTCAAGTGATCCTTCTGCCTTGGCCTCCCAGAGTGCTGGGATTGCAGGCGTGTGCTGGCCTTGCCTCCTGTCTTTATTGTTAACACCCCATTGACAACAAGATATAAATTGATTACAATGTGAAATTGTAAATCTTTTAATACAGAAGTTTATGAAGTGAATTAAAGTGATGTTGGAGAAACAGCAAAGCCATGTTTGCCACAATACACTGGTTTTCAATTTCTTCTCCATTTCTTAATCTGAATCCATGATAGATGCTTCAGGGGGAATGATTTGAATATCAAAACACTAAAAAAAAATCAGTGAAGTCTCATTTCTTTTCAAAAATGACCATTTTTGGATGCTGCTACAAAAATTAAATACAAAGCAAGGATATAGCATATTATTATGTTTTTCTATTATTTGATAGAAAAATCATGAGTCTTCTTCCCTGCCCTCCCCTGTACCCCTAAAGAAACCAGATCTTAATATATGGTAATTTTTTAAATGCAGAGTTGTAATTTTAACCTGTTTTATTTAAAAAAAACTTATTTTTCTGATATTTTGTTTCACTTTTCCAACTGAACACTCCTTTATTACGTAATATCTACCATATGGGACTATTTCTTCATTAAATGGGATAACCACGTAAAACACTTAGAGCCCTGGAACATAGTAAATCTTCAGTGTACTTTAGTCGTCATTACTGTTACCACCATCGTTTTCATTATTATTAGAATGACTCTGGCCTACAGCTTGCTTTTTGTCTTTTACAAAATATCTTGTGTTTCTTCCCATGTTCAGAACACAGAGCTCTTCCATTCTTCATTTGCTGTACAGTATTTTGTAATATGGCTGTATCCCCCATTTTTGTGCATTTAGGCTCTTCGTTCCTCTTTTCCTCCCTCACTTTCTATCCCTCTATCCATCTCTCTCTTTTTCTTCTTTCTTTCCTTTGAGAGGGATAGATCAGATGGTACTTCAAACATCCTTGCACATACACCTTTGTGCACCTGTTCATATATATTTACAATAAATACTTTGTAAATAATGTATAGAAGTTGTTTCTGTAGTGGGATTGCTGTATCAAAGGGGATATGTAATTTTATCTTTGACAGATATTGTGAAATGGTTCTCTCAGAAAATAGGCACTGTTCACACTCTGACTAATCTACAGGAGGGTGTGGTATAATAAAAATATATATATATTTGGTATTTGTCCCAGTTCCTGGTACAGAGCTCCCAAAACCCATGGCATTTCCTGAATGATAGGAGTGTATTTTGTTACTCATCATGAGCCCCTTTCCATGTACTTGAGTTTATGCTAATGAGGTGACTCAAGGTAGTGCCTCAGATAGTTCAGGAGGAGGTCTCGTCACTGGAAAGACCAAACACCTGATTAGAGGGTTAAGACTTTCAGCCTCATACCTGACCTCCAAGGAGAGGAGGGGGGCTGGAAATTGAGGTTAGGCACCAATGGCCAGTGGTTGATTTAATTGTACCTACATACCTACATAATGAAACCTTAGTAAAGTCCTTAAAAGAGGGCATGGGGAGCTTCTGGGCTGATGAACACATTGATGTGCTGCAAAAGTGGCATGCCCAAGGGGAGCATGAAGCTCCTCGCGCCCCCCAACCTTCCTATGCATCTCTTCCTCTTGGCTGTTTGTGAGTTGTATCCTTTATAATAAATTGGTAATAGTAAGCACTTCCTTGAGTTCCATTGTTTTTCTAGTGAGCCTGAAGAGGGACTCATGGGAACCCTCTTGTAGTCAGCAGGGCAGGAGTGTGGGTGACCTGTGCACCCCACTTGCAGCTGAAGTGAGGGCAGTGTGGTGGGACTGATTCTTTACCCTGTGAGGTCTGCACTAACTCTGGGAGTTAGTATCAGAACTGAATTGCATTATTACACACTCATTTTGTGTTGGACAGTTGAATTGATATGGAAAAATGACAATATTTGGTATTGGAAAAAATCTACACATTGGATGTCAGAAGTGCTTTCAGAAAACTCCACATCGAGTGCCTCAGATTTTCTTACTCTCACCAACTTAGGGAGTCAGACTTTCTGAAATGCTTGTATCTTATTATTAGATTTTCCCATCACATTGAACATCTTTGCACTGTTTATTGGGCACATTTATTGTTTTAGGCCCATGTTGTTACTAGTGACTACAGATCAAGGCAAATACCCCTTAATTTTTCTCTTTTTTCAAAAGCTGTTTTTCCATATCATCTTTATAATCAATTCATCTGGTTTCCCTCCACCTCTGATTTTATAGGAATGTTTATTGAGATTGCATTGGATTTAGAGATTTCTAATAGAAATATTGCCAAAATGCCAATTCCCCCCAAAGAACGGCCAACTTGTATGGCTCACCATTTACTCAGTATTTTACATGGCCTTCAGTAAATATATTTTTTTCTTCTATCTGTCACATTGGAGGGATGAGAGCGAACTAATATTCAGATTCTATATTTTTTTCTTTTTTTTTTTTTAGATGGAGTCTTGCTCTGTCGCCCAGGCTGGAGTGCAGTGGTAAGATCTCGGTCCTGGGCTCAAGCAATTCTCCTGCCTCAGCCTCCCAAGTAGCTGGGATTACAGGCGTGCACCACCACGCCAGGCTAATTTTTGTATTTTTAGTAGAGACAGAGTTTCACCATGTTGGTCAGGCTGGTCTCGAACACCTAACCTCAGGTGATCCACCCACCTCGGCCTCCCAAAGTGCTGGGATTACAGGTATGAGCCACTGTGCCTGGCCCTGTTTTTTCTTTATATGAGTAGAACTTTTATTTTAAAATGATTTTAAAAAATGCTTTTTTTCTTTTAGTTCTAGTTCACCATTGACTTTACCAGCAGATTTGAAGAACATCTTGGAGAAACAGTTTTCTAAATCTTCCAGAGCTGCACACCAGGTAATGGAGAAGCTTTTCCAATGGAAAAAGCAAAACTCTTTGAACAAAACATTGTTCACATGAATAAGGTTCTAATCATGTACATCTCTAAGTTTTTTTATATAATTATTGTATTATATTGTAGTTTTGTAGAGATGGGGTCTCGCTGTGTTGTCCAGGTTGGTTTCAAACTCCTGGCCTCAAGCAATCCTCTTAAAGTGTTGGGATTACAGGTGTGAGCTATTGCACCCAGCTGTTATAGACATATCATTTAATATATATGACTGCTAAGAATCCAATCTATCACTAATTTAAATATTAACTTGATAATTATGTTAGCTAGAGGTTTAACTAATGATTAGCACTATGGAATTATTTGCTTCTCAAAGAGTTAACAGTAGTATTAACTTTAAATATTTTTAAAAGATTTAAACAGTTTCATTATACTTATTCTAAAATCATTAGAGGGCAAACTTTTATTCTTTAAATGATTTAACTTAATCAGATAATGTTGTATATAAAATTCTTTTTACGTTACTTCATGATGGAAAAGATACATTAACATGGAACAGAATACTCATTTAAAAACATGTGGATCTTTTTTTAGGTATACATAACAGATATTTTACAAAGAACTAAAATAGATTCCTAATCATTTGCTTAAAAGCGTTTTTGAGAATTTCTTAAAGTTGGAGATTTTAAATTATATATTTTTACATTGATTTTTACTGACTCTAAACACCATGAAATACTTAAATAGATGACAGCCTGTGAAGATGAAAAGACTATTTAAATAAATATGATCGCTGTTTTTGAGCCTCTGTTTGTTCATTCAACACAGTTTGATTGAGGCTCTCTCCATATGCTGAGGAGTGAGAGAGATTGGGTATGCAGTGATGTGATTTCGGCCTGCTCTGCTGGAGCTTTCAGGACAGATCATTTATGTCGTATTGAGGGAAGTGACTTCCAATGAAAGCATGGATCTGATTTCTAGACTGATAAAGAAAGCTGGGCATGGTGGCACGTGTCTGTAGTCCCAGCTCCTCAGGAGGCTGAGGTGAGAGGATTAACCACTGCACTCCAGCCTGGGCAACATAGGAAGGCCCTGTCTTATTTATTTATTATTTTCTTTTGTTTTCTTTTTTAAGCCTCTCACTAGTTTGGGAGCCCTGTCTCTTTTAAAGAAGAAAGAAAAAGAATGAGAACAAGATTAAAATTGAATGAGTTTATGCAAGGCTAATAACTAGTATTTGTAGGGCTATTATATCATCATTTATAACTTCAAGTTCATATCTTAAAACAAGTATGGCTGTCATCGAGCTTTTAAGTTTTTCTGAAAGCTGCTCTTTTCTGTGCATATTCTGGGGAGCGTTCTGCCAAACTTTGATTCATTGGTTCAAAAGCCAGCAGAGGCCGGGTGCAGGGTCTTACGCCTGTAATCCCAGCATTTTGGGAGGCCGAGGCGGGCGGATCACAAGGTCAAGAGATTGAAACCATCCTGGCCATCATGGCGAAACCCCATCTCTACTAAAAATACAAAAAATTAGCTGGGTGTGGTGGCGTGCACCTGTAGTCCTAGCTACCCAGGAGGCTGAGGCAGGAGAATCGCTTGAACCCCGAGGTGGAGGTTGCAGTGAGCCGAGATCTGCCACTGCACTCCAGCCTGGATGACAGAGCAAGACTCCATCTCAAAAAAAAAAGCCAGCAGAAGGCTTTTGTTAATGGGTAACCAAACTGCTTTCTCCTCTGTGATTTGTGCAGTGGGGCCTCCTTTTGGATCTTCATTGTTAGGAACGGTGAGGAATACAACATACATATTTGCATTTGCGGCCCCTTTGAATGGCGCACACGTGTATAGCAAGGAGTGAGGAGATTTTAGGCTTAATGTCTAGCCTTGCCTCTCCAATCTTTGTGGAACTTCGGTGACTTACAGCTATTCCCATGTCACTAAAATATGAATTCAAATTATAATGCGTATTCAAATTACAAAGTTTTTCTCACTTTAAGGGCACATGATAGCAATTTTGTTTTTATTTTTTATTCCTTATGTTATTCCTTTTGCATTTAACCTATTGTTATCTCTCCCAGTAATTTTATCTACTTATATTCAAATATATGTTAGGCAGGAGTACAGTTAACAATTACAGTATTTATTTCTTGCTTAGAATTAAGGTTTGTTTCAGAGCAGGATGGCAGTTGTTAAAATCTGGTAGTGATCAGAATATTGATTGTATGTTCTTAAGTGTCTAATTGTTCTACTCCCAAACAACTTACTTATTTAAATGATGGCTGTTGTTTTTCATATATATTGTTAAAACTTAAAAATACTGTCTGTTTAGTCTGGAGAGCAAGTGAGGCTTAGTACCATGTAGTGTAAAATGAGCCACCTTTGTCACAGGCAACAGAAGAGGTGTTGCAATTAGGATGGTAAAGCAGTACCTTTTCATTTTCACTTTAAAAGTGTGGTGCTGAGAAAGGAATATGATGAATAAGGGTAGTTTGGGTATTGATTTAAACATTTTATCATTAGTTATAAAATATTACTATGAACTTGGCATCTTAGGTTTTAAATTAAAAATGTGTAGATTCAGGTTACTGAAATAGAATTTCTTTTTTCCAGGATTTTGCTAATATAATGAAAATGCTGAGAAGCTTAATTCAAGATGGCTATATGGCCTTATTGGAGCAGCGTTGCCGCAGCGCCGCACAGGCCTTTACAGAGTTGCTGAACGGTTTAGATCCTCAAAAAATAAAGGTAAATTTGCCATATCATAACTTGTTTATCAATGCTAATGCACCTCAGATGAATGCAGAAGAGAACCAAGGGCTTAACTCATTGTAGTAATATACCTAAGACCTTGCTGAGATTGGCTGAATCTACTTCAGGTTATGGGAAGCAGGTACTGCTCCAATTCAGACTTCATGAGTATGTTCAGTATGTGATCCATGTTTATATTCTCTCCTTGACTATAGTTTAGGGTCATTAGAACTGGCTTTTTCTCTAAATCAAGGTTTTCAACTATCTTTAGTCACACCTTTTCACCCAGGAAGAAAGTACAGGCACACCTCGTTTCATTATGCTTTGCTTTATTGTACTTTGCAGACAATGCATTTGTTACAAATTGAAGATTTGTGGCAACCCTGTGTCAAGCAAGTCTGTTTTCTGAAAGCATGTGCTCACCTCACGTCTGTGTGTCACATTTTGGTAATTCTCACAATATGTCAAACTTTTTCATTATCATTATCACTGTATCTGTGATCAGTGATCTTTGATGTTACTATTGTAATTATTTTGGGGCACTACAATCTATGCCTATGTAGGAAAGGGAACTTAATAAATTGTGTGTGTGTGTTCTGAGTGCTCTGCCAACCAGCTGTTATCTCCACCCACTTCTTTAAGTCTCCCTGTTCCCTGAGACACGATATTGAAATTAGGCCAATTAATGACCCTACAATGGCCTCTAAGTATTCAAGTGAAAGGAAGAGTTGCACGTTTCTCACTTTAAATAAAAAACTAGAATGATTAAGCTTCGTGAGGAAGGTATGTTGAAAGCCAAGATAGGTAGAAAGCTAGTCCTCTTGTGCCAAATAGCCAAATTGTGAATGCAAAGAAAAAGTTTTTGAAGGAAATTAAAAGTGCTACTTCAGTGAACACATGAATGACAAGAAAGTGAAACAACTTTCTTGCCGATGTGGAGAGTCTTAGTGGTCTGGGTAGAAGATCAAACCAGCCACAACATTCTCTTAAGCCAGAGCCTAATCCAGAGCAAGACTCTAACTCTTCTATTCTGTGAAGGCTGAGAGAGGTGAGGAAGCTGCAGAAGAATAGTTTGAAACTAGCAGAAGTTGGTTCATGAGATTTAAGGAAAGAAGCTATTTCCGTAACATAAAAGTGCAAGGTGAAGCAGCAAGTGCTGATGGAGAAGCTGCAGCAAGTTATCGAGATCTAGTGAAGATCATTGATGAAGGTGGCTACGCTAAACAACAGATTGTCAATGGAGACTAAACAACCTTCTGTTGGAAGAAGATGCCATCTAGGACTTTCATAGCTAGAGAGAAGTCAGTGTCTGGTTTCAAAGCTTCAAAAAGGTTGGGCTCATTACTCATTAGGGGCTGATGCAGCTGGTGACTTAAGTTGAAGCCAGTGCTCATTTATGTTCCAAAAATCCTCAGGCCCTTAAGAATTATGCTAATTCACTCTGCCTGGAGCCCTAGAAATGGAACAACAAAGCATGAATGGCAGCACATCTGTTTACAGCATGGTTTACTAAGTACTTTAAGCCCACTGTTGAGACCTACTGCTAGAATAAAAGATTCTTTGCAAAATACTATTGCTCATTGACAATGCACCTGATTGCCCAGGAGATGTGGTGTACATGTACAAGGAGATGAATGTTGTTTTCATGCCTGGTAACACAATATCCATTCTGTAGCCTATGGATCAAGGAGTCATTTTGACTTTCAAGTCTTATTATTTAAGAAACATATTTTATAAGGCTATAGCTGCCATAGTGATTCCTCTGTTGGATCTGGACAAAGTAAATTGAAAACCTTCTGGAAAGGATCACCACTCTAGATACCATAAAGAACATTCATGATGCATGTGAGAGATCAAAATATCAACATTTACAGGAGTTTGGAAGAAGTAAATTCCAGCCCTCATGGATGACTTTGAGGGGTTCAGGACATTAGTGGAGGAAGTCACTGCAGATGTGGTGGAACAAGCAAGAGAATTAGAAGTGGAGCCTGAAGATGTGACTGAATTGCTGCAACCTCAGGATAAAACTTGAAGGGATAAGGAGTTGCTTTTTACACATGAACAAAAAAAGTCATTTCTTGAAATGGAATCTACTCCTTGTGAAGATGCTGTGAATATTGTTGAAATGAGAAACTTAGTTGATCAAGCAGTGGCAGGATTTGAGAGGATTCACTCCAATTTTGAAAGAAGTTCTAGTGTGGGTAAAATACTGTCAAACAGCATCACACATTACAGAGAAACCTTTTCTGAAAGTAAGAGTCAATCAGTATGACAGACTTCATTGTCTTATTTTAAGAAATTGCCACAGCACCTTAATTTTCAGGAACTACCACCCTGAACAGTTAGCAGTCATCAATATCAAGGCAAGACCATCCACCAACAAAAAGATTATGACTCACTAGAAATACCCAGTGTAGATGACGGTTGATGGGTGCAGCAAACCACCGTGGCACGTGTTATACCTGTGTAACAAACCTGCACGTTCTTCTGCACATGTATCCCAGAACTTAAAGTATAATTTTAAAAAAAGTTTAAAAAAAGATTATGACTCAGTAAACCCTCAGATGATCATTAGCAGTTGTAGCAATAAAGTCTTAAATTAAGGTGTGTACATTGTTTAATAGACATAATGCTACTACACACTTAATAAACTACAGTATCACTAAAACATAACTTTTATATGCACTGGGAAACCCACAAGTTTGTGAGACTCACTTGATTGTGATATTTGCTTTATTGTGATGCTCCAGAGCCGAGCCCACAGTATGTCTGAGGTATGCCTATAATAGCTAAGTAAATGTCTTAATCTGTCACTAGTACTGCTTATATGCAAAATAATATGACTTTAATTATAAATTAATCTATTATGAACTATGCCTCAAGGAACTCTGAGACAGTGATTCTATGTTTTAAATAGCAGGATAACTGCTTTATTGGAACAAAAATCTCTTTTCTAATTTGATTTGGCCAATCATATTGATTAGTGAGATTTTATGACAATCATTGATTCATAAGATTGATTAGTGAGATTCTATTACACTTCTTTTTCTGTTGTGACTAGATGCAAATTGGGCAGAATTATATTCAGATTTTTAACTGAGGCATTTTTATTGACAGCAATTGAACCTGGCCATGATTAACTATGTTTTGGTCGTCTATGGACTTGCCATTTCTCTCCTTGGAATAGGACAGCCTGAGGTAAGATTTGTAATAGTGGTAATCAACAATTAAAATGATATTGACATATCTTATAAAAATTATTTTCTCATTTTTACCCATTTTCTTCTCTGTACCTTCTGATAATTTTGTCTGAAATATCTCAGTTTAATTTAGTTTGTGTTTTTAAAGAATATTTAGTTTGTTTCCTATTAGAAAAAGGCTTTGCCAGACAATCAGTGGGAATCTACTTTTTATTTGTGTAAAAATTAGGATGTAATGTATCATGATTGATAGATTTCAGAAACATAATCTTGAGGGAAAGGCAAGTTGGAGGACATAAACATTGTGATCCCACTTATATACTATTTGGAAAACATACATAACAGTACTATATACTGTTTATGAATTCTGTGCATCTTGTAAAAAAGTGAAAAAATATGGATTATGTTTATATAAAATTTAAGATAATGGCTGCCTTTAGTGATGGCCAGGAGGGAATGGACCTGGGGAGGTTTCGTGTTATGCTGTTTTCCTAGAAAAACAAAGGTAACAATGATAATGTTAGTATCTCTTATTTGTACGTAGAAAGTACTTGGGTATTGTATTATTTCTAGATTGCAGGCTTCCTATAACTGCATGTAGTCAGTGTATAGACATGAGCTCCCAGGATTTCCATTAGTCATGCTCCTGTCTGGCTCTCCTGGAATGTTTACCTACCTATACTGTTTGGCATTATAACTTTGCTTTCTGAGGTTTTGAGTTTGCTATAAATGTTGAAATGCTCTAGAATTACCTCAAGTATAATATATAATTTGGTCTCTATTTTTCCCTGTCTAGATGAAGGTTTAACTCTAACTTGCCACCTAGTGAGGATCTAAGTAGTCTTTTACGTTCTGTTCTCTCCCAGAAGTTGACAGTGCCCAAGATTCATTTTCCTTGATCTCAGTGTCACAGATTAATAATGTCTCCCATGAATGCTCTCTAATTCTATTTTCCAAGAGACAGTTGGAGACAGAACTTCATGATTTTCATTTTATTCCTGACAGAATAATAATAAATATCATATTTTACCTTATTAGAATTGAAGAAATCATTTATTACATTTGTGATTTAATGTAAAATAGCGAGACTGATTTAGAAAAAAAAAATGTGTTATAGTAGAACTTACATGTTTAAAAGAATTTCATCAGAGGACTGCCCTTGCTTCAAACCTTTTTAGAATGCCTCCTTTGGAACTGGCCTCAAAGCTCCATTTTGTAGTGACATTTCTTTTTTTTACTCACAGTAGGGTTACCAGTATTTCTTAGAACTATGTATCTTTTGGATGTTTTCCAAAAACAAAATTCATTCAACTTAGTGGTTTTTCACTGTTGAGAATATTCAAAAAAGAATGTACTCTAAGCTATGTTAAGTGTTTACTAATGGGCTGTTTTTAAGACAGAGCTTTCATCCGTCTTGTGCCACAGAAGACTGTGACAACGTCATTGGAATGGCATTCCTTCCAAGGGATTAGCACTTAATAGGATCTATGTTATGGTGTGTTTACACCATAATTAGCCTCTTTTAAAAAACAAAAACAAAAACACGATTTGACTCTCTTTAGTATTAGCCAGCACACGCCAGGCCCTTAGTGCGTACTAGTAAATGCTTATAGGTTGATTGTCTGATGTGTTCAGCAGGATTGGTTTGGTTGTGTCTCTGACTGTCCATATGATCAGAAATTTATATAATTCCTAAGAAAGTGAAACACAGAGGTATAATTTTGCCACAGGAATTTGGGGATATGCAGTTGTTATTTTAATATTATAAAAAAAATCAACCTTTAGATAAAATTTATTTCAGTATTTCTCTTTGTATGTAAGTGATCATTGTTTTCACTGCTATTCAAGGAATTATCTGAAGCCGAAAACCAGTTTAAGAGGATTATTGAACACTACCCCAGTGAGGGCCTTGATTGCTTGGCCTACTGTGGAATTGGAAAAGTATATTTGAAAAAAAACAGGTTAGTAGAAATGACACTACTTTAAGCTCTAGGCTGGTAACTCATTGAAAATCCAATGTGATAATGATCCATTTTCTAGAATTATTTTGATATCTCCTCTGTAGCACACTATCATAATTGTGATTTACTTTGAGGACCTGAAATTTCACTATCAATATTAGTTGTTAAAGCAAGGCCAGTCATTGCAGTTCTTGGTACTTCCTGATTTTAAATCTAATAAGTCAACAACATAGTAATATGACATTAAAGATTTAATAGTCTAGTGTATAATCATCTATAGATAGTGAGTGAATTGATATAAACTAATGTTTTTAAAATCTGATTGTTTAATTTTTTTGATTTAATTATTTTTTAAAAATCTGTATGAAGATGGTTTTAAATAAGAGGTATATATGTGTTCAAAGACATCATGAGTGAGTTAGGAATATAAAAGTCTGTCCTCTGAACTCTATTGTAGTTGTAATCCTTACTTGCAGTTTAACATTGAAGCTGTTCTCTAAATGCCTCATGTCTCTTAGTCTTGTCTCCCTGAATGTTAGTATGTCCCTGAGGGGACAGGATTATGTCTTGAGCTTTAAAAAAAGAAAATCTGTTTCTGCCACTTGTACCCAATATAGAGGTAGGTATGTTAGATTATAAAGAAATAATTGTTGACTGATTGAATATTATTTATAATTTCTAACTGTCTTTAAATTTTCATTTAACTTGTTAGGGGAAATTTTATGAGATTTTGGGGAATCTGCCCCCCCCCCCCACCCCGCCATCTTAGAATGTGCCTAGAACCTCCTTTATAGATTTTTTTAAATTAAAGAAAGTTTTTTTTTGGCCAGGCACAGTGGCGCACACCTGGAATCCCAGCACTTTGGGAGGCCAGTGGGTGAATCACTTGAGGTCAGGAGTTTGAGACCAGCCTGACCAATATGTTGAAACCCTGTCTCTACTAAAAACACAAAAATTAGCTGGGTGTGGTGGTGCATGCCTGTAGTTCCAGCTACTCAGGAGGCTGAGGCAGAAAGAATCACTTGAACCCAGGAGGCGGAGGTTGCAGTGAGCTGAGATTGCGCCACTGTACTCCAGCCTGGGCGACAGAGTGAGACTCCATCTCAAAAACAGCAATAACACAGAGACACAACAAAAAAAGAGAATTTTAGACAATATCCCTGATGAACATCCATGCAAAAATCCTTAATAAAATACTGGCAAACCGAATCCAGCAGCACATCAAAAAGCTTATCCACCATGATCAAGTGGGCTTCATCCCTGGGATGCAAGGCTGGTTCAACATACACAAATCAATAAATGTAATCCAGCATATAAACAGAACCAAAGACAAAAACCGCATGATTATCTCAATAGATGCAGAGAAGGCCTTTGACAAAATTCAACAGCCCTTCATGCTAAAAACTCTCAATAAATTAGGTATTGATGGGACGTATCTCAAAATAATAAAAGCTATTTATGACAAACCCACAGCCAGTATCATACTGAATGGATGAAAACTGGAAGCATTTCCTTTGAAAAACTGGCACAAGACAGGGATGCCCTCTCTCGCCACTCCTATTCAACATAGTGTCGGAAGTTCTGGCCAGGGCAATCAGGCAGGGGAAAGAAAGAAAGGGTATTCAATTAGGAAAAGAGGAAGTCAAATTGTCCCTGTTTGCAGATGACATGATTGTATATCTAGAAAACCCCATCGTCTCAGCCCAAAATCTTCTTAAGCTGATAAGCAACTTCAGCAAAGTCCCAGGATACAAAATCAATGTGCAAAAATCACAAGCATTCTTATACACCAGTAACAGACAAACAGAGAGCCAAATCATGAGTGAACTCCCATTCACAATTGCTTCAAAGAGAATACCTAGGAATCCAACTTACAAGGGATGTGAAGGACCTCTTCAGGGAGAACTACAAACCACTGCTCAATGAAATAAAAGAGGATACAAACAAATGGAAGAACATTCCATGCTCATGGATAGGAAGAATCAATATCGTGAAAATGGCCATATTGCCAAGGTAATTTATAGATTCAATGCCATCCCCATCAAGCTACCAGTGACTTTCTTCACAGAATTGGAAAAAACTACTTTAAAGTTCATGTGGAACCAAAAAAGAGCCCGCATTGCCAAGTCAATCCTAAGCCAAAAGAATAAAGCTGGAGGCATCACGCTACCTAACTTCAAACTATACTACAAGGCTGCAGTAACCAAAACAGCATGTTACTGGTACCAAAACAGAGATATAGACCAATGGAACAGAACAGAGCCCTCAGAACACACATCTACAACTATCTGATCTTTGACAAACCTGACAAAAACAAGAAATAGGCAAAGGATTCCCTATTCAACAAATGGTGCTGGGAAAACTGGCTAGCCATATGTAGAAAGCTGAAACTGGATCCCTTCCTTGCACCTTATACAAAAATTAATTCAAGATGGATTAAAGACTTCAATGTTTGACCTAAAACCATAAAAACCCTAGAAGAAAACCTAGGCATTACCATTCAGGACATAGGCATGGGCAAGGACTTCATGTCTAAAACACCAAAAGCAATGGCAACAAAAGCCAAAATTGACAAATGGGATCTAATTAAACTAAAGAGCTTCTGCACAGCAAAAGAAGCTACCATCAGAGTGAACAGGCAACCTACAGAATGGGAGAAAATTTTTGCAATCTACTCATCTGACAAAGGGCTAATATCCAGAATCTACAAAGAACTCAAACAAATTTACAAGAAAAAAACAACCCCATCAACAGGTGGGTGAAGGATATGAACAGACACTTCTCAAAAGAAGACATTTATGCAGCCAAAAAACACATGAAAAAATGCTCATCATCACTGGCCATCAGAGAAATGCAAATCAAAACCACAATGAGATACCATCTCACACCAGTTAGAATGGCGATCATTAAAAAGTCAAGAAACAACAGGTGCTGGAGAGGATGTGGAGAAATAGGAACACTTTTACACTGTTGGTGGGACTGTAAACTAGTTCAACCATTGTGGAAGTCAGTGTGGCGATTCCTCAGGGATCTCGAACTAGAAATACCATTTGACCCAGCCATCGCATTACTGGGTATATACCCAAAGGATTATAAATCATGCTGCTATAAAGACACATGCACACATATGTTTATTGCGGCACTATTCACAATAGCAAAGACTTGGAACCAACCCAAATGTCCAACAATGATAGACTGGATTAAGAAAATGTGGCACATATACACCATGGAATACTATGCAGCCATAAAAAAGGATGAGTTCATGTCCTTTGTAGGGACATGGATGAAGCTGGAAACCATCATTCTCAACAAACTATTGCAAGGACAAAAAACCAAACACCGCATGTTCTCACTCATAGGTGGGAATTGAACAATGAGAACACATGGACACAGGAAGGGGAACATCACACACCTGGGCCTGTTGTGAGGTGGGGGGAGGGGAGAGGGATAGCATTAGGAGATATACCTAAGGTAAAGGACCAGTTAATGGGTGCAGCACAGCAACATGGCACATGTATACCTATGTAACAAACCTGCACGTTGTGCACATGTACCCTAGAACTTAAAGTATAATAAAAATATATATATAAACAAAAAACAAACAAAAAAAAAAGTGTACACCTGCCACAATAAAGCCAGTGTCCAAGAAGAGTTGTGTTTAAAATTACTTTTATAGCAAACAGCAATGGTGACTTTGTTTTTTTAAAGAAAATTTAGGTTACATTGAATATTGCTGTTCAGTGATTCATCAAATGTATTCGTCCCAGTAAGCTTGAGATCTTTGGTGACTTTTGAAGGGAATGAAAATACCATTTTACATCTTTAATGCCTTTTTCATAATTATGGCTTTAGATTTCTAGAAGCTCTCAATCACTTTGAGAAAGCAAGAACCTTGATTTATCGTCTTCCTGGAGTGTTAACTTGGCCCACAAGTAATGTGATTATTGAAGAGTCTCAGCCACAAAAAATAAAGGTAACCGTTCATTTTTGCAGAGTGTTTCTTACTGTGAGTGCTTATCTGCATTGACTGACTCAGGTATCAGGAGGCGGAGAGGTAGGAGCATTCCATCCCCACCTCCCTTACATGTATTTCCCCTCTACTGTCTAATGAGAATCTCTGACATTTATTGAATGTTTTCTGTGCGCCAGTGTGTACCTTCATTTATCATTATGCTTAATCCTTATAGCAGCCCCGTGCAGGGGGGCACTGTGATCATTCCCATTTTACAGATGAGGAAGGTTAAGTTTAGAGAGGTGAAATGATGCACTCAAGGTGAAACAGCAAGCAAATCGTGGTCCTGGAACTTGAGTCCAGGCATTCTGACTTCTGAGTATGCATGATCATGCACTATGCTGGACTTGGTTGTACTTAGAGGAAGGTATAGTATTGTTGTTTCATCATAAAGTTACCACAGTTACTGAGATGGTACTTGAAGATTCAGAAAAATATGAATTTAGTCTCATATCCAGAAGCATAAAGATGCTTTGCTTGTTCTAGAAAGACTTATGTGTGAAATGACTGAGATAGGCTTTTACTTGTAGTGAACTCTCACATGTACTCAGAACTTGATTTTGGCTGAAGCTTTTAAAATCACAGAACTCAACTTCTACAACTCAATAATAAAAAGACAAATAATCTAATTTAAGAAGTAGTCAAAGGATCTGAATAGACATTTCTGCAACGAAGATATACAAATGGCCAAAATTAGCACATGAAAAGACATTCAGCATCATTAGCTATCAGAGAAACACAAATCAAAACCACAGTGAGATACCACTTCACACTCATTAGGATGTGGGTAGACAAATATTGGCAAGGGTGTAGAAAAATGGGAACATTCAGACACTGCTGGTGGTAATGTATAATGATGCAGCTGCTTTGGAAAATAGTCTGGCAGTTCCTCAGTTAAACATAGAGTTACCATGTCTCAGTCCATTCGTGTTGCTATAAAGAAGTACCTGAGACTGGTGATTTATGAAGAAAAGTTGGCTTATGGTTTTGCAGGCTGTATAAGAAGCATGGTGTCAGCATCTGCTGGTGAAGGCCTTCAATAGCTCCTACTCATTCATGTCAGAAGGCGTAGGAGAGCCTGTCTGTAGAGATCATATAGTGAGAGACAGGGAAGTGCCAGGCTCTTTTTAACAACCAACTCTTTAGGGAACTAATGGAGTGAGAACTCACTCACCCCAGGGAGGGAATTAATCTGTTCATGAGAGATTCCTCGCCATGACTCAAACACCTCCCACTGTGCCTCACCTCCAACACCGGGGATCAGATTTCAGCATGTGGTTTGGAGGGTCAAACATTCAAACTGTAGCATACCATATGATCCAGCAGTTTCACTCCTAGGTGTGTACAGAGAAAGGAAAACATGTTCTCACAAAACCTTGTACATGAATGTTCATAGCAGCATTAGTCATAATAGCCCAAAATGGAAATAGCCCAAGTATTCGTGAGCTGATAAATGGGTACGTAAGTATTGGAACCTGGGAGGTTGAGGCTGCAGTGAGCCTTGATTGTGCCACTGCAGTGCAGCCTGGGCAACAGAGTGAGAGTCTGCCTCAAAAACAAATGGCCAGTCATGGTGGCTTACGCCTGTAATCCTACCACTTTGGGAGGCCAAGGCAGGAGGATTGCTTGAGCTCAGGAGTTCAAGACCAGCCTGGGCAACATGGCGAAACCCATCAATACAAAAATTAGCCAAACATAGTGGCACATGCCTGTAGTCCCAGCTACTCAGGAGGCTGAGGCGGAAGGGTCAGTTGAGCCAAGGAGGCAGAGGTTGCAGTGAGCTGAGATCGTGCCACTGCACTCCAGCCTGAGTGACAGAGTGAGACGCTGTCTCAAAAAAAAAAGAGTACTGATAACATGCTGCAGCATGGATGGACCTTGGAAACATTATGCTAAGTAAAAGAAGCCAAACACAAAGGGCTTGTGTGAGTCCATTCGTATGAAATCTCCAGAATAAGCAAATCTGTATATAGTGACAGAAAGTAGACCAGTGATTGCTGGGCCTGGAAGGTTAGGGGAAAATGAGGAGGGACTGCTAATGTGTATGGAGTTTCTTTTTGAAAATGTTCTAAATTTAGATTGTGGTGATGTCAGTACATCCTGCAAATATGCTAAAAACACTGAACTGTACACTTTATTTGAGTTGTATAGTGTGTTAATTATGTCTCAACAAAGCTATTATAAAAAATAAAACACAGGGATTCTTGGATTTACCTCTCTTCATACAAGATTGGGATAGAGGCATAGGAGCTATTGATAACAAAAAGCCAGCACTGGAAGCATGGTGTGAGTCTCTTGGGGGCTTCATTAGCAGTGGAGTAATTCTCCAGGGAGTCCACAAACAACAGTGGCAGAGCTGCAAGGAGGAAGATAATGGGAGTGTTAGGATTCTGGATGAGGTGATGTTGGGCAAGAGGAGCCTGGTAAAGTCCTCAGGATTACCCTAAGGGTTATTCTGCCTTACCTGACTTCCTCTTAATGCTTATGGAAGATTTCTGAGAGCTGTAAATTATAAAATGCGATTTGATGATTGTAACAGGGCAAAATTTTGATTCTTTTGAAATTCTGAAAAAAAATTTTGTTCAGTCCTCTTTTTAAATCTCTCTTATGTCTCTTATCAGCCTTCCTTTTAAAAGGAAAAACTTTAAAAGTTGTATGTAGTTTGTTGTTGGTGAAAAAATTTAGTCATTCTTATGCTGAAAATATTTTGATGGCAAGAGGTTATTGAAATCACAAGCATTTTTATTGACAGATTAGTATTGTAATGGTATCATTTTTGTTTATTTTGTTTTAGATGCTGTTAGAGAAATTTGTTGAAGAATGCAAGTTCCCTCCAGTGCCAGATGCCATTTGTTGCTATCAGAAGTGCCATGGATATTCTAAGATCCAGATATACATAACTGATCCAGACTTTAAGGTAAATAATGAGTGTACAGTGGGACATTAACTTGCAAAATCATTCCTTAAAATGGGCTCAAAACAATCTGTAAGTGGAGGCACCCAAGTTCTCTGGCTAGTTAGCAGTCGTCCACCCCTTTCCCAGGATTTTTTTTTTTTTTTTTTTTTGAGATAAGTCTCACTCTGTCACCCAGGCTGGAGTGCAGTGGCACGATCTTGGCTCACTGCAACCTCCGCCTCCTGGGTTCGAGCAATTCTCCTGCCTCAGCCTCCCAAGTAGCTGGGATTACAGGCGTCTCCCAGCACGCCCAGCTAATTTTTGCATTTTTAGTAGAGACAGGGTTTCACCATATTGGCCAGGATGGTCTCGATCTCTTGACTTCGTGATCCACCCCCTCAGCCTCCCAAAGTGCTGGGATTACAGGTATGAACCACCACACCCAGCCTTCCTGGACTTTTTTAGGTCTACATCATCTCACATGGGAACCAGAGCCACTGATGTATAAACGCTCTGGGCTGGGGTAGTGACCTGAGAAGGCAGGCTGGCTCATTCTTTTTCCTCTTCAAGCTACCTTAGGAGGATAGGAAACAAAGTGAGATTGTTACCTCTGATTTGTTGCAATTCTGATCTCTCATAAAATTTGAGTCCCAAATCTAAAGGTCATTGTGATCATTGAATTAGCTGTTAGAGACCTAAATTTGAGATAAGTCTGACACTTAATTGAGTTATACTGGTTTATTCAAGAAGCTAGTAGCTGCCCTTGTCCTGCTGTTCCAATGTCCCTGGTTAGTAAATCAGATGAAATAATGTTTATAAAATATTTGATATATTTTGAAGAATAATGCAACTTTATGCTGTGGAAATAAATATGTTAGTCAGGCTCTCTCTGTCTTTATGTATGTTGTAGTGAGTGAGTGTGCAGAGACATCTTTAAAACGTTAATTAAAAAATTTTTTGTAACCCTAGGGTTTTATACGCATCAGCTGTTGCCAGTACTGTAAAATAGAATTTCACATGAATTGCTGGAAGAAGTTAAAAACTACAACCTTTAATGATAAAATTGACAAGGTAAAGCATAACAGGATTGTCTGAATTTTTCAGTATACTTATTGTATGTCAATTTTTTCCCCCAAGAATTCCTTCCTGAACATTCTGCACATAATTAGAAAGTTTTAAATTATAACTTTAATAATAAAGTGGAAAATCAAATTGTTTTTATTTGGACAATCATAAAGGCATTAACCATAGAGGCTTTGTTTTTTTAAAGAGACGGATCTCACTGTGTTGCCCAGGCTAGAGTGCAGTGGTGCAGTCGTAGCTCACTGCAGCCTCAGACTCCTTGACCCAAGTGATCCTACTTCAGCCTCCCAAAGTGCTGGGATTATAGGCATGAGCCACTGCACCAGGCCCCACTTGAAAGTATTGATGTGGAATTAGAGATTTCAAAACCAAAATTTGATGAGGTAATTTGTACTAAGAAGTCAACTCAAAACAATTTTTTTAATGTTGGGAAGAAGGATCAACTTCAATTTTAAACTGCCATTTCTCTCCAGGGATTTTCTTATTACCAAGATAATGATGTTAATTACCATTAAGTAGACATACTTGGAGGGAAGTCATAGTATTACAATCTTATTTGTATTCATAGAATTTGTTTCTGATCTATAGAAACTATGGACCTTTTCCTACACTTCTTAGGCTTGTGCAGACCACTGTTCTTATTGGGGAAAGAATGAGGCAGTTGTACTAGGCATCTGTTAACAATAGCAATTATTAAAGTTTGGTAGAAATAAATTCTCACATTTTGTACATTTTCACATAATTAATTAACAATATAATGATATGAGTAAATAACTGTCACCTTTGAGTCACTTCTGCTATGTCTTTGTCTTACCTAAATTGAGTTTCTCTAGTGATATACCCTCTTTTAGTGGTCTTAACTATTCCCATCATTTTAAATACGCTCTGTAAATTAGTCAGCTTTCCCTAGGATATGCTGAAGTGATACAACCCAAATATCTTGTGGCATACAGCAGAGAAGTTTGTTTTTTGCTTACATGACTTGTTCTGCAGTTCTGCAGTTGTTGGCTGGGACTGGGCTGTAGCAGCTTTATTTTGTGTGGCTCTATTCCTTGTTTCTCAATCTAAGTTGAAGAGTGACCCTTTTCTGGAACATCTTCCTGTGTCAGAGGAAAAAGAACAATGTCGAGTCTATGAAGTGTTTGTTAAACCTTTTGTCTAGACATGTGTATGTCATGTCTGGTCACTTTGCATTGATGAAAACAAGTCACATGGTCAGACCCACACCTGAAAGTATATTTTTCCTACACGGAAGCCTTAAAATTCGCATGGCAGTGAGTAAGGATTTTCACCACTTCCCTGAAGATGGTTTTAGTCCGTATTTTGACTGTTCCTAGTGGTAAAAATAGTATACATGTATAGATTTATCCCCCCTAGACATAACATTTTTCTTGTTTTTTTTTTTAATCAAATAGGATTTTCTACAAGGAATATGTCTTACCCCTGACTGTGAAGGTGTCATTTCTAAGATTATCATCTTCAGCAGTGGTGGTCAAGTTAAATGTGAAGTAAGTAATAAAGGGGAAACCTTGTTAGATAGATTACCAAAATGTTTACACCTTTTGAACCATGATTTGAATTTGTAGATATCACGTAATTTGGATCTTTTCCAGGAAAGAAACAATTACTTCATTTAAGAAAATATAGGAAATACTTGGATGTGAGAATGCTTCATTGTAATGAAAGCATTCTTATATTCTTTTATTTCTTAATAGGAAAAGGAGGCTTTTTATATCTTAGTTTTACTGTTTTTACTGTTTTTGATAACTTCATTTTCTTAATCCTGGTAAACTTTTGGGCAGTAGTGGGTGTGCAGATTTTTAGGGAGGGGGAAGAGCGTCTTGAGGGATTATCTTTAACTTCATGACATGGGAGTGGCAAGAGTGGGTAGTTGTAATAATATTTACACTTTATTAGATCGTCTGCTTACTCTTAATTTTTTAAAAACTTTTTCCTCAAGTGTGTCTACCCTCTTGTTCCTCTTCAGTAAATTATTTTGCTAAAACTTTCTGGGCTTTTGTCTGGGTCAGAACATCATCACTGTTCTCTATCAAACTGAACATTATGTGTGCTTCTGAAATACTTGTTACTTGTGGTTTTGTGTTTTATGTCATGGGAGTATGAGACAAATTTTGGATGTCTTTGTTTTATTTAAAGTTTGAACACAAGGTCATAAAAGAAAAGGTTCCTCCAAGACCTATTCTGAAACAGAAATGTTCTAGGTAAGATTTTTAACAATCAATCAGTGGTTTGATGATGTCTCTTAGAATATAATTCTATTAAATGCAGATTTCTAAATTATGCCTTTTTAAAAATTGGCTGTGTATACATATATCCAAATAAGTGTTTTTTAAAATGATTTTTATGGAAAATTAAAACTTAAAGAGAACTAGCCTAGAATGATTAAATACTAAAAACTTGATTCAGAATTATTTATCTAGTGGTTGAATTTACAATTAAAATTATAACATTTGATGCTGTGAAATTACATGTTTGATTAATAGATTTGGCATTTATATAAAAACTATACAGTTTGCTCTCAGTTGTTGAAACTTTAATTCCAAAAGCGTATTTTTCTTTTTATCTCTCTTCAATAAACATTTTGAACCTATGACTATTTTTTACCCTGAAATACTCAATGTACTGTCTAAATTATTACTTCTCTATAGCTTTTTGTTTAGATCAAATAATTCAGATTCTTTTTTCTTTTCTTTTTGGTCCTGCTTCTTGTTTTTCTTTCTAAGAAGTGATTTTTTTTTTTTATCATTTGTGACCAAGAAAAAGCAAAA
Organism: Gorilla gorilla gorilla; assembly: GCF_029281585.2. Lineage (NCBI taxonomy): Eukaryota > Metazoa > Chordata > Mammalia > Primates > Hominidae > Gorilla > Gorilla gorilla. The sequence goes on from NC_073246.2 coordinate 39,045,829, forward strand.
GAAAAGATGAACAGAATTATTTGTTGGAGAGAATTCATTGTAACCAGATCAACCAAATTATAGTGTTGTGGGTTATTATTGAGATGTGAAAACTATATTTTACTATGGGACCTTTCTTAGAAATGAGAGTTTACATGAATTATTTTGCAGAGTAATTTGTACTATTTCTGTTTACCCTGTGAAGTAACTTAGATACATGAAAGTGACATCTATACAATCTGTAGACTGCATCCTTAGACATCACCTAATCATTGAGGTTTTTGTTTTCATGAAACAAGTACCCTTATTTTGACAATACTGACAGTTTCTTACATTGAATGGAAGATGTAGGCCGGGCTCTGATTAAAAAAGGAAAACTTCTAATATATTGCTTGGAAGATGGTTTCTACGATAGTCAAAGGAAAACAGTTCATTGAGTTGTCACTAATTGTAAATGTTTATCAGCCTAGAGAAACTAAGACTGAAAGAAGACAAAAAATTGAAGAGAAAGATCCAAAAAAAAGAAGCAAAAAAGTTAGCACAAGAAAGAATGGAGGAGGACTTAAGAGAAAGTAATCCACCAAAAAATGAAGAGCAGAAAGGTATGCAGAAGCCAAATGCATGATAAGAATAATATACTCTCATTTAAATGTATAAATATAAGCATCTTTTGGGTCTTATATTCATCATTATTGAATTGAAATAAAGATTTCAGTTAGTAATTTAATACTATCACTGTCTTCTGTTACTCGAAGACAGAATTGGGTTGGTGTAAAGGGCACTGAAGAACCTTTCAGAGATTGTATTCCCACTGAAAAACCTTTCAGAGATTGTATTTTAACTTTCTGTGCTTAATGACTAAACATATTTATTGTATATAAAGTTAAGGTAGTTGATGAGGCTGGGTTAGGATTGTTGAAGGAAGTGGCCGTATTTTAGGGGAACTAAGTTTTTTTTTTTTTTTTTTTTTTTGAGACAGAGTCTCGCTCTGTTGCCCAGGCTAGAGTGCAGTGGCGCGATCTCGGCTCACTGCAAGCTCCGCCTCCCGGGTTCACGCCATTCTCCTGCCTCAGCCTCCCGAGTAGCTGGGACTACAGGTGCCCGCCACCATGCCCAGCTAATTTTTTGTATTTTTAGTAGAGATGGGGTTTCACCGTGTTAGCCAGGATGGTCTCGATCTCCTGACCTCGTGATCTACCCGCCTCGGCCTCCCAAAGTGCTGGGATTACAGGCATGAGCCACCACGCCTGGCCTAGAGGAACTAAGTTTTAAATGCTACTACATGAATGGTTCAAAATGAAGGGTGTAAAATGCTTACTTTTGGTATGTTTATTTTAGCGTGCACTTTCATGTCTTTTCAAAAGTATTGTTAAATGTTTATATTTCTAATTAAAGTTTCTTGAGTTTAGTAAAACAGTATAATCAACTGAATCATATTTTATATTATGTAATTTTACATTATTTCTAAGTTTATATAATTGTGAATTAGTCCTATTTATCACTTTAACCATTGTTATTTATCCTTAGAAACTGTAGACAATGTTCAGCGTTGTCAGTTCCTTGATGACAGAATTCTACAGTGTATAAAGCAGTATGCTGACAAGATTAAATCCGGCATACAGAATACAGCCACGCTTCTCAAAGAATTGCTTTCTTGGAAAGTTTTGAGCACAGAAGACTATACAACCTGTTTTTCTAGCAGAAATTTTCTAAATGAAGCAGTGGACTATGTTATTCATCACTTGATTCAAGAAAATAACAGAGTAAAGACAAGAATATTTCTGCATGTTTTGAGTGAGCTTAAAGAAGTGGAGCCCAAATTAGCCGCCTGGATCCAAAAACTTAATAGCTTTGGTATGTCCCTTTATATTCCAGAGCAATATACTTTAATAGGAAGGGGAAGTGTAGGTCTCTGAGTCATTTTCATTTTCCTGTCATATAATTTATAACTTTAAATGCAGGACTATAAATTTGTATGGTTAAGAACACTTTTCCAGTCCCAGCTACTTGGGAGGTGGAGGCAGGATGATTGCTTAATCTCAGGAATTTGAGACCAACCTGGCAACGTTGCAACACCTGTCTCTAAAAGAATTTTTTTAAAAAAAACTAAATATATGAAGGCCTTTAAAAAACAGAAAAACTATTACACACACACACACACACACACACACACCACAATTTTTAGGTTATTTTATAGATAGGTTACAGTATACTTCTTCAAAAGGTGCAATCTAAGGAAAGACCAGTCAGTAAAGAAATCCAGACCTATATTAGACTAAACTATTTGTAAATGTGTAGATGTGTGAATACTAGGCACAACCATGGTAAATAACACATCCTGGAGTCTGCCCCCTGCTCAGGAGCTGTGTTGAGAAGACAAATCTATAATTCAGATTCTTTGAAGAAAAATTTAGAGGCAAGAGTGGATAAGACTAATTGCTCAGGGTCACCTAAGGCAAATCTGTATCTAGAGATTAAGAGTAACATATCCTAGGGTTGGACTGAGCTGTGGCAAATCACAGGATTATATAACTCTGTACTGTGTTCTGACTTTAGTAACTTGGCTGGGAGAAGGGAAGAGTGAGCAAGCCCCCTGCCCTCCCCTAAAGCAGGCGCTTTGCCTAAAGCCATGCAGGACTGCAGAAGGCAGCTGCAGATACAGTTGTTGTGTAACACGAGGTAGGGATGCTTTGGGCACCTACCAGGGCACTATTTATCTTGGTGACTGGATAGCAACTGGCCTAGCACAATAGTTTATTCAGTCGGCAGCTATTAGATAAGAGGCTAAAGGACGCCACAGGAAAAAGGCAGGGCCTTTAGCAGCAGACCACAGAGTGGGGCCTGCTAAGCCTCTGCCAGCCGTCCCCACCTGTCTGAATGTTTAGAAACGTGGGGCTATTAGAATTCTAGGGTTTCAGAAAGATATTGGTCAGTTTCTGCCAGAAGAGACAATGTAAGATGGCAGCAAGCCTGGCATAGTTAGACAGACGAACATGCCTGCTTTGAACATAGATCCTCATGGATTTGTGATCCCGGAAAGTTATTTTTAAGTGACAAGATTGTCACTAGTGAGTATCAAGTAAGCAAATTATAAAGTTATTGCTTGCTTTAACATGCTTTAGGAGATACTCAGGACTGGAGAAATAGGTTTGCCTGGGTTATGCTACACGGTCAAGACTGCCAGCCACTGTTCATTCAGGTAAATGCAGCACTTGAGCCCTCCAGCTCACTGGCAGGAAAGGGTGAACATGTCTTTTGATATAAACCATGTGGGTTTTTTTTTTTTTTTTTTTTTTGAGACAGAGTCTCGCTCTGTTGCCAGGCTGGAGTGCAGTGGCGCGATCTCGGCTCACTGCAAGCTCCGCCTCCCAGGTTCACGCCATTCTGCTGCCTCAGCCTCCCGAGCAGCTGGTACTACAGGTGCCTGCCACCACGCCCGGCTAATTTTTTGTATTTTTAGTAGAGACGGGGTTTCACCGTGTTAGCTAGGATGATCTTGATCTCCTGACCTCGTGATCCGCCCGCCTCGGCCTCCTAAAGTGCTGGGATTACAGGCGTGAGCCACAGCGCCCGGCCGATATAAACCATATTTATTCTGTAGATTAAAGGTATCATTTTAATAAGGATATATGTATATTTAAAGTAGCAATTTTTATTTAAAGTTGTGAAATGAGTTCAAGCATGTTAATTAGTAAAGCTGTTACTACAGTCCTGGAGTAAAATGCACACTTACTTAAATAGTAAGTAAATCAGTTTTCATTTCCTGGAACTTTACTTCTCATAAAACGACTATTGGGTGGACTTACATCATGCACATATTTAACATAAGAGAGGTCAGTTTTTATGTTCAGCAAAAGATGAAGGGAGGAAAAGAGAGAGGAAAGGAGGGAGGGAGAGAGAGAAATAATAGAGCACTAGTGAGATAAATTTAACATTTCAATAGTGAACACTGCCTGCCTGCATTCCCCTCACTGAGCACAAGCTCTGACGTGGATAGGGAACGGAAATGTGCTGTTTTTTCATTGGGCTCTCATAAATCTTTTATTGTGTGAGTACTCTACATGGTCCCTTATTCTGGTGTTTAAAGATCCTAATTTTCCTGCAACATGATCTCTGCAAGCTAACTCTTTAATCCAGAAGCAAGCAGTCTAGGGTAATTTTGACTCTGAGCAATCTCTCCTTCATTTGTTGACTTCATTTGTTGACTAAGGCCCTCGGAAGAAGTGACCGTTTTATATTAGAGGCATGATGGAGAAATCGGACAGAGCTCCTTTTTGCTGGCTGTTCATCAGGAGTGGGGCTTCACCGTCATTTCAGTAGGAGTCTGTATGAGATTGTAGTTACCCTGTTTTCTAATTTGGAGAGTGGAGAATAAAAGTAGGCATACTGACCACCTTGGTTTTTGTAGAGGAGGGTGAGGACCCACATTTTGGGGAATAAGGAATGTTATTTTAGGTGTTGGGGAATGGGTTTACCCATTTCCTCTTTTAGACACGTTTGGGAAGATTTTGCATATTGTTGATGTTTTATTACTATGGAATCCATATAAAGAAACATAAAATCTTGCTAGTTTATACTAATTGGAATGAAAGTCTTTATGAATTAGTGAAAACATGTTTGGGTTTTTTTTTTTTTTTTAGAGATAGGGTCTTGCCCCATCACCCAGGCTGGAGTGCAGTGGTGCTGTCATAGCTCACTGTAGCCTTGAAGTCCTGGGCTCAAGCAGTCACCCCACCTCAGCCTCCCAAGTAGCTGGGACTACAGGCATTTGCCACCATGCCTGGCTAACTTTTTTTTTTTTTTTTTTTGTAAAGATAGGGGTCTTGCTATGTTGCCAGGGCTGGTATTGAACTCCTGGCCTCAAGTGATCTTCCAGCCTTGTCCTCCCAAAGTGCTGGGGTTACAGGCCTAAGCCACATACCTGGCCTCATTGTTATATTTTTAAAGGAATTTAATGCTATACTTTCATCTCCTAGGTCTAATAAAGGTAACTATGACAGTAGAAGGCTTTGGCCCACATTATTCAAATCTAATAGACAAGAATTATTATAATTAGCCTAACAATGTTAAATGGTGTTTCTAAAATGCCTAATAGCTTGAACGAATCTGTTCTCAACTATTTAAATGTTTTTGCTGAGAATATAAGCAAACTATAGTCAGCTGCTTTCAGAGATGTGAAACTAAATGTGATTTTACAGTAAATAATTTCCCTCCTCTTCTGATTTGGGTTTTGTTTTTATTACAGGCTTAGATGCCACAGGAACTTTCTTTTCTCGTTATGGAGCATCTCTTAAACTGCTTGATTTTAGTATCATGACTTTCCTCTGGAATGAGAAATATGGTCACAAACTAGACTCTATAGAAGGAAAGCAACTTGATTATTTCTCTGAGCCAGCATCATTGAAGGAAGCCCGTTGTTTAATATGGCTGCTAGAAGAACACAGAGACAAGTTCCCAGCATTGCATAGTGCTTTAGATGAATTCTTTGATATAATGGGTATGTGGACTGAGTTTAGACTTATATTACATTTAATCTTAAGGGGGAAAAAATCTGTGAAGGACCTAGCTTGTTTACATATATAACAAAGAAAATAGTGAAAATTATTATGGTACAATCAGTTTATGTGGGGAAGTTAGTGATTAACAGTAGCAATTTTTTTATATCATGAAGCTTTTTTACTTTATCAGTTAAAGACATACTCAAATGTAGGTATGTTATGCTAACAATACACAATGTTCTTCCCGTCTTAGATATTTTCACAGCATCATGGGAAAGATTGCATGTTACATTGACAGAATCTATTAGTAAGTGGTTTGATTTATAGCATTTTAGAAAAGATTGGTCTGCAGAAGTAGGTGATGTTTGCAGAATCTAGAATGGATAGCATTCTAGGATGTTTTAATGGGAAGAGCCTAGAACTGGGGGTCAGGAAAAGTAGGTTGTGGCACAGCTTCTTCCTTAGTTTGGTTCATTAAAAACCCTGTGGGCCCAGTGATGGGTGTTGAGAAGGAATTCAGAAATGCTTACACTTGTCTCTGCCCTTGAGGACCTTGTGTTCTAGAAAAGAGAATAAGAAGCATGCACTAATAACAGTAACATGATAGTAAACTCAATACAGGAGGGCCAGAGAAAGTGCCAAGGGCATCAAAGGAAGGACCCAACACTTTCTTTCTCCCTGGGAGAGAGGAAAGCTGTGGTGCAGGGGTAGAGTCTCAGATGGGCTGTGAACGTGAAAGTGGAATTAGAAAGCTGGGTGTCAGGGCTTATTTGGAATTGGGGACCCTATTTGGGTAATGGCATGGAGTCCAGCTTGAACTAACTAGCTAGCTAGCAGCTAATTCCTTCTTTTCTCTTAGATCTTAATTTCCTCACATTAAAATGAGATGATTTGGAGGCAGTGACTTGTGTGGTCCTGTTTTACTTAAAAATTATAATATTCCTAGATTCTAAATAATAGTTTCTTACCTTTCATACTATATGAACATATTATGATAATCCCCAAGTCCCTCAGAATCAGAAGTCTCCTTTATGTGTTGTTAGGAGTTAGACTTTTAAATGTCATGCTCTTTGTTTTAAAGGGTACATTAAAAGGTCTGGCCTTGTACGATGGTATCACAGATGATAAAGTTCCAATGCATATAAGGAGTGGAAAGCTTACTTTTGACAATAAAAGTTCTTAGAAAAGAGCACACTCAAATACAGATGGCTTTATCTTTTCAGGATACTGCTTCATGACTGAAGGTGACATGCTACTTGATAGCCTGAATTTATTGCCATCAGTTTGCTGCTGCTGGTAATAAAATGCTGTCCCGGGACTGAGCTTACAAAACCTGATGCATGTTTGGATCACAAAACAAGACAACTAAAAAGGACACAATTCCCTCTCAGCGTACACTCGTCCTTTAACTTGTGTTCTCTACATATAATACACAGCAATTCCAGCTGCCACTGTTTCTCTGTTTCTAGTCATGAGGTCAGAAGCCACTAACCAAATTATTGGCAATCCCAATGGATTCTCAAGTCCAGTAGCTCTGCCTTCCACCTTCACCCCAAACATTTTCAGTTTTATCTCTTCATTTAAAAGAATAGTTATATTTCTTAAAACTTTTCAAAATCTACTGATCTTGTAGATCAGAGTGTTTGACAATGTCATGAGTGCTTTGATAATTGAGAGCCCCGACTTTTTCCCTGACCTCTTCATGCATGATCCCCTAGGGTATTTCTGTGAGACAGCCAAATAGCCCCTTAAAGCAGTATGACAGAACCCACCTATCACATCTTCAGAGATCTGTTTTTCCTCAATTTATCTCAGTCAATAATATTGTATATCTAGTATTTAAACAGGAAACTCTGTAATTAGTCTCAATTCTTTCTTTTCAGTATTAAGAGTATAACTTGTTTGTCATCAATCCAAATGAGCTTTGTCCTTGATCTGTCCTTTGCTGTCCACCCCACTTCCCGAGGCCAAGACCTTAGTTGTCTTTCCACAGTTAGGCCACTATAGTAGCCTCCAAACTGGACTCCATGCCTCTAGAATCTCCCACTTTTCCGTCTTCCTCTTATATTGCAGCTAGTGACTCTTCTAGAACATCTGTCTAACATTCTGTTAACTCTTCAATTTGGGAAACATTTGTTTAGTTTTACTTACAGATTAAGTTCACATCATCTGGGGTCCGGGTTCATCATCATCCTCTCTCTCTCAGCACACACCCCACTTCTGACTGTGCCCAAACCTACCTTGTGCTTTCCTGCCTCCTGTCTTTACTCACGTAGTTCCCCAGCCATGCCCCACCCCTTTGCTTGTTCATTTCAAGAGTAACTTAAATGTCTCCTCTTCCTCAGAGTCTTCCTTGCCCCTCCTGTGGGCCTCTCCCGTGCAGACTTCAGACTTGAGTCCTTCGTGAGCTTTGTTGCCTTGTGTTTCACGTGGTCCTTAGCACGCTGGGTTACAGGAGTTTGTCTGTTTGTCTTTCTGGCAGTAGAACAGGAGTTCATCAATGGTAGGGACTGTCTTGTGCATTTCTATTCCCAGGACTAGCATAGATGGTACCTAGAAGGCACTCAACATTATGCTGAATCAGATTGAAGTTTTATGGTTCTTTGTAGTTGGTTTCCCGTTTAGTCAGCCGTTTTGCCGTTGGTTTCTAAACCACACTTGTGTCAAAGCCAAATAAGGAATAGAACATGGCCTATGCCAGTAGTATGAGGAGTTATTTTAAGGCTTTAGTGTACTATATGGAAATGTAAATATTTAGTTTTCTCACAAAACCATCTGTATATTCCTACAGACAGCCGCTGTACTGTGTTAAGGAAACAAGATAGTGATGAAGCACCGGTAAGTTACTTGATCACTTGAAATCTTACTTTCTAATCTATGTTAAACCAAGGACGAGAAGGGGACCCAGGCCAGTGTTTATTGACATCACAGCCAGCATTCAAGAACCACATTAAAAGGACGTCTGGGTAGTACATACTATTTCATTAGAAAGTCACTGCCAGTTTTCCTCTCGGAATTGGAGCAATAATCAGCAAACTATGAGGCTTAAATTAGATAATTTCTATAAAGTTTCAGAGCTGATAAACATTAATATTCTAATTAAGAAAGGAAGAGTTCTTCATCTCCTGGCATAAAAATGAAAAGTTGTCTTTAATAACTAAACTTTTAATGTTCTGCTCTAGAAGGAAAACAAAGGGACTTTGTTTTGAGTGGCTCTAAATTACGTTTAAGTTAAAACAGTTCCAGAGTTGTCTTCCTTAGTAGTTTGCAGTTGCCTTTTATTCATTCTTCAGAAATTCTTCAGTTTAGGAAAGTGAGTAAATAGAGAAAAGCACAGCATTGTGGCAGTTTTCAAAGAGAAAAATGCCTGTTTACTGATTTTCAGGAGCAAATCATCTATCTATATGAAATTTTGTCTTAATCTGCTCCATCAAATATTGCCTGGCTAAGCAGGGAAACACAGCTGAAATACTCCATAAGGAGCTGAAGGCTTCTTTATTCACTATTTGTGCCCCAGTGTCTGGTCAGGTGCAGAATGTCTAGTTTGGCTTAGTAAAAGAAATATATTAATAATAAAAATACTATTATGGCATCTAACTGGAATTACTTAAAAGTCTGATTAATTACTTGAAATAACAGTCCAACCCTGTGGAAAATAAGATAAAAATGTTGGAACAACTTAATTTTAGTTATAACATTAGGTATTATTAAATTTTGTTTGTTTTCTATTATAAATCGTAGCACTTGGGCTGATACACTGTAGTGTTATTTTTGTTAAACATTTTATGTACATTTAACTTACGGCTAGTCTGTAAAAACTCATATGGTTTCTTTATGTTGAGCTTCATAATGCTGTTGTTATTTGAGTGTTCACTGATTTTTCCCCCCATTTTTTAGTTTAGTTCAACCAAGGTGAAAAACAAAAGCAAGAAAAAGAAGCCAAAGGATTCAAAGGTATGGAGTATTTTCTGTATTAATTCTTGTCTAAACTCTCCAAAATAGTTAGTTGGACATATACATTAGAATTGAGCAATTCTTGGGATATTTTGAAACATTTGTAGAGAAAGACTTTCTAGGACTTAAAGATGTTTTGGCAGTCTTCTACATTTTGAAGAAATTCCAGGTTCATATTATATAATAGCAAGTCTTGACACTTGTATTCTTTATTGTCTTTTTTATTTTTTTGGGTATTTCTGAGTAAAAAAAAAATTGTCGTAATGTCCCAAAAAATAAATAAGTCTCAAAAAATAGATAACATATTTGAACTAAAAATGATGAATACTAATCATTATGACAGTCCCAGGATTGATAGAATCCCTTCCTTCCTCTCACCAAAGGCTCTCCTCCAAGCCCATTAGATAAGTAGGGCATTTTTATTTTTATTTTTGAGACAGGGTCTCCTTCTCTCTCCCAGGCTGGAGAGCAGTGGTACGATGACGGCTCACTGCAGCCTCAAACTCCCAGGCTCAAGTGATCTTCCCACCTCAGTCTCCCGAGTAGCCGGAATGACAGGCGCATGCCACCATGCCCAGCTAATTTTTTGTATTTTTTGGAGAGATGGGGTTTTGCTATATTGCCCAGGCTGTTCTAGAACTCCTGGGTTCAAGCGATCTGCCTACTTTGGCCTTACAGTCATGAGCCACTGTGCCAGAGTAGGGCACAATTTTTAAGTCTTTGGTGGGTTCTTCATGGCTCTTGTGCGTATGTGGGGAGCAGAAAGGGGGATGGAGTGAGAGAGAGTAGCAAATCTTCAAAGGATGAGAACAGTTAAGGAGTTCCAATACAACTTTTATTTTTATCTTTGTGTATTTAGTTTAGATAAAATGGGATTTTAAACTGAGTAACGTTTAAATTTTTTTGGAGCATTGGAAACTATCCTAAATGTTAATTTGAGCTTATTTTTGGCTGTTGAAACTTTTATTACTATGTGTTCCTGTTTATAAGAAAATTTGGATAGCTCTTATATATTAGCAATTTGTATGTGTGTTTATATAAGCATTCATCAATTTTAATGATTTTTTTTCTTTAATGGAATTTTAAGGTAGAAAATCATTGTCATTTTTCTGTCTTTTAAACCAGCCTATGTTAGTTGGGTCTGGAACAACTTCAGTAACTCCAAATAATGAGATCATCACTTCAAGTGAAGACCATAGGTAAGTATAATTTTTAAATTTTTGCTTCATTTTAACTCAAATGTCTTTACTTAATAAGTTGTGTTAATTTAATATATATAAACTTGTGTTTTATTTCCCTAACTTTCCTTTCTAAAGCTGTGCATCTGACAACCTGATGTAATTCCATCTTGATTACATTTATATAGCGTGGCTAGAAGGCATTAAGAATTCATTCAAACTGTGTTAAAGTCACGACACTGGTGACATTCATTCACTAAGTACATATTGAGAACCTACCATGTGCAAGGCTCTGTGGGAAAATCATAGAAAAATGTCTAGAAATTATTCTTTAAAATAGTCAATAAAGAGAATGTCCTGTTAATACTTACTAGCGTTTTTGCTGTAAGAGAGGAAGCTGTTTTGGGAGCTGTATATGATGTTATGTTTTCACCTTATATATTAGTGATTTTCAATGCCATCTGGTTGTCAAAACTGAGTTTTCAATAAACAAATATTTAAGAAATAAAACTAGTGAGTAGCAGTAACCTTTTTATATCATACTCCTTTATGAACCAAAAATGTACAACATGGTTTTTTTTCCCCCACATTTCTTAAAGGAGCTATCAGAACAGTTAAAAATTTATGTGGTCATTTTCATGGATTCCTTAAGTAGGGTAATTGTTTTAAGTTAAAATAATAGCCTGTCTTAGTCAGTTTGGGCTGCTATAACAATATACCATAAACTGGGAGGCTTACACACAGAAATTTATTTCTCACAGTTCTGGAGGCTGGGAAGTCCAAGATCAAGGTACTGGCAGATTCAGTGTTTGGTGAGGGCCTGCTTTTTGGTTCATAGATGGTGCCTTCTCGCTGTGTTTTCTCATGGTGGAAGGGACAAGGCAACTCTCTGGGGCCTCTTTTATAAGGGCACTAAGTCCATTCATGGGGGCAGAGCCTAATTACCTCCCAAAGAATCCACATCCTAACACCATCACATTGGTGATTAGGTTTCAACATATGAGTTTTGCAGAAACACAAACATTCAGACCATAGCATAGCCTTTACTGAGATTAATTCTTATGTATCAGACATTGTTTTGGGGGTTTACATACATAAACTCTTTCAATCCACTTATCCCGCCTAGGAGGTAAGTGCTATTATATTCTGTCCAGTGTACAGATAAGGAAACTCTGAGGCACAGTGCAGAGCGACTTGCCCAAGAACACAAAGCTTATAAATAGCAGAGCTGGGATTTAAGTCATGCAGCCTGGTTTTAGTGTCCACACTCAAACTACTACATGTTTTTAGAGTGCTAACATCTTACATTTAAAAAAAACTTTTGTTTAGATGGAGTTCCGCTCTTGTTGCCCAGGCTGGAGCGCAATGGCGTGATCTCAGCTCACTGCAACCTCCACTTCCTGGGTTCAAGCAATTCTCCTGCCTTAGCCTCCTGAGTAGCTGGGATTACAGCCATGCGCCACGACGCCTGGCTAATTTTGTATTTTTATTAGGGACGGGGTTTCTCCATGTTGATCAGGCTGATCTCGAACTCCTGACCTCAAGTGATCTGCCTGCCTTGGCCTCCCAAAGTGCTGGGATTACAGGTGTGAGCCACCACACCTGGCTTAAAAAACACCTTTTATTAATACCATTTAGCAGTCTCAGTCTCACTTTAACTTAATTTATAGCAGTTATAATACAGTCTTCATTTGTCTTTCAGTCATTTAACAAGTTATAATTAATGCAACTTTTTTTAAAAATACGGAGTTTTAAGAATTTTGCTCTTTGGAGCAAGACTAAATAATTGAAAGTGCTTACTTAGATTGTCAGATATGATATTTCTTGCCTATAACTGTGGAAGGGTAACTTTTCTACACTAAGTTCCCTGGTGCTATTTTTTTGCAACATAGAGCTGAGTAATATATTGCCATTATTGTGTTTATTTCAATTAGACATTCTTCTGGTTAAATCATAAACCAAAGGTCTATCATCCACAAAATTGGGTGTTTTTTGTTGTTATTTACCAGCAATCGAAATTCAGATTCTGCAGGCCCATTTGCAGTGCCTGACCATCTTCGGCAAGATGTAGAAGAATTCGAAGCTCTCTATGACCAACACAGTAACGAATATGTTGTCCGCAATAAGAAGCTATGGGACATGAACCCAAAACAAAAATGTTCAACTCTATATGAGTAAGTGGGTTGAAATTTTTACAACCATTATTTTATACTAAGGCTGCCAATTAAAGATCAGAAGTTGTTTAACTTGTGCCTGTTTTTAGAGATTTTGCCACATTTTACACAAAGTTAATTTAGGATTTTTTTTTTTTTTTTTTTTTTCTGAGACAGAGTCTTGCTGTGTCACACAGGCTGGAGTGCAGTGGTGCAATCTCTGCTCACTACAACCTCTGCCTCCCAGGTTCAGGTGATTGTCATGTGTCAGCCTCCTGAGTAGCTGGGATTACAGGCTTGCACCACCATGCCTGGCTAATTTTTGTATTTTTAGTAGAGAAGGGGTTTCACCATGTTGGCCAGGCAGGTCTCCAACTCCTGGCCTCAAGTGATCTGCCTGCCTCAGCCTTCCAAAATGGTGAGATTACAGGCATGAGCCACCTCACCCCACCCTGAGGATTTTTAATTATTAAATTTAGAGTCCTAACGATTATTGATTTTGTCAGTTTGAGCTTCTAAGTCGATACTGAGTGGGGTGGATAAAACAAGTAAAAAATTCAGGAAAATCTCAGATAGCTTACCATTTTGAGCTTTGTGTTATTAAATAGTGCATGAGGCCTTCCTTTTAAGAAAATAAATCAAGGGCTGAGGTCTGTAATAGAGTATTAATTTAAAAGCCAACTCTTCTCCTGGAAGTCCTGTCAGTAGCATAGCCACCATATGGCCCTTTCTTCTGTTTTCCTGTATTGCATCATTCCTATTTAGTTCTGTGCTCTTAGATCCTTCTTCATGGTTTTTCTTTAGAGTTGAAATGCTGAGCAAATCATATTTCCAGAGAAGTCCTGGGTGACAGTGTGGAAACAACTGTAAAATTATACTATTATTTCTTAAAATATGCTAGAATTTGCTTCAGGCATCCAAAAGTAAAGCTAAAGTATGTAGTTTTCAGTATTTACTGTACACAAATTCAAATAGGATTTGTTTTTGAGATTTGATTTTCTCTTTTTATTTAAAATTCTTATTGGCATTATTGTTATCTTTCCTGAATAAATTTTTTGTTGTTGTTTTTAGAATAAATTATGTAATTACATAGTTGAAAGTTATAAAATAACTTTTTGATTTTCTTTTGCTTTCCCCTGCTCCCAGAAAAGTTTTAAATGATCATTTTCTAGGAGGTAGACAAAATTTTCTTTATAGTATCATTGATTGCAGTTAACCTTATGTTTGTTATATTTGTTGTTGAGGAAAGGTTGAGATCAGTGAAAAGTGAAACAGTGTTTTCCTTTGGGAGAATAAAAGTTTTTTTCAAATAGACGTATTCAAGTACTTCGTTATAGTAACTCATGTAAATGTAAATTTTTTCCAAGTTACTTCTCTCAGTTTTTGGAGGAACATGGTCCCTTGGACATGAGTAACAAGATGTTCTCTGCAGAATATGAGTTTTTCCCAGAAGAAACTCGACAGATACTAGAAAAAGCAGGAGGTTTAAAACCTTTTCTCTTGGGATGCCCTCGTTTTGTTGTGATTGACAACTGTATTGCACTGAAGAAGGTTGCATCACGGCTCAAGAAAAAAAGGAAGAAGAAAAACATTAAAACAAAAGTAGAAGAAATTTCAAAAGCAGGGGAGTATGTACGAGTTAAACTACAACTGAATCCAGCTGCTAGGGAATTTAAACCAGATGTAAAGTCTAAACCAGTGTCAGATTCATCTTCAGCACCAGCTTCTGAAGATGTGAAACCCAAACCTGTGTCTGCAAATTCTCCCAAGCCAGCTTGTGAAGATGTGAAGGCCAAACCAGTATCCGACAATTCTTCTAGACAAGTTTCTGAGGATGGGCAACCCAAAGGGGTCTCTTCTAATTCTCCCAAACCAGGCTCTGAGGATGCAAATTACAAGCGAGTCTCCTGTAATTCCCCCAAACCGGTTCTTGAGGATGTGAAACCAACTTATTGGGCTCAATCCCATTTGGTCACAGGATACTGTACGTATCTTCCTTTCCAGAGATTTGATATCACCCAGACACCGCCAGCATACATAAACGTGTTACCAGGTTTGCCCCAGTACACCAGCATATATACACCCTTGGCCAGCCTTTCTCCTGAATATCAGCTACCAAGATCAGTACCAGTGGTGCCGTCTTTTGTAGCCAATGACAGAGCAGATAAAAATGCTGCTGCCTATTTTGAGGGTCATCATTTGAATGCTGAGAATGTTGCTGGTCACCAGATTGCCTCTGAAACACAGATCCTTGAGGGCTCTTTGGGAATATCTGTAAAGTCACACTGCAGCACAGGTGATGCTCATACAGTCCTGAGTGAGTCTAACAGAAATGATGAGCACTGTGGAAATTCTAACAACAAATGTGAAGTAATTCCAGAAAGCACCAGTGCAGTAACAAGCATTCCACACGTGCAGATGGTTGCCATACAGGTAAGAGTTAAATAGAAAAGTCTTCTTAATACTGAAGTTAAATTTTCGTTTTCATTTTTCATTGCCGTTATATTTACAAGAATCCTTAAAGTTGATTGACTTTATAATGATTACTGAAGCTTTTGCCTGAAAATATTTTTAAAATATGAACTATTTTGTGAGGCATGACAGGTAATCTTCTCAGAAAGAAGCTTGGGTCCAGTAAATAATACCCATCTTTGCTACTGAAATTCTACACAGATTGAGAAATAAGACAGCAGGTGGAGCCAAAACGTCATCCTAAGAATTAATAAAGGTGCTGGAGGAGAAGGTGGCTGTTTGTAGGAAAGTTCAAGTGCTGGCTGGAAGTGTAGCCTGCATCACAGTGCCTTACCTGCCAGTTACGGGAGGGCCCACCTGGAGGCCTTCCAGCGTGGGGTGCCTGCCCCATAGGACTTACCGCATGAAGGAGGAAGGGAAAATGTGCTGGCAGCTCCTCAGAAAGAGAAGGAAAAAGGAAGACTCTGACCTACACAGGCCCAGCTTCTCTTGTCAAACCAGGGGAGGAATGAGAATGTTAGAGACAGCCAGGTAGAAACAAGAGGGATGTGTATGAGTTCTTTCCTAACAAGCAAGAGATGAAATCAAGATTCTCCTATGGTTGCCTTTATGGGGTATGAATTCATTAAATCCTTATTGAATTTAAGGATTTAAATTCATTATGTTTTCTAGGAAGCTTTGAAAAAAATAGGTTAAGAGCAATGGATCCTAATCATTTTCAGTTATACTAATTCTAAATAACTTTCCTAATATACATGTTTACAGAAAGCATGGAACATGATCTAAATGGGAAAAAAAACTTGAAAAAATTGTGGGTGTGTTTTAAAGTGTTATTACTTGATGGGCTTATTTTACTAGAGCGATTGAGATAAAGTGAATTTTAATTTTTTGTTTTGCCCACAGGTATCTTGGGACATAATACACCAAGAAGTCAATACTGAGCCATATAATCCTTTTGAGGAACGACAAGTGAGTCAAAATTACATTAAACTGTTTAAAGGTTTAGTTTTCATTAATTTATCTAGATGGCATGATGAACTAGAACTATTTTGGAGTCAGCTTATTCCACACAAAGTTATCATGGAATAAGCTTGAGAACATAACAAAAAAATGATTTTGTTTTTATTGTTGAAATTTGAGAAGGGAAGGAAAAGGTAATTTTTTTCCAGCATACTTATTTCAAATTATAACAGCATTATTGTTTTATTTTATTATTTTTTTAATTTTATTTTATTTATTTTTATTTTAATTATTTTTGAGACACGGTCTCACTGTCACCCAGGCTGGCCAGCTTTATTGTTTTAACTGGTATAATGAGCATGTAATAATTTATAAGTAAGCTTATTCATGTGAATAATACAGAAAGATAAAGACCTTCTCTACTATAATAATGATTCAATTAGAAAACCTACTAATATAATTTACTTCGTTAATATGCATCATAAGAGAAAAGTTGTCTTATCAACTCAAAGTTGCTGAAAAGGTATTGCATAAAATTCAGGTCACTGTCTTGACCAAAACTAGTAAGAAAATGGGAATTGATGAATATTTCTCAACATGCTAATATTTTAAGCCAAAAGCCATCATCTTGCTTAATGGTAAAACATCACCATTAATATTTATTGTTATCCTGGGTATATTAACTGAGAAAGCAGATATGAGAAAGAAAGAAGATAGAAAAGAGGAGATGTGAGTATCATTATAGGCTAAGGCTGTGTACCAGGAAAATCCAAAATGATCAACTGAAAACCTACACAAACCTATATAAACCTATACTTGTATATAAAAATATATATAAACAGTTACCTGTTAGAAAGTATGTTGAAAGAAAATATTTTCAGTACCAAAAAAGAGATAAAATACTTAAATGTATATAAAGAAAAATTTTTAAATGCTATGGAGAGACACATAGAAGCCTTAAATGAAAAGATATTTCATGTACTTGGATAAGAACACATATTATAATAATGAGATTGGTTCTCCCTAAAGCTTTTAAAATGTAACACAATCCCAGTATATACATGAACAGGGCAAATTAGTTATGTATATTGCTGTGTATATAACAAACAACCTCAAAGCTAGTGGCTTAAAACAGTAAATATTTCACAATTGTGAAATCTCACAATTTTGCTAAGTCAGGAATTCAGGAGCAGTTTAGCTGGATGCTTCTGGAGATTCTCGTGTAGCTAGCCAAGATGTTGACCAGGGCTTGGTCATCTGCGGGAGTAACTGGGGCCAGAGGTTCTACTTCCAAGATAGCTCACTCACATGGCTGGCAAGCGGATGTTGGCAGTTGTCAGGAAGCTTCAGTTCCTTGCCTTGTGGACCTCCACCTAGCCCTGCTTGACCTCATGGGGCTGGCTTTTCCCGGAGTGTGTGATCCCAGGCAGAAGCTGCAATGCTTTAGGAAGTCACAAATTATCACTTCTGCTGCATTCTCTTGGTCGCATAGATCAATCCACCAACCCTGATACATGGTAGGAGAGGTCTATACAAGGCTGTGACTAACAAGAGGCCTGGTTACTGCACAGGATTAATTTGAAACTAGACAAATTGATTTTAAACTTCATATGTAAAAATGAACATCAAGAATGGGTATGGAAGAGAAACTAAGAAAAGGAGTTGTGCAACTAAATATCAAAACACAATATAAATCTATCTATATTACCACATACATAGACCATTAATATGAGAGTGCCTGGCCAACATGTTGAAACCCCGTCTCTACTAAAAATACAAAAATTAGCCAGGTGTGGTAGCTCACCTGTAATCCCAGCTACTTGGGAGGCTGAGGTAGGAGAATTGCTTGAACCTGGGAGGCGGAGGTTGCAGTGAGCCAAGATCATGCCACTGCACTCCAGCCTGGGCGACAGAGTGAGACTCCATCTCAGTCAGTCAATCAAGATGGTAGATTGGCTGGGTGTGGTGGCTCATGCCTGTAATCCCAGCACTTTGGGAGGCTGAGGTGGGTGGATCACGAGGTTAGGAGTTTGAGACCAGCCTGGCCAACATAGTAAAACCCCATCTCTACTAAAAATTTAAAAAAATTAGCTGGGCGTGGTGGTGGACACCTGTAACCCCAGCTACTTGGGAGGCTGAGGCAGGAGAATCGCTTGAACCCAGGAGGCACAGGTTGCAGTGAGCCAAGATTGCGCCACTGCGCTCTAGCCCAGGCGACAGTGCGAGACTCTGTCTCAAAAAAAAAACAAAACAAAACAAAAACGAAGATGGCAAATTATCAGTGAGCAAAAATTAGATTATTAAATACATAGTTAGGAGAAATGGATTGCCATCTAGAAAAAACCAATCTTGGTCCCTACCTCATTCCTTATACCAAAATAAGCTCCAGGCAGATTAAAGATTTTAGCATAAAAAATGGACCTATAAAAGTATCCAGGAAAAAAACGGGAAAAATTTTTTGTAAGATCAGTAAACAGCATGGGAAAAAAGTATGTTTATATTCATATACACATGCATGTAATGTGTATATCCTATATGCATAGCATATGTATGGCAACAAATATATACACATACACATATCAAAACACAGAAGACAAACAAGGAAAATTATGTGCAGTGTGAAACAGAGAACTAATTTCCTTAACAACAAAGTTTCTATAAATCAGTAAGGAAAAGATTAACAACCTGTCACAAAGATGAGAATGGATGTGAATAGACAATTCACAATGAAAGAAATACAGATGATTTTTAAACATATAAACAGATGCCCACCCCACTTGAAATAGGAAAAGCAATCATTCACATTTTGAAAGATAGTGAAACTGAAATTTCTGGGAAGGCAGTTAGGAATCGATCTGCACTCATATATGTATAGAGAGACCAGTGAGCCAAGGGGATTTGTATGTTTGTTTTGTCTGTATTTGAATCAGCAGAAAATTGAATACAATCTAAACCTCCATCAATAGCGGACTAGTTAAATTATGATATACCTATAAAATGAAATATCATGCTGTCATTTAAAAAGCAGTTCTATAGTTAGATATGGAATGTTTGACAAGATCAATGTCTAGTTAAGTAGGAAGAAGGTCAGAGCTTGTGTTTCCTGCTGCTATTTGTACAAATAGTGTTTACTTTTTGCTAATGATAAAATAATATATAGAGTTCTTAAATTTTTTAAATGAATAATACCAAAAATTATGAAAGAAAAATTGAAAATCATCTACCTTCCCATCACTCATGTTAATATTTTGACGTGTAGCCTTCCAGGATGTTTGAACATTTACATATAATTAAACAGTAGTTTTTAAAAGAGGGGATCACAGCATATATATTGTATTTGAAATTTGCAGGCTTCAATTAATATATTGTAGACTTGTTTCTATATCAGTAAATACGATTTATAGCATCATTTTAAAAGGATACTTGGTTTTCCATTTTATTAATGTGTGATCATTTATTTGACCAATTTCTTGTTGTTGAACATTTAGATTGTATCAGCTTTTTATGCTTACAGGCAGTCTTATAGTGAACATTTTGGCCTGTTTACTGTTGTTGAAGTCTTATGCTGTGCTTAGCTTTAAACCAGGTAGGCTCTGTTGTTTAATGAGTCAGTGCTTTTGACCATCAAATGAATGTTTTTATCAGTGATGGGAATGTTCACAAATGCTTTCTTAAATTAGCTGTTAGTTTTAGGACCTTGATGCTAGTATAGGTGATTGCTGGCTTCTCAACCAGTGAGAATTGCATTTGAATCCCAGCATTGCTACTTTCTCCTGGGGCTTTGAGAAGTTGCCTCACTTGGTTTTCTGATCTATTAAAGGCAAACATAATGTATTTCTCACAGAAGTATCGTGAAGTTTAAATGTAATAACATAGAGGTGGCATTTAGCTTCCTGCCTGTCTCTGTTGGTAATTTGGGGCATGTAAATTCATTCACGATAGCAAGTTACTATTCACTGTGATCCTTTTGCTGAATTAAAAATTAAAATGGAGGTAACTAAAGTCTTAAACCATAAAGTTTTGCTCCTGGGTGATAGTAAGGTTGACTGTTTAATTAATTTAGTTAAGCATGGACTCTATTTATAGTACTAAACTTTCAGTCTGGGCAGACAAAGTGGCATGCTCCAAGGCAAAAGGGCATGTATGGTCAATCTGACCATAATTCACAGTTCTCCAACTGATCATTCACAGAGTTTCAAATACTTGATTCCCTGCTTTTTTACACTTGAAAGATACTAAGGTATTGGGGGAAGGTACAGGAAATGTCAGAGCTGGACCAGGTTTGTGCCTGGGATAGATTTCTAAAGCCTGGCTGCCACAGGGAGGACAGTTACCTGCAGCTAGAGAAGCTGCCAGCATCAAACAGATGCTCTTTCAGAGTTATATGCAGTTTGAAAGGTTTTAAAAAATAATTACATAAATGACATTTATTGTTTGCCAACAGAATGGTTTCTGGGTTTGGGGTTTTTTTTGTTGTTGTTAAGCTGGTGCAAGAAATATAACTGACAATAATTCATAGATAATATTTTAATTTGTCATTTTGAAATAACCAGCAACTATTTATTTGAAACACCTAAAAGTAAAGCCAAAGTTAAAATGTTCTGTTTATATCTAAAATATGTATAATATGTGCAGCTTTTTAAACCTAATAAATAATTGTTGGTGTTAATTGTGGAGAGTGACATTTAAATCAAACTGTTGATCTGATATTGAACCCTTCTAAAGCAAATATTCAGAACTAATTATAGTATAGATTGGAGAATTTATGAATTCCAGTAATATGAATGATTATATTTATAAAAGAGCTGGTTTTGCTAAGCAGTGTTTAGGGGTTTTTAATTCCTGAATGATTGTGACATTTCCCTTGTAAATTTTCATCTGCTTTTTACTCTCCTTTGTTTATTTTAAGAAACAGTAAAGAACAAGATCATAAGTAGGCATTTTAAATGATTTTTAATAGATTGTTTTGTAATTCACTTTTAGGGGGAAATTTCACGGATTGAAAAGGAGCACCAAGTATTACAAGACCAACTTCAAGAAGTGTATGAAAATTATGAGCAGATAAAACTTAAGGGCTTAGAAGAGACCAGGGACCTGGAAGAGAAGTTGAAAAGGCACTTAGAAGAAAACAAGGTAATCCTATCTGAAACCTGTCTTTAATTGCATGTAGCATAGTTAGGAGAATGTGAGTGTAGCTGTGCTTGTGCGGCCTCAGCTGAACTTCTGCATTGGTGGCTAAACAAAAGATTCTTTCTCAGAATTGCCTGCTTCAGATTTCTTCATGACATATTAAAGTGGCTGTTGCCATGCTTTAGAACTTCTGCAAACTGCCTTATGAGAAAGGGGCTGTAAGTCTGGGTTTTCGTTTAGCTATAGTTCAGTTTCCCTGGTTAACTAAAACTCTATTTTATGGTGACTGAGCTCTGAGGTAAATTCTTGTTTATATTGAGAGGCAGCATAGCAATAGAGGTTCAGAATGAGAGCCCTGGAGACAGACTGGCTGGGTTCAGATCTAGGCATGGTTCTATACTAGTTCTAATCTTGGGCAATTTACTTAACTTCTCTGTGCTTTAGTTCCTTACCTGGAAAATGTGAGTAATAATAACTCACATTTTGTATGGTTAGATTAATACTTATAAAGTACTTAAAACTGCCTCGTTAGTAAGGACTCAGTAAGTATTGTCTGCTACTGTTATTATCATCATCTTCATGTTACTCCTAAGGAAGTATAGGAATAACACATGGAGCCTTAGACATACTAGAACTGTAAAGTCACCCAGAGTATTTTGTTGAGATCTGCTGACCTTGAATTCTGTTAGTCAAGACTGATCATCAGATACATGGCTAGTGGAGGGATAGCAATTAGTGGCAAAGCCAGATTGAATTAGTGAGAAAATGGAATCACAGATGTGAGGAAATCATGGTGCATTTGTTTTTAAAAGCTACCATCATCTGTTTAGAAAGGTAACAAAAGAATAGTAATTCATTTAAGAAAGGAGGAATTTGTTCCAGAAGTCTGGATCAATAGCTGGGATAACATATTAAATAGAAGAAAACTAGCTTAGTGGGACCTTAATCAGGAAACCTATTTACTAAGATTTTAGTAGAAATCTTAGGGTCAGTTTGTAAAGGTAACTGTCATTAACATTCCCCAGGACCTGTTTATACTCAAGATGAGGCTGGGGAGAGTCTAAGGACAAGAGGAATTAGATAGATCCTGAGACTTTACTCAGTTTCCTGGCTGGGAGAAGTAAAGAAGAACAAAATCCTACACAGCATAGTGACACATGGAACACAAGTTTCTATAAGCTACTTGGGGGTTTAACGAAACAAAATAGTTTTATAAACTTTATATTGCCTCAGGAAACTTCAGTTTTAATTCCCATGTGGGAATTCCTGTAGCTGCCTGTTTGAGTGATGAGGCAGATTGGAGACATAGTCTTAAAGGTAGCATTCAGCCGGTGAGGTATCTTTCTTTCTGGCAGAGGCTTTCCCGGCTTTATAAATTGCTGGTCTGACTGTGTGTTCTGTGTGCACAGTTCATCAAGGCTCTTTCTTTGTACAGTCAGTCCAAAAGAGTCTCGGAAATAAAGCACCCAGGGGGAGGGCCCCAGCTCTCAGGCTTTTTTTTAACTTGTTAAGGCTTTGAGTCTGCTGTTGCATGGCCCTACTCAAGAGTGCCTTAGAAGGACAATTACTAAGCCCCCCAGATCACAGGCCTGATAAGTTATTAGACTTACCACGTAAAATGTATACCTAATTCCCTACCAGGATAAGTCGCTAATCTGAGTTCCTTGGGTTGGTGTCCACATAAGAGTAGATGAGATTTAGCCACAATCATTCCTTTATTAATGGTGGTTATGCTCATAGCTCATGGAGAAATTTCTTAAAACATAGAAAGAAATGAGTGGCTTTTCCTGATATGTCCCTTTGGCCTTTGACTGCAGATTGCTGAGGTTATGAGCTAACCAACTTTTCCTTTATACTCCAGTTACTTGATGCCATGTTTGGATGTAGCAAATGCATACCCAGCTCCTTATAGAGAACAGAAAAACAGGGAAGCTATAGAAATCTGAGTGCATTAGAGTTCCACTGCCCATACCACACCCTAGCACCTCCATGTAATAGCTTTGTGATGTTGGACAATTTCTTCAGCCTCTTTGACCCTCGTTCTTCTCATTAATAATGTATTGTCTACTTCACAGCTTTGTGAGGCCTCACCTGGGGTGGTTGAAAAAGGACAGGGGCTAGCCAGAGATAGTAAGTACAGTACTCAAGGAGGAACTGTCCCACCCAAAACTCTACTTGTGCCTCTGCTAAGAAAATTGTTTTTTTACAAACCACTTTAAGAATACTTAGCATATGGCCAGGCGCGGTGGCTCACACCTGTAATTCCAGCACTTTGGGAGGCCGAGGCGGGTGGATCATGAGGTCAGGAGGTTGAGACCATCCTGGCTAACACGGTGAAACCCCGTCACTACTAAAAATACAAAAAAAAAAAAAAAATTAGCCAGGTATGGTTGCAGGTGTCTGTAGTCCCAGCTACTCAGGAGGCTGAGGCAGGAGAATGGCATGAACCCGGGAGGCGGAGCTTGCACTGAGCAGAGATCACACCACTGCACTCCCGCCTGGACAACAGAGCGAGACTGTGTCTCAAAAAAAAAAAAGAGGAATGCTTAGCATATACAGGCCGGGCACGGTGGCTTACACCTGTAATCCTTGTAATCCCAGCACTTTGGGAGGCCAAGGTGGGCATATCACCTGAGGTCAGGAGTTGGAGACCAGCCTGATCAACATGGTGAAACCCCATCTCTACCAAAATTACAAAAATTAGCCAGATGTGGTGGGCGCCTGTAATCCCAGCTACTCGGGAGGCTGAGGTGGGATAATCACTTGAACCCAGCAGGCAGAGGTTGCAGTGAGCCAAGATCGCACCACTGCACTCCAGTCTGGGCGACAAGAGCTAGACTCCATCTCAAAAAAAAAAAAAAAAGAATGCTTAGCATATACTAAGCATCAGTAAAAATCTGAGCGAGGTATTATATATAGCTGATGGGGTTCTATTATTATTCATGAGCTAAGAATTGCCTCTTTAGGCAATTAGGCCAGTTATCTATTCTCTGCCGGTGGAAAAGTGGCTTTAAAAAATTTTTTTTTATTTTTTAGACGGAGTCTTGCTCTGTCACCCAGGCTGGAGTGCAGTGGCGTGATCTTGGCTCACTGCAGCCTCTGCCTCCCGGGTTCCAGCAATTCTCCTGCCTCAGCCTCCTGGGTAGCTGGGATTACAGGTGCACGCCACCAAGCCTGGCTAATTTTTGTATTTTTAGTGGAGATGGGGTGTCGCCATGTTGGCCAGGCTAGTCTTGAACTTCTGACCTCCTGTGATCCTCCCACCTCGGCTTCCCAAAGTGCTGGGATTACAGGCGTGAGGCACCATGCCTGGCCAAAAGTAGCTTTTTTAAAGCCAGAATCTCTTGTTGTTTTTATTGTACCCTAACCTATGACTGGCAGGTTATAACGGTTGCAATATTGCTGAAGGACATAGGTTCATTTTTGTTTGAGAATAAAATTCTCATAACATAAAATTTGCTGTTTTAACCATTACAAAGTATACAATTTAGTGGTTTTTTGAATATTCACATTATTGTGTAACCATTACCACTGTCTAATTCCAGAAAACTTTTATCACCCCAAAAAAGAAACCCCATATTTATTAATCAGTCACTCCCTATCTGCCCAGGACATATGGTCTTAAGGTGCTTTAATGAGATGCTAAAATGGGCATTGAGTCAACATTAGGTCTTAAAACACTGTCAAATTATTTGGCCCAGAATAATTTACAGGGTAGAATTTTGGACCTTTGTCTGTATTAGAACAGAATCTTGGCCCTGCCTGCCAAAACTCCCTCAGCCCACACTGGTGCAGAGGTGGGATTCTCCTCTTGTCATGGGTCCTTGTCAAGTTCAGCCTTTTTTAAATCTGTCATTTATGAAGCTCCTACTATGTGCCATACTCAATTGTTTTTACATGTATTTAATCTCAAAACAGTCCTTATACAATAGTGTTATACTGTAGTACATAAATCTCCATGTTACTGGTGAGGAAATGGAGGTGGGAGCAGCTGATGCAGCTTTCCCCAAGCCACACCAGTACGAAGTGGCAGAACAGGTCGTGTCAGGCTTCAGAGCCCATGCATTTGTTCTCCCTTAAGAGAAGGTCAGCTCCACAGCCCAGTTCAGCTAACTGTTAGGAATGTTTCTCACCACTTTACAGCAGTGTAGGCGTATCAGTTAATCACTGTCATAATAATGCTGAGTGACTCCCAGCCACAAAACCCCAGTGACACATGACTGTAATCGCTAAGTGTAGAAGTCTGGATCAGCTGGTCCTGCTTGGGCTCGGCTGGGTCAGTTCACCTGAGGGCTAGCAAGAGCTCTGCAGCATCTTTGCTGTTCTTGCCTACATATCTGGGTTCAGCTGGCTGTAGATTGATCTAGAATGGCCTCAGCTGGGATGACTGGAACAACTAGCTCTGCTCCACATGTCTTGCATCTTCCACCCTGAAAATCCTATTCTGAAGGCAGTAGGAAGGTGCAAAGGCAAGCAAAGACGGCCACACGGCACCTTTCAAGCTTCTACTGACTTCAGGTCTGCTCAGACCCCACCGGCAAAAGCAGTCACATAGCCAGCCAGAGTCCGGGCTGGGGAAGATAGACTTTGCCTCCTTAGCGAAGGGAACTGCAAGGTCACATGACAAATGGAGTGGCTGCAGAGTGTGAAGGATGGAGCTATGAATGCCATCCCTCCACTACAGTAGGTCAGCGCCAGTAATTTACTAACACTCAGTAATTACCAAGAGCCTTCTGTGATTGGTGCCTGCTTCATCTTCCGCCTTCTCCCTTGCCAGTTCTCTACATTGTTCTCTAATTTAATGGATAATGTTTGTCATTCGATTTCTCACTTCCAAACCTTTTCCCAGTACCATCCCTTCTGCCTGGAGTGGTTTTCCTTCTCCCTGAGCCTGACTCCCTCCTGCTTTTCCTTTGGGCTTCACTTTCTTGAGGAAACAGTTGTTGATGGCAACCTCAGGCTTGCTTACAGGCCTTTGTTAATGCAGTGGTGGTAATAATGACTATGTGAGATGGTAATTATCATTTTATAATATCTTTATTGAGATATAATTAACCATAGCATAACATTTGCCTATTAAAAACAGACAACTTAATGGTTTTGATATATGCCCAGGTCTGTGTGTAGCACAATCTAAGTTTCAACCATTTTCATCAACCTAAAAAGAAATCTTATACCCATTAGCTGTCACTCCCCATTCTCTCCTGTATCCCAGCCCTTGGCAACCACTGATTTACTCTCTAGATTTATCTATTCTGGGCATTTTGTATAAATGGATCATGTTACATGTAGTCTTTTATAAGTGTCTTCGTTCACTTATAGTGTTTTCAAGATTCATCCATGTACATCCATCTATGTTAATATGTATCAGTGTGTCATTCCTTTTTACTGTGGAATAATATTCTATTGTATGACTATATCACATTTTATTCATTCACTAGTTGATTGACATTTGCGTTCTTTCCACTTTTTCACTATTCTGAATAATGCTGCTGTGAACATTCATGGACAGGTTTTTCTGTGGACATACGTTTTCATTTCTTTTGGATATATATGTAGGAGTGAAATTGCTGATCATATGGCAATTCCACATTTAAGCATATGAGGAACTGCGAGCCTGTTCCAAAACCATCCTACTAGCAGTATATAAGGATTCCAGTTTCTCCATTCTCACTTACACTTATCATCATTTGTCTTTTTATTTAGGCCTCCTAATGGGTATGGAGTGGTATCTCATTGTGGTTTTGATTTTTATTTCCCTAAAGGCTAATGATGTTGAGCATCTTTTCATATGCTTATTAGCCATCTGTATATCTTCTTTGGAGGAATGTCTACTCAGATCCTTTATTCATTTTTGAATTGAGTTTGTCTTTCTATTATTGACTTATAAGAGTTTTTGGGCCAGGTGCGGTGGCTTACACCTATAAAACCAGCACTTTGAGACACCAAGGCAGAAAGATCGCTTGAGCCCAGGAGTTTGAAACCAGCCTGCGCAACATGGCAAACTCCCATCTCTACAAAAAGTTAAAAAATTAACCAGGCATGGTAGTATGCACCTGTGGTCCCAGCTACTTGGGAGGCTGAGCTGAGAGGGTCACTTGAGCCCAGGGGTTTTGAGGCTACAGTGAGCCAGGATCATGCCATTGCACCCCAGCCTGGGCAACAACAGAGTGAGACCCTGTCTCAAAAGGAAAAAAAAAGAAACAAAACAGGGCTGGGCATGATGGCTCACACCTATAATCCCAGCACTTTGGGAGGCTAAGGCAGGAGGATTGCTTGAGCCCCGGAGTTCAAGACCAGCCAGGGCGATGTGATGAGACCCTCACTCGCTACAAAAAAATTAAAAAATTAAATAAATAAATAGGTAGGTATGGGGATACATGCCTGTAGTTCCAGCTACTCAGGAGGCTGAGGTGGGAGGATCACTTGAGACCAAGAAGTTGAGGCTGCAGTGAGCCATGATCTTGCCACTGCACTACAATTTGGGCAACAGAGCAAGACCCTGTCTCAAAAAAACAAAAACAAAGAGTTTTTCTATATTCTGGATACAAGTTGCTTATCAAATATTTGATTTGCAGATATTTACTTCCATCTTCCATATTTGTAAATGTATCTCCCATCTCCATTGTGTGGGTTGCCTTTTCACTTTCCTAATGGTATCATTTGCAGCACAAAAGTTTTTACTTTGAGTACACTAAGTCCAATTTCTCTTATTCTTTTGTTACTTGTGCCTTTGGTGTCATAGCTAAGAAACCCCTGTCTACTTCAAGGGCACTACTTACCCATTTAGGTCTGTGATCCATTTCACATTAATTTTTCAAATAGTATGGTATAGTAATTATCTTTTATGCATATTTTCTCTACCAAACTGTGATCTTGAAAGTAAGGACTGTTTTTCGTTTTGTTTGTTTTTTGAATGGGGGTCTCATTGTATTGCCAAGGTAGAACTCCTGGGCTCAAGGGATCCTCCTGCCTCAGACTCCTGAGTAGACGAGACTACAAACACATGCCACCATCCCCAGAAGGGTGGTTTTTAAAGTTATCTTTGGTTGACAGCACCTAGCTCAGTATACAAACTAGGAGCTTTGCAAATGTTTATCAAACAGTGTGTGCTTGGCCCCTGAAAAGCTGCATTTAATGAATTGTGTTTTCATATTCTCTATCAGCCTACATCAGAGGACATCAGGCTCACATTCTGTGAAGTTTGCTGCTTTGTTTACTGCTAGTATGGAGTTGGGGATATTATCCATTCTTTCATGTGACAGATATTTCTTGAATGTTCTCTTAAGTGTCAGGCTCTGTGCTGGTCTTGTGGGGCATTTCTGCAGCATCCTCTTCGTGAGCCCTTCTGTCTGCCATCACTTCCAGGGCCTCTCTTGTGCAACTGGTTTGTTTTTATGTTTTATATTGAATTGTACAGTTCATTATATTTTCTCTTTGACCTTGTCTGCCAGAAAGTTTTAATGTTATTTCTAAAGAATGGTTAGGACCGCATGCCATTCATTTTTATATTACTCTCACTCATGGTTTTGTATTGTCATTCCTCTTTCTTTATTCTGTTTTCTTTACCTGCTTAGCATTCTTTTTATTTTGTCTTTTAAAAATTTATGTATATATTATCAAAGTACCTCAAATATTTATTTTAGAACAACACTGAGGTTTAATAAAAAAGATAAGAAAACAAGTTTTTTTCTAATTGAGAAAAAGAAATTGTTCATAGTTATGTCAATAAACTGTAATACAGCAGATACAGTTGTGTATAGCCTATTTGTTTTATGCTAAGTTTGAAAGAAAATCGTTCAGGAGATCATTCTGTCTTCCATGCAGTCAGAACCAAGCTCGTGATAGCTGACCTGTTTAGCGTTGTGAGGCAGCTATGGCATTCAGCAGTGGTTAGTACAAACAGAAGATGAACTCATGTAGTATTTTCGCTGCCTGAGCTGTATGTGTATGTATGTGCACGTATGTTTATAATACTTTGTGCTTCTTGATACTTGAACTCCCTTAGGTACCTACTTGTTGCCAACTAGGTTCTTATGCCTCAGCATAACCTTGTGGTTGCACATAATCTCCCAGCCAAAGGGATGGATCCCAGGTGAGATCATTGGCTCAGAATAGGAGCACAGGATAGGTGAGAAACAAGATTGGCTTGGCTGCCAGCAGCAAGGCATACAAATTCACATTGGTCCTGGTAGAACCGAACCAGGTGGAACACAGGATTCTTAAGTAGAGTAGGCATGGTGGTCACCTCAGTCACAGTAATGACTCAAGAAATTCAGGATCAACAAGGTTGCAGCTAAGATGTGGGAAGAACTGGTTCCCATGTTAAAGGGAACATTACTGAGCTGTTGTTCAGTTTTTGCCACCTAAGAACAGTTGTCCTGTGCCAAAATCAGCCTTATCCCTGCTGTAGGATACAGAATCTTAAAGGACCTTGACTGGTTAGCAAATCTGCCTTTAAAAAAACATGAAAACCTTGGTGTCTAAGGCTGAAGAGGGAGTAGTGGTCTCTTAAGTTGATAGAGCTTTTGACCTGAGGGCCATGATTTCCTATGGAATCCGTGTAGGTTGACTTTGGTGTCCTTTCTTACAGAGAAGACCTCGAGTTTCTATAGCTGAAATGACCTACGTGTGCTCTAAGCCTAAGCAGGAAGTTCAGGCTGTAGGGAACCTGATAGGAGGTAAAAAATTAAAAGTTTCCCTAAAGCAAATGTGAAGTTAGGATTTCATTAAGCCGTCATTGATAATAGTGAGATTTTAAACTAGAAAATATTTGTTTCCTTTAAATATTGCTTTGATTCACGTTTAAATTAATTATTAGAAATATTAACATAGGGAATGTTTTACTTATAAGTGACTGGTATTTATAAGCATGTGCCCCACCCAAACCCCTTGCTACCATTGAATAGATGATACTTCAAAAAAGACATCAAACCTTTAGAGAATGTGTAGATTCAGAAGTTTCAAACCAGCAACTACATAGGAAGTTGACAAAGAGGGTTAGGTGTCAAGTGGTGCTGTACCAAACCCTCCAGGGGAACGGTAACTAGCATTGTCTCCAAAGAGGTTTTCATTTCTCTTTGTCACACTGCCTGAAATTCTGGCAGGTATCTCAACCCAAATGCCTTTAATGACCAGCAAGAGGATTACATTTATATTTATAAAAGCAAACAAAAACTATTGGCCTTGCCAACTAAAACATGAGTACCCTCCCTGTAGATTAGAGAATCATTTAGGCTGGAGAGTGAAGTGTGAACACTTCTGGGCACGTCGGAGTGGTTCTTCGGGGTGTCTTACTGTAATCAGGTACACGTAGCGGGTAGGATGTGGCTGTCTGGTGTGACTTGGTGTCCCAGGCTTCGCTGGGGGGCATAGTCTGCCACAGGGCGCCAGCTTGGGAGTGTGTTCCACTGAACTTGAGTCATTGTTTAAGCTATGATGCCGTCACAATTCTAGCCTTTCAGTCTCTTTTGTTAAAAAGTATATTTTGCCATTTATTTAAGTACTTTCTAAATGTTTTTAGATCTCAAAGACGGAATTAGATTGGTTCCTTCAAGATTTGGAAAGAGAAATTAAAAAATGGCAACAGGAAAAAAAAGAAATCCAAGAAAGACTAAAATCACTGAAGAAGAAAATTAAAAAGGTTTCAAATGCCAGTGAAATGTAAGTAATGATTGAAAGGCAGTAATTTTTATTTAAAAAAAAATATTGTGGCTTTTGGTTATTTTCACATTTTTGATATTTAATTTTAAACTACATCAAGTAAAGTAAAAATGAATACTGTTTTCATTGTTTTGTCTCATTTAAAAAAGTATTCGTTGAGTAATTATCTCACCTGAATTTTTTTCTAAACTTAACATTTTTTCAGATAAATTATATAAAAGTGAGAGTAGCATGGAACTGAGAATCCCCAAGGAACTGACTTCCTTCCAGTTTGAACACCATCCCTTTCTCTGGCCCTCTTTTTTCTTATCAGCAAAACATGGGGGCTGGTCTAAAATCTAAGGTTCTTTTCAAAAGTAAGATTCTGTGATGATTATTTTATTTATAATTACTTTTATCCTGAATCTATAAATTATTAAAATTTGTCTTGTAGTGTGAACGATTTGATAACATATACAGATCCTAGGAATGATTATCAGGTGGGCCAAGAGTGTGTTTTAAGATTCTCTGTGATCCATCCCTAACCTCCCTCTGCTCTAAACAGTGATAGGTCAAATTCTTCAGCTTGTTTTCTACCACTGTGTAAGAAAACACCCAAAAGTCAGTGTCTTGATTAGCAGCCATTGTATTTGCTCATGGTCCTGCAATCTGGGCTGAGTTCAGCTGGGCCATTCTTCTGCTGGTCTTGCCAGGAGTCCTCATGTGGCTGAATTTAGCTGGGTGATGACTGGGGGTGGCCTCAGCTGGGATGCTGGGGTGGCTTGGCCTCACTTTCTCTCTGTGTAGCCTCTCTGTGATTTTTATTTATGTGGTCCTTCCATATGATCTCTATTATGATAGCCAGACTTCTTACGTGGTAGCTAAGGACTTCAAATGGTGCAGAAGTGGAAGCCACTAGGCCTCCTGAAGGTTCAGGCCCAGAACTGTCACAGCATCATCTCTGCTACCTTTTATTCCTTAAAACAAGTCATAGGCTTGATCCAGATTCAAGGGCATGAATAATGGGAGGCTGGGTTCACTGGGGGGCCACGCTACACACTCACCTTTCAAGGGCTTTTGTGTTTTTCCGTGCCGCATGCCATATGATCAGATGACTTTCATTATGAGTCTTGCTAGCATTACATTTAGGCAGTCCTCAAACAATGAGGAAAAGTAAAACACTGCCTCAGAATTTTCACTCCCTGTGTCATGTCATTTTGATGATCAAAGTAGCTTCACTAGTAGAACACACTTACGAAAATGATAATGTCTGTAAAGCTTTTTACCTCTAATATTTGAGCATGACCAGTCTTGGTCATTTTGTTACTAAAAAGTGTGGAAATATTTATATTTAACATACTTTTTTTGTTCAATTCAGACCTACTGTCAAACTAGACAAGGTAACTAGAGGCTGTTAATGATAAGAAATTTTTTTTCTGTACTAGCATAAAAGTTAATTTCTGCTGGAGAATAAACTTTTTATTGTTGACTTTTTTCCATTTTATTATTAGATTTCTTTACCTTTCCTGTCACAATTTAAAGATAAGCCACACGCTTCTCTCTAAGTTTTTTGCTTTTTTTTTTTTTTTTTGAGACAGAGTTTTGCTTTTGTCACCCAGCCTGGAGTGCAATGGTGCAATCTCAGCTCACTGCAACCTCTGCCTCCCATGTTCAAGCAATTCTCCTGTCTCAGCCTCCCGAGTAACTGGGATTACAGGTGCCCACCACCACGCCTAATTTTTCTATTTTTTTTTTTTTTTTTTTTTTTTTAGTAGAGATGAGGTTTCACCATGTTGGCCAGGCTGGTCTCGAACTCCTGACCTCAGATGATCCACCCATCTTGGCCTCCCAAAGTGCTGGGATTACAGGCATGAGCCATCGCACCTGGCCTGCTTTTTACATTTTCCAAATAAATGCTTTAAAGCTCAATTTTTCTATTTAGATTTTTAAGTAAAATCTTTAAACTTTTTGGATCTCTTTCTCAGAGATGCACAAAGGACGTGAAAAATGATTTCTTGGATGTTTCTGTGCTCTTGATCACACTTAGTATTCATTAAGAAATGAGTAGAACATAGAGCTCATGATTGGTACAGTGACACAAACCACAGACGGGTATGAAAGAAGGCAGGGCTTCCATGAGAGTGTCAGAGTGTCACCCAGTATTTGTCTATTTAGAGGAGGGAGGAAGTGTTTTACAAAAGAAGTAAAATAATAGTTAAACTGGCTTGTATTAGAAACAAGCCACTTTAGTAAACAGAGATTACTGCAAAGGTATCTCAGGGTAGCATGAAAGAAGAGGCAGAACCCGCCTTGTGCAGGGCATGGCTCAAGAATTGGAGATTCACAGACTTGTTTTGAAGGATTATCAGAGAATGTGTGTGTGTGTGTGTGTGTGTGCGTGCACACCCGCGTGTGTGCATGAATGCTTGTTTTGACTTTAAGTTCTGTTTTAAAGAGTAGAAGGCTGTTTTCATTTTGAATGAGAATCCACATCTTCTCATTTTGAATAAGAATCTCTGGTTACACTGATGATGATGCCACAGTACCTGTGTTCTCTGCTTGAGCTGCACATCTTAGACTGAGATAGGGTGATTTGCCTGTAAGCATATGACTTAGAGTGAAGAAAAAGGTGATATGGAAGGAAAATTTCCCAAAAGGGAAATGACCTCAAATTATTTTCCTATTTAGAAGATACTAAAAATGAAACAAGATGTAAAAATATATATATTAAAAAATCAAGAAATGTTTTTAAGGATATGGGTACAATTTACTGTGTGGGGGTCCTGTTAAAAATTTTTTCAAAATTAATTAATATTTGGTGATTATGCTTTTATAGGTGTACCCAGAAAAATGATGGAAAGGAAAAGGAACATGAATTACATCTGGATCAGTCCCTTGAAATCAGGCAAATTAAGCTTAAATTTATTTTTAGTATCTTTTAATACTTTTAATGCCAGGAGTACAAGCACAGTAGACTTTGAAATATATTGTTGCTTGTCTATTTCTTTTAAATAATTATGTTTCTGTTTTCTTTATTTCTATTTCTGTTGCATTTTAAAAATTAATTTATAAATATATTCTTTGAATATTTAAATATTTTTATTTTACAAGATTTCTGCATTTATTTCCCATTGTCAATATAAAAATACTGAATTTATTGTTGTCAACTTTTTTTGGATTAACTTGAAACTAAAAACATGTTGTAAAAACTTTTCTTTTGGCCGGGCGTGGTGGCTCACGCCTGTAATCCCAGCACTTTGGGAGGCCGAGGCGGGCGGATCACGAGGTCAAGAGATCGAGACCATCCTGGCTAACACGGTGAAACCCCGTCTCTACTAAAAATACAAAAAATTAGCCGGGCGTGGTGGCGGGCGCCTGTAGTCCCAGCTACTCGGGAGGCTGAGGCAGGAGAATGGCGTGAACCTGGGAGGCGGAGCTTGCAGTGAGCCGAGATTGCGCCACTGCACTCCAGCCTGGGTGACAAAGCGAGACTCCGTCTCAAAAAAAAAAAAAAAAAAAAAAAAAAAAAACTTTTCTTTTGTGTTACTTGGAATATTCGTCTCCACTGTAGGCTGGTAGTTTGTTGCTGTTATTGCTTTATAATTATAGGTTCATTAAATTTTTACTATGAATCTATGCAAAGTTTCCTTTTAACCCTTGCTTGCTAATGGAAATAATATGTTTTCACATACTGGTAACTAGTACATTCAGTGATAAGCAGTTGCATTCTGCTTTTCTCACTATTGTTTCTTACGCACATTGCCATCCCGGTTTTTTGAATAATTTTGTACAGATTTCTTTTTCCCTTTGGGTTCTGTCCTTGTAATATGCGTCAAAACAGAATTTCTGGCTCAAAGGATAGGGAATGTTTTATAAAGCTTACTTTTTAAAATTTTTATTTATTTATTTTTTGAGATAGGGTCTTGCTCTCTCACCCAGGCTGAAATGCAGTAGTGCAGTCATGGCTCACTGCAGACTCCATCTCCCAGCTCAAGCAATTCTCTTGCCTCAGCCTCTCGAGTAGCTGGGACTACAGGCATGCACCACCATTGTATTTTTTGTAGATATAGGGTTTTGCCATGCTGTCTAGGCTGGTCTTGAACTTCTGGGCCCAAGCGATCCGCCTGCCTCGGCCTCCCAAAGTACTGGGATTACAGGCCTAAGCCACTGTGCCCGGCCTATACAGTTTATTAATGTCGCCAGATTGTACTCCACCTGCCCTCATAAAAATGGTGAACTGGAACAGTACCCTCACCTTGATTCTCAGCATGCCCACCTAATGTGCACTTCCATTTCATATCTGCCTTTGATCACTTATAAAGCACAAAGAGCACACTTGAGCCTGTGTATTGTATAGTAAAATATGAGATGAGAAACTGCTCTGGAAGATGTAGCTGAGGCTATGGTGGTGCGGTTTCAAAGCTCATCCAGCCTGAAACCTTTGTCATCTCACTGTGAAATTTTGTTCAAGAAAGTTTTTTTTTTCCTTCAATATTTGTAGCAACACACTTACAAATGAGAAAATGAAAATAGAAGAGTGTATAAAGAAAGGGAAAGAGGATTATGAAGAGAGTCATCAGAGAGCTGTGGCTGCAGAGGTGAGTCCATGACACTTAGTGACCACTATGGCATTTGTCATTTGTTTTTGTGTTTCTTTAATGACATATGAGGCATAACAGACATTACTGAAAAGTGTGGTGCATAAAGGATATCTTGTAACCCATAATATATCCTCCCTAAAACGACCACTCTTTTTCCTTGCCTATAGCCTTGTAATGTTTTACTGGTATTATGTTGTTACTTAAATGCACTCGTAGTGTACACCAAATTTTGTAACCTGCCTTCCTTATTTACCATTATAATTCAGCCATTTCCTATATTATACATTTTGAATACTTTCATCATATTTAATCAAGTGATGTACCATGAAGTAGCCAACCATATTTGCCAATACTTGGAAAGGAACTTGAAAATAATCCACGTATTAAGAATACGCTCCTTCCGCCCCTAGAAGAATATATAGCAATGTCAGTACACTGTTTGAGAAACTACTGAGACAAAAATCAAAATTATGACATCTGGCTGTATTTTATTTAGTTCCAGAAACATGATTCTCTATGTTTCTGTAGCTGAGAAACAAATGATATTTATTGGCATATGTGTCTGTGATTATTCTGGTAAAGTAAGAAAAGACTTAGTTTATACAGTCTGCAAACATTAGGCTTTGTAATTAAGAATTGACTATGCACCTGCTTCTAAGGACAGGAAAGGAAAAAGAGCCAAAGTATGAATACTTTTTGGGTCCTACACCAGCATCCGTATTCCTGAGCTTGTTTAATTCACACCACCGTTTGGTAAGCAGGTTTGCCTGGTGGGCCCTGTCAAGTTTATTGACACCTGGATTAAAAGGCTATTTAATGGATAATTTGGACCACGAGGCCATTTTACATTTCCTGCAGTGATTCTCACAAAAATGGCCAGTTGGCTTGTGGGGAAGCCACAGAGAGTCTAAAATCTTAAAAGCATACCCCGAAGGCTTTTGATGCCCTTGCTGAGAACAGCTTCTCTGAGGCTTTTCTAAACTTGCAGAGGATGCAGCCTTTATTAAGGGTTATTCTGCTGCAGGACCATAGGTAATGCACACTCGTGTACACATGCAATTAACCTGGCTCTGTGCTTATATATAGCTTAAGCAGAAAGCCATGTACAGTTATTCATATCTGCAAAAAGGATCATGGAAGGTATGCATTTGTGATGTCATTTTGTTCTGTTTTCACATCTCAAAGTCTAATTCATGTTCACCTATGATACAATCAAGTTCTGATGATTCTGTCATGCTTCATTTAAGGAGAAATGGGAAAGTGGTTTGAATGTTTAAGTTTTAGCCTTTAAAATAGTTTCAGGCTGTCATTTGTAAACTCATATGTCTTCTGATCTACTGGCAGGTATCCGTACTTGAAAACTGGAAGGAGAGTGAGGTGTATAAGCTACAGATCATGGAGTCACAAGCAGAAGCCTATCTGAAGAAGCTGGAGCTGATTAGCCGGTAATGCAGTTTCGTGGGTGTTCTCAGCACATCATTTAGAAGATAAAGCTAGGACCATTTGAGAAAAACATTATTTTGTATTAGGACCGTTTTATTTTTAATAGTTATATAATTGATACATGTTCAATTGTAGAAAAGTTAAGACATACAAACAAAAATGATAAAAATCATTCCTAATTCTAAATGGAGATATAACATTTGTATTTTGGAATAAATTCATGAAGTGTTTGAAAAAATGAAAATTTGTGAATTATTTTTACTAAATAGTATATAGGAAATTTCTTTTCATATTGGTAATTACATTTCTCCAACCTAATTTTGAAAAGTTGGATAGTAATTGAGCATAGAAACATGTCATGATTTACCAAACACTGCTGTGCTGGAACAGTGGAGTTTTTTGTGAATTTGTGTTAATATAAGCCACCGTGCAGTGAGCATCCTTATAGTTAACTTGTTATGCACATTATTAGTCATTTCCATGCAGTAAAATTTTGGAATGAAGATCACATTTTCAAGGCTTTTAAAATTTTTTGCCAAGTTGCTTTCCATAGTAGCTATTATTTAACAGTCTGCATGACAGCACGCGAGAATGTTTACAAAGTATATTCACACATGTTAATTTTTTTTCAACTCTCCACATAATCTCTACCTGTTTTTGTTTGTTTGTTTTTTTGCAACAGAGTCTCACTCTGCCACCCAGGCTGGAGTGCAGTGGCCTGATCTTGGCTCACTGCAACCTCTGCCTCCTGGGTTCAAGCGATTCTCTTGCCTCAGCCTCCCGAGTAGCTGGGATTACAGGCGCGTGCCACATGCCCGGCTAATTTTTTGTGTTTGTAGTAGATATGGGGTTTCACCATGTTAGCCAGGATGGTTTCTATCTCCTGACCTCGTGATCCACCCGCCTCAGCCTCTCATAGTGCTGGGATTACAGGCATGAGCCACCGTACCTGGCCTTGTTCTTGTTTGTTTGTTTTTGAGACGGAGTCTCGCTCTGTCGCCCATGCTGGAGTGTAGTGGCGTGATCTCGGCTCACTGCAAGCTCTGCCTCCCAAGTTCACGCCATTCTCCTGCCTCAGCCTCCTGAGTAGCTGAGACTACAGGTTCCCGCCACCACTCCCAGCTAACTTTTTGTATTTTTAGTAGAGATGAATTTCACCATATTAGCCAGGGTGGTCTCAATCTCCTCATCTTGTGATCCACCCACCTTGGCCTCCCAAAGTGCTAGGATTACAGGAGTGCCTCCCAAAGTGCTGGGATTACAGGAGTGAGCCACCACGCCAGCCGGCCTTGTTTGTTTTTAAGATAAGGCTTGCCTGGGATTCCTAGAGGATCTTCTTCACCCTAGTACTTAGCACTTCTCTATGTGGGATTACTTTTCATTGAGTCCTTTTACCATGTTCTATACGCAGATTTTGTGTTTTTAATCCCAGGGTTTTGATCCTTCCTGGTGCTTGCCTTTTGATTCAAATTTCAAACCCTCAGCATTGAACCAGAGATTGTGTGAATCACGGACAGTTTTAGTGTATAGTTCTTTTTCTTTCTTTCTTTCTTTCTTTCTTTCTTTTTTTTTTTTGAGATGGTGTCTTGCTCTGTCGTGTAGGCTGGAGTGCAGTGGCGTGATCTGGGCTCACTGCAACCTCCGCCTCCTGGGTTCAAGTGATTCTCCTGCCTCCCGAGTAGCTGGGATTATAGGCTCCCACCACCACGCCAGGCTGATTTTTGTATTTTTAGTAGAGATAGCATTTCACCATGTTGGCCAGGCTGGTCTCTAACTCCTGACCTGGTGATCCGCCTGCCTAGGCCTCCCAAAGTGCTGGGATTACAGGTGTGAGCCACCATGCCCGGCCCCTTCTTCATTTTCAAGATTTAATTTTTTTCATGAGAAAACTTTTCTGATTAAAAGTAAAATGCTGATTTAGAATACAGGACTAGTACAGCTGAGGTTGAGACCAAGTGGTAGTCAACCGCCTGTACTAAGCACCCACCATAGGCTGCATTGCGGCTCATCTGGGAAACAAAGATAATCTCAGACTCATTTCATCTAATAGTATCAACTCTTCCAATAAACGGTAGAGTATACAAAGATTCTTTCTTCAGGATGCCATGCTAACTCTGCCTCCTCCACCAAAGTATAGAAACATAGAAAAGGGGTAAAAAGAATGCTCTGTTTTTTCTTCAATATGTATAATGAGGTCTTACTGTACCCACAGATTGGTAGTGTTTTTGATCTTCTCAATTAGGAGTAGTCAGTTTATCTGTCACTTTCAATAGACCAGATTCATGAGGTGCTGAGATTCATGAGGTGCTGAGATTATAAATTTATCTTAGGCTCATCCTTTATTTTTATATTAAGGTAATGATTAGGGTTTGATTGGAATCTTTTGAATGTTTCAGACTACCTTTTTAAAAAATCTTTAAATGCAGATGCTGTCTTTAATATTAAACATAAAGATGTCAGATGAAGAACGGTCAAACTTTCAAATATGGAAAAAGAACTTAAAATTCAGGAGACTTATTTTCTCTCTGCCCTTCGGTTTTAGAGTTTTTGTTATATTAATAATTAAAATTTTCTAAAGTGTCTCTAGTGGCAAGTTTACAAGATAAGCAATTCCTTAAAAATAGTTGGATTTTTGTGTGTATGTGATTATGTTAAATGTCTCTTTTGCTCATGTTTAGATGTTTATTTGACTGTAAGTGCTTTTAATTTTTAAAATTTCTAAAGCAGTTTTATATTATACTTTTTCAGTGATCCTGCAGCATATCCTGACATGGAGTCTGATATACGTTCATGGGAATTGTTTCTTTCTAATGTTACAAAAGAAATTGAGAAAGCAAAGGTAAGTTGTAAACATCTTTTAATCCCATCAAAATCTTTATGATAGTTATAATTCTCGGGAGGCTAGTGTCATATTGAATCTATTTCTTTTTTATCTATTATTATCAATAATTTTTTTTATTGAAAGTATTATGAGCTTTTCATGGAACTAATGGTTTTGTTTTGTTTTGTTTTTTTGAGTTGGAGTTTCGCTCTTGTTGCCCAGGCTGGAGTGCAGTGGTGCGATCTTGGCTCACTGCAACCTCTGCCTCCCGGGTTCAAGTGATTCTCCTGCCTCAGCCCCCCAAGTAGCTGGGATCACAGGCACGTGCCACCATGCTCGGCTAATTTTGTTTTTGGTTTTGGTTTTTAGTAGAGATGGGGTCTCTCCATGTTGGTCAGGCTGGTGTCGATCTCCTGACCTCAGGTGATCTGCCCGCCTCGGCCTCCCAAAGTGCTGGGATTACAGGTGTGAGCCACCGCGCCCAGCCGGAAGTAGTGATATTTTCTTAATTAAATTAACCATCTTGACCTCTGCCTTGATTGGTAAGATTAGAGGAGTTATGTTTGAAAAGGCTTTGGAGCATTCGGTTTAATGAGGTCTTATTTTGAATTTCCTTACCAAGACAGTTATGTTTCATTTATAATGTGTAGGAAGAAACAAAGTATTAATTGACAATTGTGGTTTTCCCACACTTTACTTTCTACTCACAGTCTCAGTTTGAAGAACAAATTAAGGCAATTAAAAATGGTTCTCGGCTCAGTGAACTTTCTAAAGTGCAGATTTCTGAGCTTTCATTTCCTGCCTGTAACACGGTAAGTCTAGCACATCTTTTTTTTTTTTTTAACCATAATTCATTTGTTAACTGGCCAAAGTAGTTATTTGTTGTTGTTTCCTGGGAGTGAGGATGAGATTGGTTAATAATTGC
This sequence comes from Gorilla gorilla gorilla, assembly GCF_029281585.2. Classification (NCBI taxonomy): domain Eukaryota; kingdom Metazoa; phylum Chordata; class Mammalia; order Primates; family Hominidae; genus Gorilla; species Gorilla gorilla. The sequence continues at coordinate 39,086,585 of NC_073246.2, forward strand.
CTTAATGTTTCATTATTGGTGCTACTGATTAACCTTTTAAGCTTTATAACATTCTTATATAAAATAGATCAGTCTTTCTACATCTGTAGGAGGGATGGACTGAGATGAATACACCATTGCTACATTTCTATCACTCTCATGTACCTTGGCCTGTCTTCTATCTTTGTGTGTGTGTGTGTGTGTGTGTGTGTGTATGTGTGTGTGTTGTATATGTATTCCTGACTTTGAACGAATAATCCAGGAGTAGCAGTTGCCTGTTGCGCACTGCTTTTGTGATTCAAGCAGGACCCTATCACCACCTCAGATTATACTCTTATTCCTAGATATTTGGGACATAAGACCAAAATCTAAAAATTAAGAGGTTTCCTCCTCAAATACAGAATAAAAGCTGCTATGCCTGAGACATACAGGGCTTTGTTGGTCTGGCACATCATGTTTTACTACTTGTTTGAGGTATTTGCCGAATCTTGTTAATAACAGTGAATAATCTTGTCTTTTTATTTTAATATACACAGCACAGTAAAGAAAAGCATTAATTGCATTTTGTGGACTTTACAACATGGCTAAACCCATATTTCTTAGATTTGGACACAGATAGATGCTTAGTAAATACTAAATTGAAATGAATTAGGCCCAGAGGAGATCAGCCCATAGGAATTTAAAGTTAGATCTTGAGAGAAAACTTAGGTAAAAAAGAAAAACAAAATTAGAGGAGGACTGTGTGTGAGAGTTGAAAGATATAAGTTCCAGAATGTTGTGGCAGGACAGTGAAATCTTCTGGTTCCTAAAGACAGAGGAGACTCTCTCCCAGCACCTGACTTCCACCCTCCCACTACTGCCAGACCTTTGCCTGGGCTGTTCCTAGCCTGGAGCACTGTCCCCGCTCTGCATCCTGCCTTCCCCTGAAACCCCGTCAGGGGCTGCCCTCTTTTGGCCTCCCGCTGTGTCCCTTCTCTCATGTGCATTAGATCTCAGCCTGGCCTTGAATGTCTCTTTCTCGCCAGTACCTTGCACAGTAAACATTCAAACTTACTGTGAATTCATCTGAAAAAAAAAATTAAGTGTGGAAAAAGTGTGACCACCCTGAACTGAGTAAAATATTCTGTTGAGATCCAGTTTTTTCTCTCCATTGAATGTGCAGTTTTAGTTAGAATTACACTAAAGGGCACTTATCATTTATCGTTTTTCCAAGTTCTTGTAACAGATATGTATAGAGAAAACGTTGGCTCTCAATAGGATATTTTACTATTAGTTTGTAATCCTAGCTTATGTTATTTTATCAATACTCAAAAGGATTTTCATATCCTAAATTCTGGGAACTCTTAGTGTGCCAGGAGCTTGAGTAATAAGTGTGCCTAAAAATTATTTGTATCTCATTTCTCCCTCATTCATTCATTCGGTAATTAGTGGTGATAAAGACTGATGTGGGCTGTGCCCTCAAAGTGCACATGGACTTGGGGAAAGGCAGACTTTAAACCCATTGTTACCTGCAGCAGAGTGAGGTTTCTCATGGCAGAATGCTGGAGCGGCGTGAATCAGGGGCCACTAACCTAATCTAGAGGTGTGGCCTCAGCGGGAGATTCCCAGTTGGAAGTCTCCCAGAGACAGAGATCTGCAATAGGAACTTACCAGACAAAGGAGTGAGAGGGGTGTGTTTGGACGGTTAGAGTTCCAGATGGAACACACAGTGCTCCTGGAGCCTAGAGAGACAGAGAACACACTCCTTTCATACTGTAATAGAAGTCCAGTATGACGCAGGGGCAAAGCCAATGGAGCCTTCTTCTCTAAGCTGTGTTACAGCAGCTTAGACACTTCTAGCTTCATTAGACCAGACAGGATAGGTCTCAAATAAGGGAACAGCAGCAGAACAGGAGTCCCTCCTTCTTCACGGCTTTGCTTTCCATGGTTTCGGTTATCCGCAGTCAACTGCAGTTAGAAAATACTCAGTGGAAAATTCCAGAAATACATAATTCCTAAGTTTTAAGTTGCACACTGTTTTGAGTAGCATGATGAAATCTGTATTCTCACACAGTCACATTGTGACCTCTTCCCTTTGTCCAGTGTTTTCATGCTGTTGCTGCTCCCTGCCCGCGAGCCACTTAGAAGCTGATTTGCTGACCAGATGAACTTCTCGCGTTACCCCAGTGCCTGTGTTCAAGTCACCCCTATTTTACTTCATAATGGCCCCAAAGCATGGGAGTAATGACGCTGGTCCATCAGATATGCCGTAGAGAAGCAATATATTGCTTCCTTTAAGTGAAAAGCTGAAAGTTCTCAACCCAATAAGGAAAGAGAAAAGATCGTATCCTGAGGTTGCTAAGATCTATGGTCAGAACAAATCTACCCATGATATTGTGAAGAAGGAAAAAGAAATTCATGTACAGTATATGTAGGGTTCGGTACTCTTTGCGACCTCAGGCATTCACTGGGGGGGTCTCAGAATGTATCCCTGAGGATTACGGGAAGCTACTATGCTTTTTGAAGATGAGCTTGCCACTAATGTGGGGGAATGTTGGGGAGGGGCTTGAGTGATTTCCATTTGTTCGATTATCAGTTTATTGCCATCAGCCTGACCTGGATGGGGCATGGCAGTGGGGGTGGAGGGAAGAGAACAGATGTGAGAGGTGATTGGGGGTACATTTACAGGCGCCATGCTGCTCAGGAGACCAGGCCCCATGTGTCCACGTGGGAGTTGAGGGTGAGTCTTGGGCTTCCGTCCAGGAGTACTAGGGGAAGAGCAGGACTGGGGAGGCTGCCTGAGGCTGGTTTCCAAAACACTGACTTTGAGTTGCCTTGGAATCACCCAAGTGGATTTGCAGATTTGGATCTCAGGAAAATATTCTAGACTGCAAACTTTTAAAAAGATTTGGCCTCAGGCAGCTGCATGGGGAGGAGTGTCAGCACTGCAAGCGTGGACGGAGGCCTGAGAGCTGCCAGGAGAGCTGGCAGGGAAGAGGAGGCGGTCCCCTGGGATGGAGACAGCTCTGGGGAGTGTGGTGGCCATGATGTTCCATCTGTCAGCTACATGGTTTAGCTCAGAAGGGGAGAAGTATAACCAGGTAGAGGCTGAAGGAGGGCCAGTAGGCAGGCAAAATGGTCTCATCTTACAGAGAAAATAGTGACTTATAGAGATAATTATTTAGAAGTCTGAGCCCTCCTACTCTTGTTCTAATAACTAACAAGTTATTATCAAGAATTCTTTTAAAACGAAAATATTTAATTCATGGTATTCAGGTTTCCTGTGCACGGAGCCTCTGCGCTGCGTTGTTGTATTTATTCATCGGCCTTTGCCCTTGGGCGTTTCATCCTCTGAATTCAAGGGAAGCCCTAAGTGATCCATGGTGTGGTGTGTTCCTCACAGGTTCATCCCGAGTTACTCCCTGAGTCTTCAGGCCACGATGACCAAGGGCTTGTGACTTCTGCAAGCGACGTGACTGGAAACCACACAGCACTTCACAGGGATCCTAGTGTGTTCTCTGCTGGTGATTCCCCAGGGGAGGCTCCTTCTGCACTGTTGCCAGGGCCACCCCCTGGTCAGCCTGAAGCCACTCAGCTGCCAGGGCCAAAACGGGCTGGCCAGGCAGCTCTGTCAGAACGAAGCCCTGTGGCTGATCGGAAGCAGCCTGTTCCTCCAGGACGTGCTGCGCGTTCAAGCCAGTCTCCAAAAAAGCCGTTCAATAGTATTATTGAGCACCTGTCAGTGGTATTCCCATGTTACAACAGGTATGAACAGAAAATGTCTGTGACTGTGTTCAATACTTTATCGAACTGAGGTTTCCTGATTAGATAAAATCATGGCTAGTTAGGTGTTAACATGAAAAGGGTTGCATAATTGTTTTGCTCAGAAAGACAGTTTCTACATTTCTTTCTTTTTGTAAATATAGAGATAAGTATTTTCAAATAAATTGGTGGGTTTTTTCTTTTTTTTTTTTTTGTTTGAGACAGAGTCTCACTCTGTTGCCTAGGCTGGAGTGCTATGGCACAGTCTCGGCTCCCTGCAACCTCTCCCTCCCGAGTTCAAGCGATTCTCCTGCCTCAGCCTCCTGAGAAGCTGGGATTATAGGCATGCACGACTAAGCCTGGCTAATTTTTGTATTTTTAGTACAGGTGGGGGTTTCACCATGTTGGCCAGGCTGGTCTCGAACTTCTGACCTCAAGTGATTCACCCGCCTTGGCCTCCCAAAGTGCTGGGGTTACAGGCATGAGACGCCACACCCAGCCTCAAATAAATTTTTTAATGTGCATATGTAAATTGAAAACATCGACCACTGGGTAATTAACATTCATCAGAACCCATGACAATTTGCTAAGATTTTGATGAGAACAGTAGCACTGTCTAAAACTAGTGTTATAGAATCAATAAATGAACTGCAAAACAATAATTTTGCATCATTTGGGGGGACAAAGTTATATATAGCAAAGAAGGCAGCAGCAACTTAAACCTTGTTATATAAGACCTCTGATTTGTTAGAGTGTGAGGTTGAAGACTGGATGGAATTCCATAGTGAATGGGGCATGTGGACATGTTAACAAGGGGTCCTTGTGAATGTGGGAAAAAGCTGCCCTTACCTGAGTGAGCAAGAGCTGTAAATAGAGTTGGGATGATGGCAGGCTCTTCAGTAGCGTTTCTGCCTCCACCTCTGGTTTCCGCTGTTCAGGTTGGTACGAGGGGGACAGAGTTGCCTCTTGTCTCAGCTGTGAAAGATGATGAGGTAGAGGCGGTGTCTCTGAAGTGCAGCTTGGATCAAAGGACTCTATGCTCAGGAATGACCTTTGGCATCTGCCCTATTATTTCAGTTTCTGAGACAGTGTTAATTACAGGCTTCAAAATTGAAATTTGTAAACAATGGGGCAGTTAAAATATGATTAGCCAGCAGGCATGGTGGCTCACGCCAGGCCGAGGCAGGTGGATCACCTGAGGTTGGGAGTTCGGGACCAGCCTGACCAACATGGTGAAACCCCATCTCTTCTTAAAAAAAAATGGCAAAACTCGCTTGAACCCGAGAGGCAGAGGTTGCAGTGAGCAGGGATCGCGCCACTGCCCTCCAGCCTGGGCGACAGAGTGAGACACTGTCTCAAAAAAAAAAAAAGTTATGCTTTTTAGATAGTTATTGTTGTTATCAGTGGTCTTCAGATTAATTTTATGTGCATTTGTCTTTGTTTCTTTGGGTTGGGCTGTTGGATTAATATTGGCATGTAATATTTCTTAGCAGTAGAGAACTTTCTGTTGTCGTTCATCACTCACTCTCCCTTTCAGCACCGAGCTTGCTGGTTTTATTAAAAAAGTGCGAAGCAAAAACAAGAACTCACTCTCAGGATTGAGTATTGATGAAATTGTCCAAAGAGTGACAGAACACATTCTAGATGAACAGAAAAAGAAAAAGGTATTTTATCTAGGTTCTAGTTTATCCTTATTTATTTATAAAATATGAGAATTGTTAAAAAAAAAAAACCTTCAAACCAAAACCTAGAGAGCAATGTACTAAAGACAGAAGATGGTCAAGTTGTTGGATAACTGGTTGCTTCCCTCTTGTCCCCTCCCCGCCACCCCTGTTATTTTCACAGCCAAACCCAGGAAAGGACAAGAGGACTTATGAGCCCAGCTCTGCCGCCCCCGTGACCAGGTCCTCCCAGGGCCCACCCTCGGTGGTTGTTGCACCATCACCCAAAACCAAGGGGCAGAAAGCAGAAGATGTCCCTGTGAGGGTTGTATGTATAACTGTATAGTTTTGTTTTTTAATGAAAAACAAGAAGCAAACAAAATTTTTAATCCATGATTTAGCCCCATTCATTTCTAGACCTAATTTATTTGATCCCAACATTAGAAACTGAATTTCAGTGTACTTGAATGTGTCCAGTTAGAGCAATCAGTGAATGGCCGAGGTCATGGTGTCTGCTGTGATACGTTTGGGCCCAGCATGGAGAAAAGCCCCTGCACATGAGTGACAAGGGCTCTGACCATCGTGGGGGATCTGAGCCTTCTCTCTCTTGCCCTTGTTTTGCTGCAGATGGTCAAGTACATGAACTTTGTACATCCAGTGTGGTATTTTGAACAGTTGGGGAAATCATTTTTGAATAATTTTCTTCTGTGTAACCATGGCTTTGGAATTACACAGATGTGTCAATGTGTTGTGTGGCCACACCCACCCCAAGATAGACCGTGATCGCCTGGAGAAGAGGGTTCTGTTTTTGCTTCATGATGGATGTTTGTAATAACGAAGATATAAAAGCTGACTTATTGAAACTTCACCAGATTTTATGAGAAAGAAAAATATGTGTTCAAACTGGGACCTAATTTGATAACCACAGTTTGTTAAAATTAAAAGTATTAATTTTCAAATTACAAAGTATTACATACAATAGAAAATACAAATAAAAAGGGCATTTAAAAACCCGCCCTGTAATCAGTATTACCACTTTGGTATATATTTTTCTAAACTCTTGAATGCATGGATATGTGAATTAGTCAAAACTGAATACGCTAGTCACACTTTGTATGTTCTCTGAGGGGCTGAATGTTTTGGTTGTTTTCCTTTTTTTTTTTCTTTTTATTGTGGTTGTCCTTTTTTTCTTTCAGTTAGAAATATACTGTGCCCATCTTTTCTAGGAAACAGAAAACATGTGTATATTTTTTTCAAACTAAACCTGGCTCCGAGCTTTGCACTGGGCATTGGAGAGGCCTTCAATGGCTCTTCCCCGGTCTGGCACTTCCTCTTCTTCCCTGACCCTCGAGTCATGGGCAGCAGTGGAGGGGCATGAACCCTCCTTCTGCAGCATCTGCCCCATCTCCTCCTGGGCCGAGTCATGCCTTGGGAGAGACAGCAAAACCCTGAACAGCAGTTCAAGGTCTTCTCAGCCCCCGGGTGATGCCTCCAGTGCCACTCCCTGAACTTGATCCTGAACTGCCCTGAACTGCCAGGGCTGCCTGCATTCGCCCACTCCCTCAGCAGGGGTTTTTAGAGCATGAGTTTGAGCTAGGTTTTCTGCCAGCTGCTAAAGACCCAGATGGGACTCATTTTGTGCCTTCAAGGCGCTCAGAGTTAAGAGGCAGTGAGCTAGAGTAGAAGTTAATGGTGCAGTGAAGGGTAAGTGCTGTGAGCTGCAGGGAGAACTGTGCCTGGAGTCCCAGGCGACACTCGGGTCTGCTCTCACATCGAAAGCACTGTCTGTGCTCACCAGACTGTGAGCCGCTGAGGCCAGAGCCCTCCATTCATCTCTGCGTCCAGCACCCCACACCAACCCTGCCCATGGATGTTTGCCGGATGAGCCATCCGTTTGTTTTGTTTTGATTTGCACAAGTAATCCATGCTCATAGAAACTAGAAAATAGTAAAGAAAAAGATTAAATCTCCCTTACCCTGAGGCAACCACTGTTAACTGTTTTTCTAGGCATGTATGTATACATGCAGCCCCTTTATTAAAAAGTGAGTTATATATGATACATGTTGTCTTGTTAGCTGCTTTCATTCAGCAGGCTGTTGGGGCCAGCTTTCTATGTCAGGGATTATGGGCTTCCGTCATGATTTTCCTTTTGGCTACACAATAGCCCATTGTGTGGATGTGTTGGAATTTACTACCCTCAACTGTTAGATGATTAGATGTATGATTAATTCACACTATGCCATGTGATTATCCCATACTGTACTTTAGGTATGGTAATCTTCACCTGGGGATCTTCTGGTCACATAAAACAGTTTTTTCTCTGAGAAAATTAGAACTTTAAAAGTATACTTTTCTTTTTGTATTTTTATATTTTTTTTAAGAAATGCTACTAAAAAATAAGTTGTTTCCTCAGACTGTTTAGCTGTAATTGTGAATAATTTGCCACCCTTTGTGGCAGAAGATGTTTGAAGGCCACTTGAAGGAAGAACTCGTGCCATAAAAACAACTGTAGTTATTCTTTACTATTCAGGTGTGTTTGTTTCCACAGGCACTGGGCGCAAGTTCCTGTGAAATATGCCATGAGGTGTTCAAATCAAAAAACGTGCGTGTGCTCAAATGTGGGCACAAGTATCACAAAGGGGTAAGAGCTCTTTTTGGCCATCCTTACAGCATGCATTGGGACCTTCAAATATTTTCAAAATAAGAAAGGAATTGTTTTCTAGTCATCAGTATTTATTGTGCTTTCAAACTATTTTCTTTGCAAACCTCCCGTGTCAGTGTTCAGTGCCTCCCTGTCCTCACACCAGCTCTGCAGGAAGGGCAGCTCTGGAGACCGTCCTTTCCATCCCTTGTGGGGAGAGGAGAACAGCAGCTCCAGCCACTCGTTAGTGCTGAGATTCAAAGTGGTATTAGTTCCTTGAAAGGTGATTTCTTACACACTTGACTAAATGGAGAAACAGTGAAACCATTTTTTTGACTTAGTGTAGTATATGAAGTCAGTTTAACATTTTAGAGGAGAAAAACTAAACCTAGCTGAGTCCCTTCTGCCTGACCCGGGGACAGTCCTGCTCGTACCGTTCTGGGATCTGTGTGTGAACTATCATGGTGTTCGAGGTACCGTGAGCATTTGTGTGCACCCCTGCTGCTGGGTTAGAACAGATCAGGTCTCTGCCATGGGGATTTGCTAATCCCTTGGAACGGGATAAATACAGCATGCTCACTGAAAGGAATTGAGACCACTTGCCGAGTCTCTGGTGTGGTGTGCCTCCTTGGGTACAGGGTCTTATGTTTGGGCTAGCTGACTGTTCACAGCCTCTGCAGTGTGGGCAGCAGCAGCAGGAGTGTGGCGTGCAGGCTGGAGGGCTGTTCCAGAGCCAAGGGCCAAGGCCAGGCCAAGGGATGGGCTAAGAATGAGTGATTGGGTCATAGGGCCGAGAATGCCAGACTCTGGAATTTGGCGCAGCTGAAGTGGAAGAGCCGAGCCTGGAACCGGGGATCAGGGCAAGACCACCCCCTGAGGCCAGGTTGGAGGCCCAGAGCGCTCAGGATCTGACCCTGAGGTGGGATCGTTTGCGGCTGGGGCTTTGTCCACACTCTGGCCTGAGCGGGTGTTGGTGTCCCTGAGTATTGGGCAGCTCCAGGCCCAAGAGACCAAGGGCAAGTGGGCCACGCCTGCCAAGGAGCCCAGCAGCACAGGGGAGCTAAGCTTCCTCATGGTCCTGAAGGCATCTTCTGATTTTGTTTTCTCCTTTCCAGTGCTTTAAGCAGTGGCTTAAAGGGCAGAGCGCTTGCCCGGCCTGCCAGGGTCGTGATCTCCTGACAGAAGAGTCACCTTCTGGAAGAGGCTGGCCCAGTCAGAATCGGGAGCTGCCTTCCTGCTCCTCTAGGTAGTCACACTTCACTAAAGTGTCATCCACCAGTGTGTTGAATCCGAAGAATGACAATTTTCTACCACTGGTGTAAAAAACATTTGAAGACCCTTGTGCATTGTGTGTCACAAAGCTAAATACATGGAAATCGTTAATATCGTTGATATTAAGTAATTTCCCCACTCTGAGTGAATACTTTGATGATTGCCAACAGTGGCTAATAAAATGACGGCTACCACACTCATGGGTCACTGGGGCTGCGCAGGGCTTTTTGAGGTGGGTAGCTTCTTTTGGAAAGTACTATGAACGTCTCGAAGCACTATTCTAGTGATAAGAATTCTTAACATAGCCAAGCGCCCCACGTTTGTTCCCCTTTTGTGTTTGAAAAACCTGTTCTGGTAGCTCCACAAGAGAGATGATACTGACTTTTTAAATTTTTTACAAGAGTCTGTATTCCTGATATGCCTATATTTTTCCTCAGAGATTCTGCATTTTAAGGATGGGCATAAGCAAACTATATTTTAATAATTTATAGTTAATGTTAAAATATTGGCTGATTTAGACCAAAAGATTCAAATCTCCTCTTTGTGAAATCCCATCTGCATTTGATTTTTTATTATTTTATGTTCCCCCGATAGATTGTTTTAAGTGTTTGCTTTTCATCTTTTATAGATGTAATCTGATTTTCAAAAATCATTAACACTTTTTAATTAGTATCGACTAAGACTTTTTCCCCCTGGAATCGAGGCTGTGTGTCCATCATCCCAGGCCCCGGTTGGAGCCTGCTCTTTGAACTCTGCTGCCCTCCTCAGCAGCTTCTGTCCTCTTCTGTGAGTCAGTCAGCAAGTGCTTGGGATCCGCATCCAGCCGTGCTGAGCACACAACAGGCTGTGTGTGGAAATGGCCACCACCATTCTCCTTCCCCACCCCACCACAAAAAGAGAAGCTGTGTCTTTAGACAACCCTGAGGTATCTGTGTTACAATCGTTCTGTGTTTGATATTTGTGTAAAGTATGCATGCAGTCTTGTACTGTGGCCTAAGAACAAAACTGTAACTGCATTAGAAACCATGAAAAAATTAGATATTGTTTTGTGACTTTTAGACAGTGGTAAATATAGAACCATGAATTCTGGTCACATTCCATTTCTCTCCAACATGAAGGATCAAAAAATGTTTTTCAATGTGTTCTTTGTTCCACTGGAAACTTAGAGTCATGAGTTTATGAGCTGATTTGGTCACCTTCCTCTGCCTTTGTTCACTGTGAGTTCTGATGTCTTAGTGACTTAGTTCTTAGAAGCTCACGCCTTAGTTTGAAACAGATTCTCCACGGTGGTCCCCAAAACACTGTCTGCATATCCATAAGAATTGAGCGCTATGGGTGTTAACGTGCATGAGGATCAGTTTACAGCAGCAAGTACAAAAGGAGAAGAGGAACATCCGTTGAATGAGTGTGTTTTGTACATAACTTCAGATACTTGTGAACATGCCTTATATTTGTCCAACAACTGTCAGAATAAAGAACATTCTAAAATGAGAAGTTCACTGTCACTCTTGTCCATTCTTTCTTAGAGAAGTTTAAAAATGCATTCTTCTGGAAAACTTAGGACACGTATGTAATGCTAACATTTTAAGAGTGCTTTCATCAGGAAAGAACAGCCACGCCATGCTGTGTCTGAGGAGTCTGACCAGGGATCTCAGGGCGTTTTAGGGCCTGGGTCAGAACTTTCCTTTGTGCCTGCGTAAGATCGACTATAGGAGTTCACACAGAGATGATAGAGTTTACTTCTTAAGGCTAAATTAAGAGATTTTTCATGTGAATACATATAAGGATGTTGAAGATAAATTGCATTCCTTGGTATATTTTTTGAGGCATTTATGGGCCACTGAGGCTGTCGATGGGGTTTCCTCTATAGAGGGGCTTCTGGGTATGCTGAGCACTCACAGAGTGAAAGCTCATTTGAAGAAAGCTCATTTTCAAAATCTGTCTTCTGTTTATTCAAGTGTATTCAAAGTATTATCAGTACATATTTTTGGTCTGATGGCATTTAATTTAATTTAAAGCAATAACTATTCCTTAAGAATTTAGGCCGGCCGCGGTGGCTCATGCCTGTAATCCCAGCACTTTGGGAGGCCGAGGCGGGCGGATCACGAGGTCAGGAGATTGAGATCATCCTGGCTAACACAGTGAAACCCCGTCTCTACTAAATACAAAAAACTAGCCGGGCATTGTGGCGTGTGCCTGTAGTCCCAGCTACTTGGGAAGCTGAGGCAGGAGAATGGCGTGAATCCAGGAGGCGGAGGTTGCAGTGAGCCGAGATCGCACCACTGCACTCCAGCCTGGGTGACAGAGCGAGACTCCTTCTCAAAAAAAAAAAAAAAAAAAAAGATTTTAGATTAGTTTTCCCTGCTGAACTGCTTAATCTATGTTATGAATAATGGATAGCCTGGTATAAAATTGAAGTGGTGCCCCAGCAATGCAAAATGTTACTACGGTTTTAAGGTAATCTCAAAGACTACAGAAGTGCCCCCACTTATTCGTGATTTTGATTTCCACAGTTTGTTACCCACGGTCAGCCGTGGTCTGAAAATAGGCAAACAGTGCAGTACAATAAGATATTTTAAGGGGGAGAGACCACACTCACATAATCTTTACTACAGTGTAATTGTTCTATTTTATTACTAGTTCTAGTTGTTCATTTCTTACTGTGCCTAATTTATAAATTAAACTTCATCATAGATACATATGTATAGGAGAAAACATTGCATATGTGGGGTTTGGAATTTTCTGTGGTTTCAGGCATCCACTGGAGGTCTTGGAACATATCTCCCACTGATAAAGGATGTGTGTGTGTGTGTGTGTGCGTGCGCGTGTGTGTGCGCACGTGTGTGCAGTGGCAGCAGGTGGTCAAAGTGCTCAACACACCGCAAACTGAAGCAGTAAAACTATTTTAGAGTAGTTTTTTAGTCAGATGACTGGAGAAGGGAATTAAAGGAAACAGTAGAAGACACAATAGCAAAGATGGAAGTTCCTTCTGTCAGCCTGAGGTACTTACTCAGGAGGCTGAAAAAGCAGAGGCCGTAAAGTGATAGGATGATTGGTCAGAATGAGGACCAAAAAGCATCTGCAGTATTACCTCAGAAAGAAAGAAGGTCTCAGAAGGAGAAGCTGGGAGGGTATACAGATGAGTAAATTCCTGGTGAAGTGCTCAGCACAGTGCCTGCACACAAACTTGTGATAACCGGAGCTAACAACTAACTGTCACTAAGATTAAGGGCCTGGAAATTGCACAAGAAAGAGTAGGATAGTACAGTAGGAAAGCCTCTGTTAGGTTAGGAAGTCCACTTCCTTAGTGTGGCCTGGATTGGAACACGATCCAGTGGTGAAAAGAGCAAGAAGAAATCAGATCACCTCAGAGTCGTTTTGGAAAATAACAGTTTTGTTCCTGAGATCTCCCTGAATTGACTTCAGGAATATTGTGATTCTGTAGCAATGGATCATTTCACCTTTTGGCTTTCCCAAATTACCGGACTGAGCAGCTTTGAGTCAACCTTTCCTATCCAGTTTGGGTTCAGGATCAGGGCCCTGTGGTGGGCTCACTAGGGGGTTGCCCTGGAGCATCGGTGGGGCCAGGCAAGGCTCATTGTAGTGGAGGTGTGTAGTCCAGACTCCCTGGCTTAGGGTGAGAACTGTTACCATTTGTTCCATCATCGCCTCTACTTTTTTTTTTTTTTTTGAGACGGAGTCTAGCTCTGTCGCCCAGGCTGGAGTGCAGTGGCATGATCTCCACTCACTGAAACCTCCACCTCCTAGGTTCAAGCGATTCTTCTGCCTCAGCCTCCTGAGTAGCTGGGATTACAAATGCACACCAGTACACCTGGCTAATTTTTATATTTTTAGTAGAGACAGGGTTTTATCACGTTGACCAGGCTGGTCTGGAACTCCTGACCTCAGGTGATCCACCCGCCTTGGCCTCCCAAAGTGCAGGGATTTATAGGCATGAGGCACTGTGCCCAGCCCATTGCCTCCACTTTATACTGTCTCTTCGTATTCTCCCTTTAAAGGTGAAAAAAGATAAATATTAGCAAGAATGCAGAAACTAAACAATAGTAAACTAGAAAATCCTAATGAGTCATCCGTTAATCAAGTCGGTTTGATAAACCATCAAAGCAAAAAGAGACTTACCTATGTTAAGAAGAATAATTTGGGGGCCAGGGCCTGGTGGCTCACATCTGAAATCCCAGCACTTTGGGATGCTGAGGTGGGCAGATTGTTTGAGCTCAGGAGTTTGAGACAAGCCTGGACAACATAGTGAAACCCCATCTGCAAAAAATACAAAAATTAGCTAGGCATGGTGGTACATGCCTGTGGTCCCAGCTACTTGGGAGGCTGAAGTGGGAGGATCACTTGAGCCTGAGAGGCAGAAGTTGCAGGGAGCTGAGACTGCATCACTGCACTCCAGCCTGGGTGACAGAGTTACCCTGTCTCAAAACAAAAACAAAAACAAGATCTCCATATGAAAATAAATGAAGCTTGACCTCTCACAGCATATACAAATGTCAATTCCCAGTGGATCACAGTCCTCAATATGGAAAGCAAAATAATGCAGCTTCTACAAGGAAACAGACAATCTTCCTGCCCCTGGAATAGGCAAAGATTTTAAGGAAGCACTAGCTCCAAGAACAAAATGTTGATAAACTGGATTTTGTTGCACTAAGAACTCTTAAGTTTCTGTTGAGAGAGTGAAAAGGCAAACCATGAAGTGGAAGACGCTGGTAATCCACACTTCCAACAAGACTCCTCCAGAATGTACAAATAACTACAAATCAGTAAGAAAAAGATAACAATATATTAGAAATAGGCAAGAGATTTGAATAGGCACTTCGCAAGTATCCAGATGGTTTGTAGGCATTTTGATAGCCACATTTGTTCAAAATCAATCACCAAGGAAATATAAATTAGAACATTGCTGGCAGGGTGATAGGGTTTGGATTCGTGTCCCTGCCCAAATCTCACGTCGAATAGGAGGAAGGGCCTGATGGGAGGTGATTGGATCATGGGGGCAGATTTCCCCCTTGCTGATCTCATGATAGTGAGTCCTCATGAGATCTGATAGTTTAGAAGTGTGTGGCATTCCCCTTTGGCTCTCTCTCTCCTGCCCCCGTGTAAGTCATGCTTGCTTCCCCTTCACCTTCCTCCATGATTGTACATTTTCCTGAGTCTCCCAGCCATGCTTCCTGTTAAGCCTGTGGATCTGTGAGTCAATTAAACCTCTTTTCTTCATAAATTAGCCGGTCTCAGGTAGTTCTTTATAGCAGCGTGAGAACGGACCAATACACAGGGTATTTTAAGTTGTCTTGAAGTTTCCTGGTTCTAGCAGGTAGGACCATGTACTTAGCAAGGACCTGTTTTGCTGTTCTCTGGGGCATGGGTGAAGGTCTGGGGTGTGAGAGGCTACAGTGAGCTGTAATCACACCACTGCACTCCAGCCTGGGGGACAGAGTGAGACCCTGTCTCAAAAAACAAAACAAAAAAAATTGAATCATGTATACACTTATATCAAAAACCAATGTACTCCTGATTACCTCAACTTACTATGTTGGGATTATTGAGGTCTATAGTATCTGTATGGTGGAAATACCGTATAATGCAACTCTTCCCAACTCTATGTTTAGTGGGGTGACACTGGTAGCTTGAAATCAACCATCTTTGGAGTACTAACACCACAGTCATTGGCAAATGCTGCTTTGCTTCCCTGGAAAAGCTGGTAAAGCCTGGAGTTCTGCTGGTCTGGTGGTGCTGGAGGTGTCCTTGATACCTTTCTCATTTCACATTTGAAATGGTGATTCAGGCACTCAGCAAACCCTGCTGGGATGATTTCTGCTGAGAGAGCTCCTTCCCACTGCTCTTTGGCTAGAGTCCTCACTTCCCTTGCCACCGCCTGGCCTTGCCTGGTTCTCTGCCATCCTGGAAAGGAGACACTGCTCTCTGCAGCGTCTCTGGCCCAGAGACAGGCCGAGTCTGTCATTGCATTAGCCTCTTAGTGGTTCCTTGGGAGCCACTCCCAGCAGAACCTCTGTCCCTGCCACAACAGGTCCTGTGCTACGAAACACCAAGGAAGTCCCCTTCCTGCCTCTGGCCAGGCCCTGCCTGAGAGGGTGCATGTGAATGCAAAGCAGGTCTGTTTCAGGAGCGCCCAAAAAGAAGCCACCAGGAGGACACCTCCATGCCAGAGGTGACTCATCTTACCTCCCAGAGGAAGGACTGGGGCCGGTCCCTTGGCCTTGCCAGGAGAGCCTCCGCAACGAGCAGCTGGTATGCGTTACAGGGCTCCGGTGGCAGGCACTTCAAAGAGACAAGCTTGCTCTCTGTAACATGTGCCTTTGTGTCAAACAGACCTGTCATTGTTTTCAGCAAATACCTTGGGACTTCAGTGCATAAATACCATTCTGGGTGTTTTTCAGAAGTTGTGTATAAAGGCATTCTGCCTAATTGCTTCAGTCCTCTATTTCAGTTTCTATTTATTTGGTGTGATAGAAAGCTCTTAATTTAGATCTCCCCACCGCCAGTTCCAAGAAATCTGCCACCAGCTCCAAGCCTCATGTCCTGAAGTGCCACCTCATTCCCGCGGGGTGAGCCAGCAGCTTCTGAAAAGAGGAAGCCATTGAACAGATCACACTGTGCCTCCCGCTGCTGGCCACCGCCCCAGCGCCAGCAGGACTCCGGCTTTGACTGGGGACTCATTGGAGGCCACATCGCTTTTGCTTCCAGTTTCCAAACTGCCACCACCTCGAAACTGCCAGACCTTTGAAAGCTGAGGCACAGTGCCTCACCCCTTCCTTCAGAAGACTGTCCAGCTCTCCCTCCTCCCCCTCCTCCCTCCCCGACTGGGGACCTCTCCTAGGGGAGGGGTCTGGTGTCCTCAGCTGGCTCCTCTCCACCTTCGCTTCTACCCGGGGGCTTCAGTGCATCTGGCTTTATCCCTAGGGTGAGCCATGTGGCCCTGGTCATCTGGACGGGCCACTGAACTCCACACATTCACCTGTTCACTGGCTCATCCATTCATTCCTCTGGTCTCATGTGCTGCCCTGTTCTAGGTGCTTCCATACAAAGGGGACAGAAGAGACGATGGAAGGCCTCAGTACTGCAGGAGGGGAGACGGATGTCGTCTACAATCCCACAATACATGGGAGGTCACAGGTGATCCCAAGGAAAATGGAGCTGGGAAGGGGATGAGGGAGTCTGTTTGTCTAAACTTGACCCAGGTTTAGACAGAAGCCAGGAACGGCGTCATCTGAGTGCAGCCTGAGGGACGGGGGAGGAGGTAGGGGCACGGGTGGGCAGTCAGGCAGAGAAGCCAGTGGAGCGATGCCCACCAGGGTGTTTCCAGAGCCCGAGGAGGCCAGAGCCACTCTTTGCCTGGAGGATTGTACAGAAGTGGGGATTCCCAGGGGGTGGATGGGGGTGGGGGTTGGGGGGCAGTGGCCTGAGCCTGGCAGCTCAGGGATTCATGCGGCAGGCGGTGCAGCTTGTTGGTCAACCTCATGAAATACTAGTTTCACATGTGGCCTTAGACTCTGGGGACTTGGTCTGGGGCCAGGTAGGGGGCATTTCTGATGCGATGTCACCTGTGTTACTCTATCCGTCAGGGCCTTATGGAGCCCCTGCTTCCTCCAACACCCCCACCCGCTTTCTCCTGTGGCTTAAAATTGACCTAGTCAGGCCTGCCAGTGGGTCTACCCTGCAGGCCCATGGGAGCACCCATGGATCCCAGTCCTGGCCCAAGCACCTGCCCTCACTGCTACCCACCCCAAGCCATCAGCCTCATTCTCACTTTACCTCCTCACACCTGGTTTCACTGAAGCCTGGGCCAGCCCCTTCAACCCCTTCCCAAGCTCCCATCTACCCCTGCCACAGCCCTGCTCCCTACAGCAGGGGCCTCAGAAGTTAGTCTCTTGGAGCGCTGGGGTTAAATGAATGTGCCTTGCACATACTAGCTGCTCAGTAAACACAAAAAACTCAACCCAGGCTCCAGAACAAGAGCCACACCCCACAAGCTGGCTGTGGTGGCCTCTGAATCTGAATTTCCACCTCCATGTGACCTTCCTTAAGCCCCTCACTCCAGCCCTGCTCTTCACCATCTCCCAACATGATATTTACTAATGGTCATTTCAGGTACTGTGTTACCTGTCCACAAACATTGCAGCATTTAATTTCCCCAAGTACCCTATGAAGAAGAGATTACTCCTGGCTGCATTTTACAGACAAGGAAATAAACCTAAAAGGTTAAGTGATTTCCCCAAGGTCATGTAACTGGAAAATGTCAGGATTTGCACTTGCTAAGTCAACTCTCTCCTCTAGCCATTCTGCTTCTTCCTCTTAATACAAAACCCACTTGTCCCCCAAGGTTCAGCTCAGGTTCCCATGCCAAAACAAAACCTTCTTAGGCATGCAGGTGGCAAAAGCCTTGGAACCCCCATTTACTACTGCTCACCCTCACACCACGGCTGCAGTGGGTTTCCCCTTCACGTTTGCTCATGAGGCTGATGCAGGGCAGGTGAGACCCAAAATCGGGGCTTAGCCCTGGAGGGTTCTTGGCTTCACCCTGGAAAGAATTCAAGGGCAAGCTGGTGGTGTTAAGACAGCAACTTTTATTGAAGTGGCCGTGCACAGCGGCAGCAGAAGTGCTGCTCCCTGCAGAGCAGGGCTACCCCATAGGCAGTGCGTCCAGAGTAACAGCTCAGAGGCAGTGCTGCAGTCCTATTTATAGCCACTTTTAATTATATGCAAATTAAAGGGCAGATTATGCAGGAGTTTCTAGGAAAAGGGTGGTAACTTCTGGGTCGTTGAGTCCTTGCCATGGGAAGGGGAAGTAATGTCCGGGTGTTGCCAAGGCAATGGCAAACTGACATGGCACATGAGTGAATGTGTCTTATGGACGGTTGCATTCTCTTAACAGTATTTTTTAACAGTCTTTTGAAATTTTGAGGAAAAGTCTTCAATTTTGATGAAGTCCAATTTATTATTTTTTTCTTATTATTTTTATACTTAGTTTTTTTTATTTAAAAAAAATCAGCAAGGCTGGGCATGGTGGCTTGTGCCTGTAATCCAGTACTTTGGGAGGCCAAAGTGGGTGGATTACTTGAGTATAGGAGTTTGAGACCAGCCTAGGCAACACAGCAGGACCTCCCCTCCCCATCTCTTTTTTCAGAAGAAGAAGGAGAAGGAGAAGAGGGAGAGGGAGAGGGAGGGGGAGGGGGAGGAAGGGAAAGGGTGGGGAGGGGGAGGAGGAGGAGGAGAGAAGGAAAGAAGAAGGAGGAAACAAATCTGCCAAACCACCCAAAGTCAATAAGATTATTCTTCTCAAAGTTTTTTAGTGTTCTTACATTTAGGTCTCTGATCATTTTCTAGTTGATTTTTGTATGTGCTATATCATGAGGATTGAGGTTCACTTTCTTTTTGCATATAGTTAACTTGTTATTTCAACTTGGAGCCTTGAAATCATGTAGCGTAAGTCCTCTAATTTCGTTCTTTTCCAATTTTGCTGTTGACTATTCTATTTATTGCCATATTAATTTTACAATTAACATCAATTTTTACCAAAAAGTCTGCTTGGATTTTGATCTAAGCATCTATAGATCAATATAGGGAGACTTGACACCTTTACATGATTGAATCTTCCACTCTGTGAATATGGAATATCTCTCCATTTATTCAGGTATTCTTTAATTTCTTTCAGGAATATTTTGTAGTTTCCAGTGTACACATCTTTCAATCTTGCACATCTTTTGTGAAATTCATCCCTAAGTATTTTCTATTTTTGATGCTGTTAACAATGTTTATTTTAATTTTAATTTCTGATTGTTCATTGCTAGGATATAAAAAAGCAATTGGTTTTTGTATATTTATTTTATATCCTGCAACCTTGCTAAAGCCACTTATTGGTTCTAGTAGCTTCTTTTTATGGATCCTGTAGAATTTTCTACATAAATAATCATGTCATCTGAGAATAAAGATAGTTTAAATTCTTTCTTCCCAATCTGAATGCCTTTTATTTCTTATCTTACTGAACTACATACAATGCAATTAAGTCCAAATGTTGAATAGAAGAGATAAGAGCAGGCAATTTTACTTCATTCTTCATCTTAGACTGAAAGCATTCAGTATTTTACTACTAAGTATAATGTTGATTGTAGATTTTTTGTAGATGCCCTTTAGCAGGTTGAGGAAGTTCTTTTATAGTTCTAATTTGCTGAAAGTTTTTTTTTTAAATCAGAAGTCAATAACAGATTTGTCAAATTTTTTCTGCAATTTGGATGATTATACGTATCAAATTTTAAGTTTTCCTTGTTTAATCTGTTAATATGATAAATTATTTTTAAATGTTAAGCCAACTTTACTTTCTTGGGATAAACCCCACTTGGCCATCCTTTTTATATTATTGTTGAATCCAATGTTCTAATTTTTGCAGTGAATATTATTTTAAATTGACAAATCTTAAGTGTATATATTTATGGGATACATTGTGATGTTTTGATATGTGTATACAATGTGGAATAGTTAAATCAAGCTAACAAATATATCCACCAACTCACTTATTTTTTGTGGTGATACATCTGAAATTTACTCTTTTAGCTATTTTGAATATACAATGCATTATTAACTGTAGTCACCCTGCTGTGCAAATAGATCTTGAACACTTATTCCTTCTGCCTAACTGAAACTTTTTACCCTTTGACAACGTATTTCCATTCTCTCGCCTGTCCCTATTCCGCAGCCTCTGGTAGACACCATCCTATTCTCTACTTCTATGAGTTTGACTTTTTTAGATTCCATATGCAAGTAAAATCATGTGGTATTTGTCTTTCTGTGACTGGCTTACTTTTTTTTTTTTTTTTTTTTAAATGAGACAGAATCTTGGTCTGTCTCCTAGGCTGGAGTGCAGTGGCATGATCTCAGCTCACTGCAACCTCTGCCTCCCAAATAGCTGGGACTACAGGCGTGCGCCACCACACTCGGCTAATTTTTGTATTTTTGGTAGACATGGGGTTGGTCTCAAACTCCTGACCTCAAGTGATCCACCCACCTTGGTCTCCCAGAGTGCTGGGATTACAGGTGTGAGCCACCATGCCCGGCCCGACTGGCTTAACATAATGCCTTCTAGGTTCATCCATGTTGTCATCAATGACAGAATTTCCTTATTTTTTTTTTCCATAAGAGACAGCCTTAAATAAAAAAGAAAGAAAGAAAGAGAAAGAAAGAAAGAAGGAAAGAAGGAAAGAAAGGAAGGAGGGAAGGAAGGAAAGAAAGGGAAGGAAGGGAAGGAAGGGCCCTTTTTTTTTTTTTTTTTGAGACAGAGTCTCCCTCTGTTGCCCAGGCTGGAGTGCAGTGGCGTGATCTCAGCTCACTGCAACCTCTGCTTCCCGGGTTCAAGCAATTCTCTGCCTCAGCCTCCTGAGTAGCTGGGATTACAGGTGCCCACCACCACGTCAGGCTAATTTTTTGTATTTTTAGTAGAGACGGGGTTTCACCATCTTGGCCAGGCTGCTCTTGAACTCCTGACCCCGTGATCCACCCACCTCAGCATCCCAAAGTGCTGGGATTGCAGGCATGAGCCACTGTGCCCAGCCAGAATTTCCTTCTTTTTAAAAGCTGAATAGTATTCCATGGTGTCTATAGATGTACCATATTTTCTTTATCTATCCATCTGTTGATGGTCACCCAGGTTGATTTCATATCTCAGCTACTGTGAATAATGATTCAGTGAACATGAGAGTATGCCCGGCTTCTTTCACTATCAAAAAGATAATAGCCATTATAACAGGTATAAGGTGATATCTTTGTGGTTTTAATTTGCATTTTCCTGGCTGGGCGTGGTGGCTCACGCCTGTAATCCCAGCACTTTGGGAGGCTGAGGCGAGTGAATCACTTGAGGCCAGGAGTTCGAGACTAGCCTGGCTAACATGGTGAAACCCCGTCTCTACAAAAATTACAAAAATTAGCTGGGCATGTGGGTCGGGCGCGGTGGCTCACACCTGTAATCCCAGCACTTTGGGAGGCCTAGGTGGGCAGATCACCTGAGGTTGGGAGTTTGAGATCGGCCTGACCAACATGGTGAAACCCTGTCTCTACTAAAAATAGAAAATTAGCCGGGCATGGTGGCGCATGCCTGTGGTCCCAACTAATTAGAAATAGTTGTTTCCAATTTCTAATTTTTAAAAGTTTTTTGCATCCATGTCCATGAAGAATATTAATCTATATTTTCTTATATTGTCTTTCTTTGACTTTGATAACAAGGTGATTTGGCTTCATATAATGAACCCAGACATCCTTCCTTCCTTCCTTCCTTCCTTCCTTCCTTCCTTCCTTCCTTCCTCCCTCCCTCTCTCCATTTCCCTCCCCTCCCCTCCCCTCCCCACCCCTCCCCTCCCCTCCCCTCCCTTCCCTTCCCTTTCCAACAGGGTCTCGGGCTGGGTGCAGTGGCTCACGCCTCTAATCTCAGCACTTTGGGAGGCCGAGGTGAGTGGATCACGAGGTCAGGAGTTCAAGACCAGCCTGGCCAAGATGGTGAAACCCCATCTCTACTAAAAATACAAAAAAATTAGCCAGGCGTGGTGGCGGGCATCTTTAATCCCAACTACTTGGGAGGCTGTGGCAGGAGAATCTCTTGAACTTGGAGGGCGGAGGTTGCAGTGAGCCAAGATCGCGCCACTGCACTCCAGCCTGGGTGACAGAGTGAGACTCTGTCTCAAAAAAAAAAAAAAAGACAGGGTCTCACTCTGTCGCCCAGGCTGGAGTGCAGTGGTGCAATCCCAGCTCACTGAAGCCTCAACTTCTCAGGCTCAAGTGATCCTCCCACTTCAGCCTCCTGAGTAGCTGGGGCTAATTTTTCTTTCTTTTTTTTTTTTTGTAGACAGAGTTTCTCTATGTTGCCTAGGCTGGTCTCAAACTCCTGGGCTCAAGTGATCCTCCTGCCTCAGACTCCCAAACTGCTGGGATTGCAGGCGTGAGCCACCACACCTGGTTTGGTATTCTTTTCTCTGTGATTTTCTGAAAGAGTTTGTGTGGAATTGGTATTATTTCTTCCATAAATTTTGTTAAAAGTCATCACTAAACCCATGTGGGCCTGTAATGTTGGGTTTTCATTTTGGTTAAGTTCAAAATATTTCCTAATTTTGATCTTCTCTTTAACCCATGAGTTATTTAAAAGTATGCTATTTAGTTTCCAAGTATTTGGAGAGTTTTCAGATATTTTTCTGTTACTAATTTCTAATTTAATTCCAAGAGTCAGAGCATATACTTTGTATAATTCAAATCCTTTTACAATTATTAAGACTTTGAGTTGTTTTATAGTCCACAGTATAATCTATCGTTGCAAATGTTCATGTGTACTTAAAATATGAATTCTGAGCCGAGCGTGATGGCTCATGCCTGTAATCCGAGTATTTTGGGAAGCCAAGCAGGGCAGATTGCTTGAGGTTGGGAGTTCGAGACCAGATGTTGTGCAGTGTGCCAGACAGTCCCAGAGAGTGAAGTCTGATTCTGTGCTCAGTAAGACTTTCCAAAGTCCCACTGACCTCCACCTACATCCATACTGCTGCCCAGTGATGTGAACTGCATCTATAATTTTTTTTTTTTTTTTTTGAGATGGAGTCTTGTTCTGTCGCCAAGGCTGGAGTGCAGTGGCACGATCTCGGCTCATTGCAACCTCCGCCTCCCAGGTTCAAGCGATTCTCCTGCCTCAGCCTCCCGAGTAGCTGAGATAACAGGAGCCCACCACCACGCCTGGCTAATTTTTTATATTTTTAGTAGAGACAGGGTTTCACCATGTTGCCCTCCTGGCCTCAAGTGATTCACCTGCCTTGGCCTCCCAAAGTGCTGGGATTACAGGCATGAGCCACTGTGCCCGGCCTATAATTTTAAGATTTCTAAGAGCTGAATTTGAAAAGTAAAAATGAGCTGAGTGCGATGGCAGGCACCTGTAGTCTCACCTACTTGGGGGGCTGAGGCAGGAGGATCCCGTTAGCCTGGGAGTTCTGGGCTGTAGTGTGCTGTGCTGATTGAGTGTCCACAGTAAGTTCAGCATCAATATGGTGACCTCCTGGGAGTGGGGGACCACCAGGTTGCCTAAGGAGGTGTGAACCGGCCCAGATCAGAAATGGAGCAGGTCAAAACTCCCATGCTAATCAGCAGTGGGACTGCACCTGTGACTAGGCGCTGCATTTCAGCCTGGGCAACATAGCGAGACTCCCTCTCTAAAAAAATAAAAAATAAGTAAAAATAAAAAGTAAAAATGAGGAAATAGAATTTTAGAAATAGAATATAGAATTATATTTTGTTTAGTATATCTAAAATGTTTGAAAATAAAATCAATATAAAATTATTGTCATTATTATTATCTGAGTTGGAGTTTTGCTCTTGTTGCCCAGGCTGCAGTGCAGTGGCGTGATCTCGGCTCATTGCAAACTCTGCCTCCCAGGTTCAAGCAATCATCCTGCCTCGGCCTCCAGAGTAGCTGGGGTTACGGGTGCCCGCTACCATGCCTGGCTAATTTTTTTTTTTTTTTTTTGTATTTTTAGTAGAGACGGGATTTCACCATGTTGGCCAGGCTGGTCTTGAACTCCTGACCTCAGGTGATCCATCTGCCTTGGCCTCCCAAAGTGCTGGGATTACAGGCGTGAGCCACTGTGCCTGGCCTAATGTAAAATTATTAATGAGGTATATTACATCGTTTTTTTTTTCTCATCCCAGGTCTACAACATCCAGAGCAGCCACATTGCAAGTGCTCAGTAGCCACATGTGGCTGGCACATGTGGCCCATGGCAACTGTGCTGGACATGGTGGGTCTAGACCTCACTTCATTTTATGTATAAACACCAAGTATCTTGTGAGCTTTACTGTATGTGAATTTCTCACGAATGCTGTAACTGTGCACATTGAGGTTTGAGGTTTGATTGCCCTTTTGTTGTTTTTTTCTGAACGTTACTAAGGGTTGTTCATAATTTTGGAAGGTAGTATTATCCAATAGCCCCCGCCCCCTCCGCGTCCGCAGTGTGAGTCCCCTGCACAACATGCAGTGAAGCCGCTGCATTTGTAGCTCTCACATTCATGGTGATTCTACCCGAGGCCATGCACTGAATATGTCAGTATCACGGCTTGATATCTTCCAGTTTAGCTGTGCCTGAGTGTCTATGTACTGAAATCAGTATTATTTTATAATACATTTCTTTGTTTTTTGAGATGGGGTGTCACTCTGTCGCCCTGGCTGGAGTGCACTGGCGTGATCTAGGCTCACTTCAACCTCCGCCCCCTAGGCTCAAGTGATCCTCCCACCTCAGCCTCCCGAGTAGCTGGGACCACAGGCACACGCCAGCACGCCCAGCTAATTTTTTGTATTTTTGGTACAGATGGGGTTTCGTCTTGTGCCCAGGCTGGTAAAATACATTTCTTTATATTTATTTATTTATTTATTTAGAGACGCAGTCGCTCTGTCGCCCAGGCTGGAGTGCAGTGGCGCGATCTCGGTTCACTGCAAGCTCTGCCTCCCGGGTTCACGCCATTCTCCTGCCTCAGCCTCCTGAGTAGCTGGGACTACAGGTACCCACCACCACGCCCAGCTAATTTTTTGTATTTTTAGTAGAGATGGAGTTTCACCGTGTTAGCCAGGATGGTCTCGATCTCCTGACCTCGTGATCTGCCTGCCTCAGCCTCCCAAAGTGCTGGGATTACAGGCATGAGCCACCGCACCCAGCCAATTGTGATTTTCTTTGTTGCTATGCATGTAATTGATTTTTGCAGTTTCCATGGATTAAAAAAGATGTATTTGCTACCAGATATAAAGGAAAATCGTGGTAAAAGTACACTCACTTCTTAAGCATATCTTTTTTATGTATGGGATTTTGTTTTTTTGTTTTTTTTGAGACAGAGTCTCACTCTGTCACCCAAGCTGGAGTGCTGTGGCGCGATCTCAGCTCACTGCAACCTCTGCCTCCTGGGTTCAAGCAATTCTCATGCCTCAGCCTCCCAAGTACCTGGAATTACAAGTGTGTACTACCATGCCCGGCTAATTTTTGTATTTTTTTTTTTAAGTTAGAGACAGGGTTTCGCCATGTTGGCCAGGCTGGTCTCAAACTCTTGGACTCAATTGATCCGCCTGCCTCGGCCTCCCAAAGTGCTGAGATTACAGGCATGAGCCACTGCGCCCAGCCATGTAGGGGATTTTGAATTCAACTTTGAATTTGTGTTTTCTTAATACATATTGGTGTCGAAAATTGTTTTAAAACAAACATGAATATTTAAGATTTTAGTTTCTTGCTCCTTTCTCTCACCTTTCTGCAGCTAAGCCTGGGTGCATCCTTTTTTGGTGTATCATGCGGCAGTACATCTGGGCTCCTGGCCCAGCCTTCCCAGGTGGCCCCATCAGAGGCTATACATCTGTAGACAGAAAAGCTGGTCTCCTTCCTTTCACTTAAGACCCAGAGGTTGTGGTCTAGTTCTTGAAGGTCTAGTCCTTGACCCAGGTGGGGGACAGTGACCCCTGAGAAAGGAAGTGACCACACCCTGCTTTATGGGGCCTTTGCTGACCAAACCCTACCTCTCATAATGCTTTTCATTTGAGTTGCTTTGTCCCTAAGTCTTCATGCTCAGCCTCCTACCACAGCTGGACGTTTGTAAAGGGAACCAGAAACATCTTTTGGGGAAATGACAGTTGATGCAGATGACAGTAAACCATAATCTTTTGGTATTATCCTGACCCTTAATCCTGATCAAGCTGGCACTCCCCAGAATCCGACAATATACAGACATAGGCACAAATTCTGTCTTCATACTTTTCTAAGTACTTAAAACCTCCACAGCATATGTCTTTTGTGTGTTATACACAAGACTGTAAAGAGACTGGCTGGGGTTGGACATGAAAAGCCCTACAAAGTCAGAATCCTGCCGACCTGGAGGGGGGTCTATCCAAGGAATTCCATCTTACCAGTGACATTCATAGAAAAGCACAGTAAAGCACAGGAGATCCTTGCTGAGTTTTAATTCCTCAGTCTGCCTTTCCGCATCTTTTGAGTGATATACTCTAATAAGTTGACTGCATTTTATGTGAGTATAGCTGGATCCGCTTTGATTCTACAAATTAGGTGCCCTTCTGTTTCTTAGTAATGTCATATTCTCTGACCACTGTAGCCACTTAAGATAGTCTCAAATATGAATTTCAGTGGCCATAGTGGAGAAGATACTGACCCAGGAGGCTTATTCTCACCTCCACCTCTTAGACTCACATGTATGATTTTTTTTTCTCCCTACCAAAGTGGCTAGTTTTGACAGCCTTTAGGTTGCAGAATTGTTTATATTCGAAAGAAGACCTTACCTTCATAGAGCATTTTCCCGGGCAGTTGTTCTGCTTTGTAAGTTTTTAATATCTACTCTTATTCGGAGTCCCAAAATGAGTTAGCTTGGGTAGATCTCACAATGAAAACTGATTTCTTCGCATAAAACTTTATTCTACCTTTTTGAAAACCAGCTGGAAATGATGAATGGTGGCTTCAATAGTAATGGTTCACGAAGAACTGATCGTGTCCCCATCAATGAGGTCTTACCCATGGCAGGGCAATGGCGATCTACTGTAATTCTGTGTTGGTTGTAGTAAGTTGGGGGACTATCAGGCCAAGAATCAACAGAGCTACGTGGCTTAGGCAGGTCAGTTTCTCTGTGCCTCAGCCTGCTCACCTGTGAGATGGGAATAATAAACACCCCTCAGAAGGTATTGTGAGGTCATTCACTAAAGGACATTTCAGTGCTTTGAATGGGTCTGGAACATACCCTAGTATTTTTACTCTACATAGAAGAAATCAGTCCTAGAATATAATTAGATCGGACTTTCTGGTCCTTTAATCACTCGCCTCCTTCCTAAACTGGATCCAGCTGCAAACGATTGCGTTAGTCTCAGGACTTCATTTTCATTGGACTCAGCTGATCAAAACTGAGACCATTCTGAGGCAGGAGAATAGGGTCTGGAGGCAGTAAACCTAAGGCCGATTCAGGCTGACTTCCTAGAACTAAATCAAAAGGAAAACCCCAACTTTCCACATCCAAGTAACAAAAGGATCAGAGGCTACTCCCTTTGCAACCCCCCTTTTTCCACGTGGCAGATAAACTCTAAGTACCTCTGATTGGTCCCCTCCCACAGCCAATGAGGCTGTTCACAGGTCAAGACTTCATTTGCATGGGAGTATAACTTTGTAACTTCAGCCTCTGATTGGTTGCTTTCTGCAACTAATCAGATGTTTGCATAGGGTATAGCTTTATAACTTCGCTTCAGCCTCTGGTTGGTCCTCTCCTGCAACCAATCAGACTGATTACGGTCCACTACTTCATTTACACAAGGTGTACACCAAGTAACCAATGGGAAACCTCTACAGGGTATTTAAATCCCAGAAAATTGTGTCACCGGGCCCTTCAGCCTCATGGGCTGCTCCCACCTTGTGGGGTGTACTTTCATTTTCAACAAATCTCTGCTTTTGTTGCTTCCGTTTTTCCTTGCTTTGTGTGTTTTGTCCAATTCTTTGTTCAAGAACGCCAGGGTGACGTAACAATTCAAACCATGAAAAGGTAACAGAGCCCTTCGCGCGTCTCAACACGTGGTGACACAGCTAATAACCTGTGATGCATACATGGGAACAAATGCATAGAAAAACTTGTCAATGACACGCCAAAGTAAAACCCAAATGAAGCAAGGTGAAAGGATGGGCTGCAGCGCAGGCAAAACTGCACCACGTTACAGACTGCTCGCCTGGGATGGAACGGTGGGGAGGTGCGCAGACGGATGGACAAGCGCCTGGCAAAATGGATTTCTTTTCCTAGACTGCTAATGCTACTAACAGTTCCCTCCTCACAGGGTCGCTATAACGAGGTAACATACAGCACTTAGAAGACGGCCTGACCCAGAATAACACTAATGTTCACATGGCTGCGACTCTCGAACCAAAATCAATAGCCGGTATCTACTGAAACTGCAGCAAGGCGAAACCACGGGAATGGCGCTCCGTTGAGTAGAGCAACGCACAGCACATCACATCGCATCCTCCGTAGCGGGAGGCTCTGGCCTCACCGCAGCGGCACTTCCCGGAAGAGCCCAGGATATTCGGGGACCCGCACCGGACAGGCGGCCCAGGCCCCCTGGCGCCCAGCTGGCCGCCCTGTTGCAGCTGTCATGCCAAGACCTACGCCTAACGGCAGGGATTCCGGCGGTCATCATTTATTCTTGGCGCTAAGCTGCCGCTTCTCTTTTTTATCACCACAGAGTAACGCAGACCCCACCGTTTCCTTCCATTCTGAGCCAACCACTCCAGCAGCCACCGGGACGCCAGGTTATGCTGGGGCTGCACCACCCGGCCCGAGGCTTTTGAAGCCACGCCTGGGCGCGGAGGATGGGCAGGATTTGCCCCGTGAACTCTCGCGCACGCAGGCTCCGCGCGAGGCCCGGGCGCCCGAGCGGCGATTCCCTCCCCTATCATCAGCTCCAGGGTGGTGCCCCCCGGCTGTGGCGCCCAGACCCCGGCCATCCAGCAGCGTATAGACGAGCCCATGTCTGCGGTGTAACTGCACCGCGCTGGGGATCCACCCCCTCCCGCCAGGGTGAGGGCGCCGTCCTCCAGCGTATGCTACGCAGGCGCGCCCCGCCCTCCTGGTCACGTGACCACGCCTACAGCCGAAGAGGATGGGAAAATGCGGCCCTGTTCCTGAACGGGAAGCGGAAGCAGGAAGGCACTGAGAACACCAGCATCTGCCGCCGCCCTGAATCAGCGTTAGCATGTGGAGGCAACCTCAGCCCCCAGTTTCTGAAGAAGGTAATTCAGATTCAGACACAGGAATTATGGTGAGGGTAGAAATGGACTGGAAGGTTCGTTCCCCTTGCCCACCAAGACTCCAGAGCAGGTGGGTTCTTGATGTCTACTCTGCATGAAGCCCTGGGCTTTCCGGCCCTCCCTACTTTTCCTCCGAATTCACAGCACAGCTGAGCCAAAATGTATTCCTGCCAAAACGGGCATTTCCCAAAAGAAAATATTGTTTTAGATTCATTGTTCACAGCCTCTTTTTTTTTTTCGTTCATTTGAAGCAATTTTTTCTTATTATTATACTTTAAGTTTTAGGGTACATGTGCACAATGTGCAGGTTAGTTACATATGTATACATGTGCCATGCTGGTGCGCTGCACCCACTAACTCGTCATCTAGCATTAGGTATATCTCCCAATGCTATCCCTCCCCCCTCCCCCCACCCCACAACAGTCCCTAGAGTGTGATGTTCCCCTTCCTGTGTCCATGTGTTCTCATTGTTCAATTCCCACCTATGAGTGAGAATATGCGGTGTTTGGTTTTTTGTTCTTGTGATAGTTTACTGAGAATGATTTCCAATTTCAACCATGTCCCTACGAAGGACATGAACTCATCGTTTTTTATGGCTGCACAGTATTCCATGGTGTATATGTGCCACATTTTCTTAATCCAATCTGTCATTGTTGGACATTTGGGTTGGTTCCAAGTCTTTGCTATTGTGAATAATGCCGCAATAAACATAACATGTGCGTGTGTCTTTATAGCAGCATGATTTATAATCCTTTGGGTATATACCCAGTAATGGGATGGCTGGGTCAAATGGTATTTCTAGTTCTAGATCCCTGAGGAATCGCCACACTGTCTTCCACAATGGTTGAACTAGTTTACAGTCCCACCAACAGTGTAAAAGTGTTCTTATTTCTCCACATCCTCTCCAGCACCTGTTGTTTCCTGACTTTTGAATGATCGCCATTCTAACTGGTGTGAGATGGTATCTCATTGTGGTTTTGATTTGCATTTCTCTGATGGCCAGTGATGATGAGCATTTTTTCATGTGTTTTTTGGCTGCATAAATGTCTTCTTTTGAGAAGTGTCTGTTCATGTCCTTCGCCCACTTGTTGATGGGGTTGTTTTTTTCTTGTAAATGTGTTTGAGTTCATTGTAGATTCTGGATATTAGCCCTTTGTCAGATGAGTAGGTTGCGAAAATTTTCTCCCATGTTGTAGGTTGCCTGTTCACTCTGATGGTAGTTTCTTTTGCTGTGCAGAAGCTCTTTAGTTTAATTAGATCCCATTTGTCAATTTTGCCTTTGGTTGCCATTGCTTTTTGTGTTTTAGACATGAAGTCCTTGCCCATGCCTATGTCCTGAATGGTAATGCCTAGGTTTTCTTCTAGGGTTTTTATGGTTTTAGGTCTAACGTTTAAGTCTTTAATCCATCTTGAATTGATTTTTGTATAAGGTGCAAGGAAGGGATCCAGTTTCAGCTTTCTACATATGGTTGGCCAGTTTTCCCAGCACCATTTATTAAATAGGGAATCCTTTCCCCATTGCTTGTTTTTCTCAGGTTTGTCAAAGATCAGATAGTTGTAGATATGTGGCGTTATTTCTGAGGCACAGCGTCTTTCTTTCGTCTCCCTTTCCTTTCCTCATCTCTTGCTCTAATTGGAGAATTTGACAACTCTGAACCTCTGACTGTGGATAACCCCAACTCCAGCAAGCCTGGGCAAGAGTGGGACAGTTGCAGCCCCAAGGTAGCCAGACATCTGCGTTTTGCCTAGTAACAGATCATGGAGAGGTCAGACCAAGAAGTGGAAGGAAGTGGCCGGCCTGAGGCCTTTGTTTGGGCCACTCAGGGTTGAATGAAATGATAAAGGTAGCCACGTTGTCTGGAAGCGCTTCAGGTAATAATTATTCTCTAAGGAAAACAGTCATATTTATATCCATAAAATCAGTTTATTAAATTACATAGCAATATACATCCCAAACCTTTTCTCAAAATTGTCATTAGCTTTTTAAATTCATTAAATATTTTCATCTCATTAAAAATGGTTTCTTCCTTTAAAATTTCCCAGAAAGTGTGGCCTCTGTTTTCTGCTACTCAGTTTAAACACATCATCAAGGATAGATAATTAATGTCAGGTGAGCATAAAAGGAGATTATAAACCAGAAATGTATTTTCTGGGAACCAAGTTTCAAGTGACTCAGATAAGTTTTATTAATTTCATGGGTGAAGCCCCTGGATAAAGCTGTGCCTAAATCAGGCTTGTTTACCCTTGGCATTACGTCACCAAACACTGTTTCAGGATACTGGAAGTACATACAGCTTGGGAGGCGTTTGGCCTGAGCCTGTTTTGGCCAAGCCCATCCAGAATGAAAAGTACAAAAGAAGGCTAGTGTGTGTGCAAAGCAGCATGGCTTATTTTGAGGTCCTGTTAGTTGTGGGCCAACAAAACAGTGGCAGGATTTGAAGGAAGAAATGTATTGCAATAGTCCATATCCTTCGAACCACAAAGGGAGACTGAGGAAATGCTGGCTTTAGGCCAAAAAACCCTGGCTCAAAACAGCTTCCTCCAGTGGCTCAGAGGCAGACCACATTCATCAAGTCAAGGACCTTTTCCTGCTACCACCTTGCGGAGAGGGGCCTTCACCAGCCCACCCTGCACATGGGTTTCTGCTGTTCAGAACCTACCCAGTAACAACAGGAGCAAACATACATGTTTCCCCCTCATGTAACTTTGCATTTAAATATATTCTGGGAAACTGCTGGGCACAGTGGCTCACACCTGTAATCTCAGCACTTTGGGAGGCCAAGACAGGAGGATCACTTGAGTCTAGGAGTTCAAGACCAGCCTGGGCAACACAGGGAGACCCTGTCTACAAAAAATTTAAAAATTAGCTGAGTGTGGTGGCACTCACCTGTACCCACCTGTAGTCTCAGCTACTCAGGAGGCTGAGGGGAGGGATCGCTTGAGCCAGGGAGGTTGAGGCTGCCGTGAGCTGTGATCCTGCCAGTGCGCTCAGCCTGCGTGACACAGTTTGGAAAACTGTCTCTCTCTATGTATGTATCTGTTCAGGGAAATGGCAGCGTGAGATTTTATGGCAGTTCTTGAGACTTCAGAAACACTTCGGCACCAGCCAAATCCCCCCATGAGAGCAAGGAACACTTTTCCAGTTGCTTAAAAAATTTAAAGTTATAATGAAAAATGTTGTAAAAAGAACTAGAGGCTGAGCGCAGTGGCTCACACCTGTAATCCCAGCACTTTGGGAGGCCAAGGCAGGTGGATCATGAGGTCAGGAGTTCAAGTCCAGCCTGGCCAAGATGGTGAAACCCCGTCTCTACTAAAAATACAAAAATTAGCCGGGCGCGGTGGCAGTCACCTGTAATCCCAACTACTCGGGAGGCTGAGGCAGGAGAGTCGCTTGAACCTGGGAGGTGGAGGTTGCAGTGAGCTGAGATCACTCCAGCCTGGGTGACAGACTGAGACTCCGTCTCAGAAACAAAACCAAAAAACTACAGAATAGAGAAGGGGTGGAGGGAAGTCATGCATTTCCAGTGGCTAGCACTTTGCGCTCTGCCTTGGCGAGTATCTGCAAACTTCCTGACCATCGAGTGTGCTTGCAGCCATCCTGGATGTCAACTGGCCACAGACCCTTTGCTATGGGGAGTCCCTGGCTACATCCATTAGCAAGTCAGAGGTTTCCTTTTGTCCCCATGATGCCACTCTTCAGCAAGCTCAAACTGCTGTCACAATTGTTTTACTGTACCTAAAAAGGAACAGATAAGGCAAGAGCCGCAGTCAATGTTTTCTGTGAAATGGTCTTGGCAAATAGCATTAAGAAATCTTGTTGAATTTCAAAGAAAAGGTCTGATTAGAGGTGCCTGTTGGAAGCAGAAGCCTCAAGAAATGAGGAAGGAAAGTTAATTTGAGGGTCTGTTTCATTTCTGATACAGAATAATCACAAAAACAAGTATATGCCGTTGGCTGTAGCTCCCCTTAGGATTTGGATAACCAGCTGGATTTCCAGATGGCCACTCCCGTTTTCTATGCTTCCCTCCTCCGGGCTATATCCTGCAGAGCTTCAGCGGGAAGTTCTCCGTGATGAGGTGGTCAGGGTGAAGAAGCACCACGATGTTAACCTCAAATTCTGAGAAGAGAAGAGAGGGTGGGTTTATGCTCACTGTTACCAAGCAGCGAAACCACACGCCACCACCACTGCAGTCGCAGGAAGCTCTAACGGCGAAGGAGCACCCGGTGCGGGTGGGTTTCATTGCTGTCCCCTCAGCGCCACCCTGACCTTTCAGCCAAACCAGTGGAGATGACTATGCTGATGTCTGACTACCTCTGTCAACTTTCTCTAAGTGAATTTTTGTCCTCTCATCTTGGAACATGAGTGATCAGGCTTCACCAACTACACTTTCCCTGTCCCTTTGCTTTCCTAAAAAGGATATTCTAGAACCCTTTCAATTCATTGGTATTCCTTTGCCTTATTTTTACATTTCCTACGGTTCTTAATGAAATAGCAGACTGTGAACCAGCGCATAGCTGTCTGGGCCCATGTCCCCAATCCCCAGGTGAGAAACAGTCTTCAGAAGCAACAATTTCATTGTTGCTCCATTGGATACTATTCATCCATCACCTTTCAGCAAACAGGATTCCTTCTCCACCAACTCTTCAGCTGATATGGGTGAGCCTTGTTGATCATAACAAAAGGGATGTGTGTGAAGAGGAAGCACCTGACGACAAACAAGCACCATGTCCTTCCCCAGTGTGACGAGGGGTGGGAAGGGCACCGTGTGGGCAGAGGGCACCCTGTGCTGAGCCCCACACTGTGGCAGCTCAGCTGTGGAAGGGGCCTTGGAGTCAGTGCCCACCTGTGGCTGGGGTCTGCAGGACAACATCCCCGTGTGGGAGTGTCCACCTCCGCCCAAACATCAGCCACGAGAAGAGTCGGCCACCAGCAGTGACCGGCCTGTCCTTCCTCACTTTATTGTCACTACATTAGAGCCCTCTGGGCACTTCCTGCCACCACTCCCTTCAATGGGTTCTCCACCCCTCTTGTTGTGCCCCCCAGAAGAGTGGAGGGTGTGGCTGGAGTGGACAGAGAGGGATGCCCAGCAGGCAAGATAGGGAGCTGGCGGGGGCTTTCCTTTACAGCAGGAAAACAGCTGCACTGGAGCCGCCATGATAACCCAGGCGCTGTTTAGAGTCCGAGTGAGTTCCAGTCTCGGGCCTGACCGTGCATTTGAGGTCACTTGCACAGAATTGGAGGGGAACACACAGAGGTGCTGCTCTTGATGTGGATGCAGTGCTCACTCCTGACTTCCAACCTAGAGGTCCCCGAGCCTTTCTGAATCACGGTCCCCTGCTACTGAGAAGGCTCGGTCCCTTCCTTCTGGGTCTCTCTGTTCTACTTCTTCGTAGTGTGGAGTGATCTCCCAATTAACATGATTCTTATTAAGATGGAGGTCCCATTACAATATTTATAGGAAGAGTTAAAAACATGGAAATGTTCATGATACAATGTTAAGGGGAAAAGGCAGAATATAAAAGGGTGTCTGTGACCTGATTCAGATCCCATGGTTAAAATATGAACACACAGTTTCATGGAAACTCACTAGAGGCATCTAGGCCGCGGGGCTCAAGGCCTTCCTGCTGCTGAGCGCTCACTCTGGGGTTTTCACGGGTCCTGGACCTTCACACAGAGCCACTTTGTCAGTATCAACACCACCCCCCACTCCTGTGGTGCTCACTCACGGGAGTTTTCTTCACGGAGCTCAGCGTCACCTGCCCATGTCTACACAGAGCTCAGCGTCACCTGCCCATGTCTACACGGAGCTCAGCGTCACCTGCCCATGTCTTCACGGAGCTCAGCGTCACCTGCCCATGTCTACACGGAGCTCAGCGTCACCTGCCCATGTCTACACGGAGCTCAGCGTCACCTGCCCATGTCTACACGGAGCTCAGCGTCACCTGTCCATGTCTGCACAGAGCTCAGCGTCACCTGCCCATGTCTTCACGGAGCTCAGCGTCACCTGCCCATGTCTACACGGAGCTCAGCGTCACCTGCCCATGTCTAATCTACACTGATGTGGGTCTGTGTGTTTCCCCATGTGACAGTGGAAGTCCCACAAGCATCAGGACTGCTTGTGGGTGTGTCCCCTGTGCGACACAGTAGCTCCTTAACAAGGTTTTGTTGAGCAGCCGAAGGGCAGCAGGCTCTGAGCTGTATGGCCTGTGGCAGGCCCTGGCACTGAGGGACCAAAGGGCGGCAGGCTCTGAGCTATGTGACCCACAGCAGGCCCTGGCGCTGAGTGGCCCTTCCCATGGGCCCATGAGGTCTGGAGGCGAGTGCCACTTACCCACTTTGAAGTTGGTGGTCTCCAGTGTAGGGCAGGTGAACAGCCTAGGGAAGACCATGTAGATGGGGACAGAGAGGCCCCTGCACACATCCCCGTCGGCGATCTGAATGTTCTGAATCTCCGTGGCGTCGCGGGCATAGCCTTCTGCACACCCTGCGGGAGGGAGGCCACATCACGCGGTCAGGGCCAGCAGAGGCTGCGGGTCCACATCCGCACCGGCACCACCCCCCGTCTGCTCCGAGAATCCTCCAGGGTCCCCTCCCCTCACTTTCCTTAGACACGCGGCTACTGCTAAGGCACAGCCACGCTCTTACTTTTGCTTCCCCGACATCCTCTCTCTTTTTAGACTCAGGGTCATGGTCTGCTCTGTTGCCCAGGCTGGAGTGCAGTGGTGCGATCTCAGCTCACTGCAGCCTCAAACCACCCTCCCACCTCAGCCTCCTGAGTAGCTGGGATTACAGGGGTGCGCCACTGTGCCCAGCCCCCCAGCATCCTCTTAACCATGGAACGTGAGGGTGGCAGTCGAGGGGGACAGGCAAGCGCAAGGCCTGGTGGCACGGCCCTCACCGCATGTCTCCACGCGCACCAGCTGCAGCTCCACGCTTCTGATGGCGGCTTCCGAGCTCTCCACCACCAGCTCTCCCGTTAGCGGCTGTGTGATGACACAGTTTGTTGAGTTGAGATGTCCTCGAAGGAGAAATTTGGGAAGCAAAGCTCTCTAAAACAAAATGAAAACAAATACATCAGAATGCAGGCAAGGGGGGAAAGTGCTCCATACTTTGGTGCAAATAAAACCTGGAGGCGAAGTTGGATAGTGGTTATACAGTCCACCGGGACCGTCTCACAAAATGGGAAGAAAGGAGCGAAGTACTGACGTCTTGGACATTAGCCGGCTGAATTATTCAACAA
Source organism: Gorilla gorilla gorilla (assembly GCF_029281585.2). Classification (NCBI taxonomy): domain Eukaryota; kingdom Metazoa; phylum Chordata; class Mammalia; order Primates; family Hominidae; genus Gorilla; species Gorilla gorilla. Next base: position 39,122,940 of record NC_073246.2, read on the forward strand.
CGCTCTACATATGGCACCTGACTGACACTCTGTGTACAGGGAATGCCTCAGAGAACCATCCTAATTGCCTAGTCTCAGAGCTAGAAAGCTCCTTCTTACCAAGGAATAAGACACAAAAAAGTCTGAGGGAGTCGCCGTGGTGTTCAAGACAACCTGACACACACACAGTTAAAAAAAAAAATCCTGGCCAGGCACAGTGGCTCAAGCCTGTAATCCCAGGGCTTTGGGAGGCAAAGGCAGGAGGATCACTTGAGGCCAGGAGTTCAAGAACAGCCTGTGTAACACAGCAAGACCCCATCTCTAAAAAATGTTTTAAAAATTAGCTGGGCAGGCTGGTGCATACCTGTAGTCTCAGTTACATGGGAGGCAGAGGCAGGAGGATTGCTTGAGCCCAGGAGCTTGAGGCTCCAGTGAGCAATGATTACACCAGTGCACTCCAGTCTGGGTGACAAGAATGAGATGCTGTCTCTTAAAAAAAAACATTCAAAGATGTTCCCAATTGTACAATTTTTAAAACCCAAGACATTTATTTTATTTCACGGAAATTTAAAGAAAACTAGTTTCTTTGACGCTTGATGAGAAGCCTACAAACCTTTACTCTGCAGACAGGACACTGGCCAGGAAGGACTGATGATGGTCTAGAGCAGGGGTGTCCACTCTTTTGGCTTCCCTGGGCCACGTTGGAAGAAGAAGAATTGTCTTGGGTCACACATAAAATATATTAACACTAATGATAGCTGATGAGTTAAAAAAAAATCACAGAAACAAAATCTCATGTTTTAAGAAGGTTTATGAATTTGTGTTGGGTCACATTCAAAGCCATCCTGGCCTGTGGGCTGTGGGTTGAATGGGCTTGGTCTAGACAGAGACGGTTTTTCTAGGAATCTTTACCTCTGGCTGGATCCCAGTTACTGAAAGGATCAGATATTGGCATACTACTGTCCAACAGAAACATAATGCAAGCTGCGAGTGGAAGCCACATATATAATTTGGAATTTTCTAGTAGCCACATTAAAAAAGAAGGTAAAATTAACGAATATATCAAAAGTGCTATCACTTCCACATATAATCAATATCAAAAATATGAATGATGTTTTACATTCTCCTTTTCATCCTGAGTCTTTGAAATCTGGTCAGTATTTACACATCCACCTCAGCTACTTGGTCCAGCCATGTGCCCAGGGTCAATGGTGATGTGTGGCTGGTGGCCACCTGACCAGGCAGTGAAGCTCTGGACCTGAAAAGCCCGGGGCTCTGGACCTGGCAGTCCCCAAAGGTACAGACCTCTGAAAAAGTCTGCATTCAAGATGGAGCTTTTATTTATTTGTTTTTATTATAAACATTTTTAGAGACAGGGTCTTGCTCTGTTGCCCAGGCTGAAGTACATGGCTCACTGCAGCCTCACCTCCTGGGCTCAGGCAATCCTTTTGCCTAAGCCTCCCTAGTAGCTGGGACTACAATCACATGCCACCACACCCAGCTAATTTTTACATTTTTCTTTTGTAGAGACAGGTTCTGTGTTGCCCACGCTGGTCTTGAACTCCTGACCTTAAGTGATCCTCCTGCCTTGGCCTCCCAAAGTGGTGGGATTCCAGGCATGATCTACTGTGCCTGGCCAAGACAGAGTTTTAAAAATAACTAAGAGAAGCTATTTGTGTAGAAAAACAAAAAGCAGTAGCAGTACACATTAAAATTCTTTTAGGCGACTAATGAAAAAGGATAGCTTTCAACATTCAGCTCAAGAAACTGACTAAACAATCATTTTCCCTCTCCTCCCACTGACATGATTTTAACATATACAAATAAAATAAACCTATACTATTTTGCGTCTGAGCTCCAGCCTAGTAGTTCCTATAAAGCTATCTTATATCCTTCCAATAAATCTCTTTTCTACTTAAAAATCTACAAGATTTTCTACAATACATCTCTTTTCTACTTAAAAAGCAAAACAACCACCAGTGGCATTTTGTGAATAAGCAATTTTATTTTATTTGCTTTATGTGTTATTTTCTTATTTTCCAACAATAAACCTGAATGGTTCTGCGGAAAGAAAAGTTCTTCGTGTTTACAAATAAACCTATACCTAGAAAAGCCACAAGGAACACCCCGTGGGGACCACCCCAGTGAAGTGTTTCTGTCCGGCAGAAAGTGGACAGACAATCCGGCTCCCGGGAGTTCAGGGCACCCGTCCTCCAGGTGGCAGGGGGAGCGGTGAGAGCGGGTGTGCTCGCAGGGCGTGTGGTCAGCCTGCCATCGGGCGGGGGCCTGCGAAGGGCAGTAGGCAGGTATCACAGGTGAGCTCACCAGATGGGGGAAGCTGCCACAGACTGGCACCACAGCTTCCTGCAAAGGGGATCTCCCACCCGGAAAAGCAGACTCAGGGCAAGGTAGGACAAGTGTCCCACGTCATTCACAGCCACAATGCAGACAGCGAGCCTCTGGACTCAGGAGACAAGCTGCCTACAAACACCCCGGCCACGTGCCACACCCAGGGCAGAGCGCCTCTGATGAGCACGTGCTGAGGACCAGGAGAACAGGTTCTCACCTGGGCTAAGGATACAGCCTCTACAACACCATCACACACATTAGATCCTCATTTGTAAATGTAAACTGACAACCAAGGATCAATACACATTTAAGGAAAACAAAAGCAAGAAAAAGACACACACACTCAACAAACAGAACCAACCCCTGAGAAACAGAATCAATACAGGAAACGGAGATGAAAGGCCACTGCGTCCGTAATGGAAGCAGCAGCTATCCCGAAGAAGAAACGGTGTCTAGAAATGAATCACATTACTGCTGAGGTCAGCGCTTCTGCAGACAGGCTACAGAGGTGGGAGACGGGAGTCTGAGTGGCCCACTGGGGTCGCGTGCCCTCAGAGCCCGGAGAAGGGAGACGTGCAGAACAGACAGAGGAGTGGCCTTTCCTCCCTCACCTGTCTGAAAGGCTCCCCACGACACATGTCCAGCCTCTGAGGGATGAGGCCAATGACATCCCAGGGCCCAGGCCTCCCAGCTTGTCCTTCACTTGATCCTAGTCAGTGTGGTCCAGACAGCAGAATAAAGAATTAGAGGAAGGATGAAAAGTTACATCCAGGAAGATCTACAGGACTCCACTGTTTAGGAGAAATGCACGGCAGTGGATGAGAGGGCAAGATCAGGGAGGCCGGGGCCAGGCAGAGTTTTGGACGGGCCCAAGTTCACCGTGCAGCTCGAGGGACCAGCTGAGGCTCCACCAGCGGCTGCCACTGACAGCCAGACAGCCCTGTCCTGACGCAGGAGGCGGGGCAGCTGGGCTGGCACTGCCCAGGCGTCTGTGCCTCACTGTACCTGCCTTGGCCGTGAGGCGTCCACCACGGAGGGCACTGCGGAATCTTTGAAAAGCACGTTGCTGCCCGGCCTCTGTCAGGTGGGAATGCTGGGGAAGAAACTGCAAACTAAACATCCATGGAGGACGACAACAGGCCAGGGGGCTGGGAGCAGGCCCCGGCTAACCATGAGAAATGAAGGGACGTGGCCGTGTCATGGGCAGCGGGGGGTCTTGGGGGCCCATGATGCAGTAAAACTGAGGGAAAATGGTGAGATTAATAGACATGGACCCTCCCTGAGGAACTTTTCAAAAGCAGTCCTCTTCTAAGCTGCTTTACTGAGCTTAAAAAGGAAATCAAATGGAAAATACTGAGTAATTTGGGTACAAACAATCAGAAATCTCTGCTGGCTGATGACGTGATTTCCAAATGAAGACCACTCAGGCAATAGCTAGTCCGTGGGGTCTGGCTGCTGGGAAGATACCCACAGCATTCGCCTGTGCAGGACGTCTTACCTCTTTGACGTTCTGTAAGGTTTCAGGTGTAATCGTGAAGTCCACGGGACTGGGAGTAAACTTCCCCTTCTGAGGCTAAAACGAGAGGTGAAACCGAAATCAGTAGGTGAAGGCCAAGAGTTCTGCAGGTCAAATAGCTTTTCCCTTTCAAAAATAAACCAACGGCAGCCTGGCGATGCAGGAAGGACGGGGAACTAAGAGGCGCAAGCCTGGGTCCTGAACACAGTTCTGTCAAATTTCCCCATCTTGCTGAAACTCAGTTTCCTCATCTGTAAAATGAGGGGAGAGATGTCTTAATCTCCAACGTGCCTTTCAGATTCAGAATTTTAAAATCAGATCTAAGAAACAGAACAGTGTTATTGGCAAGTACTTATTTGAAACCTCTCAGCACAGTGACCCTCCAAAGGGCTCTTCACACCTCCCAGATGGTCCCACTTCACAGACGAGGAAAGTGGGGCAGAGACCTCAGTGACCTGCTCAGCTCAGTGGTAGAGCTGGGAGGCTGAGCATCAAACCCAGGAGGTCAGGTTGCTATTAGCCTCTGAGCTATAGAGCTGTCTACCTGAAGAATCGTACTTTAAACGTTACCAAAACAGCAGTAACAGTGATCACCTCCATGTTACATAATTTCAGAATCTATAGATACAGCCGAGCTTCATGAGAGCCTGCCTGGCATTTTTTATCCAGGGGCTGGGATGCAAAGGGCCAGTCTACCACCCAGACAGCCAGGGAGAGGAAAGGTCCTGCCCGAGGTGCCGACGTGGAGTCCCTCTGGCCCGCGGCCTCAGCTGGGGGACTCTGGGCCCAGGACAATGATGCACACGTGATGCGCATGCCACTGACTGTCTCTGACCCAGGAGTCTTGTATCTTCTGCCAGCACCCGTGAAACAGTAAGAGGCTAAATGATGAGCTTGTAAATAGGGTAAACTCTCAGACCCCATGGGAGATTCCTATCATTAAGCACCAGAGTCCCCGAGTGAAGCTTACAGCGGAGTGAACGATAAATTCACAGGTCTTTGTCAAGTCCTTGGCCAACAGAGACCGCTTCATGTCACAGCGCAGCGTATACTAAAGGGGAGAGTTGGAGGAAAAAAGTTCATTTTAGTGGGATTTGCTTTCATCTTGGAATTATATTCAAAGAGACAAGTCAGTCAACATATTTTAGGGAAATGTGCAATCAGTGCATTATAGAAAATTAACATACATAATATAATACATAATAGGATAGTTAATGTTCAAAATAAAGGCATTTCTGTTTTAAAAATGAACCACTTTAAGGTTATTCTTCAATCTGTTTGCACAGCTGTCCTGCAGTTGGACCCACTGGCAAACAGGTGCACGGTCCCACCTGTAGCAGGGAGCAGGCTGGCGAGACAGAAAGGGCAGTGCGCTCAGGAGCAGAGGCCAGGCCAGATCCCGTTGTTGTCTGCCTCACTGTGCGAGCCCAGACAGATAACACAACTTGTCTGAGCTTCTGCTTCCCTTCTGTAGAATGGGGCTCTTAAGACCCACCTGCAGCGAGACTCCAATGAGATCATGTGTGACAAGCACTCAGCACAGGGCTGGCACACAGCAATGCTGGAAAACAGCAGCTACTTTGTAAGCGGGATTAGAAAATCCATGCAGTGAGGACTGCAACCCTGGGACAGCACCCAGCATGTCACAACCCCTCCTCGCTGGGCACCTGCTCTGAGTGCATAGCACTGCCCTGGGTACCAGAGCCAAGCTCAAGATCACACCTGGTCCTCAGGGAACTTCTAGTTTACTGAATATGCAGTAACCCACACATCCATCAACCAACTTCCACAAGGGTCAACTCATGGCCAATCTTATTTATCGAGACATCTGAGGTCTCTCTCCATCTGCCAACACACAGATGTAGCCTGCACCTCAAAGAAAAAGTGGGTTGGAAAACAATGTAGCATCGCACTTGCACACTTGCTTTTTTAATGTGGCAGAGCCGCATTCCATTTCTCTGCTGTCCCTAGGTTAGTTTTCTGAGCTGGTTGCTACCATGGTGCCTACTGCAAGGTGAGCTCTGTTCCCTTAAGGGGAGCTCCACTGCAGAGCTGGTATTGAGCTTAAAGCAGGCTTTGAACGGGGACTGTTGCTTCAAATCCCTGTCCGTGAGCTGAGAGACTATTTAAAAATGTAATTCTACAGCAGGACCACTGTTGTAATGCCAGTCTTTAAAAAAAAAAAAAAATCACATAATCCACGTTTAATAAAGTTAGTTGTTTTAATCGTCCAGGAAAAACTTCAGAATTACGTCAAAAATAATTTTCATAACTGGGACTCTATGCATAACTGAATCTTCCAAGAAGCTATATTCATATGAACAACCTGTCCGCATGAAATAAGAAGTTACTATATATATTTAAGGTACTACTGGGAGAGTAAAACATTGTTTAAAAGAATCATCCTTGTCTGCAAGGATCTTTATGTAGAATATATATACAATATATATATTCTTTTTTTGTTTTTTAATATGGAGTCTCACTCTGTCGCCCAGGCTGAAGTGCAGTGGCGTGATCTTGGTTCACTGCAACCTCCACCTCCTGGTTTCAAGTGATTCTCTTGCCTCAGCCTCCTGAGTAGCTGGGATTACAGGGGCGCGCCACCATGGCTGGCTAATTTTTTTTTTTTTTTTTGAGATGGAGTTTCACTCCTGTTGCTCAGGCTGGAGTGCAATGGCGTGATCTCGGCTCACTGCAAACTCTGCCTCCTGGGTTCAAGCAATTCTCCTGCCTCAGCCTCCCGAGTAGCTGAGATTACAGGCATCCACCACCATGCCCGGCTAATTTTTGTATTTTAGTAGAGATGGGGTTTCACCATGTTAGTCAGGCTGGTCTTGACCTCAGGTGATCCACATGCCTTGGCCTTCCAAAGTGCTGGGATTACAGGTGTGAGCCACCGTGCCTGGCCTAATTTTTGTATTTTTAGTAGAGACGGGGTTTCACCATGTTGGCCAGGCTGGTCTTGAACTCCTGACCTTAGGTGATCTGCCCACCTCCGCCTCCCAAACTGCTGGGATTACAGGCGTGAGCTACGGTGCCCAGCCCTGTCCATAGTTTTAAAGTAGACTCCTATAAAAGGAATTTTTAACTTTGAAAAGGGATGACTAGGATCTCTAGAAATGAGTGCTGAATATACAATTTCAACAGACATGTTTTATGTGATAGGATAAACGCTTGCTAGCACAGCTACAAGAGTAAAGCAAGAGTAGAACAAACCTAGTAAAACTTGCCTACAATTTAAATTATTGTAAAAAGAAGAAGTAGATGCACAAAGGGCAACTACGGAAGACTCTGATGATCGTATGAAGTATCTAGTAACAAAGACAAACATGAACGCAACATGACTGAGAAGAATGTCAAGCTCTTCATCTAAAAAATGACAAGCAAACCAAGCCTCTGGAAGTCAGGAATATAATACTGGCATTTTATACATATACATATATATGTGTATATGTGTATATATATATATATATTTTTTTTTAATTAAAAAATTTTTTTCTTAAGAGATGAGGTATTGCTATATTGCCCAGGCTGGACTTGAACTTCTGGGCTCAAGTGATTCTCCTACCTCAGCCTCCCAAGTGGCTGGGTTTACAGGTGCATGCCGCTGCACCCAGCACGTCTATCTTTTAAATCCTCTATTCTGATTTATGATTTTTACCGTTTTAGATTGTTACAACACAATCCAATTTATAAATGAAAAATTTCTTGGCACATAATTTAAGATGATATTAGGGTTTAGCAACAAAAGTTTCTATCCAAAGAAATGTGCCTATGTTAACCTTTAGAGTAAGTGCGGTAAGCAGTGCGGGCCGAGGAGTGCTGGTCTGGACCTGCAGGCTGAGGCTGGCCTGTGTGACCACAGGAAGTCACTGCCGTCTCTGGGCGGCACTTGCCCTACTATAAAACTGTAAGAAAAAGACCTGCCAAATAATGGCATGAATGAATGAATGGATAGATGGATGATGACAGATTTAAAAAAACATAATCTTAGTTTCTCTTAAATTTATTTTCTCAAAAGAAGACAAATTTCGATATGAATCAAGAATTAATCAATACTTGAGAATTTTTACAAATTCTGATAGGTGTGCAAATGTTAACTGTAATTATAGAGACAAACGTCCTTAGTTTTTGGAGATGCGCAATGAGGTCTTTTGAGATGAAGTATCAAGACTCTGAAACTAACTTTAAAATGATTTAGAAAAAAATCTAAATTTTTAGGTGAACAAAGATGGCAAAATACTATTAAGTGCTGAATGACAATAAGTGTGATAAAGTCATGGAAATCAGAGGTTAAGCTAAGAAATCTCTTCATTGTTAGAAATCAGTGAGATAGTTGGGGAGGTACTGAATTCCAAATTGTAGTATTCTGAGGTTAACCCTCAAATGGTAAAATCTGATGATGAAAAGACGAGGGTAGGGGCAATTATTCCCTTTACTAAGGAACTGACCACCTGTTAACTCTCCTACTATATTTTAAGTAGCCTCCAATTTACACACAGCTCTGCAGCAACAGAAGCACACAAGCTTTTTGTTTTGTTTTCTTTCGTAGAGATGAGATCTTGCTTTGTTGCCCAGGCTGGTCTTGAACTCCTGGGTTCAAGCATTCCTCCTGCCATGGCCTCCCAAAGTGCAGGGATGACAAGCGTGAGCCACTGTGCCTGGCCAGCACACACGTTTTCTATGTATATCTGAACATCTGTCTTGGCAACATGTGGAAAAGGATGGGGTTTCCAATTTGACTTTAAACAAATTCATCTTCTTTTGGTAAGTCTTGATGAACGCAGGAGTTAACAAATATGATCACTGAAAACGTGATCTTATTCCAGTTTCTAATGAACATATTCTTGTATTTTTAAATCAACCATATTAAAGAACTACCGTGTGGATAAAGCAAGTCAATACTGATTCTGGGTAGATAATAAAAATAATTTTCAAAATCAAATGTTCAAGATATCTTCAGTATTGCCAAAAAGGCATTTTTCATTCAGTTTCTTTCAGGGTGGAAACAGTCCCAACCTAGAAAGCTGATCAGAAGACTCCCACCCACATACCAGCAACTGGTATCTGCATGGCTACGTACGCAGCTTCCTCTGAATCCAGGTGCTACTCAGTCATCACTGCTGCTTCCTTGGGGCTGTCCAAAGCCTTTGGTGCTAACAATAAAGGACTAGAAACACTTCTTTTCTTCACAGAAGATGTACATCATACTACATGTGTTTACTCTGGACAGATCTCTTAGGCAATTCATAAAACTCCCATACAGATGAATCTTTAAACACTCACAGGGGTTTGGGAGGCTTTTATTTTAAAGGTTCTATTATTTTCAGCAGGATAATGTATCTACTAAGACCAAATTATTGACCAAAACTTAATAAATCAAAAAAATTCCTGACTTTCATCCCTCTTGCATATAAGACTGAAGAGTTTTGTCTCATCCAGCAAGGGAAGTGCTGCGAGGCTGCTATCACAAAAGTATCTTTCTTTCTGCTGCATAAAGGAAAGGCTCTCTCACCCCGTGTGGACTCCACACTGCTCCTGAGACAACAACAGCAGACTGTCAAAGACGTCCCTTAACCAGTAGCGGTAGACAGGAAGTCATAATCCACTTCCCCTCATTGACAAGGTTTGTTCAATAAACAACACCAGCCTATGTCAAAGTAGTAGCCTTTGGGTGTTAAACAAAGAGATACTTGTAAGTATAAAATAGACAAGTTAATGCTAGTGCCAGAAAGAAGTTAGGGCATATCTGTTACCAGACAATAAAAGCATCCCTTACAATGTGAGGTGGCCTGAAAAGAGCCCAGAAGAAACAGAGGGAAAAGAAGTTACAGCACGAGTGCCTTGAGGCTCCTATCAGAAATAACGGCCATACGTCAAATGCATTTATCAGGGAAATGAGAAATTAACGTCGAATATACATGTGAGGTCTCAGCAATAAACACAGTATTAAATTCTTGGGCCCGTCTACTAACGTTGAGAGAAAGACCACACCGTTTTTCAGAAGAAAACTTGTGAAGTCAGTCGCGTGGGACTAGGAAGCTCTCACCTGAATGTTGACAAACACGCCATGATACGTCTCATACAGAACTTTGTTACCCTTCACGTGCAGAGGAAATTCAAAAGGGATTTCTGTTTTGCCGCTGGGAAATTTCCCTGGCTTCACCATTTCTATGGTGCTGTTGATAATCTGGATAGGCTGTAAACAAAAATCAGTTCAGTCCATCAGCACGCACTTGGAGATGTCCTTCCCAATTACTAATAACCTTCTGAAGGACACAGCACCCCAACCCCCTGGAGGCCACCATCCTGCTGTCTTGGGCAGCTCTGCGCTGGGTCTGGAGATGAACAGTGACTTGGCTCTGCTTTTTAAGACTCTGGCACAATAATGATTCATTTACAACATGAGACACATAGGTGCTTCAGACACATGGGAACTGAACTGATATATCCCTCTCTCCTCCCCAGGTATCTCATTTAACTGTTTTAACAACCCCGATCTTCAGGATCAAGAAGCAGAACCAGCACAGTGAGGCTGCCTGGCTAACAGGGTTGACGTGTGAACCCACGGCTCCCCTCACCGAGCCCCGTGCTCTTCTGGGCAGCGCTGCCTCTGCTCCTGACAGCCCACCAGCTTCCTCGGAGCCTTCCTGCTGCAGCCGCTCAGGGAGAGCAGGCCTTTCCTCCAGCCCTGTGGCCTGCACAGACCTCCTCAGCTGGGCCTCCAAGGAGGAGCAGGAGGGTACTGACATTTGGAACCTGCCTTCAAGGCACGTATTCATGCTTTTTAAGCATTTATAGTTTAACGTCAGTGGCTCTCAGAAGACCCATGACTTAGGAAGTGAATCTCTTAAGTACTAATGGATTAAAATAAAGTTGTAGAAAACACAGGAAGCCCCTAAATCTGAACGCTGTGAATGCACCTTTCTCTGTCTTCACTCTTTTCCCCGCAAAACTTAAAGCGTTAATATGTCCTTCAGGAAAAGGCAACTATAAGAATAGAGAAAGAGTTTACATTCTGGAACACAAAACTCTACCCTAAATGACAAAAACAACAGTTACTTGCTCTATTTTCATCTTACCTTAGTGTCAAATCAACAGTAGCATAGACACAGCTAATAAAATAACAGTTTTGATTTCGGAAGGCATGTAACATAAGCCACAGGCACAACTTCTCAGAAGAGCTGTGATCTTTTTTTTTTTTTGGAGATAGAGTTTTGCTCTTATTGCCTCAACTAGAGTGCAATGGCGCCATCTCAGCTCACTGCAACCTCCGCCTCCTGGGTTCAAGCGATTCTCCTGCCTTAGCCTCCCAAGTAGCTGGGGCACACGCCATCACACCCCGCTAATTCTTTGTGTTTTTAATAGAAACGGGGTTTTACCATGTTAGCCAGGCTGGTCTCAAACTCCTGACCTCAGGTGATCTGTCTGCCTCAGCCTCCCAAAGTGCTGGGATTACAGGCGTGAGCCACTGCACCCGGCTGTGATCTTTTTAATGGCTGAAATTAATACATTTATAGTTCTCCTAATCCTATTTATCAAATGGGAATAAATATAAGCAGACTTTCAATAACAGGATATACTTAGAAACAAAGTATCTCCATTTTCGCAGGTTGATTAGTAAATATCAGAAGTGTAACTACCACCATCCCTTGCAAAATAACAACAGATAACAATAAAGGCACACAGCAAGTGAAACCCACCATAAACATGTCTTGTTTTAAGAGACATGGTGTCTTGCTCTGTTGCTGAGGCTGGAGTAGAGTGCTGTGATCATAGCTCACTGCAGCCTTGAATTCCTGGGCTCAAGGGATCCTCCTGCCTCAGCCTCCTGAGTACCTGGGACTACAGGCACGCACCACCACACCCGGCTAATTTTTAAAGTTTATTTATAGAGATGGGGTCTTGCTATGTTGCCCAGGCTACTCTCAAACTCCTGGGCTCAAGCGATCCTCCCGCCTTGGCCTCCCAAATTACTGAGATTACAGGCCTGAGCCACTGCGCCCGGCCCTGAGCCACTGCGCCCAGCCCAACATTTCAATATTGAACTAAAAACTTGCAATCTAAGCATTCTTTCTTACCTTAACAGAATTATAAAAAGCTTCAAACACACCCACACTTTTGGCACTGAGCTGGAGGTTTACAGTTCCTTCCATGGTCAAAGACACTCCCTGGTGTTGGACTGAATCCTTACTCGATATGACCACCACGCCAGAGAGCACTTCCTGGGAGAGAAAAGACAGCCACCAATCAAATTAGCATGCTTCCTCCATTCTACCTTGTTTATTAGCAAAAGTAGGTCTCCTTCATCATCAATTTGTTTAAAGATCCAGACATTCACTGAGACACCTGGATACCAGGGTGGAGAAGGCCCAGGTCCTGGTAGGGGACAGATGCCCACTGATAATGACGTGGCAGCCTGGACACACCTGACGGGGAGCACCAGGGTGTGGGGATGAGAAACCTCGTCCCATCACTGCCTCTCAGACATGTCTTCATTCCTGGTTGGGGAATCTCAACAGATGTCTGAATTCAAGAGTGCAAAGAGAAGGGCCAGGGCAAATGTAAGTTCCCAGTGATATCACACATGGGCATGGATGAGGTCCCTTCAAAAGGAACAGAAGAAAATAAAACTCTGTTCGTTAGGCTCTTTCTCAATAGCGCTGACTAAAATCACAGCACAACTGCAAATGCATGAGTAATTTAACACAATGGTTAGCCTGGTGTCCCTTCTGCCCAGAAATGCCTACTGTGAGCAAGATTGGAGGTTATCGGTGCCACCCACGAGGCAGCAGCATGCCACTTTCCAGAAGGACTGCCCTGTCCCTGTGGTTCCTGCTCACACCAGGAGGCATCGGCGCCTCCATTCCCTTGGTTCACACATCATTGAGAGACTTCACAACAGATCATCTGTGCATTTATCTGAAGATAATTACTGAGTAATAGATTACGGATAGTAACTACATTCGCTATTGGAGAGCAGTTTCTTCCTGTCACCATAGAACTGGATAGTCTCAGTCTCAGTCTGTTACAGGGGCTCGAGTGGAAGAGGAAATTGAGGGGATGAAATAGCATCAAGCAGAACAGAAAGACTGAATCCACAATCCACACAGAACAACACGTCTCAGGCTGGGCGTGGTGGCTCATGCCTGCAGTCCCAGCACTTTCAGAGGCCAAGGTGGACAGGTTGCTTGAGCCTAGGAGTTTGAGACCAGCCTGGGTAACATAGCGAGACTCCATCTCTACAAATAATAAGAAAAAAAATTAGCTGAGTGTGGTGGCACCCGCCTGTGGTCCCAGCTACTGGGGAGGCTGAGGTGGGAGAATTGCTTGAGCCTGGGTGGTTGAGGCTGCAGTGAGCTGTGACTACGCTACTGCATTCCAGCCTGGGTGACAGAGCACGACCCTATCTCAAAAGTAAACAGTAAAAATAAAAATTGGCCTGCAGATCAAACCATTAAAAAACATCTGTCCTACTGGTGTTTAAATCTGCTTATCTTTTATTTCTTCTAGTTATCCAGTGAAAAATTTTTACCAGGTTCTTACTTTAACTTGAATTTTGGAAGCAAGAAATATTCTATGTCCCTTAAATGTGCTAAGTATTTTGTTTTTGTTTCCACTCCCCATCCCAAAGCCTTGAAGTCTAATTAAAACAAACACGATCATCTCCATTTTAAGCAATCTTAAGAATAAAATGAGTTCTCCTTGAATTCTGCTTAAAATGGAGATGACTGTGTTTGTTTCAATGTTAATGTTTAATGTTTAATTTAATGTTCCTAAAAAATTCCTAAGCAGACTTAAATAAAAATTCCTGTGAAGTAACTTAAATTCTAAGTTTAATTAACATTAATTCTATTAATTTTTTGTATAGCCCAAATTCAAATGGCAATTTAATATTAAAAATTTAGGCCAGGTAAGGTGGCTCATGCCTGTAATCCAGCACTTTGGGAGGCTAAGGCAGGAGGATCACTTGAGCCCAGGAGTTTGAGACCAGCCTGTGCTGCATAGTGGGACTCCTTCTCTACAAATAAAAAAATTTTAAAAATTAGCCAGGTGTGGTGGTGTGCTCAGGAAGCTGAGGGCAGGAGGATCACTTGAGCCTGGGAGGTGAAGGCTACAGTGAGCCATGAATGAGCCACTGCACTCCAGCCTGAGTAATAGAGTGAGACCCTGTCTCAAAAAAAGAAAAAAAAATTTAAATCCACTAGTATGTTTTTTAAAGTTTACTTGACGAATATGTCCCACAAATAAATGAGACAAAATAATTTGTGAGCTTTATCAATTGAACCATACAGTAGCGCCTGAGGATGGTCCCGTTCCTATGCAGTCATAACCCTTTCCGTCAGTCTCACGGGAACAGGTCTCTGCGTCTCGCTGATGGGCATATTCTAACTATGACATCAGTAAAGCCTTTTCCTTCCTTAATCCCTGCAGCGTAGGAGGAAAAAAGTAGTGACATACCTCGGAAGTAAGCAGAGTAAATATTTTATGACTCAGTGAGGCACAATATAGTACAGAAAATACAAAATTAACATTTGTGGATAAATTAGATATTCTTATAATATACAGGTTTATTCAACTCCTACCAATGAGAGAAGGATAGGGAATTAGCCCACCTGAGGCCGAGGGGCCAAGGGATTTAGAAACAGGAGACGGTTTAACAGAGAGGCAAGGTCTGTCTACACAATGCTTGATTGATCCTGGCAGAGGAAGATAGGATACACTGGAAGAACAGACATTAAGGAAAACCCAAGATCTCACCAAGAACTTCTCCCTCAGATTTTCGTCTAGACTTTCATCAGGAAGACATAAGATTTATGGCTCCAGATAGTACTAATACCTCGTCCAACATCACAAGCAGAGGCCTTCAACTGGGGGCCATGACTACAAACAGGGACCGTTCACAGACTGGCAACGAACCCAGAACGTATACACTGAAATCGTGTGCAGGGTGCTACTGTTTTGGGAGAAGGGCCATAGCTTCTGTCTCATCATGGAGGAGGTGCCTGGCCTGGGAAAGGCCATATTGTCAAGTGGGAGGAGGAAGAGGCGCAGCCCCGTGTGGTGTGCGTGCTCATCACAGAAGCCAGCACAGATGCTGGGACCCACTCGCGTCACCAAGAGCCAACCCCTCTTCAGGGTGAGTAAAGGAAAGAACTTTCATTGGAGGAATGTGAATACTTTTAAGTTATCCAGCCCAGAGACACTGAAATGAGACGGCAGTCCCGTCCTCCCCTTCTCTGGGTTGTGCTCATCTCTCGAAACTACCTGCTTTTGCCACCAGCAGCTAAGCTATAAATTCCCTCAATCACACCACATCCGAGACTACAGCCCGCATAGAGCCTAACAATGGAGAGCCAATCGCCCATCAATGCCATTTCTGTAAGCCAATGAGAATTCCTGGCAAATAACTTTGTATCACCCCACTCCCTGTCCCCCTTTCTTTGCCTTAACAACCTACTTGTAACACAGGTGAACGGAGTTCATATCCAGGGTCACTGGGTCTGTATCTTCTGGGCAGCTGTCCTCTCTTTGGCTCGAGTCAGCTCTTTATTATACTTTGTGCCTCAGCTGCTTTGCTTTAGATGGACAGAGGCCATGCACCCAAGAACCACACCACTCAGAGCCTGCTTCGAGGGGCTCCTCCAAGTCCCTGCCCTGGAGGAGCTAAGTCTGGAGAGAGGCCTGAAGCTGCCCATCTTCAACCTCAGCCCAAAGAGCCGCCTGGAAACAAGCATTCCAAAGGCTACTGGGCACCCTTGCTCTTCTCAGCTTTGCTGGCTCTCACAGCGGAAACCACTGGCAAGTTTGTTCAAAGGGGGGCAAAAGCAACCACATTTTCTAACTTTGTATTCTCTTTTTTTTCCTCATTCACTCTGTCACCCAGGCTGGAGTGCAGTGGCACGATCTGGGCTCACTGCAACCTCCGCCTCCTGGGTTCGAGCAATTCTCCTGCCTCAGCCTCCCAAGTAGCTGGAACTACAGGCACGCACCACCACACCCAGCTAATTTTTTGTATTGTTAGTAGGGTTTCACCAGTGTTGGTCAGGCTGGTCTTGAACTCCTGACCTCAAGTGATCCACCCGTCTCAGCCTCCCAAAGTGCTGGGATTACAGGTGTGAGCACCCAGCCTAACTTTGTATTCTCTAAATGTAAAAGGCCACTACCAAGCTATACAACTCTTTTTCTTATTTGTTCTCTGGAATAAAATGCCAAAACCATAATTGGAACTCTGGATTTGAAAATGGTGGCATCAAGTCAGTGACCCCCCTTGGCTTCCTGGAAATCACCCAAAGAATGAGAACCAAAACCACAAACTGCATTTTCGGCGAAGCAAGGAGATAGCTAAATACCATGAAATAGGTGGAAGAGCTGTTAAAAGAAGTGAAGACTGAGCAGGGGGACGTGATGCAAAACGGAAAGAAGGCCCCCAGCTCTGCAAACGTGCTTCTTCTGGAAAGTGAGGGTACACCTGGGAACAGCTGAGGCCACACCCAGAGAGGCATCCTGTCAACCCGCCCCATGCTGGAAGCAGTCGGTCTCTGCAGTGGTGGAGACAATGAGCCCCTCTGCAAGGTGCAGATGCCCCGCAGCTGGTTACTGCATGGGCTCATGCAAAGTCAAGATGAAAGAAACTCTCACGTAAATCCTCCGGCTATTAGAACACTCCAGCCAGCCTGGTCTAGGAATAAATTCATCTCCTGCAAGGAGAGGTTAAAAGAACCAGCAGAGGAGCACATGACATCTAATGGATTAAAAAATGAGAGTGGGAAGGGAAAGGAAGGAGGGGAAGTGAGGAAGGAGAGAAATACGAGTGGCAGATGAATGCGAAAGCCAGATCAGGTCACTATTCTACTTAGATTTTTCAGCAGCTCGCCATCTCACGCACACAGTAAGAGCCACAGCGGCCTACAAAGGGGGACCCGCCCTCTCCTTACCTGACGGCCCTCATATGGGGCCCTCTGCTCCCTCGCTCCTGCCCTGGCCCCCTTGCCATTCCTTTCAGAGGCCTGCACATTCCAGCCTTAGGCAACTGCCCGTGTTCCTTGCTCCACCTGCTTGTTCTTCTCAGATACCTGCAGGACTCGGTTCCGTGAGCCCACATTTGAAACTGTACTACTCCCTCCCTAGCACTCATTATCCCCCCTTCCTGACTGGCTGCGCTCTGTGACACTTACACCTTCCAAAATAAGACAAAAGTGCCTCCCTATTGTCTGTCTCCTGCCCCTGAACATAAACTCCGCCAGGGCAGAGTGACTGGCAACAGTAGGCATTCAATGAACATTTACTAAATGAATAAACGATCATTCACCAGAAGAAAAATCCATACCATCAAGCAGATGAAAACGGTGAATGTGCATTTCACCATGAATTTGTAAAGTCCGATGAGACGATTGCTTCTATAAAGGATGAACACAAAACAGAGCTACAAGAGCTCAGAGAGGAAATGGTGAGGCAAAAGGAAGAGATAAAAATATAGGAAAGCTCAGAAAAGAAGTAAGAGGAAAAAATCAGACCACCACAGAAAATAAATTTAAAAGGGTCTAAGGATATATGCAGGGCAGAAATGACAAAATCCAAATAAATTAAATGAAAATTTAAGAAAGAATTCAAAAAGAACCACAAAGACAGAGATAAAATTGGAGACAGGTAACAAACACATAGCTATGGCTAATTAAGTTCCAAATAAGAAAACCGAAATAATGAAGCAGAACAAATATTTACTGTGATAATTCAAAAACACTCAAGGGCAAAGGAATTAGGAGCACTCAATGAAAATACTCTGTAGCAAAAGTGTTCTTACTCAAAAAAAGAAAATATCCTTTTGGAGTCAGGAAAAAAGATCGAGTCACTCATAAGAGGAAAAGAAACCATATTTCTCCATAGCAAAATGGAATTCAAAATGCAAGCAGAATGATACAACAATGCTCAAGGCAGCAAAGTGTGACCCTAGAATTTATACTCACCTAATCTGTCATTCCAGTGTAACTGAAAGTTTTAAATGTGCAAAAATAAAAAAACCCAACCAAACTAAAAAAAAAAAAAAAACATATCCCAAGCAATACTATATAAAAGTCCTTCTTGAGGAATGTACTAAATAGTAAACTATAGCTATCCAAGAGATGGCTAGAAAAACTATGTCAAAAGAACCAACTGAGGATTAACTCCATTTAATTGTAAGAAGAAGACTGAGATAAGTGATGATTATAATGAAAGAAGAGAATGCAAAATATAAGTCCTGACAATGTAGAATGTAATTGACACTAGCTGGGAGACTAAGAGAACTAGAATCTAGGAAGTAGTATAATGTACATGGCTTTCCCATCTTTGACGGCTGGGATTTAAAAATGTATTATTCAAACCATACTTCCATACTTTTAAGACAGGGTCTTATTGTCACCCAGGCTGGAGTACAGTAGTGTGATCATAGCTCACTGCAACCTCCACCTCCCAGGTTCCAGTGATCCTCCTGCCTCAGCCTCCTGAGTGGCTGGGACTACAGGCACACACCACCACACCCAGCTAATTTTTGTATTTTTTGTAGAGATGGGGTTTTGCTATGTTGCCCAGGCTAGTCTTGAACTCCTGGGCTCAAGCAATCCTGCCTTGGCCTCCCAAAGTGCTGGGATTACAGGTGTGAGCCACCACACCTGATCTACACTTTTCAGTATAGCAGCTGTAAGCCATATGTGACTATTGAAACTTATATTAATAGTTAAAATTCAGGTCCTTCCATTTCAAGTGTTTAATAGCCACACTATGGCCAGTGGCTATCATAAGAGACAGAGCAGATAAGAAGTACATTCACATCATCACAGAGAGCTCTACTGGACAGTGCTGATTTAAAATTAATAAATAATATCGTACAAATAAACAACAGAAGTAAACAACGACGAATACTATAAGTAACTAAGATCAGGTAGTAGCAGGAAGAAAGGGAAAAGGAAAGAGGAAATATGCTAATTTACCATTGTTCACAGTAGGAAATTAATAAATAATGTCTAAAATGTGAAGATTCAGGTACAATAAAAAGTTGCAAGGGTAACAGTTAAAACAAAAATAAAACTCCAGATGACTAGAAAATCATACAAACAACTAAAGCAAACAAGACAGACTGTAAAAAGATGTTTCAAAAGCTACTTAAAAACACATTCCCCCCAACCAAGCAGGAATGACAGAATTAATGCCAAACATATGTCATATTAACAAATGAGCCAAATTAATGCCTATTCAAAAACAGACATTAATATTACATTACAAGGCAAAACCCAATTTTATGTTGTATGACAGAGAAGCACCTAAAATGGCAGGGGTGGATTTGGAAAGGATAAAAAAGAAAGGATAAACAAAGGCAAAGAAAGAAGGCATGGATTGTCATCTTAATATCAGACAATGCTGAATTCAGAGAATGAAGGATTAAACAAGACAAAGGGTACTTTACAATTCTAAAGGAGCAACTCACAATAAAGACTTGTGAGGCCAGGTGTGGTGGCTCATGCTTGCAATTCTAGCACTTTGGGAGGCCGAGGCAGGAGGATTGTTTGAGCCCAGGAGTTTAAGATCAGCCTGGGCAGCATAGTGAGACCCTGTCTCTAAAAAAAGAAAAAGACGTGGTAAAGACGTGTAAAGCAAAAACTACAGGGAATAGATTTAAGGAGAAACTGAGTAAAACAAATTCGTTGTGGGAGACATTAATTTACAGATCATGACCAATAGAGTAGAGAGAAAGAAACAAGGATACAGAAGACCTACGTTACATATCAACAGGGTATAATGGACTGGCATAGATAGATCTCTGTACCCTGAAAACAGAGAATATGCTCTTTTCAGTGTCATGATATACTTTTAAAAATTGGCCAAACTGATCCCTTAATAAGTCCAATAGGTCTTTCTTCTTGGGGCGGCGGGGGGCGAACAAAGCAAATTATTAAATAATCTAATCAAAAAAGAAAAACACAAATATCCAAAATAAGAAATAAGAGTGGAAATACTAGAAAAATGGAGGTAATTAAAAGATAATATTCAACACTATTCAACTGTATGAAAGTAAATTTGAAAAGCTAAGTGAATTATTTTTCTGGGAAAATATAATTTATCCAGAATCACTCCAAGGGAGACATGAAATCCAAGCAAATCAATCATCATAGAAAAAATAAAGTTCTAAATAAGGCCCCCAAACCCAACAGCTTCACAGGAGATCATTCCCTGAATTTTTCTGTGTAAAGAACAGAAAATTCCACTATAAAACTATTAGAAAGCAACAAACTTAAAAAAAAAATAAAGCCAACATAACAATGACAGCAAAATAAGACAAAAGTCTACACACTCAGAGAGAGAGACAGGAGAGAGAAGAGAGAAAACTAGATTATTCTCATTTGTAAATACCAGTGCAAAGGTCCTAAATAAAATATTAGCAAATGCAATCCAGTAGCAACTTAAAACAACACTATACATAACCAAGTAGAATTCAGTCAAGGAAGATAAGCATAGTTTAATAATGAGAAAACTGGTAATACAACTCATATTAATAGCTATTAAGAGAAAAATTATATATAGTCATCTCCATAGATGCTGAAAAGGCATTTGATAAAATTTATGCATTATTGATAAAATTCTTAGTAAAATAATAGAAGGATGACCAAATATATCTACCTTACCCCAAAGCCAGCATCAAACTTAATGAGAAAACAAGATATCATCCATTTAAGTCAGGAATAAAAGAAGGATGTCCACTATCACCACAATTAACGTTCTGCAAGTACTAGTTAATACAATAAAACTAGAGAGAGAAAGAGGTAATTCAAAGGCAGGAGGTAAAATGATCACTACTTGCACATGATATGAGTGTATACCTGAAGAAACCCAAGGGAATCCACTGAAAAACTACTATCAACATGAAGAGAGTTTCAGAAAAGATGACAGCTGGGTACAAAATTAACACAGAGAAACCAATAGGTATCACATATAAACCAACAACTAGTGAGAAGAT
Organism: Gorilla gorilla gorilla; assembly: GCF_029281585.2. NCBI lineage: Eukaryota > Metazoa > Chordata > Mammalia > Primates > Hominidae > Gorilla > Gorilla gorilla. The sequence goes on from NC_073246.2 coordinate 39,143,774, forward strand.
ACAATGGAAGAAATGGCCTTATTTTCAAAAGGAACAAAAAGTTAAAATATTATAAGTCAATTTCACAGGAAATGTCTAAAACTCCCAGATGACAAAACTTAAAACATGCCTGAAAGCCACAAAAGAAAATTTGAAGAAATGGCCAACCATGCCGGATTTTGAATGGGAAAGATTTAATGCCCTTAACAAGTCTACTTTCCCAGAAGTTGGTTTATAAAGGCAACCTAATCTTAAAAGAAAATAACACCACAATTGTTTTTCTTTTTGAGGGGGAGATGGCGGGAGTGGGAGGGATACGCTAGACAAGCTGATTCTGAAGTTTATATGCAATGATAAATCTGAAAAGAAGAAAATTGGAGAAACTAGCCCTGTGAGATATTACAACACTACTATAATTTACAAAGTGTCATACAGGACACATGTTCAGGCTGAAAGATCAATAGAACAAAAGTCTAGAAATAGACCCAGATAGTATGGGAAGCTAATGTTTGATAAAGGTAGCATTTAAAATCCTTAGGGAAGAGAGGGAATATTCAATAAGTGATACTGGGAAACTGGCCAGAGAACTCAACCAAAAAAAATTAAGTTGGGCTGGGCAGGGTGGCTCATGCCTGTAATCCCAGCACTTTGGGAGGCCGAGGTGGGTGGATCAGGAGGTAAGGAGTTCAAGACCAGCCTGGCCAAGATGGTGAAACCCCATCTCTACCAAAAATATAAAAATTAGTCGGGTGTGGTGGTGCACGCCTGTAATCCCAGCTACTCGGGAGGCTGAGGCAGAAGAATCACTTGAACCCGGGAGGCGGAGACTGCAGTGAGCCGAGATCACACCACTGCACTCCAGCCTGGGCAACAGAGTGAGACTCCGTTTCAAAAAAAAAAAAAAAAAGACATCGATGAAAAAGATAAATAACTCAGAAGAAAAATGAAAAAAAAAAAAAGGGCAAATGATCTGAACAAAGAGCTCACAGAAAAGGGAATGCAGATTGTTCCTAAACACAGAAAAATATGCTCAGTTTCAACAAAAATATGATAAATAGCAATTAAAACAAAGATTAAAAAATGTCATTACATTGTGTTGCCAGAGGGGAGGCAATAAGCCTTCTCTGCATTGCTGGGGATAACCTAAAATGTTGCAACCTTGTGCCGGCTATTTGGCAAGACCAAAAACATTTTACAAACACATGGGCCCAGCAGATACATTTGCAGATGTGAGATGACTTATGAACATAGTTATTCACTGCAACACTGTTTGTAAATAACAAAAGATGGTTGACAAACTAAATTCAAACAATAGGAAAATTGTGAGTTTTCTTTCAACAATGTGGAGATCATTTACACTAGTACATATGGGGATGCAGGGCTAGTTTCCTTCATTTATCTTAAGAATTGACTCCTTATTGCATATGAATCAGCATGTCCAGTCTACGCCCCCTCACTCCCATACATTCTACTTTTTTTTAAAATTTAAGCTGTATATTGCACCATTTGTGAAAAAGGGGAAGAAAAAGCACATTTGTACATATTTACTTGTAGATGCATACAGTATCTTTGGAAGGAATCACAAGAAATTGATAACTGTGGTTGCCCCACAGGAGAAGCCCTTGATGAGTAGGGTGGGTGAGGCAGGGGGTATCGATCTTGAAATTCATGAATGTTGAACCCTGTGAATTGATTACCTATTATAATGAATCCATTTTTAAATAAAACAAAATCCCAGAGTGGGTAGCCTTTAGACCTCAATGTACAAAGTTCTAAGCCTCTTAAATTTTGATAACCTATAGGCCTAATAGTCTCTCCTCAGGAAAAGATCTGAAGATTGTGTGTTAAAAAGTCACATTTCTTTTGGATTAGTTCTTATTTTGGACTTGAACACAACTGCTAGAAAAGTAAAAGCCTCTCAATGCCTCAGCCATTCTCTCTGCAATGCTTTTCCTTTCCAACGGTCCTGGCAGTGGGATGCACCATGACAGCCCATCTTCGTTCCCCACAGTCGTGTGCATATATCTGAACAAGGCCTTCCCTCCTAAACCACCTGAGATTCTGCCATCCCATTTGGTCTAAAGATCCGGTACACCTATAGTGGAGATGCCTTTTTATTTACCAATGAGGACCAAATGCACTAAGTAGTGAACTAACATGAAAACAAAACACCAAGGTAAGTTACTGAGCTGGGTGGGAAAACATGAGTGAGACAATTAATTGCCTGTTGAAACACTCTATCCTTTCTTAGTGGCACTGAGAGACCCATTTGGATTAGAAAGCGGAAATCAGAAACATTAAAGAGATTTCAATGTGTTAGGTATCCCCATCTCCACTATTTTATATAACTGTTTCCATCTTGTCTGAAAAAACAGGATAAACAATCCTCAGATAGTTCTCCACATGGTAAGTAATGGCCAGTATTATGTGAAATTTACTGAAGTTCCAGGAAAGAGAATTTTGCATGGAATACACTATCTCCAAACTATTATTTAAACTGAGATACTCCAATGCAGTTCATTTCCTGGTACAGAAACAAACAAACAAACAAACAAACTAAGACAATGCCACTCAGCAACCCCATTCCTAGATTTTAAAACCCAAGTGAAATGAAAGCTATGTTCACACAAAAATCATGCCCAAGTGCTTCTGGGAGCTTTATTCATAATCACCCAAACGTCTTCTACAGGTGAATAGATGAACGAACTGTGATACATCTATGCAAGGGTGGACAACTCGGCCATCAAAACGAATGAACTATTAACACACAACCTGGATGAATCCGAACGAAATGCATTACGCTAATGATAAAGCCAGATTCAAAGGCTCCAAAGCACATAATCATATTTATGCCAGTTACGTGACATTCTGGAAAAAGCAAACTATAGGGACTGAAAACAGAGGCTACAAAGGAGCACAAGGGAATTTGGGGGGTGTCAGATCTGTTCCATATCTTGAATTGTGGGTGGCTACAGTCTCAAGGAACTTTATACTGAAAAGAGTCATCTACTGTTTGTAATTATACCTGTTTTTAAAAAACACAGAAATTATCATGTATAGGAGGAAATAGTTACATTACTTTCTGGACAATTGAGTCATATTCTAAAATTGATTAATGTTTAAGTAAAATCTACAAAAGTTAGTTCACTAGCAATGAAACTGTAACAAAATAACAAGATATCAATTTACATGGCTTACATACATGTGCTGCCAATATAGAGAAATAATACCATCATTTGACAACTTTTTTGGCATGCTTGCTATGTCAGACACTGTTTTAGGCACTTGGACATGGCAGGGAACACAACAGGTGAAGCCCATGCTCTGGGGGCTTATGTTTTAGTATCACATTCTGGGGCAGAACCAACATGGTAAAACATAGCTGGTTCCGTCTACATATGGTATAGTATGCACACAGGCGTCAATACTAAGTAAAATGGGCTGACAAAAAGCATACTGTCCAATAGTGTGATGTGAAACTTCAAAATCTGAAACTTTCTTGAGAGCCTGGAAAAGAAACTGAAGCCACTGAATAAAAGTTTAGAAGAAAGGGAAAAATACTATTCATAAAAAGTAAACATTAATAAAAGTAAGTATATGCAGGGTCTTTAGCAGCAGAGTATTAAATTCTAATCATGGTGTGTTGCGTGGCTTCAGGAGTTAGATAGCACATATTAACAAAATTATGTTAATAGAGACTACCTGATTTCAGATTTCAATAGGATGGAGCATCCCTAGTCTGAAAATCTGAAATCTGAAACGTTCCAAAGTCCAAAGCTTTCTGGGCACTGACATGACATTCAAAGAAGACCCTCACTGGAGCATTTTGGATTCTGGATTTTTGGATTAGGGATGCTCAACCATTAAGTATCTACAAATACTCCAAATCTGAAAAAATTCCAAAATCCAAAACACCTCTAGTCCCAAGCATTTCGGATAAGGACTATTCAAGAAATAACATTCCAACTTGTAGGTTTACAAAGTTGACATTCGTTTGGAACTACTGGCATAAGTGCATGTAAAGACTCCAGACTATAAACCAAACATTTAGGAGGGCTCCAATTACAAAGGAGCCTGGAATTGGCATAATTACAGGCCAAAGTAATGACCGTGGAACACAGGGAGTCCGCCAAAGAAAATGCTCTGTAGAGCCAGCCCACACTTATATATGAACAACCAAAGAGCCAGCAGATTGAAATCCCAGTCAGAGTGAAATCATGTATGAATCACGATAGTGCAGCATTCAAATCCAAGCCAGGATGCAGGCAAACTTCAGAGTAGAGGACAAGAGATGAGTCTAGCAGCAAATGAGGCTAACAGCCTAAAGGGCCCTTGTTAGAAAGCAAGAGCACGGCTAGGTGGGGTGGCTCGCACTGTAATCCCAACCCACTTTGGGAGGCTAGGATGGGAGGATCACCTGAAACCAGGAGTTTAAGGCTGCAGTGAGCTATGATTGTGCCACTGTGCTCCAGCCTGCTTAACAGTGCAAGACCCCATCTCTAAAATAAGTAAGTAAAGAAAGAAAGAGCTCAGGCTGGGTGCGGTGGCTCACGCCTGTAATCCCAGCACTTTGGGAGGCTGGGGCAGGGGAATCACCTGAGGTCACAAGTTCAAGACCAGCCTGGCCAGCATGATGAAACCCCATCTCTACTAAAAATACAAAAAATAGCCAGGCATGGTGGCGGGCACCTGTAATCCCAGCTACTTGGGAGGCTGAGGCAGGAGAATTGCTTGAACCAGGAGGCGGAGGCTGCAGTGAGCTGAGACATTGCATTCTGCCTGGGTGACAAGAGCAAAACTCTGTCTAGAAAAAAAAATAAATAAAAGAAAAGAAAAAAAGAGCTCAGCAAAAAGAGCACTGTAGGGTAGATCACGTGTTAATTAAGCAGTATGGAACAGGGTCTCTGCTTCAGGTTAATCCAGGGTAGGCTCTGGGGACAGATCACCTAAGGCTGCTCTATGAAACTACTGTGAGATGCGGAGAATGTCATGTGGTTAATTCTGGGCATTGTTCATGGGGCAGTAGAGGAGAAGGGGCAGAAGACATTCTTTTGTATTAGTTGCATTTTCTTAGCAAGTAAAAATATATATTTTCAATTTACAAAATGGTTTTTTAAAATCTGAAACACACGGTCAAACTATCATGACTGTATTTTTTTTAGATTAGAAAAAGCTTAGTTTTTTTCCTGATGATTACTGAAGAATGGGATTTCTGCCCATCGGCTCCTAATTTTCCATTGACAGGACTGCTTGCTGCTCCTTTCCCAAAGGTGAAGATTTGGGTTTTAGAGAAATTGTCTTAAATAATTCTTTCTGATAAAACAAAGGAAGAGCTAATTTTGGGCTGAAATCATGCCTGGCATGTGACAGTAAAACCATAAACGTAAATAAGACACTGTCATGGGGGAACGGTAGTGAGGATGAAGGGACCTCGGCCATCACTGGAAAGCATGTGAGCCAATGCTACTGGCCACCAGAGACCTGCCCAACGGATCAGAGCACACACAGCAGGTGTAACCCTCACAGCTACCCAGAAGTCAATTCTGTCTGAGCATCAGTAATCCAGGGTCAGGACAGCTTGCTCCTATCAGAAGCAAAAGGGCCACAATCTCATGTTGTCCTTCCCAGCTCAAGTTTCCAGGACAAGTAAGTAGGACAACAGTGAAGGTCTCCAGAGCCCACCAGCTTTTGCTGAGACTGCTAGTCCAAGAGCCCCAGCTGAGTAAATTCTCAAGGAGGAAAATGGCAGAAACTATCCAAGGATAGTCAGTAAACTGGTGGGTCTGTACCTTTTTGGCTTAAATGCTCCAGTAAATAAAGGCAAAATATTTAAAGCCTCATTCTATGCACTGCATTTTTTTTTTTTTTTTAAGATAGAGGCTGGAGTGCAGTGGTGCAATCTCAGCTCACTATAACCTCCGCCTCCCAGGTTCAAGTGATTCTCCTGCCTCAGCCTCCTGAGTAGCTGGGATTACAGGTGCCCGCCACCACACTAGGCTAATTTTTGTATTTTTAGTAGAGACAGGGTTTCTTCATGTTGTTCAGGATGGTCTTGAACTCCTGACCTCAGGTGATCTGCCTGCCTCGGCCTCCCAAAGTGCTGGGATTACAGGCATGAGCCACCGTGCCCGGCCCTAGGCACTGTATTATATCTGAAAGCTAACAGAACTTGTAAGTTTTGACACAGGACCAAATTAAATGGGTTGGCATGAAAAAACTTCAACTTTGTTGCCTCTCGCTGGTCACAACATCCTATAACTAATACTTTACAAGTGAACCACTGGCCGTAGGCCTGTGAAGACACCTCAGCAGCCACTTTGGGATGTGAGGAAGAGTCAGGGAAGGGAGGGAGGAAATAGATATTCTCACTTAAAGTAGAACAGCTCTGCTTTTGTCTGTTTATAAAATAAAGTATTTTAATATGTATTATTAAAATTGACATTAGAATTTTATATAAGACTTCATTTAATGAAAGGGTTTCATTGCTTTTTTGGAAAATCTTTATGCTAAACGATGTTCATTTTATTGACTTATTTATAAGGAAACAACCATTTGTAACTTACCAGATGAAAGGTAAAATCTATTTTCTATCACCTTGGAAAGGCACTATTTCTCTGAGCCTGGATTTGTTTTCTGCCAACAAGTGACGGCACAAGCTCTCTATTACAGAGAGTAAAAAGCCCAGGCAGTCTTTTTCATGGCTGCTCACCATGTAAACATGTCCATAAAGTGTTCTGTGTAGCTAAGTTAGAGGACAATAAGAAGTACTTTACAAAAATTACATCTTTACATATTTGCGTTTGTATGACATACTTTTTTCTTTTATTCCTGATAATAAAGTTTTACCATTTTATAATTTAAAAATGTAAATATGGAGTTGGGCATGGTAGTTGGGAGGCTGAGACCAGAAGATCGCTTGAGCCCAGGGGTTTGAGACCAGCCTGGGCAACATGCAGAAACCTTGTCTCTACAAATAAAAAATTAGCCAAGCGTGGTAGCACGCATCTGTAATCCCAGCTACTCGGGAGGCTGAGGCAGGAGAATCGCTTGAGCCTGGGAGGTGGAGGCTGCAGTGAGCTGAGACTGTACCACTGCACTCCAGCCTGGGTGACAGAGTGAGGCTCTGTCTCAAAAAAACCAAACAAACAAAAAAAAGCAAATATATGTAAAAATAGGAAGTGCGGTTTCCCAAAATGAGGTCTGTAAACAACTGATCTAGAAAATGTTCTGGAAAAAGTAAAAAAGGATCAGGATCTGAGGTCAACTGACCTCTCCCTGAGCTCTGGACAGGCAAACAGGTCCCTGAGCTCTGGACAAGCAAACAGGCAAGGTTCCCTCCGAGGCCGTAGCGGCTTCTCGTGGGCGAGTCCCTGTTCGCAGGTGACGTGTGGACCACGCTCTTCCGAAGCGTCTGGCCTGTGTGCTCTCGGGGAGGGGACGCAGGTCAGCCCACCTAGCCGATGGCTAACAAGTCAGTCTGTTTTCTGAACGGAAGCTTAAACCTACAAAAGTAACTGGGTTGGGGTGGGGGTGTAGCCACATGCAGTAAAAGCACTGCCTGTCTGTATAACAACGACCTGATGAAAAAAGGAACGCGTGAAATGGGGAGCGTTAGGGCGTCACAAACTCCAGTGTGGTTGAAATGAAAGCGGAAAGCAAATGGCAAACTGGCTTCCCCTTCCAGCTTTTCACAACCCTGCCTTGCTCATGGTCAGCCCCAAGCAAGGGCGGAAGAAAGGACTGGAGGGGAGGGAAAGGGGTGGGGAGCGAGGGTACCAGAGGCGTGGGAGGACAGTGACAAAGGGGCAGCAAGGGACCGGCGGAAAGGAAAGTCGGCGTTAGCTGGATTGGAAACTGAGTCCAGACAGAACGATGGGCTCTGCTGCCTCCGGGTGGGGCACCAAGCGGGGAGCGGGACCACGAGGCAGGGGACAGTGAAGCACCATGCAGCGCCCACCAGCCTGCGCTGCGCTGCACATGGTACCCGCGGCCCCAGCTGGCCAGTGTGGCGGAGATGAGACCCTCGTGAAGAGACCAAGCGGCCACAGCAGGGGGAAGGGTTGCTCACATAACCCCATACTGTTCACACTACGAGGTTAACTGCCGTGAGATCTGCCTGCAGCCAGCAGAAACCCGTTCTAGGAAAATGTTGCCCAGTGACTTCAGTGAGTGCCACTGACCCGGGCGCCTCCGCCCCGGCGTCCGGCAGCAGCACCGATTGCGCAGGAGGCACCTTGCAAACATCCTTTCCTGATCCGCGCTGCAGTTCCCAGGCCGGTTGCAGCCGTTTCACAGAGACTGCGCACACAAAGCGTCTCCGTGCCCTGCCATTCACCTTTCGACACAGCCGCAACCCGTCTTTTCAGTGTTAAAACCTGGCGCCAAAATGAACATGCGATGTGACGTGTTACCTCTGCGCATGCGCCGGGCATTCCCAGCACCCCGAACCTGATGAACGCGCGGTGGGGACCCCAGGCTTCCGTGCTTTCATTTTCCTGGAAGCTACGTGTCCTCAGTCTACATATTGTTACCTGGAAAATAAAGTTTTCTCCTTTTTCCTTCCTTTGTTAACAGGCAGAAGGTGTAGGCTGCAGGTTTCGGGCCTAAGAGAGGGCATGGCTGGCGACACGGAGTAGACTCCTAGATGACATAACGGAGGCGAGTCTGCACCGGGGACTCGGCATTAGGAGGAGGCAGAGGAAAAGCCCACCACCGTGGCCGAGGGAGATCTAGCAAGCAGCCTGCAGGGGGTGAAGTGTGTGCAAAGCAGGCTGAGACCTGTCCAGTATCGAAACACGCCGCGGTGGTCAAGCAGGCTTTACCATGCTCAGGCGCAGGCTGGTACAAGATTTGCAGCAACAAACACCAAGTGGATAACTACATGAACACTTTTGATCGCATCCCAGTTTTCAGACAATCTCGGATAATTCTGAAAATGTTTCTTATGCATTATATAAGAGTTTAGGTTATGATTTAACAGACAAGCTTTTTCAGGAGTATTAGGTTATTAGCAGAAAAAGAGACCTACTTAAAGTTTGGATGACTGTATTCCTAAAAGGTTCATACCTCTCAAAATTACCTTAAGATCTCTTCTGGCTCAGAGATTTAAATTTTTATACCCTAAGTCCTTACAACAAGCATTCACTGTTACAACTGATCATTCATTTACTAAGAATCCAGCAGGTTAAAGTAGAATATTTAAGCTTAAAAAAAAACAAAAAAACTAGCATTTTAGCTTTGCAATTTTTCTTCATAATAATGAACTGTTATGTATAGGGTTTCTCCTTTTTTTTTCATAAGAAATTACGGGCATGCCCAATTAAGGTAGTATTGAGGTTCTTAAGGTAACAGTACTCAGTCCACAGTGTATAAATTTCTTCTCATTGTAACCTGGCTATGCTGGGGAGTAAATCTCTTATTTATGTTTTTCACAACCATAATATTTAACAATGTCATTTTCATGAGTACATGTGCCAGAATTTAAGAATGTAAAACATTCTGGATTTATAAAAACAAATGAATTATATTTACACTACAGAAAGATTTACTGCAGGATTTTTCTAACCAATAAGCTCCCCTACAGCGTTCCAAGACACAAAGTAATTTACAGTGCATTTGAGTCCAACTTTTTGATCAAGAACACATCTGCTGCACTAAGCAAAGGAGTTGCAGCAACACCAAAATCACACTTGGCTCTCACGGCCAAAAACGCCGTCACCTCCGTATGTTCTCCTTGGTCACTGACTCTCCTTCCTCCAAGTAGACATAGACAGTGGGCACATATTTGACAATCTGTGAAGCATCTGACAAGCACTAATTATGCCATTTGGAGTGTGTACTAACGTAACTAGCATTGTGGCATACAAAGGGCAATTCTAAGGGTGAACAGACTTCGGAGCATGAAAAAGAACATGACAATGCCACCACCTATTACTGCGGCCCCCACGAGGTGTTGGAAGCTAGGATAAGTGTCTTAAAACACTATCTCATTTAATTTTTAAAATACAATCTTTGAGTAGGTATCATCTCCATTCTACAGATGAGAATTAAGACCCAGAGAAGGCACAAAGAATCCTGGATTTAGGAATAAAAAGATGCAACTTCAAATATTTGCTATCATTAGTCCCCCTGGCATGTCCCTGAATTCTCTAGGCCTCAGTCTTCTGAACCACAAAACGGAGAAAACGCTACCTCTTAACAGTATATGGAGGATTAAAGCACTCTGTGAGCTGGAAAAGGCTATCCTAGTGTACCTAGTTATAAAACAGTATTAGTTAGGTGTTTCCATGGGAAATTTAATCTTTCACTGGAAGTAGGGAATTAGGGAATGTTTAACACAATTCCTGATTATCTCATATCACCCATGGGTCTTTGGAAACAGAAGTCAAGTTTTTAGGCCAGGCGTGGTGGCTCATGCCTGTAATCCCAACACTTTTGTCAGGCCAAGGCAGGAGGATTGCTTGAGGCCAGGAGTTTGAGACCGACCTGGGCAACATAGCGTGATCTCATCTCTATCTTAATAAAATACTTAAAAAAAGAAGTTTTCTACCCAAGTGGAAGGATGCTTAGGGAGAAGGTGCCCCAACAGCGATGCTGCAAGCTTGGAGAAAGGGTCTATATTCACGCTGAGCCACAGGAACTGGGATGAAGACCCTGGAAAATCAAACCTTGGACAATTTTCTATTATATTCCATTCCTGAATCAGAGAGAAAACCATATTTATAGGAATTCTGGAATCTCTACTCCCAATTTATTTGAATCATGATCTTAAGAATGACTATTTTAAAGCAAACACAAGTAATGGTGGGTGCAATGTGTAGCTCTGGGGCTATGTCAAAATAAGAATAAATCTTATCAACATCTGTCTGAAATTGATACCTAGAATATTATTTATAATTACGAAGCAAAATCCATAATGTGCCTACAATACCATAGTTTCCCCTTTCTGATCAATGCATTTATAAAACTATCAGTCTTCTGCATTTTGTTTAAATGTTTCAGGGCTTCAACTCATCATTTAATAAAGTTTTTGAGCACATATTAAGTGGTGAGTACTGCCAGGCCCAGGAATACAAAGATAAACAAAACCAAATATTTTAATTGAGTGGACTAATAGAACAAAGTCACTACAACAGAAGGTAATCAGTGCAATGACAGCAGTATACACAAAATGTGTTTGTAAACTATTGCCAGTTACTACTAAATTACAGAAAACATTCCCATGTTATTCTGTTCACTTTGTTTCCTTCGCTGTGTAGAAGTTTTTTAGCTTGATGTGATCCCATCTGTCCATTTTTGCTTGGGTTGCCTGTCCTTTTAAGGTATTGCTCAAGAAATCTTTGCCCAGACCAATGTCCTGGAGCATTTCCCCAATGTTTCTTTTAGTAGCTTCATAGTTTCGGATCTTCTAAGTCCTTAGTCCATTTTGATTGTCATTCCCATGTTATTTTGTCTTTTCCTGACAATTAGACTTGACATTCCGTTATCCCATCACAATCTCACTTTCTTGTTAGTTACTCTTTTTGTAATTCTGCTTGTAAGAAAGTTTCTAAAATTTAAATATTAAAATTAGGAATTTTTGTAAGGCTATGGGTGACAAGAGTTGTTGCTATAACAGAAACTGAAGCACACATTTCTATACAACTCATGTCAAAAAAAAACGGAAATTAGAAGATATTTTAAGTTGTACAATGATAGAAAATACTACCAATCAAATCTTGTGGGACACAATTTTCAGACTTGGCAGTGAAGCATTATCTCGGGGTCCTCTGACATTCCCACAGTGCATGAGGTTACCAAACCATGAAACCTCATCAAGCTCCTTTGGAGCAGGGTCTTCTCCCAGAATCTAGATGGAGTGATCCTACTTCCAGTCTCCTCTCCAGCAGGATGTGGGTAGGGTTACAAGGGTTTGCGTTACAATAATTCACTCACCTATTAAAAAGAAAAATAAAACTTAAGGTATGAAGTACTACTTAGAGTAGTACTTAGTGGGAAATGTCTACATTTTTAAAAAGGAGGCTACAATTCAATATGCTGAACAGCCAACTAACAAATTTTAAAAAAAAAGAACATAATAAACCCTAAGAAAACAGAAATATTTTGGAAAGACAGTCAACCTAAGTCACATTAAAAAACTGCTGTTGCTGCCAGATTAGATGAGGATGAGCAACTATAAACACCTGGTCAACCAAGTAAAAGAAACAGTCTACAGGACTCAGGTTGCGTCCCAAATGTCTGCAAGCTCTTCTTCACTAGGTTTACACTGTCTATTCCTCATGACTGAAACCAGCAGTGCATGGTGGGCACTTAGTTTAACACTCAGTTTTCAAAACTAGGTTTGATGAAGCTCCAGAAGGGCCCCCAGCTTCTCCCTTTTCCCCCCAGATGACTATACCCTACTTTATGCTCCTTCATACATCACAGATGCTCTTATTTGAGCACTTGATCATCTTTTTAATCATCTTTTATTTTATATATTTGCCTATCTCTACTAACCTGTAACCCTCATGAGATCAACATACATTGGCTGAATGAAGCTGATTGATTAAATAATATAAAAAAGAATGGGACTGATGAAAATGTTAATATGAAAAGGTATCCAAGATAAAGGTACATTATTAAGCAAGAGAACAAGTTGCGTGTGTGTGCACACGTGTGTCTGGAACACTACACAAATCATCAGTGGATACGTCCAAGGGCAGAACAGGGAGTCAGGAAGAGTAAGGAGACTTCACTTTTCATTTTACCTTCTTCTGTAGCACGTTAATTTTTTTTTTTTTTTTTTGAGACAGAGTCTTGCTCTGTTGCCCAGGCTGGAGTGCAGTGGTGTGATCTTGGCTTACTGCAACCTCTGCCTCCCGGGTTCAAGTGATTCTCAAACCTCAGCCTCCCAAGTAGTTGGGATTACAGGCGTGCACCACACCCAGCTAATTTTTGTATTTTTAGTAGAGATGAGGTTTCGCCACGTTGGCCAGGCTGGTCTCGAACTCCTGGGCTCAAGTGATCTGCCTACCTCGGCCTCCCAAAGTGCTGCGATTACAGGTGTGAGTCACCACACCCAGCTGGGATATTACATTTTAACGTTTATATTTTTTAAATGCTTCAACTGTAATTTTTAAAAAATCATTTTGTCAATGAGTATTTTTTCTTAAAAAAAAGGTCAATTTTAAATCTAAGTATAACTTAGGTTTCTCTGGTGTCCACAGAATCAAGCCATTTTCAAATGCTTCCACAACTAAGATACTGAAAAGCACAATAACAGAATCAGCATATATTCAAAGTAGAAGTCATATCAGTCTCTTTTTATTGAAATATCACAATGTTATTCACAGCACTCCTAGGAAATGAATAACAACATTTCTATATTACAAATTCCTCCATTTTGCATAAATGGCCACTCCTAGGGAGGCAGAATAATAGTGTTCAATGGACATGCTTTGAACTGGAACTGATCTGAGTTGGAATCCAGACTCTGTCCAATTAGTCGGGTGAAGTTCTTCAACTTGTCTAGTTGGGTTATGAAATTCATCAACTTGTCTAAGCCTCCATTTCCTCATTAGAAAAATGAGAGTGATACTGCCTGGCTGTCAAACCCTACCCCAGAACCTCTGCTGGAACATAAGCTTGCCTTATGTGCTTACACTGACAAACACGTTTCACTTGAAAGACAATCACTTAATGACCTCAAGCCTGGGATAGTACTGCTTAGGATCAGGCTAAAGTAGGTGGCAGTCACCTCAAGCAACCCATAAGAATTGTAGGCATGGTGCTCTGGCAGGTCCATAGGTAAGTCAATTCTTTGGTAACTGAATCTTTACTGTCACTGTTGAGATGTACAGAGAAAAGAGAAAATGTGTATGCTATCAGCTCCATTGCAGCCAGCTAAGGGTGAGGAGGATAGGAGAGAAGGGCCGCTTCTCCCACAACCACAGCGCGAACTAGATGTGACATATGCACTGTCTGCAGTCAATGAGGCCTCCTCAAGGACCAGACAGCAAGGATCCTGCTACGTGGGGCTTGGAAAACAGCCATGACAGTGCTGGCTGCCTACTCCACCTACCCTGAATTACAGATCATGGAGTCTAGCACATGAGTCATGGGCACACATGTCAGAGATTTTTGTCAATTGATTAATTAGTTTAATAACTTTCTCTCTTCTGTCACCTTTTAAAAAAACATAGCAACCATCTATTTGGAAGTTATACTGGTTTTTCTTTTATATTCACCATATAAGGTTTCCTTTAAAATGCATGTAAGTATAAAAAGTGACTGAAGGTTGAGAGAAGCTGCCTTCTGCCATCAATTGCAGATGCTGTTCCTGATACTAGCACCAGGAGATGTAGTCTAAGGGACAGAGCTGACTCTGTCTTCAACTCTGTGACCCGCAGGAAGTGGTCCTGGCTGTGTATGACTTCTGCTGGGGCAACTTTACCATTCCACTGCTTGTGTCTTTTCTAATGTACTTTTCATTACTTGTATCATATTTAAAACCACAGAAAATATCTCAGCATCCCAGCTGGAGTAACATTTCTGAAGAGAACATGCTAACTTGTTAATGAAATAATGAATACTAAAGTTAAATGCATATATAGTCTCCTGTCACTGCCCTCCCATTGTTATTCTGAAACATTTCCAAGCTCCAGAAAAGTTATGAGAATACAAAGTAGTGGAAAAATTGGAACCGTCATACAGTGCTGGTAGACTGTAAAGTGGTGCAGACATTTTTGGAAAATAATTTGGCAACTCTTCAAAAAGTTAAAGTAGCTCAGCAAAATCTACTCCTAGGTATATATCCAAGAGAAATGAAAACATCCTCTCACATAAACACTTGTACTAGAATGTTCATAACATTATTAATAGCGAAAAGGTAGAAATAACTCCAATGTCCATCAAGAGACCAGTGGTTAAACAAAATATGATCTATCCATACAATGGAATATTATTCAGCCACAGAAAGGAATGAGGAACTGACTCATGCTATGACAAGCATGAACACTGAACATTACTCAAAGTAAAAGAAGCCTGTCAGTCAAAAGGGCCACATAGTGTACGATTCCATTTATATGAAATGTCAAGAATAGGCAACTCCAGAGACCAAGTCAATTTGTGACTGCCAGGGGTCAGGAGGGAGGGGGAATGAGGAGTGACAGCTAATGGGTTCAGAGTTTCTTTTTGGGGTGAAAATGTTCTAGAATTAGATCGTCGTGATGGATGCGCAACTCTGCAAATACACTAAAAAACTACTGAATTGTATACTTTCAAAGGGTAAATTTCATATTTTAAATTATCTTTATAAAGCTGTTTTTAAAAAGAATACAAAGTAGACCCATGTAGCTTTTAACTTCATTCAGCAATTGTTAGTATGTTGCCACATTCACTTTCTTTCTCCTATACACATATGTGCATAAACATATGTGCACAGTCTACGGCTTGACACTTTGATCCTAAATACTTCAGCATGTGGAGTATTCTACATAACCAAAATATAAATATTACACTGGAGAAATTCAACACCAATACACAACAATTATAGTCCATAGTCGAATTTATATTTTATCAGAAATTAAGCATTCTATTTGGTTCTCATGTCCCTTTAGTCTTTTAGTCTAGAAAAATTATCTCGCCTTTATTTTTTGACATTGATATTTCTGAAGAATCCACGCTACTTGTTTCACAGAATGCCCTTCAATTTGGATATTCCTTATTGTTTCCTTATGAACTGATACGGATTAAACATTTTTGGCAGGAATACTACATAGGTGAGTTGTGGCCTTCTCTGTGCATCATGCCAAGGGGTACCGAATGTCAGTCGTCTCATTAGTTGTGATGGTAAAGTGGTGTTCATTGTTGTGCTTGGCTAGAGGAGTGTGACTACCAGATTTCTCCATTATAAAGGTAGCTTTTTCTCTTTTTTTTTGAGACGGGGTCTCACTCTGTTGCCCAGGCTGGAGTGCAGTGGCACAATCTCGTCTCACTGCAGCCTCCGCCTCCCGAGTTCCAGCGATTTTTCTGCCTCAGCCTCCCGGGTAGCTGGGATTACAGGCGTCCGCCACCACGCCCGGTTAATTTTTGTATTTTTAGTAGAGACCGGGTTTCACCATGTTGGCCAGGCTGGTCTCGAATTCCTGACCTCAGGTGATCCGCCCGCCTCGGCCTCCCAAAGTGCTGGGAATACAAGCGTGAGCCACCGCGCGGGCCAGCTTTTTCCCTTTGTAATTAACCATCAAGGGGATGACCATTTGAGCTTGTGTAAATAAGAGCAGGCTTCCCCAGTTGTCTTTTGCCCAAAAGTTTTAGCATCCATCCAAGACCTTTGTCTGAAATTCTGTCCCTTTTGAGATTACTTTGCATTAATATGACCAACCACTGCGATCAATTTTATTCCAAAGAGTGTTGGGGCTGTGATTTCAACCCTAGCTGCACATGTATCACCGGTATCGCTGGGAGTGGAACCCAAGCAATCATATTTTAAAATTCTCCAGGATGACTGATTCTGATGTAGAGTAAGGGTTGAGATTCCCCGAGTTAGAGGAACCTTACAACACCCTCATTTGCAAATAAGGACACTGAGGCCCAAGGAGGTTAAATGACTGGCCAATGTCACAAAACCTGTTAATGGCATAGTCAAGATTTTACTTTTTTATACTTGCATTTTAATAGCCATTCCTTTATGTTAGTCGAAGAATAAAACCAGAAAAAGCAGTAACTTTCGTAGTATGTTAGTATGTTGTTAAAAGTGACTGCCATCTAATATATGCTGCCGCCAGACATACCCATTTCTGCTTCCAAGGTTTGTTTTAGCTTTCGTTCATTAGACCTTTGCGGTCACCTTAGAAGAGAGGGAAAGGGGAGTTTGGTCGTCAACTCCTCCGCCCTCAGCGCTCACTGAGGGAGCTCAAGCCTGAGAACCCAACACCGCCGGGTGTTCAAGGGGCCAGATGGGAAGAGGCGCAGCCCCGGAGCTGGGCGCCTGCCCTGCACGTCCCGCAGATGCGGCGGCGGCGCCTGCCCTGGGGCCTCCTCGCAGCGCAGCCAGCCTCGCGCGGGAAGCACCTGGCGGGGACGCACCTGGCGGGAACGCACCCACCTGGCGGAGACGCACCTGGCGGGACAGCCCTGCCCCGCCTAGGGACGCGGGACGTGCGCAGAGCGATGGAGACAGCGGAACCTGCAGACCCGCCCAGCCCCACCTCCATCCCCACCCCCAGCCCCCACTTACCCCGGCGTGATAAACTTTATTCGCTCTTTTAATCTTGATGTCCAGGGCGGTCCCCATCTCCAATTCTCCGCAGCAGCCGCCACTTCCGGCTGCGCGTGACCCCAGGGAAACAAGGGGCGCCTCCCCCCTTCGTTCTGGGCCCCGCCCCTTTCCCTCTCTGCCGGCAGTGGCTCACGTGACCTCGCAGCGGCGTCGCACACACTCCCTAGCTCCGAGAGGCGAATGCCCCACGCCTTCCTCCTTCCGGCACAAGAGCCGGCCTTACTGCGGGCAGTAGCGCTGTCACGGTCCACCCCGCCCCCTCTGGGCGTGAAAGACGGGGCCAAACTAGCCCCACCCCTTCCGTAGGGACAGTCTTACGCCGGAAATGCTCCTTTGCTGTCCGGGTTAGCGGAGGGAGGAACGCTCGGCTCTCCCCGCGTCCCCCGCGGCTGGAGGCGGAGTCGAGCCCGTCTGTCGGTTGCAGCCTGCGCAGGAAGGATGACGCTACCGTCAGGCTGTGCGGCACAGACGGGTCGCCCAATGGAGTTGTCTTTCAGCAGGTTTTAACTTGGTAATGCCTGCCCTCCTCAAATGTCTTTAATCTCCTCAACTCTAGCCCTCCACCGCTTTCTCCCTGCGGTTCTGAAGAGCCGGCGCCCCCTTGTCTGTCTGCGGCCAGGCGCCGCAGCCTGCCCGTCCCGCGGGAACGGTTCCGGTCACCCTCAGGGGTGCGGCCCCTGCGTGCTAGTCCTGCAAAGCGCTGATTGGCCGGCGGCCCGGTTGCCTCGCGTCCCAGCGCCAGCTGGGCCTAGGGCCAAGGTCTCGGGAAGCGCCGGGTGACCTCGCTCCTCTCGGAGCCGCGGCGCTGGGTCACCCGCCAGCCGGGCTCCGCGGGCCGCGAGGGATTGTGGGTGTTCCCCAGGCGCGTGTCCTGGAACCGGGTGTTAAATATTCAGATCCGTGCGCCCCGCGCTGAAGGGTGGAAAGGCACGGCCCCCAGGCTCTGGGGCTTGGAGATTGGTTGCAAATGAAAGACTGAAAGCTGGAGTGAATCTGCCTATTATTTTTATTCCCAGCAACAGCTGACCCCAGATACAGTTTGTGGGGGTGGGGGGCGTTACTGCAGGGCAGGGCAGTGCACTGTTAACGTACTTCGTTTATTGAGTTAAAATCTCTTGTAAATGTTAGAAATGAGGATTTTGCCAATAAGCAGAAGGTCAAATTTCATTTTGACAAATGATTTAATTAAATAATGCGGTGAAAAGTGCTTTTTGTTTAAATTCTTTGCTTTTTGTTTAAATTCTTTGATTCTGATCATTATTTTTTAAAGTGCATTGCTTTTGGGATAACATCAGAAACTATCTGTAAAAAGAATTAGTATCACGAATGCCTCCCTCTTAAGAATATAAAATGTTTTACAGGCCAGCAGTGATGGTGCTGCAGCTACAATTGCATTTGAAGGTTAATAAATGGTATTTTCAAATATTCAGGTCTTGGTTTGCAGCTTCTCTCTGCCCTCAGGGTTTTGGTCTCTGTCTTCAATGTTTTCCTGGCAACTCAAAACTCAGCGATTTTAGAACAATTCATTAGGGACTTGAAAATCACAGTCTAGTCTATTTGAATTCAAGAAGTGGATTCCTTTCCGCTAGACTCACCCATCATTTTCAAGTGGTAAAAAATCAATCTCACTAGACACTGCAGAGAAACAGGAAAAGAAACACATGTATCAACATTGTATACTTGGTTTTTTTGTTTTGTTTTGTTGTTGAGACGGAGTCTCGCTCTGTCGCCCAGGCTGGAGTGCAGTGGCGCTATCTTGGCTCACTGCAACCTCCGCCTCCCAGGTTCAAGCGATTCTCCTGCCTCAGCCTCCCGAGCAGTTGGGACTACAGGCACGCGCCACCATTCCCAGCTAATTTTTGTATTAGTAGAGATGGGGTTTCACCATGTTGGCCATGCTGGTCTCGAACTCCTGACCTCATGATCCGCCCGTCTCGGCTTCCCAAAGTGCTGGGACTACAGGGGTGAGCCACCGCGCCCAGCCTCCAATCGCTATCCTTTTAAATCTTTTCCATCCCTCACTCACACCTTAGATGATACCTTAACTTTCTGGTCCATTTGAGTTACCAAAAATCAGACCGTGTTAAAGTGTCGATCTCATGTCTCAAGTGGGACCCTAAATCCCTTAGTATGAGTGGGAAGGTACAAAGCGTGGTTCTGGCATGCAGACACTTCTCAACGTACCTCTGCAAGGCCTGGCTTCTGTGTTGAGATAAGGAAGAGGAGAGAAAATGAGACAAATATCTCTTAACTAGCCACTGCTGAATTTTCTTAGTTGATTCCTGCCTCTGTGGTAACTGTCTCGTTTAAAATTCCTTTCGTGGGGTACAGATGGGGAGGTCAGGTGGGGCCTTCTCCCTGCCGCACAGTTCCATGGGAGATCTTTTCCATCACCCGCCCCCGCCGCCGTCAGCACCCGGCAGTACACTCAGCCTCTCAGGCAAGATCTCTCAGGACCATTTATCTTCCGCACAGGAAGAATTTGACCCAGGAGAAATACACATCTTTGCCACCCAAAAGGGCTGGACTGAAGACCACCCCGTGGCTACTCCTCTCTCCCCTGCTATATCCCTCTTCAATTTTGTTTTTCCCCCTTGCCATACAGACAGGGATAAATCAGCAAGAGTGCTGGAGGAACAGATCTGCAGGCAACAAAGAGAATACCAGACTCCCCTTCCAGCAGGCCCTCTGATACCTTGGAGAGATTGTCCTATGTCCTTCCCAGCTACATCACTTCCCACCAGAAACACCGTCCTCCGCAATACCGACTGCCTCCTTTCATTCCTTCCCCTGCCTTCCTGTATAGATTGAGGAGGGGACTGGGGAAGTATTTGGTGGAAGCGGGGCCAGATCTGCAGCTTTTTATTAAGCCCTGGGGGAAGTGGCCCCAATTATAGGCATCTTTCATTAGGAGATGGAGTACTATGCCTGTAGTTTTCCATTGTGAGCCTAGTGCCAATTCTAGGACAATAGTAGAGGTCCCACTAAACATCTTTAAGTGGGTGCTATGATTCTCTGCCCAGACTCTTCCTGCAGGACTGGAGGACATGTTCCCTGAGCTGCTAGGAGTATTGGTCTCAACAGTTTTCAGCTAAGTCACTCTTCAAAGCTTGCCTTTAATGAAGAAAACTGCCTTGCCCAAGGTCATTCCCCCTTCTAGGGGACAGCCCACACTTGACGATTAATCCACTTGGGATATACAGGCCTCTCCCTTGTTCCAGTTTAGGACAACTCTGAAGGACCATTCCATATTCAAAACTCCCAGTGTTAGTTAAATACTGATGTGTAGCAAATTACCCCAATCTGTAGTAGTTTTAAATAACAAACGTCTCATTATGTCTGCGAGTTGGGAACTCAGGAGCAGCTTCCCTGGGTGTTCCTGGCTCAAGGTGTCAGATTCTTGCAGTTGTCTGAAGGCCTGTTGTGGGCTGGAAGATCCAGTTCCAAGATGGCTCCCTCACATGGCTGAGGTTGGGAGCACTCACTTCTACTCCACAGGCTGCTTGAGAAGCCTCACAGTATGGCAGCTAGCTTCTCCCAGACCAGTCAATCAAGAGAGAGTGCAATTAGGGAGCTGCAATGCCCTGTGAGGCCAAGTATCTGAAGGACATCTACTTTTCTTCTCTTCATTAGAAGACAGTCACTAAATCCCACTAATTCCATTTGGGAAGGGGAATTTAGCTCTACCTTTGGAAGGGAGGGTCAGAGAATTTGAGGACATATTTTAAACCACTACGCTCCGCATTGAATCCTGCTTCCTACACCCAAACCCTGTGCGCCTGTTGATCCTGAGAGCATCTCCCCAATAAACTTCCTGCATGTTAAATCTCCATCTCGTATTCTGCTTTCTGGCAACCTAACCTCAACAATCCAGTTATGCTAGTTTCATAATAACCCTCAATAATAACCCTCAAGACAATCTTATGATACAGGAAAAATTACTATTTCCTCACCTTACAAAAGGGAAGACAGGCAGAGAAAGATTAATGTACTTGCCCAAGGTCATATAGCAACTAAGTGGCAGCCACCAATTCTGACTCCAGAGTTCATATAGGCAATTGCTGATCAATGTGCTACATACATGCACACAACAAACGCCTGGGTGCATAACAATGGGGGGCTCATGATCTTAATCAAAAGACTGGACAAAAGACTGCCAATCAAATGGGAAAATCCAGCAGAGGTGCAATGTCATAGTCAAAGGCAATCTTAAAGAAAGGAATGGGGGGGTCAGTGTATCAACTGATGGTGAAGATAGAATATTAAAACTATTGCAGAATAGTATAATGCTTTAGTTTGCTAGGGCTGCCACAACGAAGTACCACAAACTGGGTGGCTTCAAACAACAGAAATTTATTCTTTCACACTTCTAGAGGCTGCAAGTTCAAAATCAAGATGTCAGCAGGGTTGTTCTTCTGAGGACGGTGAGGAAAGAATCTGTTCCAGTTCTCTCTCCTTGGCTTTTAAGTGGCCCTCTTATGTCTCCTCACTCTATCTTTAAAAAATGTGTCTTCATGGCTGGGCACAGTGGCTCACACCTGTAATCCCAGCACTTTGGGAGGTCAAGGCAGGAGGATCCCTTGAGCCCAGGAGTTCGAGACTAGCCTGGGCAACATGGTGAAACCCCCCATCTCTACAAAAATATAAAAATTAGCTGGATGTGGTGACGCATGCCTGTAGTCCCAGCTACTTGGGAAGCTGAGGTGGGAGGATCGCTTGAGCCTGGGAGGCAGAGGTTGCAGTGAGCCAAGATCATGTCACTGCACTCTGGCCTGGGCGACAGAGTGAGACCCTGTCTCAAAAAATGAAATAAAATAAAATGTGTCTTCATGTTCACGTGATGTTCTTTCTGTATCAATGTCTGACTCCAAACTTGCCCTTTTTCTAAATACACCAGTCATCTTGTATTAAGGTCCACTAATGACCCCCTTTTAACTTGATTACCTTTGTAAAGACCCTACTTCCAAATACCATCACATTCTGAAGTACCAAGGGCTAGGACCTTAATTTGGCAGGGAAACAATTCAACCCAGAACACCATCCTCATAGATGGGATTAGTGCCCTGTAAAAGGAATGGAAGGGAGCTAGCTAGTCCTTTTGCCCTTCTTTCCCTTCTGCCAAGAGAGGACATGGCATCTGTCCCTTCTGGAGGACTCAGCATTCAAGGCGCCATCTTGGAAGCAGAGTGGAACCAGACACAACATGCTGGTACCTTGTTCTTAAACTTCCCAGCCTTCGGAACTGTGAGAAATGAACTTCTATTGTTTAGAAATTACCCACTCTGTGGTATTTTGTTATAACAGCATGAATGGACTGAGACAATTGCATGTATGGCCACTAAGAACATCTCAATGTTGATTATGTACAAGTTTGATTAAGGATGTCCTGGATACCTTAACTACCACAACTTACACCACTTGGCAGTTAAGACACACTTTCTCAAATAACAAAATGTGAAGCATTCTTTGTAAACAAACAAATAAAAATACAATATTTGTTTTTATAAACATAATATATATGAAATTTATATATAAACAAAAATAAAATTTTAAAATAAAATAAAATTTAAATTAAAGATTAATTAGCCAAGTGTGGTGGCTCACACCTGTAATCCCGGCACTTTGGGAGGCCAAGGAGTGTGGATCATCTGAGGTCAGGAGTTTGACATTAGCCTAGCCAAAATGGTGAAACCTCATCGGTACTAAAAATACAAAAATTAGCCAGGCGTGGTGGCGCAGGCCTGTAATCCCAGGTGCCCGGGAGGCTGAGAGTAGAGGATCACTTGAACCTGGAAGGCAGAGGTTGTAGAGAGCTGGGATCACGTCACTGCACTCCAGCCTGGGCGACAGAGTGAGATTCCATCTCAAAAAAAAATTAATTAATTAAAATAAAATAAATAAAATTATAAAATAGAATTTTAAAATATAAACATACATAAAAATTTATATAAAAATGTTTAATGAATTTTGTTTTATAAAAATAAAATTTATATATAAATTTTATATTTTATATAATTTTTTATTAAAATATGATTAAAATACAATATTTATTTATCAAGAAACAAGTAAAAATATGATACCAGACTAAAAATAACAAAGTATGAATGCTTCACACCAAAACCTATGGGATACAGGTAAAAAAAGAATCCTCTGAAAAATTATTGGAAAAAGTTTGGAAATTTGGTCAGAGTGAAATGATATGCTATCTGGGATTTGCTTCTAAATAACTCTAGGAGGAGGGAGAGGGAGAAGGAGGAGGAGGGGGAGGGGAGAAAGGAGGATGAGGAGGGGTGGAGAAGGAGGAGGGGGGAGGGGAGAAAGTAGGATGGGGAGGGGTGGAGAAGGAGGGGAGGAAATGGAGGAAGAGGGAAGGGGTACGGGAGGAGGAGGAGGAAAGGTTTTATTCACTCATTCACTCTGCCTTTGTATACACTTGAGTTCCATAACAAAAGAAGAGAAGATACATTTACACAGTAGGATAATATTTTTGAAATATTAAGCTGAAGTATTTTTAAAATTCCTTGTCATTCCCAGCAGGTGCCCCTCAACTCTCTCTCCATCAAGTTTATACCCTGAAGCAAAAAATGTGTGTTGAAGAGCACTTTGCCAAAGATCTGAAACATGGTTTGGTCTAGAGGAAGAGGAATAGAATGAGAAGAGCAGAAGTAGCTCCTGGGGTGGGATCCAGCTGTATTTCATGCTTGGAGTCAACGTCCCAGTTGGGGTTAGAAATGCGCAGGGCAATAGAAAACATGACAGGAAACTCGGAGCTCGAGAGAGAAGAATCAAATGATTAAAATAACCCAAAAGTTAGAGGTATGGGCTGAGTCAGCCAGGGGGGAGTCCCGGCTCTTTCTAGCGGTCCCTCTAGTGTGCTATTGCCTGTGCAGAGATGGGATTTCGAGACACTCCAGCTGGGACATTGGCAGATAGGCAAGGGACATGGCATTTTTGAACCATATGCCTCTCTCCATCCCAAGTAGAATGCTTCTGGGGAAAGGTAAGAAGGAGACTGAGGATGTGAAAAGAGAATTCTGAAACACTGGCTATCTGCTGGGTTCCAGCTGAATAATGAGACTGATTTTCTTCTCCCCTGTCCTCAGCAGAAATGGTTACTGGGGAGCTAAACTGGGTTAATTTATAGAGAAATGAAGACTGGTACTTTTTTGGTCATCTATATGTATGCCTGTAAATTTTGAAACAGCCTATGTATGCAAAAATCAATAGGCATTATGATTTAACAGCAACAACCAGTTAGAAAATAAAATGAAGATACAGACTGTATTCTCAATAGCAATCAAAATATAAAACATTTGGAGTAATTTGAATGTGATCTATGTTTTAGTTACATGAGAAAAGCTATAAGGCTGAATTAAGAAATGTGAACTATGGCAAAATAGAGATTTACAGTATTTATGAATAGAAAATCTATTTTAAAATGTCCAGGTGTATACAATTAATTTTTAGAGCTAATTACTCTCAATATCCTAATAAAATTTTTCATGAGGAAATTCAATGAAATTCTGTTAAAATTCTTCTGAAAAAATAAAGAAGTATTTTGAAATGACATCTCTTTAAAGAGCTAATTGTAGGAGAAAGGTTTTTACTAGGCATAAAATATAGTATAACTGTAAGAATTAAAAGAGCATCATCCTGACATAAGAGCAATTGGATAGGACAGATCATTCAGAACAGATCCCAACATATTATGTATAGGATTATTTATTTATTTATTTATTTATTTTTGAGACGGAGTCTCACTCTGTCACCCAGGCTGGAGTGCAGTGGCACGATCTCGGCTCACTGCAACCTCGGCCTCCCAGGTTCAAGGGATTCTCCTGCCTCAGCCTCCCGAGTAGCTGGGACTACAGGCGCAGCCACCACGCCCAGCTAATTTTTTGTATTTTTAGTACAGACGGGGTTTCACCGTGTTAGCCAGGATAGTCTCTATCTTCTGACCTTGTGATGATCTGCCCGCCTCATCCTCCCAAAGTGCTGGGATTACAGGTGTGAGCCACCACACCCGGCCTATTTATTTTTTATTGTATATATTCAAGTTGTATATGAAATTTCAATATATGATAAAAGAGGCATTGCAAATCTATAAAGAACAGGGGATTACTCAGTAAATGATATTACACTAAATGCTATTTGGAAGAAAAATTCATTTAGATTTTACCATAACAGCATATATCAAAAAAAAAAAAAAAAAAAAAAAAGGAAGAGAGAGAAGAAAAGACCTAGTTGGATTAAAGAGTTCAGGAAATAATAAAACAAGTTAAGGCACAGACTTAATGAAAAGTATGGAAAACTTATATAAGAAAAACTACTAAAGTCTTGCATGAGACATCACAGTAAATTTGAACAGAAGGCAAACATACCATTATCTTGGATAGGAAAGTGTAACATCATAAAAATGTTAAGTCTCCTCTGCTTAATTTATATATTTAAATTAACACTAACAAAAATATTATTTATTTATGGAGCCAGGCAGGTTGATTATAAAATTTATTTGGAATAATAAATAAGGGAGAATAGCCAGAACAAATCTCAAAAGAGATGAACCGGTGGGGGGCAGGGGGAGGAGGAGGAGCCTAGGACGTGTCATACAGAGAGTGGCACCTGGGACTCATTTTAGCCAGTGGAAGGCAGTGAGAGTTCTGCACCTAAATCTTTTTTTTTTTAAAACAGAGTTTTGCTCTTGTCACCCAGGCTGGAGTGCAATGGCGTGATCTCAGCTCACCGCAACCTCCACTTCCCGGGTTCAAGCAATTCTCTTGCCTCAGCCTCCCGAGTGGCTAGGATTATAGGCATGCGCCACCATGCTCTGCTGATTTTGTATTTTTAGTAGAGATGGGGTTTCTCCATGTTGGTTGGGCTGGTCTCGAACTCCCAACCTCAGGTTATCCCCCTGCCTCAGCCTCCCAAAGTGCTGGGATTACAGGCATGAGCCACCGCGCCCAGCCTCTGCACCTAAATCTTAAAAAGGCCTGGCAACAGGCCTGGCACAGTGGCTCGTGCCTGTAGTCACAAAACTATGAGCCAAGGTGGGAGGATCGCTTGAGGTCAGGATTTTGAGACCAGCATGGGCAACCCAGTGAGACCTATCTCTACAACAACAACAAAAATTTTTTTTTAATTAGCTGGTCACAGAGGCATGCGCCTGTAATCCCAGCTACTCAGGAGACTGAGGTGGGAGGATTGCTTGAGCCCAGGAGTTTGAGGCTGCAGTGACCTATGATTACACCACTACATTCCAGCCTGGATGACAGAGCAAGACCCTATTTTGAAAAAAAAAAAGGCCTGGCCTGGCAACTTCTGCTTTTACATGCTGGGAGGGCTGAGTATGATGTAAGGAGCCCAGTGACCCTGATGGAGACACTGTTGAAGGACCACAAAGAGGAGAGGCCCTGAACAATATGGAGAAAGAAGGGGTGGGAGAGAGAGAGAAAACCCCAGCTCCCCCAGCGTAGCCACCAAGAATGGCCCTCCTGCCATGTCCACAAGGACCCAACATACACATGAAGCCATCTCGGGATTTCTACTCCACTGCCATAAAACTGCAGTCACGTGAACGACACAAAGTGAGACCGGCAAAAGGACCACTCAGCTGAGCCACAGTCCACCAGTAGAATTGTGAAAAATAATACAGTGGCCATTGTCCTAAGCCACTGAGTTTTGAGGTGGTTTGTGATGCGGCAGTAGGTGACCAGATCAAATGATTACCGAAGGGGAAAAGACAGAATAGGGCAGGGAAACAGGAAGAGAAGCAAGACGTCTCTGCATGTTATGTCATAGAATTTTGACTCTGTATCCACGTAAATGTTTTAGCTAATTTTAAAAAATTTTAATTTTAAAAATTAAACCACACAGAAAAGAGAAATACAATGGAATTGTTAAAACTTCAGTGGGGTAGAGGTAGGAAGACTTTCTACATGACTGATAGAAACATCACAAAGGAGGCCAGGTGCAGTGGCTCACGCCTGTAATTCCAGCACTTTGGGAGGCCGAGGCGGGCGAATCACAAGGTCAGGAGTTTGAGACCAGCCTGGCCAAGATGGTGAAACCCCATCTCTACTGAAAATACAAAAATTAGCTGGGCGTGGCTGCATGTGCCTGTAATCCCAGCTACTTGGGAGGTTGAGGTAGGAGAATTGCTCGAACCCGGGAGGCAGAGGTTGCAGTGAGCCGAGATCGCGCCAGTGCACTCCAGCCCGGGTGACAGTGCGAGACTGAGTCTCAAAACAAAAACAAAAACAAAAAACAAACAAACAAAACAAAAAAAGAAACATCACAAAGGAAAAACATAGCCACAGCTGGATGCAGTGGCTCATGCCTGTAATCCCAGCACTTTGGGATGCTGAGGTGGGAGGATCACTTGAGCCCAGGAGTTGGGCAACATAGTGAGACCCCTATGTAAAAAATACAAAAATTAGCCAGGCATGGTGGCGTGTGCCTGTAGTCCCAGCTATGCAGAAAGCTGAGGCCAGAGGATCACTTGAGTCGGGGAGGTCGAGGCTGCAGTGAACCGTGATCGTATCACTGCATTCCAGCCTGGGCCACAAAGCAACATCATGTCTCAAAAAAAAAAAAAAAGAAAAAAAGTCAATTTATTATATAGAAAATGTTCCTATACATCAGTGGGGAAACCCATAATAAGAAGGAAAGAACTGCTGGGCGCAGTGGCTCATGCCTATAATCCCAGCACTTTGGGAGGCCAAGGCAGGTGGATCACCTGAAGTTGGGAGTTTGAGACCAGCCTGACCAACATGGAGAAACCCTGTCTCTACCAAAAATACAAAATTAGCCGGGTGTGGTGGCTCATGCCTGTAACCCCAGCTACTAGGGAGGCTGAGAGGGGAGAATCACTTGAACCTGGGAGGTGGAGGCTGTGGTGAGTCGAGATCGTGCCATTGCATTCCAGCCTGGGCAACAAGAGCGAAACGCTGTCCCCCCCGCCCCCCCCCAGAAAAAAGGAAAGAACATTTTGGGAAATATATACAACAAACATGACAAGAAAAGTTCACATTTTGACCACAGAGGATGTATTAGTTTTCTACAGCCGTGTAATAAATAACTATAAATGTAGAGATGCGAAACAACACCCACTGATTAGCTCACAGCTCTGTGGGTTCAACTGGATTCTCTGCTTAGGGTCAAACAGGGTTGAAATCAAGGTGTCTGCCTGGCTGGGCTATTACCTGGAGGCTCTGGGAAGCACCTACTTGAAAGCTCATTGAGGTGACTGGCAGAATTCAGTTCCTTGTGGTTGTAGGACTCCAGTCACGTGCCCTCGCTGACTGTCGGCAGGGACCACTCTCAGCTTTTAAAGACCTCTCTCTGATCAGTGGGCAGAGCCCCTCCATCATCAAAGCCAGCCATGGTGCATCAAATCCTTCTTGTGCTTTGAATCTCTTTGACTGCCCTTTCTGCTGCCAGACAGAGAACATTTTCTGCTTTTAAAAGGCTAATGATATTAAATTAGGCCCACCTAGAAAATCTCCCTATTTGAAGATTAACCATGCCAGGTAACATAATCTTGGGAGTGATATTTCATCATATCCACAGCTTCCACCCTCACTCAAAGGGAGGGGATTATAGAAAGAAGACGGTCACTGGGGGTCATTCTTAGAATTTTGACTACCAGAGAGGATAACATTCGCATCTATAATAAGAACTCTAAGACACAGGACATGAATAACAGTTTGCAAAAGAGGAAATCAAGTAGTTAGCAGACATATGGGGAAATGTTTCACTTCAATTGAAATAAAAGAAATTCTAGTAGAAATCTTCTACTTCACAGATTAAATTAGCAAAAAATACTAAATATTGGCAGCTATGTGGTGAAACAGGCATTTCATTCATTGATGATAGCAATGTGAATGGTACAGCACATGTAGAAATAAATTTGGAAATATATACCAACGCCTTTAAAATGTTTATATTCTTTGGCCCAGTAATTTGACTGCTGGGAATCTATGTAAAGATTAATCCTAAATTTGGAAAAAAAATTTCCCAGCAATCAAGTAATCCTAAATTTGAGAAAAAAACATTTTTTAAACACTGATATGGTTTGGCTCTGTGTCCCCACCCAAATCTCACTTTGACTTGTAATAATCCCCACGTGTCATTGGAGGGACCCGGTGGGAGGTAACTGAATCGTGAGGGCAGGTTTTTCCCGTGCTGTTCTCATGATAGCGAATAAGTCTCACAAGATCTGATGGCTTTATAAAGGGGAGTTCCCCTACACAAGATCTCTTGCCTGCCACCATGTAAGACATGACTTTGTTCTTCATTTGTCCTCTGCCATGATTGTGAGGCCTCCCAAGCCATGCAGAACTGTGAGTCCACTAAACCTCTTTCCTTTATAAATTACCCAGTCTCGGGTATGTCTTTATTATCAGCTTCAGGACAGACTAATAAACACACCATGGTATTCACGGCAAATTATTAATAATGAAAAAGTGGAAACAATCTAATTGGCAAAATGGACATGGTCGGATACATTACACCTTCAAATCAACAAGATATTAGGCAGTCACTGAAAACATGGTTATGCTGAAAGAAAATACAAGAAGGTCTGATAAATGGAGAAACATTCCATGTTTATGGAGTACAAGATTCAAGATGCCATCTCTCCCTCAATGCAATTGCATTCTATAATCCCAGTTTTTGGTTTAAAAATGTAAACACTCGTATGATAATGCAAAGATCCTATAACAGCCAACACATTTTGAAAAAGTAGAGCACAGCGGGAGGATTTACACCGCCTGACTTTAAGACCTAGCATAAAACAACAAGGATCAATGCTTAAACAGAGATAAGCAGATCAGTGGAACAGATGAGGGAGTCCAGAAATAAAACCGTACACATATGGTCAACAAAAATCATATATGACTTTCAACAAAGGTGCCAAGGCAATTCCACAGGGACAGGAAGGCCTTTTCATCAACTGGTGCTGGAACAACTGGATATACATACAGGAAAAAATGAACCTTGCCTGTTACTTGACACCATATACAAACATTAACTTGAAATGGATCATAGACCTAAAAGCTAATACTATAAAGTTCCTTTTTCTTTTCTTTTTTTCTTTTCTTTTTTTTTTTTTTTTGAGATGAAGTCTCACTCTGTCATCCATGCTGGAGTGCAATGGAGCCATCTTGGCTCACTGCAGCCTCCGCCTCCCAGGTTCAATCAATTCTTCTGCCTCAGCCTCCCAAGTAGCTGGAACTACAGGTGCCTGCCACCACACCCAGCTAATTTTTGTATTTTTAGTAGAGATGGGATTTCACCATCTTGGCCAGGCTGGTTTTGAACTCCCATAGTGCTGGGATTACAGGCATGAGCCACCACGCCTGGCCTTTTTGTTCGGTTTTTGCTCTTCTCACAGATATGCATTATTTCAAAACTATTTGCCAGTAAATGAAAGTATTTACTATTCAAGTTAAAAATATTTCCTATTAAATTAAAAAAAGTGAAAGGAAATTGACAAGAGCAGCATTAGCATTATTTCAACTGCAAGAGCCAGAAACCAATTTATTTTTTATTTTGTTATTACTATTATTTTTGAGACAGGGTCTCTCTCTGTCACCCAGGCTGGAGTGCATTGGCACAAACAAGGCTCAATGCAGCCTCAGCCTCCTGGGCTCAAGTGATCCTCCTGCTTCAGCCTCCCAAGCAGCTGGGACTATAGGAGTACACTATCATGGTTGTCAAATTTTTTGATTATTTGTAGAAACAGGGCTCTGCTATGTTGCCCAGGCTAGTCTTTTTTTTTTTTTTTGAGACGGAGTCTTGCTCTGTTGCACAGGCTGTAGTGCAGTGGCACGATCTCCGCTCACTGCAAGCTCCACCTCCTGGGTTCACGCCATCCTCCTGCTGCCTCAGCCTCCCGAGTAGCTGGGACTACAGGCGCCTGCTACCACGCCCGGCTGATTTTTTGTATTTTTAGTAGAGATGGGGTTTCACTGTGTTAGCCACGATGGTGTTGATCTCCTGACCTCATGATCCGCCTGCCTCAGCCTCCCAAAGTGCTGGGATTACCGGCGTGAGCCACAGCGCCCAGCCTGCCCAGGCTAGTCTTTAACTTCTGGGCTCAACAATTTTCCCACCTTAGCCTCCCAAAGTGCTGGGATTGCAAGCATGAGCCACCATGCCCAGCCCAGAAACCAAAGTAAATAACCTTAAACCAAACACAGATGAATTGGCTTTCCTAACTCAACCCAGGATGGAGTTGTTTTCAGTTGAGTTACATATACAAGGTCAATTTACCAGTTTCCGAATAGTCTTCTTACCATTTATAGGGGAGACATCTAAGTTATGTCAATAGGCAAATCAACGAATACTACATCACAAACAGTTTCAATATTTAAGAGGCAATAAGAGAAGGAAAGCTTGTGGAAACCACACATTTTATTTATTACCTTCATTTCATTCTCACAGCCTAGCAATAATTCAAAGCTAACGTGAGGCAACACATGTCCACTTTCCTGGTTTGTGCGTTTGTTTCCTTCTTGCCTGTCCCAGTGCGGGGCGTCGTTTGCGATGGGGGTCCCGCCCTGTGCTGACTGTAAACCTCTTGAAGCACATCAACAATGCGCCAGCACGTCCTGAGAGTTTGTGGACTGAAGTTATTCCAAATTCTAAAATGTAAATCCACTAAAAGAAAGTATAAGAACTGTAGCCTGAACTCGCCAAAAACAAGTCCCCCAAATGTGTGTAATGGCAGGGGTCCCCACCCCTCCCGACCCCCCCGACCCCCTTTCATCCCCCCTACAGACGCCGACTGGTTAGGAACCGGCGGCACAGCAGGACGTGAGCAGCTGAGCAGCAGGTGGGCCGGCAAAGCTTCATCGATACTTGCAGCCACTCCCCATCGCTGGCGTTAGCGCCTGAGCTCTGCCTCCTGTCAGATCAGCGTCGGCCGTAGAGTCTCATAGGAGCATGAACCCTATTGTGAACGGCACGTGTGAGGGATCTAGGATGCACGCTCCTTATAAGAATCTAGTGCCTGATGATCTGTCTCTGTCTCTGCCACCCCCAGATAGTGTGTCCGGAATTGGTGGGTTCTTGGTCTCACTGACTTCAAGAATGAAGCCACGGACCCTCGCGGTGAGTGTTACAGCTCTTAAGGTGGCGCGTCTGGAGTTTGTTCCTTCTGATGTTCGGATGTGTTCGGAGTTTCTTCCTTCTGGTGGGTTCGTGGTCTCCCTGGCTCAGGAGTGAAGCTGCAGACCTTCGCGGTGAGTGTTACAGCTCTTAAGGCAGCGCGTCTGGAGTTGTTCATTCCTCCCCGGGGGGCTCGTGGTCTCGCTGGCTTCAGCAGTGAAGCTGCAGATCTTCGTGCTGAGTGTTACAGCTTATAAAAGCGGTGTGGACCCAAACAGTGAGCAGTATCAAGGTTTATTGCAAAGAGCGAAAGAACAAAGCTTCCACAGTGTGGAAAGGGACCCGAGCGGGTTGCCACTGCTGGCTCGAGCAGCCTGCTTTTATTCTTATCTGGCCCCACCCACATCCTGCTGATGGGTAGAGCCAAGTGGCCTGTTTTGACAGGGCGCTGATTGCGTTTACAATCCCTGAGCTAGATAAAATGGTTCTCCACGTCCCCATCCGATTAGTTAGATACAGAGTATGGACACAAAGGTTCTTCAAGGCCCCACCAGAGCAGCTAGATACAGAGTGTGGATTGGGGCACTCACAAACCCTGAGCTAGACACAGGGTGCTGATTGGTGCGTTTACAAACCTTGAGCTAGATACAGAGTGCCGATTGGTGTATTTACAATCCCTGAGCTAGACATAAAGATTCTCCACGTCCCCACCAGACTCAGGAGCCCAGCTGGCTTCCCCCAGTGGATCCCACACGGGGGCTGCAGGTGGAGCTGCCTGCCAGTCTCGCGCCATGCGCTCACACTCCTCAGGCCTTGGGTGGTCGATGAGACTGGCCGCCGTGGAGCAGGGGGCGGAGCTCATCGGGGAGGCTCGGGCTGCACAGGAACCCACGGAGGCAAGGGAAGGCTCAGGCATGGCGGGTTGCAGTCCCGAGGCCTGCCCCGCAGGAAGGAAGCTAAGGCCCGGCGAGAAATCGAGCGCAGCACCAGTGGGCTGGCACTGCTGGGGGACCCAGTACACCCTCCGCAGCCGCTGGCCCGGGTGCTAAGTCCCTCATTGCCCGGGGCCAGCAGGGCCGGCCAGCTGCTTCCGAGTGCGGGGCCCGCCAAGCCCACGCCCACACGGAAATCCAGCTGGCCCGCAAGCGCCGCACGCAGCCCCGGTTCCCGCTCGCGCCTCTCCCTCCACACCTCCCTGCAAGCTGAGGGAGTGGGCTCCGGCCTTGGCCAGCCCAGAAAGGGGCTCCCACAGTGCAGCGGTGGGCTGAAGGGCTCCTCAAGTGCTGCCAAAGTGGGAGCCCAGGCAGAGGAGGCGCCGAGAGCGAGCGAGGGCGGTGCGGACTTCCAGAACGCTGTCACCTCTCAATGGGACCATCTAATTTCAGGAAAACAAGCTCAGGGCTCCCACTGATTCTACATTATAGTGACTTGTATAATTATTTCATTATATATTATTACAATGTAATAATAATAGAAGTAAAGTGCCCAATAAATGTAATCCACTTGAATCATTCCAAACCCATTCCCCTGCCCTGTCCATGGAAAAAAATGTCTTCCATGAAACCAGTCCCTCGTGCCAAAAAGGTTGGGGACCACTGTTACGGGGTAAAGCTAATAACTCTGCAAAGAATAGGGCAAGCCTTTGTAAAATACATCAACATTCACTTGATTTCCTGCCACTGCAGGAACGCCTAAGAACGTTTCAGGGAGTGGAGCTAACCGTGGTTGAACCATGACAGTGGCCAGGTCCCCACTCTAGCGCCCGTATCAGCTGCAGGAGCCGCAGTGCATAGCGTGTGCGCTGGCCCTGCAGGAAGAAAAGGCAGGCCCATCCAGGCAGCAGACACCATGCTGGAGCATGGTGGACTCCTCAGCAACCAGCTCTTGGTGGCTGCCAGGGATTCATCAGTTGTGGCTGCACCAAATCTCTTTCTTCCACCACTCCCAACGGCCCGTTATCCTGGGCTTCTGTTTATTGGGATTTCCTGGAATTCCAGGAGTCCCATGTGGCAAGAAGATGTCAAGTGATGCCACAGGCCCTTAGGGAAGGTCCTCATCTTGGCTCCAGATCCAGCCAGGCTTACTCCCTGATCCTGACTGAGTGAGCCAAGGCGTGGGCCCTAGGGACGGGTCCTCCAGGTGAGGTATCCTTAGTTCATGTCAGTTAGTTATGGCCCCATTGATTTATTTTCTTTCTTTCTTTTTTTTTTTTTTTGAGATGCAGTCTCACTTTGTCACCCAGGCTGGAGTGTAGTGGCACAATCTCGGCTCACCGAAACCTCCGCCTCCTGGGTTCAAGCGACACCCCTCCGCCACCCGCCTCAGCCTCCCGAGTGGCTGGGATTACAGGCGCATGCCACCATGCCTGGCTAATTTTTGTATTTTTTTGTAGAGACGGAGTTTCACCATGTTGGCCAGGCTAGTCTCGAAATCCTGACCTCAGGTGATCTGCCCTCCTCTGCCTCCCAAACTGTTGGGATTACAGGCGTGAGCCACCATGCCCAGCCCCATTGGTTTATTTTCTACATTATCATGGAGCTCTTCTTGGTTTACCTGAGGTGTTTCGATATTAACCCTAACTGAGGGCAAAATGTTTCATTAGATAGATTGGTGGATAGGTAGATATGTGATACAGCAAACGTAGCAAAACATTTATTCTAGAATCTGGGTGGTGCCTGTTCATTGTACATTTTTTCCAGCTCCTATCTACGTTTGAAACTTAAAATAAAAGTTGGGGCTGGAAATTGTGATAGAGGTGCTTATTATACAATTTACAGGGATTTAAAAAAGGTATTTTTCAAGCCGGGCATGGTGGCTCATGCCTATAATCCTAGCACTTAGAAAGGCTGAGCTGGGTGGATCATTTGAGATCAGGAGTTTGAGACCAGCCTGGCCAATATGGTGAAACCCTTTCTCTACTAAAAAGACAATAAATTAGCCGGACGTGGTGGCACACACCTGTAGTTCCAGCTACTTGGGAGGCTGAGGCAGGAAAATCGCTTGAACCCGGGAGGTGGAGGCTGCAGTGAGCCAAGACCATGCCACTGCACTCCAGCCTGGGCAGCAGAGCAAGACGTGGTCTAACAACAACAACAAAAGATATGATACATTTCTTTGGTCAGTCATTGCACATCTATTTGCTGGGTGTCAATTATATATGGTACTGAATCCTGAAGACTCACCAGGGAACAAAACAGGTGCAATCTTCCCCTCATGTAGTTTACAGCCCAGAAGGGAAGAGAGATGACCGAAGAAGTAATTCCAGTAGAGTGTGAAGAGTTGCTGTAAGCATCAAAGTGTTGGGGGGAGTTAATCTCTTACTAGCCCCTCCCAAGACCCTGCACGCCTCCTACTTGTGCACGGAGTCCCAGCCCTGGCCTTCCTAGGGTGTTGACATCACTGCTGCTTGCAGGACACCCTGCACCAGCTAGGCCTTAGCTGGCTCCAGAGTGCGGCAGGGGTGGGTGATTGCGGAGATACTTTCATTCCAACAATGGTCAAGTCTAGTTTTCTCCTTAGTTACTTTAGGGTGCTGTACTAGCTTCCTAGAACTGCTGTAACAAATTATCACAAAATTGGTGGCTTTCAGCAATAGAAATTTATACTGTTACAATCCTGGGAACCAGAAGAGTCCAATTTTAAGGTGTTGGCAGGGCCACTTCTCCCTGGGGTGTCTGCAGGAGAATCCGTCCCATGCCTCTGTGCTGGCTTCTGCTGGCTGCCGGCAGCCCTTGGCGTCGTTTAGCTCGTTGATACATCAGTACAATCTCCACTTCGGTTTTCACATCTGCTTCTCCTCTGTGTGTCTTCTCCCTTTTCCTCCTCTTCTTTTTTTTTTTTTTTTTTTTTTTGAGACGGAGTCTCACACTGTCACCCAGGCTGGACTACAATGGCACCATCTCGGCTCACTGCAGCCTCTGCCTCCTGGGTTCAAGCGATTCTCCTGCCTCAGCCTCCCGAGTAGCTGGGATTACAGGCGCCCACCAACACGCCCGTCTAATTTTTTGTATTTTTGGTAAAGACGGGGCTTCACTATGCTGGCCAGGCTGATCTCGAACTCCCAACCTCATGATCTGCCTGCCTCAGCCTCCCAAAGTGCTGGGTTTACAAGTGTGAGCCACTGCGCCTGGCTCCTTTTTTTCCTCTTATGAGAACACTTGCCATTGGATTTTGGATCCACCCAGATAATCGAGGATGATCTCATCTCAAAATCCTTAATTACACCTGCAGAGAACTTTTTTCAAATGAGGTCACATGCACAGGTTCTCAGAGGACGTATCTTTTGGGGAGGCCAACACTCAGCCCACTACGAGTACACATATCTCATAACTAAGAGACTCATAGAGCACGTGGTCTCTCTCCTCTTTTAACATGTCGTGGGCTTATTTTGTCATAGGATATTTTCCTCTGTCTTGGGTCTGATTTCTTCACTCATTATTTCAAAAATTTCTCTCGGTCTGAACCATGATGAATGAATTCTGAGTGGGTTATTGCCATTCTCCGAAGTTTTCCTCCTATGCCCAAATTTCTCCTCTTGATAGTGGTTCATTCCTCTACATACAGAGAGCTATGGAGGTACATGGAAGGTGCTATGGTTTGAATGTGGCCTCTCCAACATTCGAATGTTGGAAACTTAATCCCCAGTGCAACAGTATTGGGAGGTGGGGCTTGAAGGGCCCGATGCTGCTATAACAAGGGCTTTGGGTCATGGGTCTGCTTGCCTCTGCTCTTCTGCCATGTGAGGACATGATGCTTCTCCACTCCAGAGGATGCAGCATTCGAGACCATCTCAGAAGCACAGAGACCAGGCCCCAACCTGCCAGTGCCAGGATCTGGGACTTCCCAGCCTCTAAAACTGTGAGAAATTAATTTCTATTGTTTATTTATTTATTTATTTATTTTTTGAGACAGAGTCTTACTCTGTCACCTAGGCTGGAGTGCAGTGGCACTATCACAGCTCACTGCAGCCTCAAACTCCTGGGCTCAAGCAATCCTCCTGCGTCAGCCTCCCAAAAAGCTGCGACCACAGGCATGAGCCACCATGCCCAGCTAATTTTTGTATTTTTGTAGGTGGGGTTTTGCCATGTTGCCTGGGCTGGTCTCAAACTCCTGAGCTTAATCGATCCTTCTGCCTCAGCCTCCCAAAGTGCTAGGATTACAGGCACGAGCCACCATGCCTGGCCCCAACATGTGTTTTTTAAGGGAACACAAAACACAATGCAACCCATAACATTAAATGATCACCTTTGCGTTTAGAAAGACCCTGCACATTGCCTGCAGTGTGCAGCATGTGGTAGAGGGTAGCAGCTCACCACACATTCCAGTTGGCAAATGTTTGTAGTAATCTCAACAACAGACCATGGTGAGTGGGCAATGCCCATGGTGGCAAAGTAGGATAAGAAGAAGTGGGACAATAGAAAACAACGTAGCGGCTAGCCCCAGTGTGACTCAATCACTGAATGGACCTGTGTTGGGACAGCGAGAGAGGCTCCACCTGTAGATGAGGGGTCAGGGTTCCATGTCCCACGCAAATCCCCATTCCCGTCAGATACACTCACAGGGCCTTCATGAAACTTAATGGTCAATGTAGGAAAGAGTCCCCGCTTCCTGGTTCCCCGCGCCCTGGAGTCTCACTCCACTCTGGGATACACCCCAGCCATCACACCCAAATTATCCATTTGCTGATCGGCGGTAGTTAATTTGGTGTATTCTGGGCTTCAGGAGGAAAAACCCCTCTATTTACTTTTGGAATTAGTAAACTTCCATTTCATGTTTTTCCCTGAAGGGTGTTTAATGTGAGGTCCTTTTTTCTCTCTCTCCCTACTTTTTTAAGGGAACAGCATTAGTCTGGGGGCTACACAAAGGATGCTTGTTGAATTCTGTCAAAGATCTGCACAAGATGAGTGACAGTTAGGTAGACCTGTCTGCTTTCTGAAATTTCACATGTTTGCATTGAATCCCCGCCTGAAAATGTACATATAATTTTAGAGATCAGGTCAGGGACTCTAGACATTCTGTTAGATGTCTCCCCCTATATGTCCTCCCCTTCCTCTGTGATAGCAGAAACCTCAACTTTTTTTTTGAGACAGAGTTTCGTTCTTTGTTGCCCAGGCTGGAGTGCAGTGGTGACATCTTGGCTCACTGCAACCTCCGCCTCCCGGGTTCAAGAGATTCTCCTGTCTTAGCCTCCCAAGCAGCTGGGTTACAGGTGCCTGCCACTACGCCTGGCTAATTTTTGTATTTCTAATACTTTTAGTAGAGACGGGGTTTCACTATGTTGGCCAGGCTGGCCTCGAACTCCTGACCTCAGGTGATCCATCCACCTTAGCCTCCCAAAGTGCTGGGATTACATGCGTGAGCCACCACGCCCGACCTAAACCTCAACTTTTTAGCTGGACGGACATGTGACTGCCCTGAAGAAACCTTGCATTTCTTCACCACTTGTGCAGCTAGAGGTGGCCATGTGGGCTGTTAATGGAAACCTAGTGTGCAACTCTTGGGAGGTGCCCTTCAAGAGAGGGTGCAAACTGGGCGGTGGCTCACACTTGCAATCCCAGCACTTTGAGAGGCCGAGGCAGGCAGATCACCTGAGGTCAGGAGTTCGAGACCAGCCTGACCAACATGGTGAAACCCCGTCTCTACTAAAAATACAAAAATTAGCTGGGCGTGGTGGTGTGCAACTGTAATCCCAGATACTTGGGAGGCTAAGGCAGGAGAATCTCTTGAACCTGGGAGGCGGAGGTTACATGAGCTGAGATTTTGCCACTGCACTCCAGCCTGGGTGACAGAGCAAGACTCCATCTCAAAAAAAAAAGAGGGTGTGCAAGTCCTTCTTTCCTCCCATTCTTCCCACTTGCTGGTTAATATTTGGATGCACTGGCCTGAGTCTGCGTAGTCTTCTGGGGCCTTGAGGCAGAAGCTACTTACTAGGATTGTAGAGGGATGAGGGACAAGGCAGAAGGAGGCCGAGCACTTCCAGGTACCCTCCGTCCTGGCCCCAGCTGCCTATATTTATTTAAGAGAGAAACAAACAGCTATCTTGCAGGGTAGACAGAATAATACTTCCCTCCTTCCCCGAAAAAGATACCCACATCCTTGCCCCTAGAAATAGTTGAATATATTGCTTGACCTGGGGAAAGGGACTTTGCAGATGTGCTTGAGGACCTTGAGATGGGGGCGGGGGTTAGCCTGGATGATCCTAGTTATTCTGGGTGGGCTCAAAGTCATCATAAGGGTCCTTATATGAGATAAGCAGGAAGATCAGAGACAGAAAAACAACCTGTGGTGACAGGAGTGGCCAAGGTTGAAGTGAGGCACCTTGAATATGGAGGCAGGCCCAGAGATCAAGAAAGAATGCAGGCGCTGCAACACCCTGGAAAAGGCAAGGAAACACGCTCTCCCCTGGAGCCTCCAGAAAGAACTCAGCTTGGCCCACACCTTGATTTCAGTTCCTCAACTCTCATTTTAGAGTTCCGAACTCTAGAGCTGAAAGATAATACATTTGTGTTGTTTTAAGCTACTAGGTTTGTGGTCACTGGCTACAGCAGCAATTGGCAACTTATACACTTCATCTTGCTTGAGCGACTGTTATTTTGTAATTTCAGACACTTGCAGCTACCTCCAGTCCTAACCAGGACAAAATCTGGTATCTGGAAGTGGGAAAATGTATGTTGCAGAACCTAGGTTGTGGCACTGACTTAGCAATGACATGCCTGGGACTCATATATTGCAGGTAGGAAAAATGATGATCATTAGGACATGGCAATGGGACACTTGGTGGCATGTTTCCGGGGTTACTTTAGAAGGCATACTATGTGCTGACCCAGGCTGAGAGTCAGGAGGAAATGGTTGGAAGATCAGAATTTTGGGCACAGTCAGCTTCTTCCTGCCACTTCCTGCAAAATCCAAAAGAAAGGTGAACTTGAGGAAAGCCAGCCAGTCTGTCAACCGAATGAAAAACATCGTTTTGGCAAAGGAGCCCTCTCTGCCTGCCACTTGCAAGCAAATTTGAGTGATAAGCTGGTAATTTGGGGCCTTGCTGGACTGAAAAACCCAATGGCTTCTGTATTCCAAGTAAAGGTTTTACTGAGGTCTCAATGTTTTACAAAGGGCTTTACATGTCCAATTCTCTGCTAGACATTGAGAGCCAGTCCAGAGGCAAACATGTTGGGGAAGGTAACTTTTCTTTCAGTTCGTGGGTTTCCAGCCTACAAAGAGCCCTTCTAGACTTATGGAGAGCTCTGAACACCACCCCAGGGTGCAGGACTTCGAGCTGGAGGAAGTGCATTGGTGGGACTCTGAAGTTGTTGCCCTTGGTAAGGGTATGAATATGTACCATGTGTGGGAGGAGAGATGTGTATGGATATCAGGCGGCTAAGAGGGCAAGCTGTGGCAGTTTGCTTTTCTCCTCCTCTTCTATAGCAGAATCCTGGCATGTCTTGAATGAGTTATGTGTGTATTCAGATACTGGGGTCCTCAATTTCCAGGGCAGACAAGTAAGCCCTGGAACAGCGTCGAGCCTCTGGCCACGATCAGCTTTGTCCTTTCGCCCCAGTGTACTGTTATAAGGAAATGGTTGGGGCATTACGAAGTTAAGGTGAGCATAGTCTACACATGCTCACCCTCACTCCTGAGAACAATTAAAAGTATGGGGGATTCCAGCCGGGCGCGGTGGCTCATGCCTGTAATCCCAGCACTTTCGGAGGCCGAGGCAGGTAGATCACGAGGTCAGGAGATCGAGACCATCCTGGCTAACACGGTGAAACCCCATCTCTACTAAAAATACAAAAAATTAGCCGGGCATGGTAGCAGGCGTCTGTAGTCCCAGCTACTAGGGAGGATGAGGCAGGAGAATGGCGTGAACCTGGGAGGCGGAGCTTGCAGTGAGCCGAGATCGCGCCACTGCACTCCAGCCTGGACAACGGAGCGAGACTCCGTCTCAAAAAAAAAAAAAAAGTATGGGGGATTCCCAAAACCACTCTCAGTTTTGATAATTCACTAGAAAGACTCACAGAACTCTCTGAAACCTGGTGTACTCATGGTTACAGTTTATTACAGCAAAAGGATACAGATTAAAATCAGCCGAGGGGGCTGGGCGCGGTGGCTCATGCCTGTAATCCCAGCACTTTGGGAGGCCGAGGCTGGCGGATCACGAGGTCAGGAGTTCGAGACCAGCCTGACCAACATGGTGAAACCCCGTCTCTACTAAAAATACAAAAATTAGTCAGGCGTGGTGTTGCGCATCTGTAATCCCAGCTACTTAAGGTGTCTGAGGCAGGAGAATCGCTTGAACCCAGGAGGTGGAGGTTGCAGTGAGCCGAGATCATGCTACTGCACTCCAGCCTGGTTGACAGAGCGAGACTCCATCTCAAAAAAGAAAAAAAAAAGAGAAGAAGAACATAGGGCAGAGTCCAGTAAAGGACCCAACACAGAGCTTCCATTGTTTTCTCCCTGGGAAGCCATGGATAGTGCCACTTTCCTGGCGTTAACATGGACAACACACATGGAGTTTGCCCACCAGGGAAGCCCACCCAAGCTTAGAGTTTTTACTGGGGTTCCATTGTGTAGTGATGATTGATTTCCCATGTGGTCGATCGCAGCCTCCAGCCCCTCTAGATGTTGAGCTAATACGACGTGACCCCAACCCCCTCCCTAAATCACACTGTTAGACTTCCTGGTGTGGCCAGCTCCCAATCTAAACAAAGATACTCCTATCGAGCATGATTTTCCAAGGGCTGAGAGATTACCTACCAGAAGCTGAAGGCAAAGGATGGACCTCTCTTTGGGCAAGGTCAAATTCTTTATTACATAGACGCATTGTTCTACAATAATGGAACCTCAATTTCTAACTGAGCACAAAGCAGCCAGAATCAAGAATCCCAACCTCTGCCACAATTCCAGCCTTTTGTGCATCTACTTACATCCCATTGTAACCATGTGACTAAATTCTAGTCAATGGGGTGTAAGTGGGGGTTGTATTTGCCACTTCTGGGAAGTGTCCTTAAATAGAGGGGCCTTGTTTTCCTCTGCCTTCTATCTTTTTGCTTCCTATACGGGACTTGAGGAGCCATCTTGGCCCATAGGTAATGCTTAGGGGTGCAACAAGGTGTAAAGAGCCTGGGTTCCTGTTGATCGAGGCACCCTTTATACCTGCACCAGGCTGCTTGGAGAAACCACTTTTATCATGTTTAAGCTGCTGTCATTTTGGGTTTTCTGCCATTTGCAGCCAGATATAGTCTCAACACCTTGCTTGAAACTTACATTTATATTGGTTACATCCAGATTTGCAAAACTCTGCTCATCAAATTGACGATCTCATCTTTAATCCAGCTCACACTCATGCTGCCAAATTGTAGCCTGTCACTGGAACACTAGACAGGGTACTGGACAGTTGCTTCTCTGGAACACTGGCCTTTATTCCCAAGCCTTCATCACATTCAGAAGGGACTGTTTTCTTTTTCTTTTTCTTAAGAAACTCACAGTCTACCTTTTCCAAGTAAATAATCATCACACTTTCTGTGGCTAACCAGTTGGAGATTTGACTGAACACCTAAACTTTACTAATGTTATATCTAAACTTTAAGTGAATTTTTGCTACACCTTTAAAAAACTGACTAAAAGATATTTTTTAAATCAAAACAAACATTTACAGATCTTTCCAAGACCTGATATTTGAATTTTGTTCATATTTTATCAAAGTGGGCCAGAGTTTCCTATGTGCAATGGCTTGGCATCGTGCCTAGAGAAAGCAGGATAAACACTGAATCTCTGCCTTTTATTTTTTGTTTTTGGTGTCTTGCCATCCTTTGTTCTTCATAAAGACCTTATGGTAGCTTTTATGAATATCTCTAAGAAATTAATCTTTAAAATATAGAAGGTGGACAAAAAACCCTTTGCACATTGTGAAGACAGGGATTTTATCCTTCGTTCATTGAAGAGCAGCAAGATATTGGGACATGGATATGGTGCAACCTCTGTCATCACCTTTCCTGTTTGTAGTCTTGGGATTGGAGGTTGAAAGAGAATGGAAGAAATGGCACTAGAACCCAAAAGTTCCATTTCTTTCTTTCTTTTTTTTTTTTCTTTTTTTGAGACAGAGTCTTGCTCTGTCGCCCAGGCTGGAGTGCAGTGGTGCGATCTAGGCTCACTGCAACCTCTGCCTCCTGGGTTCACACCATTCTCCTGCCTCAGCCTCCTGAGTAGCTGGGACTACGCCCAGTTAATTTTTTGTATTTTTAATAGAGAGGAGGTTTCACCGTGTTAGCCAGGATAGTCTTGATGTCCTGACCTCGTGATCCACCTGCCTCAGCCTCCCAAAGTGCTGGGATTACACACGTGAGCCACCGCACCCAGCCCAAAAGCTCCATTTCTAATTTGCCTACCTTAATGACTTGATTTTCTTATTTTCATAGTAAATAGGAATATGTATGTTGAAGAAATATGAACATTAATTTTCTCATAACTGCACAGTCAAAAACAATGTTTTAAACTTTAATAAATATCAATGACTTGTTTCTTACTT
Source organism: Gorilla gorilla gorilla (assembly GCF_029281585.2). Lineage (NCBI taxonomy): Eukaryota > Metazoa > Chordata > Mammalia > Primates > Hominidae > Gorilla > Gorilla gorilla. The sequence continues at coordinate 39,187,648 of NC_073246.2, forward strand.
TGCTCCATTACAAACACAAGGAAAGAAAAGATGTACAATGCCTGAAGAATAGAAACACCATCAATCCTCAACAGGGTCACCTAACAGTCATTATGAAGCAAGGGACTCTTGCCAGAGATTTGTGTCCTCAGTGAAAAAGGCCTCATGGAATTTTCTTGCTAAAAGGAACCTGAGACTTATTGACACACGTGTCCTCCTTTTCCAGATGAAACACTCAAGGCTTAGGGAAGTCAAAGTATACAGAAGGTCCCCGCTAATTAGCAGCAAAGCCAGACTCAGCACCCAGGTTGTTCTCACTCCTGGATCAGGGTTATTTGTGAATATCCCATGTCCTCTTTATGATGGTTACAGATGTTTCATATCATCAAGGTTAAGATGAAAGATCTCAGAAGCTGCAGAAGGGCTTAGATGCACCCACAGAAAACCACCGGATCCAGTTAACTCACTCTTTCGTGATTGGAAAGAAGCGTATTCTGGTGAAGCAAAAGATTTCTATCTCCAGAATAATGCAGAAAGTATTTTTACCTACCAAGCCACAACAAACCAGTGAAAGAACATTTAGATTTCCAGAGTCCATCGGCAATACAAAAGTCACCTAAGGAATAATGCCAGAGGCATATCTTCTCTTGTAGGTTGTAAATTCCTTGAAATCGAGAACTGCTCAACTTCCCATCTCCTACGACACCCAGCACACAGTTGATGCTGGAATTTCTTTTTAATGAATGAAACACACAAATCATTGCTTTAAACCCTGGAATTGTGCCCTTTTCAAAAGAAGCACTTAATAGACATGTGTCTAATTTCCTGTGCTGTCACAAATATTATTTAATCACACTGTTAAAAATAAAGAACTCCGGGGCCCATGAACTACATTCTCCAGGCCATTAGCTGCTCTTTCCACTTTGGGCCTCTCAGCTGTGCAGCCGGAAATGGATCGTGGGGAGAGGAGCTGCCACTCTTCTGCAAATATCCTGGAATCTTGGCTATGTCAGGAAGTGTTTGGAGAATGCCTTGGAAGCTGAGAAAGTGTTTCCAAAGCAGCATGCACACGAAGATATTTGAACCAGAGAACATCCACTCTGAAATAGATGCATGGAGTGCATTCACAGAATATCACGTTTTTCTCAGGTTTAAAAGCTACAGCCCAGTACTCTGAACCCAAGAATTAAGGTAACTGTAAAAAGTGAGTGCCTCAGATAGTTGTTATGTTTGCAACAGGTCACTTGGTTTTACATCAATCTCATGGTAAAATACATATAAAGTCGTGATGAAGCTCATAGGCATATTATAATGGTTCCCTGGTAAATGACACTAGCATGTTGCATAAACAACTATATCTTTTAGGCTGGGCGTGGTGGCTCATACCTGTAATCCCAACACTTTGGGAGGCCGAGGCTGGTGGATCACCTGACATCAGGAGTTGGAGACCAGCCTGGCCAATGTGGTGAAATCTCGTCTCTACTAGTGGCAGAGATTAGAGGCAGGAGCCACTGAGCCCGGCCTCTTTTAATTGCTTTTTTTAAAAAAACGGCTTTATTGGCTGGGCACAGTGGCTCACACCTGTAATCCCAGCATTTTGGGAGGCCAAGGTGGGCGGATCACCTGAGGTCAGGAGTTCGAGACCAGCCTGACCAACATGGTGAAACCCCGTCTCTACTAAAAATAGAAAAATTAGCTGGGTGTGGTGGCACACACCTGTAATCCCAGCTGCTCAGGAGGCTGAGGCTGGAGAATCGCTTGAACCCAGGAGGCGGAGGTTGCAGTGAGCAGAGATCGCGCCATTGCACTCCAGCCTGGGTGACGAGCGAAACTCCGTCTCAAAAAATAAAACAAACAAAAAAAACAAAAGGCAATTAAAAGAAAGGATTCTTTCAAGGCCAGTGCAAAACTGCTTTGCAGAAACAGGTGACCTCCCTTGTAATATTCATGGTAGCCATTCACACTTCCCAAGTGTGGGACACTTTGTCCTGAGCAGGGGTTCTCTGAGGTGCACATCCAGATACTGTCACACCAAACCCGGCTTGGTGATGTTTCAAACTCCAGAATTTACAATTTCTAAACATAATGATTATGATATTAGTCAACTCATAGAGTCCAAGAACATGAATACATAGAATTGAGCAAAACAAACAGCATTTCCCTAATGTCGGGGGATGGTGGTATGACTGGGAGCCAAAGAGAGCTTTGTGGGCTTTTGCTGAACTACGCAGCTGTTCGGGGCAGCTCCTGGAATGAGGAAAGGTATTTCGGGTATAGACTGAAATACCTTCACTAACAACTGTGGAATGCTGGCTATACACATCACCATCACTGCAGAAATGTGGGGAAATTATTTTAGGAAAATCCATCTTGCTCAGAGGCAAAAGAATAAATGGAACATTCTGTAGTCCACCTCACCAGTGTTTCTATCCACAGCGAGGGGTTTTCAAACTTGGGTGTGCGTCAAAATCTCCTGACCTGTTGAGAAGGCAGATTCCCCAGCAGGACCCCAAGGCCACAGAATTGAATGCCTGGGACCAAGTGCCGGAGTCTGAATCTTTAACTAGCCCTCGAAGTGATGAGGGTCCTCAAAACACTGCGTAAGGAACACTGGCCTCCAGCAATGAAGAAGGTGAAGACACTCAGTCAGTCTGTGCTGTTTGGGCACCTCTGCTGATTTTAGTTCTGCTTCTTTCCATTCCTCTCTGTCTCATCTGCACATCTCACATTGTGCCTTGGTCTTTACCTGCCCCATAGCCTTGCTCTCAGGGACAGAAGTCCCACCCGTGGTGAACTGGAGACAAATAATTGTTAAAAGGTTTTCTCTTGCCTGCCCCCCTTCCCCTGCATGGGACAAGACTATAACCAGAGGCTGATTAAGCCTGTGCCCATTGGCTTCTATACCGGTTCTCACTTAATCACTGGAGAGGAAGCTGCAGCAGGTTCTAGGTTCTAACACCCTGCTGGGGTTTTAGATTGGTGGCTCATGCCTATAATCCTGAAGCTTTGGGAGGCCAAGGTGGGAGGATGGCTTGAGTCCAGGAATTGGAGATAATGTCTCTACAAAAAAAGTTTAAAAAAAAATTAGCCAGAAGTGGTGGCACACGCCTGTAGTCCCAGCTACTCAGGAGGCTGAGGTGGGAGGCTGAGCCCAGGAGTTAGAGGCAGCAGTGAGCCGTGATCCCACCACAACACTTCAGCCTGGGCAATAGAGTGAGACCCTGTCTCTAAAATCAATCCATCAATCAAACCGTGTTGAGGGGGAGGGAAGCATAGACTTGGTTGAATTGGACAACCGAGCCCAGGACAGAGCTCTAGTGAGGCCCCCTGTTCTGCTGTCCCCTAGGAAGGGAGGGATGGCCCCTGCATGAGAGCACCTGCACATGGTGGTCCACTATGCTCTTGATTCCTGGGCTTCAGGGAGGCCTCGACTTCCCACCCTCTTCTGCAACAGCCCAGCCTTTGAGTGGTGACCCTTGGCTTTCTCTGCAAGATTCTCCCCACCCACCCAGACCCTTGGGGGAAGCCTTAGGCAGCCATATCCATAACACGTGACCCCAGCCCTTAATGCTCAGACCAGGAGTACACTTAACCAAAACTGGCCAATCAGAGCCCCTTTTCCTGGAAACTTACACTTCTAAGATATTCCCATCTTGGTGTGTGCTGGTTTCTCATACAGAGTAGGCAAAATGCTGGGGCTGGAGCATTGCTGAGTGAGTGGCATAGAAAGCTTAGATGAAAGGGAAGCAGGTCGTGAGATGGAGAGGGCATCCTGGGTGACTGCATTCAGCACCTCTTGGGAGTCAGTCCCCTCCCGAGGCCCAGCTGAGGTCCTGAGCTCAGTTCCGGGAGACACCCCAGTGTTATTGGAATAAAGAGCCTTTACTGTGGCAGCGCCTCCCTAACGCAGGAAGGATCACATTTCCCTTGCCGTCTCTGTCCTTGTTTTAACCCGTACTCTCTTTCCGTAGACAGGATGGCAAACCACGTTGTCCTCCTTATAGTGCAAAACGGGAATTTTCCCAAAAAACTGATTTGGTTTGAATGAACTGTCTTTGGCGATAGTATGAAATTATTATTTATAGGTGCAAAAATAGAACTGTGAACATGTTTTATCTTAAAAAGAGTTCTTGTCTATTAGAGTAACTTTGAAATATTTACACCTGAAATGATGTCAGGAATAGCTTCAAAACAATGCCAGGGCCGGGTGTGGTGTCTCACGCCTGTAATCCCAGCACTTTGGGAGGCTGAGGCGGGCGGATCACAAGGTCAGGAGTTCAAGACTATCCTGGCCAACATGGTGAAACCCCATCTCTACTAAAAATACAAAAATTAGCTGGGCATGGTGGTGCGCACCTGTAGTCCCAGCTACTCGGGAGGCTGAGGCAGGAGAATCACTTGAACCCTGGAGGTGGAGGTTGCAGTGAGCCAAGATCGCGCCACTGTACTCCAGCCTGGCGACAGAGCAAGACTCCATCTCAAAAAACAAAAACAAAAACAAAAAAAACAATGCCAGGGAGGCCGGGCGTGATGGCTCACGTCTGTAATCCCAGCACTTTGGGAGGCCAAGGTGGGCAGATCACTTGACTTCAGGAATTCAAGACCAGCCTGACCAACATGGTGAAACCCTGTCTCTACTAAAAAGACAAAATTAGCCATGCGTGGTGGTGCATGCCTGTAATCCCAGCTACTTGGGAGGCTGAGGCAGCAGAATTGTTTGAACCCGGGAGGCGGAGGTTGCAGTGAGCTGAGATCACGCCATTGTACTCCAGCCTGGGCAACACAGCGAGACTCCATCTCAAAAACAAACAAACAAAAACAAACTAACAAAAAAACAATGCCAGAGGACAGGAAGTGGATGAGGATGTAAATGAAACAAGGTCGACCTTGAGCTGATAATTATTGAATCTGGATGACGAGGGTTCATTGCACAAGTCTGTCTTCTTCTGTGTATGTTTCAAATTGTCCATAGTGAGAAGTTTTAAAAATGCTGATTTAGGGGTATACCTATGAAATATCACAAAACCACCAGCCTTCCAAAGTGAGAAGAAGCTTTTTAAATGGGAGATCTAAGTGTGGCTCCAAAGGCAGCTACCCCTAATGGGACTGGGTGTGGTACTGTATGTACAGGTGTGTGAACAAAAACATACGGGGAAATGTCCCTCTTTCCCTTAGATGAAAATAGGAACTTGGGCTTCGTGTTCAATACATCTCTGATGATGCAATCCAAAAAGAAATATGCTAAGCTCTATGGCTTGCTTTTAAATTAATAAAAGGCACATTTAACTATATACTTTGTAGATTGTATTAAAAGTTATTTGGTAGATTTAAGGGTAAGAAGCATTGCCTCCAACTAGAACATTTTCCTAATAGGTTGAAAGCATATGTGTCGAAAGTAAAGCATTTTGGGAGTTCTCCAGCAGCTATAAAAAACTCAATGTATCTATGCATACCTTCTAATTTAGAGGAGCGAGTGGGAGGTAGGAGGTGGCCGATGCTTGTTGGATATTCAAGAGCATCTGTATTCACTTTTTTATAAATTCATTATGGTTAAGAGTGGTCTTTTCTAGGGGTTTGGATTTCAGGAGAAATCATTCATAATACAAGTTTTCCTTTAAAGTTGTGACTGTCCATTGTACCCTTACGCTCGCCCCGTTTTCAAGGAGGCCAAGTTCTGTTTTCTGTATGAGGACTCAAGGGGGCCACTGCTACTCGAATGCCCCATCGCTGTCTAATTCTGTGGTTAATCTCATAGTGTGGACACACTTGGGGGCCCAGCTCTGAGACCAGGAGTCCCCAGCCACTCTGTTCATGTCTGAATGTCTGTCCCTTTTCATTTCCCCCTTCTTTCCATTTACTCCATAATGTCTGCAGTGGAGGTGCTTTCATACTTCACTCATACTTTGAAATACTTCTCTTTCTTTTTTATTGTCATTATATTTTTTGAGAGGCAATCTTCACTCTATTGCACAGGCTGGAGTGCAGTGGCGCCATCTTGGCTCACTGCAACCTTCTCCTCCTGGGTTTAAGCGATTCTCCTGCCTCAGCCTCCTGAGTAGCTGAGATTACAGGCGCCCACCACCACATGTGGCTAATTTTTGTATTTTAATATAGAGACAGGGTTTCACCATGTTGGTCATGTTGGTTTCGAACTCCTGACTTCAAATGATCCACTTGCCTTGGTCTCCCAAACAGCTGGGATTACAGGCATGAGCCACCGTGCCTGGTCATCTTTTAACTGATCTTTCCACTGTAGCCTTCTGCTTTTATAATATATGTGTATTCAGAGCAACGCATCCTACTGTCTAAGTTATGGGCCCTTTGGGTCCAACAATAAAAGACACACTCTCTACTTCATGGAAACAAGAGTTCATTGTAAGAACACTTTTCATTAAGACACATTGAGACCAAAAATAAAACCGTGTTTCTCCACTCAGGAGCCAGGTGCCCCTCGTCATCGCATCTCCATGTATTCATGAGCTGAATGAGACTAAAGGTTAAAAATTACAAGGGTGGTCTTTAAATGTTTCTGTTGGCCAGGTACAGTGGCTCGTGCCTGTAATCCCAACACTTTGGGAGGCCGAAGTAGGAGGATTGCTTGACCTCAAGAGTTCAAGACCAGCCTGGGCAACAGGTGAAACCCTATCTCTACAAAAAATACAAAAAAGTAGCTGGGTGTGGTGGCACTCAGGTACCTGGGAGGCCGATGTGGGAGGATCCCTTGAGCTGGGGAGATGGAGGCTGCAGTGAGCCATCATAGTGCCATTGCATTCCAGCCTGAGTGATAGAGTAAGATCCTGCCTCAAGAAAACAAGTTTTTGTTGAAATAAAATATTTACACGAAACAAAAAATAAAGCAAATAATATTCTAGCTAAGTCATGGACCAATTAATAGTTGACATTATTTTTTTCCGAGAGAATAATATTAACAAGAAGTAAAACCTAGAGCAGGCCTCTCATCACTACATTCCAAACCCAAGCTAAATTTTAGTTAAATTGTACATTTCAGATTTTGAAATAATGCATCATTTAAAATATTTTTTAAAAAATGCAAAGGCCTTTCAAACCACAATTTCTTCTATGGATTATATCTCTGTAGATGTGCCTGACTATGAAACAAACTACTGTAATATCAATTATTAGGCCAGGTACTGTGGCTCATGCCTGTAATCGAAACACTATTTTTTTTTTTTTATTTGAGACAGAGTCTCGTTCCGTTGCCCAGGCTGGAGCGCAGTGGCGTGATCTCAGCTCACTGCAACTTCCACCTCCCGGGCTCAAGCGATTCTCATGCCTCAGCCTTCCAAGTAGCTGGGATTACAGGTGCACAACACCACGCCCAGCTAATTTTTTTCATTTTTAGTAGAGACAGGGTTTTACCTTGTTGGCCAGGCTGGTCTCAAACTCCTGGCCTCAAGTGGTCCATCCGCCTTGTCCTCCCAGAGTGCTGGGATTACAGGAGCCACCATGCCCAGTCCATACTTGCTTTAGATCATTTTTTCGAGATCATAGTGGAAGGCACCTGTGTACCCCTCTCACGTCAAATGCATCTTTCTATCTCCCAGAGGCAAGAACTATTCTGAATTTGATGATTACACTCCCCATGTGTGTTTTTATATAATTGCTCTAAGTGTATGAACCCATAGGGGATATATAACATTGGTTTTAATGTTCACAAATTTAAAACAAATGCTATATTACTCTGAAGCTTATTTTTTTCTGTGTATTATGATGTTTTTAAGATATATTCATATCGGGCTGGGCATGGTGGCTCATGCCTGTAATCCCAGCACTTTGGGAGGCGGGTGGATCATGAGGTCTAGAGATCGAGACCATCCTGGCCAACATGGTGAAACCCTGTCTCTACTAAAAGTACAAAAAAAATTAGCTGGGCCTGGTGGTGTGCACCTGTAGTTCCAGCTACTCGGGAGGCTGAGGCAGGAGAATCACTTGAACCCGGGAGGTGGAGGTTGCAGTGAGCCAAGATCATACCACTGCACTTCAGCCTGGCGACAGATTGAGACTCCGTTTAAAAAAAAAAAAGATATATCCATATTGACATTTTGTTTTGTTTTGTTTGAGACAGGATCTTGCTCTGTAGCTTATGCTGTAGTGAAGTGGTGCAATTATAGCTCACTGCAGCCTCGAACTCCTGGGCTCAATCCATCCTCCCACCTTGGCCTCCTGAAGCTGGGACTATAGGCATGAACGACTATGCCTGGTTAATTTTTTCTTCTTTCTTTTCCTTTTTTTTTTTTTTTGTAGGGACAGAGTCTCACTATGTTGCCCAGGCTGTTCTTAACCTCCTGGGCACAAGCAGTCCTCCTTCCTTGGCTTCCCAAAGTGCTGGAATTACAGCTGTGAGCCACCACATCCAGCTGATGTATTGTTCTAGTTCATGCTTTTTTTGTTTTTTGAGACAGAGTCTCACTCTGTTGCCCAAGCTGGAGTGCAGTGGCACAAACTCAGCTCACTGCAACCTCTGCTTCCCAGGTTCAAGCAATTCTCCTCCCTCCGCCTCCCGAGTAGCTGGGACTACAGGTGTGTGCCACCACACCTGACTACTTTTTGTATTTTTAGTAGAGATGGAGTTTCACCATGTTGGCCAGGCTTGTCTCGAACTCCTGACCTCAGGTAATCCACCCGCCTCGGCCTCCCAAAGTGCTGGGATTACAGGCGACTGCAGGGTATTCCACTGTGTAAATGTTCTGTGCTCTTATGATCCATTCGCCTGTTAATGGGTCTTTAAGTTGTTTATCATATTTTATTATTGCCAAAAATGTTGCAAAAACATTCTTGGGCACCTCTCATTCTGTACTTAAGCTAACATTTCTGTAGAATATGTACAGGAGCTGAGAGGACTGGATAATGAGCTTTACCACCTATTGACACAAATTGTTCTGTAAAGGGACTTCTGCTCCTACTGGCTGTGTATGAAATTTGCTGCTTGTCTACACCTTGAACAGTGACACAGAGGCTGTCCTTCCAGTCGTTGTATCAGCTGTGACTTCGAGGAGCCATTGCAATTTTCTGTCAAGCCGACTGCATCTACATGGGGTGGTATGTGGTTCTATCATTGGACCCCAGGGTCACAGGCCCACTCTGTACCTTCTTGGCTCTGAAATGGGTACCTGGTCACTTCTATGTCATATAGGATTCCTTGTCTGTGGATTAGGCATTCTGTGAACCCCCAGAGAGTGGTGTGTGCAGGAAAGATAAACCCAGAATAGACTCGGTGCGTGTGTGGAAGGATCATTTGGCATGGAAGGGGCTCAGTGTAGACAGGTGCTACCAAGGGATTGGTTGGTCTCGTTGAGGAACACTGTCTTATCGGGAGCTCGACATCGGTCTCTGTTGCTGGCAGTTGGACATTTAGAAGTGGCAGTAGCTAGATTGGCCTTGGTAAGTGGGAGTCCATGCTGTTGCTCCTCCCGTAGCCTCCATATATGCCAAGGGGCAATCCTATTCAATTCTCCTTGCTATGGACTGAAGCTTGTGTCCTTAGATTCATGTGTGAAAGCCTAATCTCCAGTGTGATGGTATTAGGAGCTGAGGCCTTTGGCCAGTGATTGGCTCGTGGTGGGGGAGCCCTCATGAATGTGATTGGTGCCTTTGTAAGAGACAGGAGAGAGCTTCCATTCTCTCTCTCTCTTCACCATGGGAGGAAACAATGAAACAACTGCATTCTGCAAACCAGGAAGAGAAGCAAATTGGCCAGCACCTTGACCTTGGCCTTCCCAGCTTCCATAACTGTGAGAAGTAAATTACTGTTGTTTAAGCCACCCAGTCCATATGAATTTGTTGCAGCTGAACTGACTAAGACACCTGTCATGCCAGTTCCCTAGCAGCCAGTGAGAAAGGCTGGCTCATGTGAACTTGGCTGTTGAGTGTCCCTTCTATAGGGGATACTTTCTCCTTCTCCCCCCCACCCAGCCCCCCATAGCTTTATTGAGACATAATTGATATAAAATAAGCTGCAAATACTTAACGTTTACAAAATGAGTTTTAACATAAGTATATATCTATGAAGCCATCACACAATCAATACAATGAACATATCCATCACTCCTGAAAATGTCCCTTTGTCCTTTTGTAATCCCTCCCTCCCCAAAAACTTTTTAAGGGACACTTGGAATGTTCTTATCTCAGTAGAAACTGACTTAGGCAAATAGTTCAGAGAAACCACCTGCTTCTGCATACCCCTGACTTCTATAAATAAGGATCACCATAAGAACACAGAATTACCAGAAGGTATATTTTTCTTTAAAAAAATTTTTGTTGGGGCCAGGGTCAGTGGCTCATGCCTGTAATCCCAGCACTTTGGGAGTTTGAGACAGGAGGATCACTTGAGTCCAGGCGTTTGAGACCACCCTGGGCAACACAGTGAGACCCCGTCTCTACAAAATAATTTAAAAATAAGCTGAGTGTGGTGGCATTCACCTATAGTCCCAGCTACTCAGGAGGCTCAGGTGGGAGGATCACTTGAGCCTGGGAGGTTGAGGCTGCAGTGAGCCATGACGGCACCACTGCATTCCGGCCTGTTTCAAAGAAAAAAAAACTGCATTATAACTCATATACCATAAAATTTACCCCTTTAAAGCATAAATTCAGTGTATAGTCACAAAGTTATGCAAGTCTTGCTACTATTTAATTCCAGAACCTTTTTATCATCCCCAGAGGGAAACTTTGTATTCCTTAGCAGTCAGTCCCCAATCCCTTTTCTCCCCAGCCTCTGGCAACCACAGAGCAGCTTTCTGTCTGCTTGGATTTGCCAGTTCTGAGCATTTTATATAAATGGTATCATACATATGTGGCCTTTTTGACTGACAGGCTTCTTTCACTTAGCATAATGTTTTCAAGTTTCACCCATGTTGTGGCATGTATCAGTACTTCATTCCTTTTTGTGGACAAACAATATTCCATTGCATGGATATAGCCATATTTTGTTTATCTACTCATCGGTTGATGGACATTTGAGTGGTTTCTATCTTTTGGCTGTGATAAATAATACTGCTATCAACATTTGTACACAAGTTTTTGTATGGACATGTTTTCCACTCTCTTGGATATCAACCTAGGAGTGGAATTACTAACTCATTTTGTAAAATATACGTTTAACTTTTTGAGGAACTGTCAGACTCAGACTGTTTTTCAAAGCAGCTATGCTACTTTATATTCCCATGTTCCAATTTCTCCATGTCCTAGCCAACATTTATTACCTTTTTTTTTTTTTTTGGTGGTGGGGCAGAAGGACAGGGTCTCACTCTATTGCCCAGGCTGGAGTGCAGTGGTGCCATCTTGGCTCACTGCAACCTTCACCTCCCGGGTTCAAGCGATCTTCCCCTCTCAGCCTCCCAAGTTGCTGCGACTATAGGCACACACTGCCATGCCAGCCAACTGTTTTGTAATTACTTCACTTTTTAATGATGACCATCCAATAATGTCAAGTGGTATCTAATTGTGTTCTGATTTGCATTTCCCTAATAACTAATGATGTTGTATATGTTTTCATATGCTCACTGACCTTTTGTGTATTTTCTTTGGAGAAATGTTTATCAAAGTCCTTTGCCCATTAAAAATTGGGTTATTTATCTTTTATTATTGAGTTGTAAGAGTTATTTACACATTATATATACAGCCCTTCTATCAGATATGTAATATGCGTGTTTTCCCCTCATTCTGTGTGTTATCTTTTGACTTTCTTGACAATGTGTTTGGAAGCACAAAAGATCTTAATTTTGATGAAGTTCAATTTATTTCTATTTTTTCTTTTTTTGCTTTTGCTTTTGGTAGCATATCTAATAATCATTACCAAATCCAAAGTCATAAAGTTTTACTTCTATATTTTTTCTAAAAGTTTTATAATTTAGCTCTTAAATTTAGTTTTTCAATCATTTTTAGTTAATTTTTATATATAGTGTGAGGTAGGACTATAACTTCATTCTTCTGCGTGTGGATATCCACAGTCCTAGCACTGTTTGTTGAAAAAACTATTCTTTGTTCTTTTGTGAAATTTTTTTTAGTTATTCTGAGTCTCTTGCATTTCCATATGCATTTTAGGATCAGCTGATCAATTTCAATAAAAAAGACAGAGGAAGCTAGGATTTGCATAGAGATCACATTCAATCTTAGATCAGCTTGGGGAGTATTGCTATCTTAATAATATTAAATCTCTCAATCAATGAAACTGGGAAATATTTCCATTTGTAGATGACTTCTCTAATTTTTTCCAATGATATTTTCTAGTTTTCAGTGTACAAGTATAATCTTTCTTTGGTTAAATTTTTTTTCTAGTGTTTTATTTCTTTTGATGCTAAAGTAAATAAATGTTTTTCTTAATTTTAATTCAGAAATTTAATTTTTAATTTAGATTGTTCTTTACTAGTATATAGAAACTCAATTGCTTTTTTGTATATTGATCTTCTATCCTGTAATTTTGCTGAATTCATTTATTAGTTTTGGTGTATTTCTTAGAATTTTTGATATGTAAGAAATATTTGATATTTTTGCAAATAAAAATATTTATTCTTCTTCCTTTCTGATGCCTTTTATTTCTGTTTGTTGCCTAATTGGTCTGACTACAACCTCCAATACAATGTTGAATAGAATGGCAAGAGGAACGATTCTTGTGTTGTTCCTTATCTAGGGGGAAAGTATTCCATTTTTCACTGTCAGGTATGACATTGGCTGTGAGTTTTTCATTGATACCCTTATCAGGTTGAGGAAGTTCCCCGCTATTCTTAGTTTGCTGATTTTTTTTTTATCATCAAAGTGTGTTAGATTTTGTTAAATGCTTTTTCTGCATCATTGAGATAATCTTGTGTTGTTTCCCCTTTTTACATTAATATGGTATATTACATTAATTAATTTTCAAGTATTAATTTAACCTTGCATTCGTGGGATAAATCTCACTTGATAATGCTCTATAATCTTTTTGTACATTGGTAGATTTGGTTTTTTAGTATTTTTTTTGAAGATTTTCATATTAACATTTATAAAGGAGGCTACATGTGGTGGCTCATACCTACAATCCCAACATTTTTGGAGGCCAAGGCTGGAGGATCACTTGAGCCTAGGAGTTCAAGACCAGCCTAGGCAACATAGTGAGATCCTATCTCTAAAAATATGTATATATATATACACATATATTTATAAAATAAATCATGTCATAAGAAAAATCACTGAAGAACTAAAAAGTTAGTGGGGAATTTTCTGGCCAAATTCCTAAGAAAAACTTGAACCAGAGAGGTAAGAGGAATATTAGTACACCTAAGATATTTTTTAACTCTGGATATTTATGATGCTACAAATTTGAGCTTTGATTCTCTGGCTTCAAGCGGGAGACAGAAGTCAAGGATCAGGACTCCCTAGAATACCCACATTTGGCTGAAACCCCGAAGTACTCCACTTTCAACATTAGAGTACAATACCATCACCACTTCCCCTGGTAAAGCATTTGAGATATTACATGGATTTTAGAAGAGGCAAGTTCAAATCTTCTCTAAGTGAAAGCATTCTCATGCTAGGTATTATAGAAACTGCTCAAGTGATTTTTGAACAGCAATAATCAGCAAGCAGGAATACAAGAAAACTTTAGCTAAATACAACAGAAAAAAAGACAGTAAAAACAGATCTAAAAAACCTGCAAATATTGGAATTATCCAACAGATTATTCAACCATGACTACCATGTTGGAAGAAATAAAGGATAAACCTAAACAAATGTTCAGAGAATAAGAACCTATTAAAAACAACACAGTAAAACTAATTACAACATCTAAACTAAAAATAATATAAATACAATTAAAATTAAAAAGAGGTGCTTGGCAAAGTATTGGACAGTGAAGGAAGTAAGAATTGATGAATTGAAAGTTAGATGAGAAGAAATTTGCAATGTGTAATGCAGACTTTTTAAATATTTATTTATTTATTTATTTATTTATTTCTTGAGATGGAGTTTCACTCTTGTTGCCTAGGCTGGAGTGCAGTGGCGTGATTTTGGCTCACTGCAATCTCCACCTCCTGGGTGCAAGTGATTCTCCTGCCTCAGCCTCCCAAGTAGCTGGGATTACAGGCACCTGCCACCACGCCCAACTAATTTTTTGTATTTTTGGTAGAGACAAGGTTTCACTATGTTGGCCATGCTGGTCTCGAACTCCTGACTTCGGGAGATCCACCCACCTCGGCCTCCCAAAGTGCTGGGATTACAGGCATGAGCCACCAAGCCTGGCAGACTTTTTTTAAAAATGAAAAATAAAGAAGAGAGGTTAGGACATATACGTAGGATAATGTCATAAATCTGACACGTTAGATGGAAATTACATAACAAGAAAACATGAGAGACTGGGGAATAATTAATATTTAAAGGAATAGAATAAGATTTTCTAGATATGATGAAAGACACCAATCCATTAATTCAAAATAACCAACGGTTTCCAGGTAGAATAAATAAAAAGAGATCCATATCTGGATATATCCTAATGAAATTTCAGAATACTTTGGTAAATAAAATCTTAAAAGCCAAGGGGGATAGGAGGTAGCCTTTTTAAAAATAAAAGTATTTAGATTAACAGCTGACTTTTTAATTTTTGTGGGTACGTAGTAGATGTCTATATTTATGGGTTACATGAGCTATTTTGATAAAGGCATGCAATATGTAATAATCACATCAGAGTAAGTGGGATATCCATCCCCTCAAGTATTTATCCTTTGCTTTTTGTTTTTGTTTTTCTGAGAGGGAGTCTCGTCCTGTCACCCAGGCTGGAGTGCAATGGTGCGATCTTGGCTCACTGCAACCTCTGCCTCCCGGGTTCAAGCGATTCTCCTGCCTCGGCCTCCTGAGTGGCTGGGATTACAGGCACATGCCGCCATGTTCAGCTAATTTTTGCATTTTTAATAGAAACGGGGTTTCACCATGTTGGCCAGGCTGGTCTCAAACTCCTGACCTCTGTTGATCCGCCTGCCTCAGCCTCCCAAAGTGCTGGGATTACAGGCGTGAGCCACCGCACCCAGCCAAGCATTTTTCCTTTGTATTACAAACAATCCTATTATACTCTTTTAGTTATTTTCAACTTTCAGTCATTTAAAAATGACAATTAAATGGCTGAGCATGGTGGCTCATGCCTGTAATCCCGGCACTTTGGGAGGCCGAGGTGAGTGGATCACCCGATGTCACGAGTTCAAGACCAGCCTGGCTAACATGGCGAGACCCTGTCTCTACTAAAAATACAAAAATTAGCTGGGCGTGGTGGCGCCTGCCTGTAATCCCAGCTACTCGGGAGGCTGAGGCAGGAGAATCGCTTGAACCCAGGAGGCAGAGGTTGCGGTGAGCTGAGATCGTGCCATTGCACTTCAGCCTGGGCAACAAGAGCAAAACTCCGTCTAAAAAAAAAAAAAGACAATTAAATTATTTTTTACTATACTCACCCTGTCGTGCTAACAAATACTAGGTCTCATTCATTCTGTTTAACATTTTTGGTACCCATTAAACATCCCCACTTCCCCTGCCTTCCATTACACTTCCTAGCCTCTGGTAACCATCTTTGTACCTCCATTTCCATGAGTTCAATTGTTTTAATTTTTAGCTCCCACAAATAAGTGAGAACATGCCATATATGTCTTTCTGTGTCTGGCTTATTTCACTTAACATAATGATCTCCAGTTCTATGCACGTTGTTGCAAATGATGAGATCTCATTCTTTTTTGTGGCTGAATAGCACTCCATGTGTCTATTATATACCACATTTTCTTTATCCATTCAGCTGTTGGTAGACACTTAGGTTGCTTCCAAATCTAGATTATTGTGAATAGCGCTGCAATAAATGTGGGAGTGCAGATATCTCTTTGATATACAGATTTCCTTTCTTTTGGGTGTATACCCAGCAGTGGGGTTGCTAGATCATATGGTAGATCTATTTTCAGTTTTTTGAGGAACCTCCAAACTGTTCTCCATAGTGGTTGTACTAAGTTACATTCGCACCAACAGTATACAAGAGTTCCCTTTTCTCCACATCCTCACCAGCATTTGTTACTGCCTGTCTTTTGGATACAAGCCATTTGAGCTGGAGTAAGATGATATCGGGCCAGGCGCGGTGGCTCAGCCTATAATCCCAGCACTTTGGGAGGCCGAGGCGGGCGGATCACGAGGTCAGGAGATCAAGACCATCCTGGCTAACATGGTGAAACCTCGTCTCTACTAAAAATACAAAAAAATTAGCCAGGCATGGTGGCGCGTGCCTGTAGTCCTAGTTACTTGGGAGGCTGTGGCAGGAGAATCACTTGAACCCGGGAGGCAGAGGTTGCAGTGAGCCGAGATCACACCATTGCACTCCAGCCTGGGCGACAGAGTGAGACTTCATCTCAAAAAAAAAAAAAGAGATATCTTACTGTAGTTTTGATTTGCATTTATCTGATGATTAATGATGTTGAGCACCTTTTCTATACGTGTTTGCCATTCGTATGTCTTCTTTTGAGAAACGTCTATTTAGATCTTTGCCCACCTTTTAATCAGATTAGAATTTTTTCCCATACAGGTGTTTGAGCTCCTTATATATTCTGGTTACTAATCCCTTGTCAGATGGGTAGTTTGCAAATATTTTCTCCCATTCTGTGGGTTGTCCCTTCACTTTGTTGATTGTTTCCTTTGTTTTGCTGAAGCTTTTTAACTTGATGTCATCCCATTTGTCCATTTTTGCTTAGGTTGCCTGTGCTTGTAAGGTATTACTCGAGAAATCTTTGCCCAGTTGAATGTCCTGGAAAGTTTCCCCAATGTTTTCTTTTGGTAGTGTCATAGTTTGAAGTCTTAGGTTTAAGTTTTTAATTCATTTTGATTTGATTTTTGTATATGGCAAGAGATAGGGATCTAGATTCATTCTTCTGCATATGGATGTCCAGTTTTCCCAGCACCATTTATTGAAGAGACTGTTCTTTCCCCAGTGTAGGTCCTTGGCACTTTTGTCAAAAATAAATTCGCTGTATATGTATGGATTTATTTCTGGGTTCTCTATTCTGTTCCACTGTCTGTGTGTCTGTTTTTATGCCAGTACCATGCCTTTCTGGTTTCTACAGCTCTGCAGTATAATTTGAAGTCAGGTAATGTGATTCCTCCAGTTTTGTTCTTTTTGGTTAAGATAGTTTTGGCTTTTCTGGGTGTTTTGTGATCCCATATAAATTATAGGATTGTTTTTTCTATTTCTGTGAAGAATGTCATTGGTATTTTGATAGGGATTGCATTGAATTTGTAGATTGCTTTGGGTAGATGAACATCTTAAACAATATTGATTCTTCCAATCAATGAACATGAAATATCTTTCCTTTTGGTATGTGTATCCTCTTCAATTTCTTACATCAATGTTTTATAGTTTTCATTGTAGAGATCTTTTACCTTTTTAATTAATTCCCAGGTGTCTTATTTTATTCATAACTATTGTAAACATAATTACTTTCTTGATTTTTTTTCAGATTGTTCACTGTTAGCATATTTTTTGTATGTTGATTTTGAATCCTGCAACTTTACTGAACTTGTTTATCAGTTCTAATAGTTTTTTGGTGGAGTCTTTAGGTTTTTCCAAATATAAGATCGTATCATCAGTAAACAAGGATAATTTGACTTCTTCCTTTCCATTTTGGATTCCCTTCATTTCTTTCCTTGTCTGATTGCTCTAGCTAGGACTTCCAGTACTATGTTATATAAAAGTGGTGAAAGTGGGCATCCTTGTTGTAACTGACTTTTTTTTTTGAGACAGAGGCATGCTCTGTCGCCCAGGCTGGAGTGCAGTGCCGCAATCTCGGCTCACTGCAAGCTCCGCCTCCTGCGTTCATGCCATTCTCTGGCTTCAGCTTCCCGAGTAGCTGGGACTACAGGCACCCACCACCACGCCCAGCTAATTTTTTTGTATTTTTAGTAGAGATGGGGTTTCACTGTGTTAGCCAGGATGGTCTCGATCTCCTGACCTCGTGATCCGCCTGCCTCAGCCTCCCAAAGTGCTGGGATTATAGGCGTGAGACATCATGCCTGGCCAACAGCTAACTTTTTAACAGCAATAGTGGTAACTAGAAGAGAGTGGCTTGATAACTACATTGTGCTGAAAAATTTAAAAAATAACTGCTAACCAGTAATTCTACACCAAGAAAATTTATCTTTCTATATTGAGGGCAAAATAAATAATTTCAGACTTCAAATAATTTTCAAATAAAAGCTGAGAAAATTTATTATCAGTATTAAGGAGAATCTAAAAGATATACATAAGCCAAAGGAATAACAAGCAAAAATGGTAGGCCAGGTGCGGTGGCTCACGCCTGTAATCCCAGTACTTTGGGAGGCTGAGGCAGGCAGATCACGAGGTCAGGAGTTTGAGACCAACCTGGCCAATATGGTGAAACCCCGTTTCTACTAAAAATACAAAAATTAGCTGGGTGTGGTGGTGCGTGCCTGTAGTCCCAGCTACTGGGGAAGCTGAGGCAGAAGAATTGCTTGAACCCAGGAGGTGGAAGTTGCAGTGAGCCAAGATCGTGCCACTGCACTCCAGCCTGGGTGACAGAGAGAGATTCTGTCTCAAAAACAAACAAACAAACAAACAAACAAAAAAACAAGCAAAATTGTTGCCAGATATTTGGGGAAATGGAAGTAAATATTAAATGTATAAAACAATAATAAAGTCTAGTGGAATTAGAAAATAAAGAATTAAAATATTTATATACCGTATCACGTAGGCTGAGTAAGTAGGTCAGTGGATGGAGTAAGAGTGGTCTAAGATCTTTGTTTTACCTAGAAGAAAGGTAAAGGTTTTTATTAACTTATTTTTCGTAAGTTAAGTAATACATACTGTAATTTATAAGGGAACAACTAAAAACAATAGAAACAAAGTGTATGACTTTCAAACTAGTAGAGGAGAAAAATCGTATGCTAAAAAATACTCAGTAAAAAATAGACGATAAAGGATAAAAGGGATATCATCAAGAAATAACCATAAAAATGGGCAACCAGCAGCCCTCAGGGCTTCTCTGTCTATGGAGTAGCCATTCTTTTGTTCCTTTACTTTCTTAATAAACTTGATTTCACTTTGAAAAACAAAAAAGGATAAAAGAGAAACAAAAGATGGGAAAATTATGATTTAGTGGCAAATTAAACTATAAATTTATCAGGAGTTACATTAAATGTATGCACAAAAATTGCCATAGTTAAAAGACAAAGATTGTTGAACTAGGTAAAAGTATAAAATGCAACTATATGCTTTTGATAAGACATACTTAAAATGTAAAACTATAGAAAGGTGAAAACAAAAGCTTGTAGAAAGGTATATAAATACTAACCAAAAGAAAATTGATTAGTAAGACAAAGAGAATTTAAGACAAAAATAATTGTTATAGAGATTCTCCTCATAAGGTTAATGGTTAAATTCACCTTAAAAATTGTTTTTGGCTGGGTGTGGTAGCTCACACCTGTAATTCCAACATGCTGGGAGGCTGAGGTGGGAGGATGGATCACTTGAGCCCAGGAGGTCTAGGCTGTAGTGAGCCGTGTTCACACCACTGCACTCCAGCCTGGGGAACAGAATAAGACCCTGTCTCAACAAAAAAATATTTTTTAAAATTTTTGTGGGCTTAGAAATATAACTTCAAAATACATAATGCAATATTTACAGAATTATAAGGAGAATTAAACAATCTATAATCACAGCAAGAGATTTTAAGACACATATCTCAGTAATTAATAAAACAAGCAGACAAAAAAGTCAGTATTGATATAGAACATTTGAACAATAGCATAAATGAACTAAAGCTGGAGGCATCACGCTACCTGACTTCAAACTATACTACAAGGCTATAGTAACCAAAACAGCATGGTACTGGTACCAAAACAGAGGTATAGAACAATGGAACAGAGCAGAGCCCTCAGAATTAATACCACACATCTACAACCATCTGATCTTTGACAAACCTGACAAAAACAAGAAAGGGGGAAAGGATTCCCTATTTAATAAATGGTGCTGGGAAAACTGGCTAGCCATATGTAGAAAGCTAAAACTTGATTCTTTCCTTACACCTTATACAAAAATTAATTCAAGATGGATTAAAGACTTAAATGTTAGACCTAAAACCATAAAGACCCTAGAAGAAAACCTAGGCAATTCCATTCAGGACATAAGCATGGGCAAGGACTTCATGACTAAAACACCAAAAGCAATGGTAACAAAAGCCAAAATTGACAAATGGGATCTAATTAAACTAAGGAGCTTCTGCACAGCAAAAGAAACCACCATCAGAGTGAACAGGCAACCTATAGAATGGGAGAAAATTTTTGCAATCCACTCATCTGACAAAAGGCTAATATCCAGAATCTACAAAGAACTTAAACAAATTTACAAGAAAAAATCAAACAACCCCATCAAAAAGTGGGCAAAGGATATGAAGAGACACTTCTCAAAAGAAGACATTTATGCAGCCAACAGATGCATGAAAAAAATGCTCATCATCACTGGCCATCAGAGAAATGCAAATCAAAACCACAGTGAGATACCATCTCATACCAGTTAGAATGGCGATCATTCAAAAGTCAGGAAACAACAGGTGCTGGAGAGGATGTGGAGAAATAGGAACGCTTTTACACTGTCGGTGGGACTGTAAACTAGTTCAACCATTGTGGAAGACAGTGTGGCAATTCCTCAAGGATCTAGAACTAGAAATACCATTTGATCCAGCCATCTCATTACTGGGCATATACCCAAAGGATTATAAATCATGCTGCTATAAAGACACATGCATACATATGTTTATTGCAGCACTATTTACAATAGCAAAGACTTGGAACCAACCCAAATGTCCATCAGTGATAGACTGGATTAAGAAAATGTGGCACATATACACTATGGAATACTATGCAGCCATAAAAAAGGATGAGTTCATGTCCTCCGTAGGGACACGGATGAAGCTGGAAATCGTCATTCTGAGCAAACTATGGCAAGGACAGAAAACCAAACACTGCATGTTCTCACTCATAGGTAGGAATTTAATAGACAACAATTAGAATATCCACAATTTAAAAAATTGAGAAGTGTGGTTTATATAATTTATAAAAAAGTAATCTTTAGAGATATTAGAATTAAAAGATTCATAAAGGATTGCATCCTAAAAGTTGGTGATTGTGGCTAAAATGCTAATTTAGGGAAATTTATAGCCTTGGATGAAACCATTAGAAGTGAAAAAAAACACTCAAATTATTTTTTCTTTTACTTTTTCTTTTAGACTGTGCCTCACATGATCATGGCTTACTGTAGCCTCAAACTCCTGGGCTCACAAGATTCCCCTGCTTCAACCTCCCAAGTAGCTGCGACTATGGGCACGTGCCACCATGCCTGGGTAGTTTTCTTATTTTTTATAAAGGTGGGATCTCACTGTGCTGCTCAAGGTGGTCTCAAACTCCCGGGCTCAAATGATCTGCCCACCTCAGCCTCTGAAAGTGCTGAGATTACAGGCATGAGCCACCACACCCAGCCTAAAAAGCTGAAAATCAAATTAAATATCTTTCTTCAGAAGTAAGAAAACAAAAAGCAAAATAACTCCCAAATAAATAGAATTATAAAAATTAAATATAAGCAAAGATATTATAAAATAGAAAGCAAGGGCCAGCCTGTAATACCAGCACTTTGAGTGGCTAAAGCGGAAGGATCACTTGATCCCAGGAGTTCAAGACCAGCTTGGCAACATAGCAAAATCTCGTCTATACAAAAATTAGATGGGCACGGTGACATGGACCTGTAGTCACAGTTACTCAGGAGGATGAAGTGGAAGGATCAGTTGAGCTCAGGAGGTCAAAGCTGCAGCAATCCATGATTGGGGCACTGCATTCCAGCCTGGCCAACACAGTAAGACCCTGTCTAAAAACAAAACGAACAAACAAACAAAAAAGAAAAGAAAGCAGGGGGCAAATAAAGAGAACCTAAAAGTTGGTTCTTTGAAAACACAAACCTCTGGTGACAATGATATTAAAAAGAGAAAGAAAGAATATATTAGAAGGGAGATAAGAAGATACTACTACAGACAGGGTGTACATTAAATAAATAATAAAGTTGTATTTTGCAACACTGTGTTCAATAAATTTTTAAAATTAGACACAATGGAAACAAATCAGAAAAAAATGTATAAAACTGACATAAATAGAAATAGAAAAAATGAATAGTCCTATAACCTTTAAAAAAATCAAATCAATGCCAGGCATGGTGCCTCACACTTGCAATCCCAGCACTTTGGGAGGCTGAGGCAGGAGGATTGTTTGAAGCTAGGAGTTTGAGACTGGGTTAGGCAACATAGCAAGACCCTGTCTCTACAAAAAAAAAAAAAAAAAATTTCTTAATGACCTGGGCATAGTGGTACATGCCTGCAGTCCCAACAACTTGGGAGGCTAAGGTGAGAAGATTGCTTGAGCCTAGGAGGTTGAGACTGCAGTGAGACAGGATCACTCCACTGCACTCCAGCCTGGATGACAGAGCAAGACTCCTCTTCAAAGAGAAAAGAAAAGAAATCAAATCAAATCAACAGTTTAAAATATTCCCACAACAAAAGCTCCATGGCTGATATGAATTCGTTTGTGAGTTATATCAAACACTCAAAAAAGAAATTATTATCATCTTATGAAAAACCATTTAGAAAATAGGAAAAGACTCCTCAATCTATTTTAGAAGACTTTAATAATAATGATACCAAATTCTGGCAGGGATGACATAAGAAATCCAAAACTAAACAAAATATTGGCAAACCCAAACCAGAAATAAAGTATAATACATATGGCGATGTGCAGTGGCTCACACTTGTAATCCTAACACTTTGGAGGCCGAGGCAGTAGGATTGCTTGAGCCGAGGAGATTGAGACCAGCCTGGGCAACATGGCTTTAAACATTAAGAAAATACTTCATTTTTTCTTTAAAGAAATAAAGAACAAGTACAATGAATACAGAAAAGTTACAAACATGGTCAATATTAATTCAACTATATTGAAAACTACTTTAAAAGTGAATGGTCTTTGGGAGGCTGAGGCAGGTGGATCACCTGAGGTCAGGAGTTCAAAACCAGCCTGGCCAACATGGTGAAACCCCATCTCTACTAAAAATACAAATGTTAGCTGAGCATGGTGGCTCATGCCTGTAATCCCAGCTAACTGGGAGGCTGAGGCAGGAGAATCGCTTGAACCCAGAGGCAGAGGTTGTGGTGAGCCAAGATTGTGCCACTGCACTCCAGCCCGAGCAACACAGTGAGACTCCGTCAAAAAAAAAAAAAAAAAAGCGAATGGTCTAAATACACCAATCAAAAGACAGAAGCAGTGGTTTATACCTGTAATCCCAGCAGTTTGAGAGGCTGAAGTGGGCCAGAAGTTTGAGACCAGTCAGGGCAACATAGTGAGACTCTGTCTCTATAAAAAATAAAAAATTAGCTAGGCATGGTGGTGCATGACTGTAGTTCCAGCTACTCAGGAGGCTGAGGCTGGAGGATTGCTTGACCCTGGCAAATCAAGGCTTCAGTGAACCATGATCATGCCACTGCACTCCAGCCTGGGTGACAGAATGAGACCCTGTCTCAAATAATAATAATAGTAATAATAATAATAGCAGAGATCACCTTTTAATAATTAAAAAAAGACCCACAATTCACACCCATTAGAATGGCTACTATCAATAATACAGAAAATAACAAATATTGGCAGGGATGTGGAAAAGTTGGAATCCTGTGCACTGTTGATGGGAATGTAAAATGTTGTAGCCACTATAGAAAATAGTATGGCAATTCTACAAAAAAACTTAAAATAGAGTTTTATATGATCGAGCAATTCCCCTTCTAGGTATAGATATAAAAGAATTGAATGCAGAATCTTGAAGAGATATTTGTACATGTATGTTCATAGCATTGTTATTCAAAAAAACTTAAAAAGATGGAAGCAATCCAAATACCCATCAATGGATGAATGGATAAACAAAATGTGTCATATACATACAATAGAATATTATTCAACCTTACAAAGGAAGGAAATCCTGACATATGCTATGACATGAATGAACACTGAGAACATTATGCTGAGTAAAACAAGCCAGTCACAAAAAGACAAATATGATAGGTTTCCACTTATTTAAGGTATTGTGAGTAGTCAAGCTCATGGAAACAGAAAACAGAATGATAATTGCTGGCGCTAAGGGGAGGGGGAAATGGAGAGTGGTTTAATGGGTATATAGCTTTGTTTTTGCAAAATGAAAAAGCTCTGAAGATTGGTTGCACAATAATGTGAATATATACTTCACACTACTAACCTGTACACTTAAAAATGGTTAAGATGTAAATTTTGTGTTTTGTGTCTTTTACTACAATTTTAAAAAGCACACCCAAAACTATGACCCAACTACATGTCATCAACAAAAAGCCCAATTTAACTGTAAAGACATAGACTGGTTAAAAGTAAAGAGATGGGGAAGAATATGCCATATTAACACTAGTCAGAAGAAAGTTGAAGTAACTATGTTAATTTCAGACAGAGCAAACTTCAGGGCAAGGAAAACATTCAGGGGTAAATAGGACTTTACATGATTCTTCAGGAAGATGTGGCAATCCTTAAAATGTATGCAACCACCAACAGAGCACCAAAATAGCTAAGACGAAAATGGATAGAACTGCAAGGAAAAACAGACAAATTAAGATCTATTGTGATAGATCAAGCAGGCAGAAAATCAGTAAGGATGTGGCTGAACTGTGTATTAATCAACCATCAGTCAACTGCACCATTAATCTACTGGATCTAATTGATGTTTATAGACTATTTCATCCAAAAACAGCAGAATACCCATTCTTCTCAAGTTCACATGGAATATTCACCAACAGAGATCATATTCTTGGTCATAAAGCATACCTTAACAAATTTAAAAGGATAGAAATCATACAAAGGATATTCTCACAACACAAGAGAATTAAACTAGAAACCAATAACAGAAGACAGCTGGAAATTCCCAAATATTTGGACATTAAACAAAAACACTTCTAAATAGCATATGAGTCAAAGAAGAAGGTTTAAGAGAAAATTTACACTATTTTGAACTAAATGAAAAACAAAATACAATTTATTAAAATTTGTGAGCTGCAGGAAAATTTATAGCATGAAATGCACATATTAGGGAAAAAAGAACCTAAAATAAAAAATCTAAGATTCTACTGCAGGAAACTAGAGAAGAGAAGAGCCTAAAGCAAGCAGGAAAGAACTAGTAAAAATTAGAGGAGAAACCAATGCAATCAAAAATAACAGAGAAAATTAACAAAACCAAAAGCTGATTCTTTGAAAAGACCAATACAAATGATTAACTTCTAGCCAAACTAAGAATAAAAGAAAGAAGATACAAATGGCTAATACTAGAAATGAGAAAGAGGTCATCACTGTCGATTCCACGGACAGCAAAAAGATAACAAAGAGGGCCGGGCGAGGCGGCTCACGGCTGTAATCTCCGCACTTTGGGAATCCAAGGCAGGTGGATCACTTGAGGTCAAGACTGGCCAACATGGTGAAACCCTGTCTCTACTGAAAACACAAAAAATTAGCTGGGCGTGGTGGTGGACACCTGTAATCCCAGCTACTTGGGAGGCTAAGGCAGGAGAATGGCTTGAACCCAGGAGGCAGAGAATGCAGTGAGCCGAAATCAGGCCATTACACTCCAGCCTGGGTGACAGAGCGAGGCTCTGTCTTAAAAATAAATAAATAAATAAATAATAATAATTAAAAAAATTTATGAACAATTCCATGCAACAAATATGATAACTCAGATGACGTCAGTGAATTCCATGAAACACACAAGTTACCAATGCTCATGCGAGGAGAAAGAATAATCTGAGTAGACCAATAAGTAATAATATTCTCAAAAAATGTTCCATGTCCAGTTGGTTTTGCTGGTGAGTTCTATCAAATATTCGAGAGAGAAATGATACCCATTCTCCACAATATCTTCCAGAAAACAGAATATACTGTTCATTTCTTTTTTCTATTTTATTTTTTAAATTAAATCTACAGAAAAGTGCCAAAAAAAAACCTTATTGGCAAACTAAGAATAGAAGGACAAAATTATAAAACTTTATTAAGAAACATTTAAGAGATCCTAAGTTTATGGAAAGATACACTGTGTTCATGACTTGGAAGATTCAATTTTAAGAAGTTGTCATTTCCTTCTGAATGGGTTTATGCACTCAATGCGATGTCAAATTCCTAACAGTGTGTATGTTTGGGGTGTGTGTGTGTGTGTGTGTGTGTGAATTTGACAAGCTAATTCTAAAATGTTAATGAAATTATAAAGGGATAATAGTAGAGGGATTTAGTTTTGTTCATTTAGTGGTGGTCACATAGCTCCAAAAGCAGAAAGAGAGGGCAAGCCCCATTGCCCTGAACAGTGCGAGTCTCTACTTGTATCACATTTGCTATAGTTCAACTGAACAAAGAAAGACCAAGCCACGGGTTTATGTGGAGGAGGCAACTCAAAGATCTTCATACATGGAGTGGGAGAATTTCACAATACATGGAGTGTGGACAATTTCACAATCTGCCACGACAAGGTGCCACAATCTGCCACATCACTAGCAAGTGATGGAGGCTGTCCCAGTATGTCCCAGGCAATCTGGCTCCGGGGTTAATGAATGGCCTTATCTACCAGAGCTGCACCATCCAATATGGTAGCCACTAGCCACATGTGTTTATTTAAATTTAAGTTGATTAAAGTTTCATTACTAACTTAATTATTACCCCAAATTATAAAATTCTGCTTGTAGCCACTAGCCACATGCTAGTAGTGGCTTGTACAAGCCACTCAATACTACACGCATAGAATATTACCATTATTACAGAAACTTCTATTGGATGGCACTGTTTTAAAATATACTGCCTCTCTTAATAATATTGACAATTTTTATATTAGAAATCAAACAGTAGATTAGTTGGATTCTCAACCATGTTCCGTGAAGCCTAAAAGTTCTTTAAAAACCTAAGAGGTCTTGGGAAGGATGCGTCCTTATGGTAGACAGCTCTAACTGACAAGTGTGCCAACATGGATGTGAATATCACAATTTTGCAACATAAAAGCAATATGTAAGTATGCTCTAACCTAAAAAAAAGAAAAAAAAGTTCTTACTACATCTTAAAGAGTCATGTTAAAGCTTTTTCAAACAGAAAAATACATAGCTAAGAAACCAATAATTATTTGAACAGTTAACTACAAGTTAATTAACTTAATGGGAAAAAAATGGGTTCAACTGTTGCTCATGTTTGCTTCAAAGAAATGCCATTCAGCTGCGAACTTTGCGCATTCATCTTATAAGTGAAAGTTCTGATGTCTGGGGGCTGTAACCCACATGCTACAGAAAGTCATCAGCTCCAAGCATTGGTGGGATGTGACAGACACCGTACAGGCTATCTGACTCAACATCCAATCCCAGTCTCTTCCCCTTACTTACTGTGATTATTGTAGAGTGAAACTGAATGTTTCACTTTCCCAGCCTCGATTGCATTTATGGATGGGCATGACACACAGTTCTGGCCAGTGAATGGAAGTAGCAGGCTTCTGGGGGCCTGATTTCGGGAAAAAGTCGAAGAATCTTAAACTCCCGTTGTCTCCCTTCCAATCCTCTCTGCAGTTAACGTTAGGTATTTTACTGCCACATATGTAAGTAACTCCACAATATGTTGTTGTTATTATCATTTTTGTTAGGCCATGCAGTCTAGCAGAAATGATATTGCTCCCCTGTCACCAGGGGTGGGGAGGATTCTATTAAAATGCCTTAAAAAGCTGCTTGGGAGGATGTTAATACAAAAGTGACAATCACTGCTCTAGAGAGTCAATTATCTCTTAAAGAAAAGTTATATATGCAAGAAAACTACATTTAATTCATACCCACATATTTACAATTTCCCACTGCTTATTTACTTATTTTATATTTTACTTTATTTTTTGAGACAGAGTCTTGCTCTGTTGCCCCAACTAGAGTGCAGTGGCACGATCATGGCTCACTGCAGCCTCGAACTCCCAGGCTCAGGCCTTCCTCCCACCTCAGCCTCTTGAGTAGCTGGGACTACAGGTGCATGCCACCAGGCATGGCCAGCTAATTTTTTGTTTGTAGTTTTTGTAGAGACAAGGTCTCACTATGTTGCCCAGTCTGGTCTTGAACTCCTGGGCTCAAGAGATCCTCCCACCTTGGTCTCATAAAGTGCTGGGATTATGGGCGTGAGCCACTACCCCTGGCTTTATTTTATTTTATTTTTTTATATACAGATGGGTTCTCACTATGTTGTCCAAGCTGGTCTTAAACTCCCGGCCTCAAGCAATCCTCCTGCCTCACCCTCCCAAAAGTGCTGAGATTACAGGCGTGAGCCACCCTGCCCGGCTTTATTTTATTTCATTTTTTTACTTATTTATTATTATTATTATTATTATTTTGAGACAGAGTATTGCTGTGTTGCTAGGCTGGAGTACAGTGGCACAATCTTGGCTCACTGCACCCTCTGCCTCCCAGGTTCAAGCAATTCCCCTGCTTCAGCCTCCCAAGTAGCTGGGACTGCAGGTGTGTGCCACCACGCCCGGCTAATTTTTTGTATTTTTAGTAGAGATGGGGTTTCACCATGTTGGCCAGGATGGTCTCGATCTCTTGACCTTCTGATCCGCCTGCCTCGGCCTCTCAAAGTGCCAGGATTACAGGCGTGAGCCACTGTGCCTGGCCCCCACTGCTTTTTATTCCTTTGTGTGGATCCATGTTTCCATCTGGTATCATTTTCCTTCAGCTTTAAGAACTTTCTTTAATATTTCCTCTAGTGCAGACTTGCTGCTGACAGGCTTGGTCAGCTTTTATTCATCTGAAACAGTTTTTTTTCACCTTCATTTCTGAGGGATGTTTTTGCTGGATATAAAATTCTAAATTGACAGGTTTAAAAAAAATTTAAAGACTTTAAAGGTGTCCTCCAATTCCTTCTGGCTTTCATAGTTTCTGATAAGAAGTCCACTGTAGAGGCTAAGGACATGAACCTCTGCAAAGAAGACATCCGAGTGGCCCACAAACACATGAAAAGATGCTCATCATCACTAATCATCAGAAAGATGCAACTCAAAACCACAGTGCCACACCATCTCACACAGTCAGAATGCCTTTGATCAAAAAGTAAAAAAATAACATGTTGGCAAGGCTGAGGGGAAAAGGGAATGCTTACACACTGTTAGTGAGAATGTACATTAATCCAGCCAGTGTGGAGAACAGTTTGGAGATTTATCTCTCTCTCTCTCTTTTTTTTTTTTTTTTTGAGACAGGGTCTCACGCTGTCCCCCAGGCTGGAATGCAGTGGTGTCATCATGGCTCACTGCAACCTCAAGCTCCTGGGCTCAAGCAATCCTCCCACCTCAGCTTTCCAAGTAGCTGAAACTACAGGCGTGTACCACCATTGTTTGCTAATTTTTTTTATTATCATTTGTAGAGAGGGGGTCTCACTATGTTGCCCAGGTTGATCCTAAACTCCTGGGCTCAAGCCATCCTCCTGCCTCAGCCTCCCAAAGTGCTGGAATTACAGGCGTAAGCCACTGTGCCCGAGCTTTCTGAAAGAAGTAAGAGTTGAACTATCATTCTGCCCAATAATCCCATTACTAGGAATATACCCAAAGGAAAATAAATTTTTCTACCCAAAGGACACACGCTTCCCGTATGTTCATCACAGTGCTATTCACAATAGCAGAGACACGGAGTCAACCCAGGTGCTCATCAATAATGGATTGGGGCCAGACGCGGTGGCTCATGCCTGTAGTCCCAGCATTTTGGGAGGCCTAAGCGGGTGGATCACCTGAGGTCAGGAATTCGAGACCAGCCTGGCCAACATGACAAAACCCCTGCTAAAAATACAAAAATTAGCCGGGCATGATGACGGGTGCCTATAATTCCAGCTACTCAGGAGGCTGAGGCAAGAGAATCACTTGAACCCAGGAGGCGGAGGTTGCAGTGAGCCGAGATCGCGCCACTTCACTCCAGCTTGGGCAAAAGAGCGAAACTCCATCTCGAAGAAAAAAAAAATAGTGGATTGGATAAAGAAAACACGGTACAAATACACCATGGAATACTATGTAGCCATTAAAAAGAGGGAAATCATGTCCTTTGCAGCAATGTGTTTGCAGTTGGAGGCCATTATCCTAAAAAAACCAACACAGAAACAGAAAACTAAATACTGCATGTTTTCACTTACAAGTGGGAGCTAAATTTGAGTACACATGGACATAAAGATGACAAAAATAGACAATGGAGGCTACTAGATAAGGGAGAGAAGGAGGGGGGCAAGGGCTGAAGAACTACCTATTGGGTGCTCACTACCGGGTGATAGGTTTAGTCATACCCCAAACTTCAGCATTATGCAATATACCTTCATAACAAACATGCACATGTATCCCTGATTCTAAAATAAAAGTTGGAAAAGGAAAAAAAAGGGGCTGGGCATAGTGGCTTATACATGTAACCCGAGCACATTGGGTGGCCAAAGCGGGAGGATGGCTTGAGCCCCTGAGTTCAATACCAGCCTGGGCAATATAGCGAGAACTGTCTCTACAGATAATTTAAAAAATTAGCTGGGTGCGGTGCTGCATGCCTGTAGTCCCAGCTACCTGGGAGGCTGAGGTGGGAGGGCCGCCTGAACCTGGGAGGTCGAGGCTACAGTGAGCTGTGATTGTGCCACTGAATTTCATCCTGGGTAACAGAGCGAGACCCCATTTCCAAAAAAAAAAAAAGAAAAAAGAGAAAAAGTTTACTGTAATATTTTTTGTGCTTTGTATATAATGTGTCTTTTTTCCCCTAGAGCTGTATTTAAAATCTTTCTTCTAATATTAGTTTTCAGTAACTGGATTATAATGTATTTAGATTGGTGGATGTTGTGTGTATGTTGGGTGTTGGATCTATGTATTTATTGTTTTCAAATTTAGAAAAAAATTATAGCCATTATTTTTTCAAACCCATTTTCTGTTCTTTGCTCCTTCCTCTCTTTTTAGGTCTCCAATTAAATGTCTGTTAAACTAGCTTATACTTTCTAAAAGTCACAAAATCTGTTAGTTTTTTTTTTCCCAGTTTTTTTCTCTATATGTTTTATTGTAGATGTATCTCATTTCCTTTTTTCTGATGGGAAATTTATTTCTTAATTTTACATTGATACATAATAATTGTATGTATTTATGGGGTGAATTCTATGTCTATGTCTTCGAGCTGCCTGATATTTTATTCTGCAAGGTCTAATTTTGTTTAGTTCTAGCCAGTAAAATTTTTATTTCGTATATTGTATTTTCATCTCTAGAAGTTTCATTTGGTTCTTTTTTTACTTTCTAAAATTGCTCATTTCGTTATGTACATGTTTTCACTAACTTTTCTAAACATAGTTGTATTATCTGTTTTAAGGTCTTTGTCTACTAGTTTCTTCATAGCTGTCATTCCAGGGTCTCTTTCCATTGACCAATTTTCTCCTGGGTATAGGTCACATATTCCTGCATATTCCTGATTTTTTATATATCTAGAATTTGCAGTTGAATGGTGGACATTGTGTGTGTTACAATGCAGGTGTCTGGATTGAGTTCTCATCTTTTTTTTTTTTTTGAGACAAGGTGGAGTGCAATGGTGTGATCACAGCTCACTGCAACCTCAATCTCCCAGGCTCAAGTGATCCTCCCATCTCAGCCTCCCAAGTAGCTGGGATCACAGGCACACGCCACCAAATCTGGCTAATTTTTTGATTTTTTTGTAGAAATGAGGTCTCACTATGTTGCCCAGGCTGGTCTCAAATGCCTAGGCTCAAGTGATTGTCCTACCTTGGTCTCCCAAAGTGCTGAGATTACAGGTGTGGGCCACCACGCCTTGTCGAGTTGTCATCTTTTAAAGACTTTGTTTCATTAGGCAGTTAATTTCCTTGAAGTTATCAGCTTGATACCTTCAACCTCTGGGAAGTGGAATGGAGAACACAGAAAGGGAAAGCTTTTCTTTATGTATTTTTGTACATGATATTTTTTCAATGAATATGCAATAATTTTTGTAAAAGTTATTTTAAAATCTTTCATGAACATGTGTGGTCATACACTCTTGCCTCGGCTGAATCTACTAAGCGTAGATTGAGTATCCCTAATCCAAAATGCTTGAGACCAGCAAGTGTTTCAGATTTGGGAATTTCTTCAGATTTTAAGAACATTTGCATACACACAATGAGATATCTTAGGAATGAGAACCAAGTCTAAACAAAAAAGAATTCATTTATGTTTCATATACACCTTCTCCACATAGCCTGAAAGTAATTTTATACAATATTTTAAATAATGATGTGTATGAAACAAACTTTTTTTTTTTTTTAGAGACAGGGTCTTGCTCTGTCATCTCGGATCACTGCAGCCTCCACCTCCTAGATTCAAGCGATTCTCCTGCCTCAGCTTCCTGAGTAGCTGAAATTACAGGCACATGCCACCATGCCTGGCTAATTTTTGTGTTTTTAGTAGAGACGAGGTTTCACCATGTTGGTCAGGCTGGTCTCAAACTCCTGTCCTCAGGTGATCCACCTGCCTGGGCCTCCCAAAGTGCTGGGATTACAGGCGCAAGCCACCGCGCCTGGCCTGAAACAAACTTCTGACTGTGCTGTGACTGTAACCCATCAGGATGGTCAGGTGTGGAATTTCCCACTTGTGGTGTCATGTCAGTGGCTCAAAGAGTTTTGGATTTTAGAGCATTTGGGATTTTGGATTTTTCAGATTATGAAGCCTCAACCTGTATAAATTAATCTTCATTTGATGCATTGTCATCATCTGCTCTTCAGGGTTTCACTATTTGCACAATAAATACATAGATATGTGACTGGACTGAAACTATTCCAATCTATTCAGAGTGTTTTGGAATCAAACCCTTTATAATGTTTGTTAATTTCCCACTTGCCTTTTTCTAAACATACAATGTATTGTTTTTTTAAAGTTTATGTAAAAGCTTTCCAAAAATGTTATGAGAAGATATGCACGTTCCCTACTACTGGGATTATTTGAAATTATTTTGGAGGTTCCAATCAATGCTATATATATATATATAAAACACATATATATAATTGATTGATTAATATATTATATTAATATATATTAATATATAATTATATTATATATTATATTATAATATATTATATATGTTTATATATTTATATTTACAATAATATATATTTATATAATATATTTATATTTATAATAATATATATTTATATAATATATTTATATTTATATTATAAAATATTATAATTTTATATATTTATAATATATACTTATATGTATAATTATATATTATATGTATTATACATTAATATATATTATATATATATTTCACATATGTATGTGAAAGAAATTATTTGTGCATGACAGTGTTGTCTACCCAGAAAATCTGAAAGAATAAACTGAAAACCTATTGGAACCAGCAGTAGAGGTCATTAAGGTAACCAGCTACCAGATAAATACCTCCCCATACCAACTAAGAGGAAACAAATTTCAATTTTATTAAAAATAATATTTCTATATACCAGCAGAAACCAATCAGAAAATAGTTCCTAAAAGGAAAAAATCCCATTCCCAACAGCAACCGAAAGCTAAGAAATAGTCCAAGTTTAATAAATGTTTGAGACCTATATGAAGAAAACTGCTGACATGATTGAAAGACATTCTGAACATATGGCCAAGGGCTGTCTGCTCTTGGACAGGAGGGTTACATTTATGGCGCATTATTATTGGCAGGCATGTTAAATGCATTATTCCACTGAATTCTCATCATAACCCCATGACATGAGTATTGTTATTACTTCTGCTTTAGAGATAAATAAATTGAAGATTCCTGAGTTGCGCTAACTTGTCAGAGCAGACAGACTGAGTTTCTGGTGCCTGTCTCCTGTCTTTTTAACCATGGCTGCATCATACTGCATCATTTCTCCCTAAACGGTTATAGATTTGGCCAAGCGCGGTGGCTCACGCCTGTAATCCCAGCACTCTGGGAGGCCAGGGCAGGTGGATCACCTGAGGTCAGGAGTTTGAGACTAGCCTAACCAACATGGTGAAACCCTGTCTCTATTAAAAATACAAAAATTAGCTGGGCGCGGTGGCAGGTGCCTGTAATCCCAGCTACTTGGGAGGCTGAGGCGGGAGAATCGCTTGAACCTGGGAGGCGGAGGTTGCAGTGAGCCAAGATTGCACCATTTCCCTCCAGCCTGGGAGACAGAGCAAGACTCTGTCTCAAAAACAAAACAAAAGTTATAGATTCAATGCAATTCCTATCAAAACCTTAACATGAATTTTTTTAACTTAAAAGTTCATCTGGGAGAGTAAATACTAAATATTGTCAAGATGTTTTTGAAAAGAATGACAAGGCGGAAATTGCCCTATTAGGTATAAAAATAGACTATCAAAGTAATGGAATTAAAAGTGTTAATAGAAAAAAATCAGCAGGGCATGGTGGCATGTGCCTGTAGTCCCAGCTACTCGGGAGTCTGAGGTGGGAGGTTCACTTGAGCCTGGGAGGCAGAGATTGCAGTGAGCTATGATTATGCTGCTGTACTCTAGCCTGGACAATAGAGCAAGACCCTGCTGATTAAAAAAAAAAAAAAAGAAAAGAAATGAAAAGAAAAGGAAAAGTTATGGTGGTACGGGTATTTCAACTTTGGGGTAAAGTAAATTCAGTAAATGGTTTGGAGATAAATGGCTATTCAGTTGTAAACTGTGGAATAGATAGCCACTTCAAACAAAAAATAAAAGTAAAATGAATCAGAGTTCTAAACAAAACAACAAGAGCACCAAGAGAAAATCAAAGAGACTATGCCCAGGGTAGTCTAAGTAAGACACTAAACTCAAAAAAAATACAGACACAAAATATTAACATTTCTGGCAAATGTGATTAGGAGAAAAAGCTTAACATCACTGGTGAATAGGAAAATGCAAAGAAAATCAAGAAACCATTTTCCTCCTATCAATTTAACAATTGCTTTTTTAAAAATGATACTATCCAAGCTAGGTGCGGTGGCTTACGTTTATAGTCCCTGCACTTTGGGAAGCCTAGGCAAGCAGATCTCTGGAGCCCAGGAGTTCAAGACCAGCCTGGGCAACATAGCGAGACTCAGTCTCTACAAAAAATACAAAAATTAGCCAGTGTAGTGGCTCACACTTGGGGTCCCAGCTATTTGAGAGGTTGAGGCAGGAGGATCACTGGAGCCCAGGAGGTTGAGGCTGCAGTGAGACGTAATTACACCATTGTACCCCAGCACGGGTGGCAAAGTGAGACCCTGTCTCAAGAAAAAAAAAAAAAAAAGGATACTAGTGTCAGTGAAGACTTGGAGAAAAATCCTTATCATTGGTGGAAATATTAACTGATACAGCATTTTTGGAGGACAAATTAACATATCTATCAAACGTTAAGACTAGATCCTTTTTGACAAATGAGCGCTTATTTAGAGTGGTAGATTGACCATAAAATATGGATCCAATACTGATACAGAGGTTAAAAAGAAAAAGCTCTCTCTCTTACTTTATCCCAGAAGAATTTTTAAATTTTGTATTTTGATAATGTATTGTTTTATAAAGATTCAGAGCTACCATCTTTTTGGTGCATTGGATCTTTTATCAATGTATATATTCTCTTTAGCTCTCTCTCTTAAGGTGCTTTATCATAAAATTATATTTTGTCTGATATTCATATTGCCACCTATATTTCTTTTAGTTTGCATTTGCTTTTGTTCATCCATTATTTTCTTATTCTCTTTCTTTCTTTTCTTTGTTTAAATTGAGACAGAGTCTTACTCTGTTGCCCAAGCTGGAGTGCAGTGGCATGATCATGGCTCACTGCAGCCTCGACCCCTCGGCTCCAGTGATCCTCCTATCTCAGCCTCCCAAGTAGCTGGTACTACAGGCACGTGCCACCATACCCGGCTAATTTTTTTTTTTTTTTTTGCATTTTTTTGTAGAGACAGGGTTTCAACATTTTGGCCAGGCTGGTCTCCAGCTCCTGGACTCAAGCCATCTGCCCGTCTGAGCTTCCCAAAGTGGTGGGGTTATAGGTGCGAGCCATTGCCCCCAGCTATTTATTCTTCTTCTTTTTTTTTTTTTTAAGATGGAGTTTCCCTGTTGTTGCGCAGGCTGGAGTGCAATGGCGAGATCTCAGCTCACTGCAACCTCTGCCTCCCTGGTTCAAGCGATTCTCCTGCCTCAGTCTCCCTAGTAGCTGGGATTACAGGCGGATGCCACAGTGCCCAGCTAATTTGTGTATTTGTAGTAGAGATGGTGTTTCACCATGTTGATCAAGGCTGCTTTCAAACTCCTGACCTCAGGTGATCTGCCCGCCTTGGCCTCCCAAAATGCTGGGATTACAGGCGAGAGCCACTGCGCCTGGCCTGCCCCTAGCTATTTCTTATTTTCAAAAACTGTTTTGGTTACTGTGTATCTGATGAACATCATATTGTTGGCTTTAAAAATAATTTTAATAGACTATTTTTAAGAGCAGTTTTAGGTTCATAGCAAAGTTTAATGGAAAGTACAGAGAGTTCCCATACACACTCCTCACCCCCACACGCATAGGCTCTCCACTCTCAACATTCCCTACAATAGTGGTATAGCTGTTACAATCGATGAACTAACACTTATGCATGAATATCACCCCAAGTTCACAGTTTACATTAAGGCTTCTTCTTGGCGTTGTACATTCCATGGGTTTGGGCAAATGTAGAATGAAATGCACCATCATTACAGTATTGAACAGGAGAGTTTCACTGCCCTAAAAATCCCCCGTGTTCATCTATTTATTCCTCTCTCTCCCCAAGTCCCTGACAATCCCTAATCTTTTTACTGTCTCCATAATTTTGCCTTCTCCAGAATGTCATAGAGTTGGAATCACAGAGTATATGGCGTTTCCAGATTGGCTTCTTTCACTTAGTAATTGCCTTTATGTTTCTTCCATGCCTTATTTATTTTTATTTTTAATTTAATTAATGTTTGTGGGTACATAGTAGGTGTATATATTTATGGGATGCATGAAACATTTTGATACAGGCATGCAATGTGAAATAAGCACATCACAGGGAATGGGGTATCCATCCCCTCCAACATTTATCCTTCGAGTGAGTTACAAACGATCCAATTACACTCTAAGTTATTTTAAGATGTACAATGAAGTTATTATTGACTATAGTCACCGTATTGTGCTACCGAATAGTAGATCACATTCATTCTTTCTATTCTTTTGTACACATTAACCTTGCCCACCTCCCCACCTTCCATGTCTTCTCATGCCTTGATAATTCCTTTCTTTTTAGCTCCAAATAATAGTCCTTTGTCTGGATGTACCACAGTGTATTTATCCATTTACTTACCCAAAGACAGTTTGTTTGCTTCCAAGTTTTGGCAATTATGAATAAAGTTACTATAGACATCCATGTACAGGTTTTTATGTAGACACGAGTTTTCAGCTAATTTGGGAAAAACCAAGGAGTGTGATTGCTGGGTCATTTGGTAAGAGCATGTTTAGTTTTGTAAGAAACTGTCAAAATGTTCTACACTACTGGTGGGAATGTGAAGTGGTACAACTGCTATGGAAAACAGTGTGGAGATTCCTTAAAGAACTAAAAGTGGAGCTAACATTTGATCCAGCAATCCCACTACTGGATGTTTACCCAGAGGAAAAGAAGTCATTATACGAAAAAGATACTTGCCCACGCATGTTTATAGCAGCACAATTCACAATGGCAAAAAATGTGGAACCAACCCAAATGCCCATCAATCAATGAGTGGATAAAGAAACTGTGATTGAGATATA
Source organism: Gorilla gorilla gorilla (assembly GCF_029281585.2). Classification (NCBI taxonomy): domain Eukaryota; kingdom Metazoa; phylum Chordata; class Mammalia; order Primates; family Hominidae; genus Gorilla; species Gorilla gorilla. The sequence goes on from NC_073246.2 coordinate 39,225,444, forward strand.
TATATATTTATAAAACAGAATACTACTCAGCCATAAAAAGGAATGAATTAATAGCATTTGCAGCAACCTGGATGAGATTGGAAACTATTATTCAAGTGAGGTAACTCAGGAATGGAAAACCAAACATTGTATTTTCTCACTCATAAGTGAGAGTTAAGCTATGAGTTAAGCATTGAGCATAAGAATGACGCAATGGACTTTGGGGACTCAGGGTGGAAAGGGTGCAAAGAGGATCAGAGATAAAAGACTACAAATATGGTGCAGTGTATACTGCTCGCATGATGGGTGCACCCAGATCTCACAAATCACCACTAAAGAACTTACTTGTGTAACCCAATACCACCTGTTCCCCAATAACCTATGGAATTAAAAAGTAAAATAAAATATTTGAGAAGAGAAACTGAAATTCTTCTACTTAAAGAAGAATAGCATTTTAAGAAGTTGCCTTGATACTAAAATTTGCAGATATTAAAAAAAAAGGAACTGTCAAAATGTCTTCCAAAGGGGCTCTTGATTCTGCTTTCCTACCAGCAATGAATGAGAGTCCCTGTTGCTGCATGTCCTTGCCAGCATTTACTGTTGGTGTGTATTAGTCCACTCTCACACTGTTCTAAATAACTTTCCAAAACTGAGTAATTTATGAAAAAATGAGGTTTAATTGGCTCACAGTTCCTTAGGCTGCACAGAAAGCATGGCTGGGGAGGCCTCAGGAAACTTTCAATGATGGCAGAAGGCAAAGAGGAAGCAGGCATGTCCTTCATGGCTGGAGCAGGAGGAAGAGAGCAAAGCGGGAGGTGCCACACACTTTTAAACAACCAAATTTTGGCCAGCATGGTGGCTCACACCTGTAATCCCAGCACTTTGGGAGGCCGAGGCAGGCAGACCACTTGAAGTCAGGAGTTCTAGATCAGCCTGGCCAATATGGTGAAACCCTGTCTCTACTAAAAATACAGAAAAATTAGCTGGGGGTGGTATCGGGCACCTGTAATTCCAGCTACTTGGGAGGCTGAAGCAGGAGAATCGCTTGAACCCGGGAGGTGAGGTTGCAGTGAGCTGAGATTGTGCCACTGCCCTCCAGCCTCAGCGACAGAGCAAGACTCCATCTCAGAAACAAAACAAAACAAAACAAAACAAAAACACACAAAAACCTCCCCCAGCTTTCATGAGAATGAACTCACTATCACGAGAACAGTGAGGGGGTCATGATCCAATCACCTTCCACCAGGTCCCTCCTCCAACACTGAGGATCACAATTCGACATGAGATGTGGGTGGGGACACAAGTCCAAACCATATCAGTGTTTTCAGTGTCTGACATTCTGATAGGTATGTAGTGGTATCTCATTGTTGTTTTAATTTGCATTTCCCTTATGACAATTATGTCATTGCCGGATGTTTATGTTTTCATTCAGCCTAAGAGTATTTAAAAGTTTTTTAACTATGGTAAATGACACATGAAATTTACCATCTTTATCATGTTTAAACCTACTGTTTAGTAGCATTAACTACACTCACATTGTTGTGCAACCGTTGCAATCCATCTTTAGAGGTTTTTCATTTTGCAAAACTGAAACTCTGTACCCATTAAACAACTCCCCATTGCCCCCTACCCTTAGCTGCTGAGAGCCGCCCTTCTACTTTCTGTTTCTATGATTTTGCCTATTCTAGACATCTCATGTACATGGAATCATACAGCATTATTTGTCTTTTTGTGACTGGTTTATTTCACTTAGGATAATGTCCTCAATGTTCATCCATGCCATACATTTGTCAGAATCTCCTTCCTTTTTAAGTTTGAACAATACTCCATTGCATGTGTAAACTACGTTTTTTTTTCTTTTGAGACAGAGTCTTGCTCTGTTGCCCAGGCTGGAGTGCAGTGGCTCGATCTTGGCTCACTGCAAGCTCTGCCTCCCGGGTTCAAGTGTTTCTCCTGCCTCAGCCTCCCGAGTAGCTGGGATTACAGGTGCCCATCACTAATGTTTTGTATTTTTAAGTAGAGAAAGGTTTCACCATGTTGGCCAGGCTGGTCTTGAACTCCTGACCTCAAGTTATCCACCTGCCTCAGTCTCCCAAAGTGCTGGGATTACAGGAGTGAGCTGCCACTGCGCCCAGCCTTTTTTTTTTTTTTTTTTTTTTTTTTTGAGACAGGGTCTCACTCTGTCGCTCAGGCTGGAGTACAGTGGCACTATCTCAGCTCATTGCAGCCTTGATCTCCCAGCTTAAGTGATCCTCTCACCTCAGTCTCCCGAGGACTACAGAGGTGCACCATCAGGCCTGGCTAATTTTTAAATATTTTTGTAAATTCCAGGTCTCGCTATGTTGCGCAGGCTGGTCTCCAATGCCTGGGCTCAAGTGATCCTCCCACCTTGGCCTCCCAAAGTGCTGAGATTACAGGCATGAGTCACCTCACCTGCCTTATATTTTGTTTATCCATTTATTTGCTTCTACCTTTTGGCTCTTGTGAACAATGCTACAATGGACATAGATATGTAAATATCCCTTCAAGACCTTGCTTGCAAATCTTTGGGGTATATACCCAGAAGTTGAGTTACTGGATCTCATAGTAATTCTGTTTAATTTTTCCAGGGACTGCCATACTGTTTTCAATAGTGGCTTCACCATTTTACTTTCCCAACAACTGTGCACAAGCGTTCTAATTACTTCACATTCTGCCAACATTTGTTATTTTTGTGGAATTTTTTGTTTTATTTTTATTTTTTATAGTAGACGTCTTAAGGGGTGTGACATTTTTCCCTTTAACAGAGTTGAGGCTGAGTGTGGTGGCTCACACCTGTAACCCCAGCACTTTGGGAGGCTGAGGTGTGTGGATGGCTTGAGCCCAGGTGTTCGAGAGCAGCCTGGACAACATGGCGAAACCCCGTCTCTACCAAAAATACAAAGATTAACTGGGCGTGGTGGCACATGCCTGTAGTCCCAGCTACTCAGGTGACAGGCGGGAGGGTCACCCGAGCTTGGGAGGTCGAGGCTGCAGTGAGCCATGATTGTGCCGCTGCACTACAGTCTGGGTGACAGAGTGAGACCCTGTCATAAATAAATAAATAAATAAATAGTGAGTTGAACCCATTCACATTTAATATAGTTACTGATTTCTGATATTTTATGTTTTGTATTACATTGTTCTCTTTATTATTTCTTTTACTTTCTTATTTCCTAGTTTTTTTTTTGATACACTGAATTTTCTTTTTTTAAAACTCTCTTCTGGTTGTTTGAAAAGTCATACATACTATTTCTTTTTTTTTCTTTTTTTTTTTTAGAGATGGGATCTTGCTATGTTGCCCAGGTTGGCCTTTGAACTCCTGGCCTCAAGGGATCCTACTCCGTCAGCCTCCAGAGTAGCTGAGACTACAGGTGCACCCCACGGAGCTGGGCTTTCTTCCTATTTGTCTATTGTCAGGTAAAGGCTCATGTTCCTTGGACACCTGCTATGTTCCAGCCCCTATGCAGATCTTTTTATATTGATGATCTCATTTAATCCTTACGACAGCCCTATGAGGTTGCTCCTATTTTTAAAAATAAACTTTATATTTTAGAATAAATTAATTTTAAATTAGAATTAACTTAGAATTATTTAGAATAAATATTTTTACTTTAGAGTAATGTTTTTAGGACTTAGATTCTAAAAAGAAAAAGGAAAGTGCTGTAGGCAGTACAGAGAGTTTCTGTTTACTCTACACCCAGTACACCCAGTTTCCTTTAGTATTCATAGCTTCCATGGATATGGTACGCTTGCCAAAATTAATGAACCAATAGTGACACATTTTATTAGCTAAAATCTGTAGTTTATGCACATTTCCCAGGTTTTTGTCAAAATTTTACAATCTGTGTCAACATACCACACGACATCAGCCTCCTGTCTCCCTTAGGTTCTTGTTGGCTATGACTGTTTCTTTGTTTCGATGACCTTGGCAGTTTAGAGGAGATGGCCTTTAATTTAATAAGACCTTTTAAACATCTTTCTCCATAAACATTTAGAATGAATCAGTATCCATAATTTTTCCCTCTGGAATAAGATAAGATCTTAAACATCTCATGCTTTGTAGGAATAATCTAAAATTTCAGTTCCAATTGAGCAATAAAATTCTTTCTACATTTCTCTTTCTCTTTAAAATAGTTTCTTAAATGTCTTAATCTTAAGATCTCAGTATAAATTTTATCAGTTTATTTATATTTCTTACCACTTTTTCATGTTTTGAATTTAATTATCTTTCTTGAATTACTTTTTCCCCCCCTGAAGGAAATATTTTCAGAAAGGATGGATGGGTGATAAACTTTCTGAGCCCTTCATGGTCAAGCTTTTCTTATTTGCAACATGGAGATCAAAATACCTATCCCACAGAATTGTTGAAGATGAACGACTTCATACTTTTAAGCTTTTAGCAGAGTTCACTATATAAGCAATCAATAAATGTTAGCTCTTGTTACTATTACAATGAGCACATATTATTTTGTAATTATAATGAAAACTATGCACGGACGCACGCAAGGAAGGAGGGATAGTGGTAAAGAAGGTGATAATACGGAAAGTGATGTGACAGAATGGAAGAGCAGGTGACATAACCACTATTTTCAGCTTGGTAAATGTGGAAAAGTCCTGAGCATTTCTGCCAACCAGCTTAACCTGGGCTATGCTGTCATCCATGGTCCAGACAGCCACGTGGGTGTTAGAAGCCACATGGCCCATCTGTCTCCTCTGAGGTCACTGGAGTTTATCAGCTGTTGTGTACCCTTAGCATGAATCAGGAGGGTTCTGGAAAAATGTCTTTCTAGTTGAAGGACTGGCAATTCAGTTCAAAGATTAATAAACACAAAATAACACTTGAGAAGTATATGTCATGTCAAATGCAGAACGTGTGTTCCAGAGGGAGGAACAAAACACGAGTGCTCTCTAAACAGACCAAAATTTCTTCAGTTGATTCTTTGCTATTCATGAGCAAGGGAGGGAGAACAAATTGTTATGCCTGACACCAGATTTCAGGCCTGGAATTTTGTAGTGTGATTCATGCAGCTATATTTAATATTTGCAGAGTCATCCAGTAACCCCTGTCAGAGCCCAGGGAAGCCTTCACCCTGGGGCAACTCCCTTCTCCACCATCCGTGCACTGCTTAGGGATCCTTGTAGGACGGTCTTGGTATGACGTATCATTCCTCGCATGCTTGAATGGCAGTCGTGTCTCCATAAACACCAGTGCCGGCCAAACACAGCCAGGTCTTTCATGTCAATTTAGGAATGTGTTGCCCTCATAAAGATAAGGCATTTAGTGCTCTTGACCTTGTTAAAGGTCTGTGACTGGCTCAGAATTTTTAATACCCGGGGAGTAGTGCGGAGGCGCGGTGGGGGATGGACTCTAGTTGTTTCCTGTGCTCAGGGTAGAATCCTGGAACCTGAGTTGCCAAAAAAAAAAAAAGAAAAGAAAAAAAGGAAAAGAAAAATTGGATCATTAAGTTAGGATATTATGTTTAAATCTTATAATGTACTTGTAAATGTTGATGGCATAATATGTAAGTAACAAAAGACATGGCTTCATCAATTTCAACTTTAAAAGCTTTCACAGGAAAGAGATAAAGAATAATGTGGCTAATAAATGACATGCTGATAAAGTATTAAAAAGAACAGAACACTTCTGATGGCTTCACAGTCTGGAAGGATGGGAAATAAGCAAACACAAAATAAAACAGCTGGGTAGACTCAAAGGAAATAAAAAAGGGGTTTTCCCCACCCCTGTACATTCCCTCAAATAGGAGCTAAAAAGGAAAATAAAATTGCGCCAAACCATGAGAGGGGAACATTTAAGCATTCTAATATTGTAAATAGACATTCGGGCTGAGTTTTCCATCCAAAAGCTAGGACAGGAAATAAATCCTTAAGCATGACTAAGAGACTAATAAGGACATATTTTCAGGGGTTTAAAGCAAATAGTTTTTTTAATGCAAAAACAACATAATCAAGACATATTATCACATGTCATATATGACAGCAAATATGCTTACCAGGCTTCTTCCAAGAGCAAATGAGATAAAAGTACTCTGAAACCATAAAACGTTATGCAAATGTGCAGTGATATTGGCGTTATTTGGAAGAATAAAAGCACTGGGCTTCTCCCTTTTCCTGTTTCCCATTCCTTTTATTTACCTTAAAATACAAGTTGATTTCTTCTCAATATACCTGAGGAGTTGCCTAGTAGGAAATGGAACACACACAAAATCCGGCTTTTTCTTCCTGTCTTGTTGTTCGTTTGTCACAATATTTGTTTTTCCTGGTTGTTGTTTAAAAATTGTTATGGAAAATTTCAAACAGACATCAAGTTAGAGAGAATTTGATCATGAACGTCATGTCCACATCCCTCAGACTCTACATGTGTTATTAGCTTTTTGGCCAGTCTTATTCCATCTATAATCCCACCTACTTTCCAACTCAGATTATTTTGAAGTAAATGCCAGACATCCTGTCATTTCCATTAGAATTCCTAAAAGATAAAAACTATTCAAAAAAGAACACGGGACAGAGGCAGGCGGATCACCTGAGGACAGGAGTTGGAGACCAGTCTGGTCCAACATGGTGGAAACCCCGTCTCTAGTAAAAATACAAAAATTAGCTGGGTGTGGTGGTAGGCACCTATAATCCCAGCTACTTGGGAGGCTGAGGCAGGAGAATCGCTTGAACCTAGGAGGTGGAGGTTGCAGTGAGCCGAGATTGCTCCATTGTACTCCAGCCTGGGCAACAAGAGCGAAACTCCATCTCAAATAAAAAAAGAATACAGGCTGGACGTGGCGGCTCACACCCATAATCTCAGCCCTTTGGGAGGCCCTGGAGGAAGGATCGCCTGAGCCCAGGAGTTTGAGACCAGCCTGGGCAACACAGAGAGACCCAGTCTCTACAAAAAATACAAAAATTAGCCTGGCATTGTGGCTGCGCCTGTAGTCCCAGCTACTGGAGAGACTGAGGCTGGAGGATGGCTTGAGCCCAGGAGATTGAGGCTGCAGTGAGCCGTGATTGCAACACTGCTCTCCAGTCTGAGTGACAAAGGAAGACTCTGTCAAAAAAAAAAAAAGAAAGAAAGAAAAGACCTTACTATAACAATAATTCTTGAATATCACCAAAATCCAGTCAGTGCTCCATTTCCCCGATTGTCTTGTAATTTTTTAAACAAGTTGTTCGAATCAGGATCCAAAAAAGTTCCCATTCATTGTGATTGATTGAGGTGTCTCTTAAGATTTTTTAAGCCTGGAGGTACTGGCACAACCTCCTTCTCTCTCTCTGCCTCCTCCTCCCACTCTTTCTCTCCCACCCCCTCCACCCTCAAACCCAGCAGGTCTGACCAGGCAGCAGTGATCATCTGATTGACGCGCATTGCACTCTCTGCCTGAAAAGATGCTGTACTTGGTTGAGTTCTTTCCTTTTCTGTTCTCCCCAAGCTGTAATGGCTCTGAAGATTTGGCAAAGGTTTTAGAATCTAGGAATGAATGAGAAAACTGTTTTAAAGGGCCCCTCCACACTACTGAGGTCATTTACTTTTTCTTACTCTTTACCAAAACCTGTATAGATCACTGATATAATAGATGCGAAAGATACTCTAGTGGAAAATGTCATGTAAATGTAAAGGACTGCTGATGGTTATGTTATCATTCAAGAATGTTTTACAGGGGGAGATCTTAGCAAGCGGAAATACAAGTAAAACTGAATCATGAGCAATTTATGTTATTACCTTCAGGGCAACCATAAATTAAGCCAGATAATTGTTCCCGGGCTCTGAACACTATGGGACAAGAAGCCATGGCTATAAGCCAAGAAAAAAAAGCCGTATTTTTAAAAATACCCATTTAAAAGAGGAAAAGCAATTAGGGAGCAGATCCTGTAAGTAAAGGAAGACGGGGAAATAGCATTAAGTAGGTATCCAACAAGTTACTTGATATGACAGTGGTACAAATGATGCAAAAATATTCTCTTTCTTCCCTCAAATTTACAGAAACTGGCTCACAGTTTTTTGAGTAGTGAAGAATTTTAGTTCCGGGCACAGTGGCTCACGCCTGTAATCCCAACACGTTGGGAGGCTGAGATGGGAGGATCACTTGAGCCCAGGAGATCAGCCTAGGCAACATAGTGAGGCCCCATCTCTACAAAACATTTTGAAATTAGCTGGGCGTGGTGGTGCACGCCTGTAGTCCTAGTGTATTAGTCTGTTCTCACACTGCTATAAAGGGCTGTCCGAGACTGGGTAATTTATAAAGGAAAGAGGTTTAATTGACTCATGGTTCCACATGGCTGGGGAGGCCTCAGGAAACTTACAATCATGGTGGAAGGGGAAGCAAACATGTGCTTCTCCACATGATGACAGAAAGGAGAAGTGCAGAGCAAAAGGGGGAAAAGCCCCTTATGAAACCATCAGATCTCGGGAGAACTCACTCACTACCATGAGAACAGCAGCATGGGGATAACCGCCCCCATGATTCAATTACCTCTCACCAGGTCCCTCCTGTGACACGTGGAGATTTTGGGAACTACAAATCAAGATAAGATGTAGGTGGGGACACAGCCAAACCATATCACCCAGCTACTCGGGAGGCTGAGGTGGGGGGCATCCGCTTGAGCTGGGGAGGTCAAGGCTGCGTTGGGTCATGATCGCACCACTATACTTCAGCCTAGGCATCAGAGTGAGACCCTGTGTCAAATAAATAAACAAATAAACAAATAAAATAAAAAATTCAGGCCAGGCATGGTGGCTCACGCCTGTAATCCCAGCACTTTGGGAGGCCGAGGTGGGCGGATCATGAGGTTAGGAGATCGAGACCATCCTGGCTAACATGGTGAAACCCCATCTCTACTCAAAATACAAAAAAATTAGCCAGGTGTGGTGGCGGGTGCCTGTAGTCCTAGCTACTCCGGAGGCAACCCAGGAGGCAGAGCTTGCAGTGAGCTGAGATCATGTCACTGCACTCCAGTCTGGGCAACAGTGCGAGACTCCATCTAAAAAAAAAAATTAAAAAAAGAATTTTAGAGACAACTCAATCTGCCATTCCCGCATCCCCATCTTTTTCTTTATTTCTTTATTTCTTTTTCTTTTCTTTTTTTTTTTATTTTGAGACATTGTCTCACTCTGTTGCCTAGGCTGGAGTGCAGTGGCACAATCTCAGCTCACTGCAACCTCCGCCTCCCAGGTTCAAGTGATTCTTCTGCCGCAGCCTCCAGAGTAGCTAGGATTACAGGCGCACGCCACCGCACGCAGCTAATTTTTGTATTTTTAGTAGAGACAGGGTTTCCCCATTATGGCTGGGCTGGTCTCGAACTCCTGGCCTCAGGTGATCCACTCTCCTCGGCCTCCCAAAGTGCTGGGATTACAGGCGTGAGCCACCACGCCCAGCCTCCCCATCTTTTTCACAGATGAGAAAATGGAGACCTAGATGGGCTATGAGGTATGCCCAAAGTTGAAGAGCCATTTAACTGTGTTGTGGGTTGTAAGCCATAGGTCTCCTGATACCGAATCCAAAGCTCTTTCTCTCTCTTTCCTCTTTTTTTCTATCATGCTTTGAGAGAATTTACAAAGTGTTGGCCATAATTTTATGGAAATAACGCTAGCAATAAAGGTAACTTGCTATCAGCAATAGTCTTGAATCTGGAGTTTCAATTAAATTTATTAAATGTGTTGGGTACCCACCACCAGGTTATAAGAATACTTTGAAGTTTCTTTTGCTTTTAACATTACACTTTTTCTCAGGTTTTTTATTTGTTTGTTTGTTTGTTTGTTTGAGACGGAGTCTCGCTCTGTCACCCAGGCTGGAGTGCAGTGATGCGATCTCCACTCACTGCAACCTCTGCCTCCCAGATTCAAGTGATTAAACTGCCTCAGCCTCCTGAGTAACTGGGATTACTGGTGCCCGCCACCACACCCAGCTAATTTTTGTATTTTTAGTAGAGACGGGGTTTCACCGTGTTGGCCAAGCTTGTCTTGAATTCCTGACCTCAAGTGATCCACCCGCCTCGGCCTCCCAAAGTGCTGGCGTGAGCCACTGCGCCTGGCCACTCAGGTTATTTTAATGCCACAGTTTACTGTCACATATAGGACGTAGAGATTCCTTTCATCAAACTTACCACTCGTGTTGGCACCATTTATTGTCCATTATTTGCTTTTGTCCTCGCCATCCTCCAACCCATCTCTTCATCTCCCATTCACAGCCAAGGATTGACTTATTTTGTACAAAAGTGGCTGTGCCTGCTGGTAGGAAGGTCAAGAGGGACGTCCACCAGTGGTGCATGTGGCCGTCTGCCTTTAAACTTAAACTTTCGTTTCTGCTTGCTTCAAAATTATAGTTTGAAAGGTCGCTTTCATTAGTAGCTAGATCTAGCTGCCTCTTTTCACAGGTAAGACCACAGGAACCCAGAAAGGCAGAGGGCTTGCTCAAGGTAACTCGAGGTATCAGTGGTAGGTCCAGGCACAGAGCCCAGGTCTCTGCAGTGCTCTATCATTGGATCTTATACACAAGAGAATCAAATCTACTCAGCTGCCTAGGGATTTGTGCAGAAACAACTTCCATTTGTGGTTGAGATAACTGATGCGAGAATTTTCAGTAACAGGATTTCTTGGGTAGAAGTGGGAAAAAATCACCACTGGGAACAAATTTAAAATGAAAAGATGTGAAAATGTATGCCTCTCTGAGAAAAGATGTTTAAGCTGCTTCCTGGAGTGACTTGGGTTAGAGAATGAGTTTGTAAGTGCGTGGTGACCCAGTTAATGTAGGAAGTATCAAACTCTAGGCACAAGTGACCTGAAAGAGAAGGAGTCCTCTTTTTAATAAATGTAAACAAATGCTATCTTCATTTTTCCATTTAATTTTTTTTTTTTTTTTTGAGACAGGGTCTCGCTCTCTTGCCCAGGCTGGAGTGCAGTAGCACGATTGTGGCTCACTGCAGCCTCGACCTGTTGGGCTCAAGCAGTCCTCTCACCTCAGCTTTTGAGTAGCTGAGACTAAAGGTGCACAACACCATGCCCAGCTAATTTTTGTATTGTTTTGCAGAGACAGAGTCTCACTATATTGCCCAAGTTGGTCTTGAACTCCTGGGCTCCAGCAATCTGCTCACCTTGGCCTCCCAAAGTGCCAGATAACAGGCAGGAGCCATCACACCTGGCCTAATTTTATTTATTAAAGTAATATATGGCTGGGTGTAGTGGCTCATGCCTATAATCCCCACACTTTGGGAAGCCAAGACAGGAGGATCGCTTGAGCCCAGGAGCTCAAGCTCAGTCCTGGCAACATAGAGATATCCCATCTCCATAAAAAATAAAAATTCAAAAATTGGCCATGTATGGTGACATGCACCTGTGGTCCCAGCTACTTGGGAGGCTGAGGCAGGAGGATTGCTTGAGCCCAGAAGGCAGAGAATGCAGTGAGTAGAGATTGCACCACTGCACTCTAGTCTTGGTGACAGAGTGAGATCTCAAAAAATAAATAAATAAATAAAATAAAACAAACAAACAAAAAGAAAGTAACATATGCATATAGGAACAGTTCCACTAGGAACCAGAATCTAATCATGAAGAAACATCTTAGCATGTGAGCCATTCTGAGACAACTAGACTGCTGTCTTCAAAAAAGTCAGTGTCATGAGAAGCAAAAAGGCCTGATGGGACAGGGACTATTCTATATTTTAAAAGTCCAAAAAGACAAAACAACCAAATGCAAAGTGTGAAACTTAATTAGATCCTGGATGAAAAAAGATATATAAAAGATATTTTGGGGACTACTGAGGAAATTCGATTGTGGATTGGATATCCAATGATCATGGGAGATTATTGTGAATTTCCTTAGATGTGAAGATGATATTCTGGGCATGGAGGAAAATGTCCTTGTTCTCAAGAGACAGCATCTGGAATATTTCCGAATGAAGCGTTGTGATGTTTTTTAACTCACTTCAAATGGTCCAGAAAAAAAGGAGGAGAGATAAAGCTTATGTGGAATCCAGGTTAAAGGTATATTGGTATTTCTTGTACTATTTAACTGTTACATAGATGTGAAAAATTTCAAGCTAATAGGAAAAAAAAGTCTAATGCAAAAAGACTCTTTACAAAAAATATGGTCTCCACCCTATCCTTTTCTGTTCCCTAGGATATCTGCTCTTATATTTTATTTTTATTTTATTTTTGAGACAGAGTCTCATTCTGTTGCCCAGGCTGGAGTGCAGTGGTGCAATCTCAGCTCACTGCAATCTCTGCCTCCTGGGTTCACACAATTCTCCTGTCTCGGCCTCCTGAGTAACTGGGATTACAAGCACACACCACCACGCTTGGCTAATTTTTGTATTTTTTAATAGAGATGGGGTTTCTCCATGTTGGCCAGGCTGGTCTTGAACTCCTGACCTCAGGTGATCTGCCTGCCTCGCCTCCCAAAGTGCTGGGATTACAGGTATGAGCCACTGTGCCTCGCCTACTTTTAATGTATCTAGTTGCTTGTTCTAGTATTTAACTCCAAATTAAAAAATAAATACAGATACTGCTATTTCTTGAGTCTATAACTTTAGATAGTTCTAATAATTTTCTCTGATAGTAGGTGATGTTTTTAACTCTTTTTATACACCATGTCTTTTCACCACATGGTCTCAGAATTATTCTGTCAAATTTTGTGTTGAGATCCATATTCAATATTTTCATTATTATTACTAAATGATACAGGAACATATACTGATTAACAAAAAAGCATATAATGATTACAGTTCCTTTATTGTGACACCTGCTATTTTTTTACTGAATTTAATCATTGCTTTGTTTCTTCAGTTGCTTTGCTTTTATAATCCATTGTTAAGTATTTCCTCACCTGAAGAAAACAGCTTGGTTAAACTTCACCCAAGGCCATTTTTTCCCCTAAAATCTCTTCTAGTTCGTTTTTTTTTTTTTCCTGAGAACACCTGATGTGGAGCTCTCTAACCACCTGCTGTGGTCTGGAGTGCATGCTCACCAGGTTTGCTCCATAATTCCTAACTGGGACTTTCCTCCACCCCTGCCCTGGGAATTCCCATTGCATTGCTCCTATGTTGGATCCCCTCTGGCTCTTGGGTTCCATGCTTCCTTGCTTCCCTATCTTACGGCTATCAGCGTTGTGCTGAGAAGTTGAATTCCATTTCAATTCCTGACTCTTTGCATGTCACCTACTTTTTCTCTCTAAAAATTCTTGGGATATTTTCTTCTATCTGATGTCCTGAAATTACACCATGATGTTCTTTGATGTTGGTGTTTTCCATTCAGTGAACTGGACATTGCTTGGAATTTTTCATTTAGAGGGACATGTTCTTCAACTCTGGGAAAATTTATGAAATTATTCAATAATTTTCTTCTTTCCATCTTCTCTGGTCTATCTTTCCAGGACTCTTGTCAGTCAGATATCGAGTTTCTATATTGAACTTCTGAGGGTGTTAATTTTTTTCTCAGTATGATCATCTTCCTTTTGCTCTACATTCAGGTAGATATATTAAATGTAATCCTTCAGTCCTTTTACTATTTTTAAATTTCTGCTATCATGTGTATTTATTTGTATTTATAGACACCATATTTTCAGTTTTCAAGAGTTCCTTCTTTTTTTCTAATCCATTCCATTTTAAGCATTCTATTTTCATTTTATGAATATAATATTTCTCTGGTTTTTCTCTTCTTTTTGTTTTTTATTGAAGTTTAATCTCTATATAATAAAATACACAAACTTTAGGGGTAAAACATAATGAATTTATATATAAACATATATTAGATCTATTACATATTATTATGTTTATATATTTGTTAAATATTTTATATATCATATATTTATATAGTTTACATATTTATTTGTAATGAATTTTAAATTTTATATCACTAAACATTATTTTATTGTATATAATGTTATATATTACAAGAAACTAAATCATATATGATGTGACATATTTGTATATATGATTTATATTCTTATGTATGATTTATGTTTATATTATTTATAAGTTATATGTATTTATAATATAACATACGTAATTTAAATACACCTGCATAACCACCAGTCAGATCAAAATAGAAAACTTTTCCAGCATATCATTAGACTGCCTTGTGCTGCCTTCCTGATCAATTCCCTTCACAAAATAACCACCATTGCCACTTCTATTGTATTATTGAATTTTTCCTATTAGCTTTTATATTAGATATTCTTACATATTTTTTCAGTAAGAGAGATCACAGTGTGACCTAATAACTTACATAGTCTACTTTGAATTGGTCCTTTTACCACTTACAAACAATGCAAGAACCTAACAACGGCTTAACTCTTTCACTCCTTCCTTAGCTTTGTGATACTGTTATCACGTATTATACTCCTGCATGTGTTATAAAACACATAGGACAGTGTTATTATTGCTAATTTATATGGAAATAGTCCTTTATATTTTCCCACATTACTCTTTTTGGTGCTGTCTGGTGCTTCTTTTAGTGACATACTTCTTTCAGTGATCATTTGACTTCAATTTCCAGAAGTTCCTGTGGTATTTCATTGAGTACACATTGGATGGCAACAAATTCTCCCAGTTTTTGTTTGTCTGAAAATGATTTAATTTTCCCTTCATTTTTGAAGGATATTTTCACTAGGTATGGAATTCTATGTTGTCAGTTTCGTTTTCTTTTAGCACTCTAAAGATGCTCTTCCATGATTTTATGGCTTCCATAGTTTTGTTGAAAAATCAGCTGTCGGTCTAATTGTAGCTTCTTACAGATGTGTTTTTTTACTCTAACAGCTTTTAAGATTTTCTGTTTGTCTTCAATTTTCAGTAGTCTGGATATAACGTTGGTGATTTTTTTTTATTTTGCCTAGATTTTGCAAAGCCTCTTGAATCTGTAGTTTAACATCCTTCCTTCTCAGACATCATCTCTTCAAATATTGCTTCTGCCCCATTTTCTTTCTCCTTTCCATACAGGGCTCCAATTTTACATTTGTGAGACCTTTTGCTGTGACTCATAAGTCTCTTATAGCAAGTTTTCTTACTTTTTTCTGAGTGTCAGTTTGAATAATTTTCTATTAACCTTTCCTCACATTTGCCATTTCTGTCTTTAGCTATGTCTAGTCTTCTGTTAAATTCTTCCCATAAATTCCTAATTTTTATCATTGTATTTTTCAGTCTATGTTTCTTTTATAGATTTAGATCTATAGGTTGAAGTTTTTGTTTAAATTCTCCATTTTTTCATCCATTTTGTCCACCTTTTCCTCTGCTTACTTTTACACAGTATTTAGTTATTTTAAAGTCCTAGTCTGCTTATTCCAATATCTGGATTGTCTGTTGGTCTGCTTCTATTGTCTGTTTATATTTTTATTTATTATTGGCTATATGGTCTTGTCTCATTGAAAAGTTAATTGTTTTTAAATTATATATTAGGCATTGTACATAAAAGAAGTGTAGAGCCTCCAGATGATATTATTTTCCAACAGAGAGGGCTTCATTTTTTCCTATGTGAAGTACATAGGGTGAAGCACTAATCACTTCAATCTAGTTAGAAATTAAAGTGGATCAGGGCTAGGCTGCAGTTTTTGTTTGTTTGTTTGTGTTTTTTGAGACAGAGTCTCACTCTGTTGCCCAGGGTGGAGTGCAGTGGCAAAATCCTGACTCACTGCAAGCTCCACCTCCCAGGTTTGTGCCATTCACCTGCCTCAGCCTCCTGAGTAGCTGGGACTACAGATGCCTGCCACCACGCCCAGCTAATTTTTTGTATTTTTAGTAGAGCCTTGGCCTCCCAAAGTGCTGGGATTGCAGGCGTGAGCCACTGTGCCTGGTCCTAGGCTGCAGTTTTAAGAAGATTCAATTCACCTGTGATTCATCTCTGTATCTTGGGTAATCTTCAGCCTGACTTATAGGTTTTCATTGGTCTCTCTCAAATGAAAGCATTAAATTAAATTTTCATTTTGTGTGTTGGGGACTTGGAGTTGGCACTCAGTGAATGTCCTTTCTTCCATACCAAATTATATAGTTTGAAGAGAAATTATGGAGGCCAAAATATTATACTTATTAGTGATAGAAGCCCTGCTGAAGAACAAGGCTTTAAGCTTGCCGAACAAGTTGGCTTGTCTGTATTAAATCTCAAATTAGGAAAACTTTCTTACCTAGAACCAGATAATGCTGTATGGGATCAAGTCTCCCTATACCGGAGTACTGTGTAGACATGAGGGCACAGCAGAGAATGTTTGGTTCTACAAGCAACTTCCTCCCAAGAAGTAGTAGAGCAGAGTTGAGTTGAGCATGCTCAGTTATTTTCTTAAATTTATCAATCAAATTAATGGTTCCACCTCCCTCATATTATGGGGAAATTTTTCACTGTAGAAAATAGGAGTGGGAAACGGTATTCCTCCTCTAACAACATGCACTGGACTGTGTTCTTGATAGGGCCACAACGCTGAGGCAGAATCAGCATCCTCATTTGAATAAATAGTCCCCTTCATGCATTCATTCCCTAGTTAAGAAGTAAAGAATGCCTAAAAATTAGTCATCCAAAGGTTTTCTTATTGCCAGTTCTCCCCACATTCTCTTACACCAAAGGCTGATAGACTGTGACCCATAAGCCACATCTAGCCTGCTCCCTCTTTCTGTAAATTAAGTTTTATTTGGAATGCAGCCACATCTGCTTGTTTACATACTGTTTATGACTGTTTTCACACTTCAATGGCAGAGTTGAGTACTTAGGACAGGGATTGTATGGCCCTCAAAGCCTAAAATATTTACTGTCTAGTACTTTACAGACAAAGTTTATCAACCCTTATATTAGACCATGGTTGTTTTTGTACCAACCTTTTTCTCTCTCTTTCTGAGGCTTATTTAAAGAAAGAAGGAATAGCTGGATAAAAGGCCAGCTACCCTCCTCTCTATCTCTAACACACCTAACATTTGAGGATCTCTGAATATTTCTCATAGTTGTTTCTTTCTGCCTTTTAAACAATAAAGGTTCCAGTCAGAAAAACCAAGGCATGGTGTGGATCTGGGAGTTAGAAGGAAACAAGGCTTCCATGACTGATATCAGCTCTGGTTTCCTGCAAAGGACAAAGTCAAGCAAGGTTACCTATCAGTTCTCCATAGCAGGTAGTGGCCAATGGGTCTCAGACAATACAATGACCTTGAGTTCATTGTTTCTCAGGCTTGGCAGTCTCACTTTGGACAAGCGGGATAAGTGCTTATACACACTTTAAGAATATCTCTAGCCAGGCATGGTGGCTCATGCCTGTAATCCCAGCACTTTGGGAGGCCAAGGACGGCAGATCACGAGGTCAGGAGATCAAGACCATCCTGGCTAACATGATGAAACCCCATCTCTACTAAAAATACAAAAAAAAAAATTAGCCGGGCATGCTGGCGGGCACCTGTAGTCCCAGCACTTGGGAGGCTGAGGCAGGAGAATGGCATGGACCCAGGAGGTGGAGCTTGTGGTGAGCCGAGATCGTGCCACTGCACTCCAGCCTGGGCAACAGAGCAAGACTCTGTCCCCCAAAAAAGAAAAACAAAAATTTGTCGATTGAAGTGTTCTTTTAATTCTAGGGCAGTTTTCTTTAGTTATATCTTTAAATAACTTTTCCTATACTCTCCTCCTCTTATTTCTAGTGAGATGAAGGCTATGTGTGTTGAATCTTCTTTGTCTTCCATATTTAAAACATATTCTCTCTAATCTTGTAAAATATTTACTCTCATTTATTTATTTTTGCTTTTCTCCTCCAGATCCTCCATATGCTTTATTACGTTTTCAGTGTTTATTCTCCTTTGTGTTACTTCCTATTTGACCTTTATTTCTAGGATTATTTTCTCAGTTTTTCTCCTGGGCTTTCATTTCTTTGGTTGCCTGGGCATCTTTCCTGAGCACTTGATCTCTATGTGTGCTTTTTTATTGTGGAGAAAATAGTTTTGTTGGGCTTTTGTAATTCAGTTTTATCTGTTCAGAATCAATTTTCATCTACTATATCACAATTTCCATCTGTTCCATGACAATATTTTTCTATTTAATGTCCATTATTTGTCATTTTTCTATCATTTATTTCTGCCAATATAATTATATAGATTATTTTAATTCATTTTTACAATTATGAGTTTTGCTTAAATAAACTAAATGTACTAGGGATAAGCTCATTTCAGGAGGTTCAGATGGAAGAGAGGTGAGGATTATGTTCCTCACCTATTAGACAATATGTGATGTGCCCTAGTGAGCTTTTTCAGCCTGTATTTCTCCCAGTTATCAAAGCTCAGCCCTACATTGTTGTTCATAATACAGAGTTGCTCTGTCCACCACTCCTCTATAAGATGTCTCCTATAAATACGACTTTTCTGTGTGAGGCTTTATTTGGTAACATATTCCTTGTTCATCAATAATCTATGCTTACGCTGGGCATGGTGGCTCATGCCTGTAATCCCAGCACTTTTGGAGGCCAAGACGGGCAGATTGCTTAAGCCCAGGAGTTTGAGACCAGCCTTGGCAACATGGTGAAACTCTCTACAAAAAATGCAAAAAAGGCCAGGTGTGGTGGCTCACACCTGTAGTCCCAGCACTTTGGGAGGCAGAAGTGGGTAGATCACCTGAGGTCGGGAGTTTGAGATCAGCCTGACCAACATGGAGAAATCCCGTCTCTACTAAAAATATAAAATTAGCTGGGTGTGGTGGCACATGCCTGTAATCCCAGCTACTCGGGAGGCTGAGGCAGGAGAATCGCTTGAACCCGGGAGGCGGAGGTTGTGGTGAGCTGAGATCGTGCCATTGCACTCCAGCCTGGGCAACAAGAGGGAAACTCGGCAAAAAAAAAAAAAAAAAAAGGTAATAATAATGCAAAAAATAGCCAGGTATGGTGGCACATGCCTGTAGTCCCAGCTACTTGGGAGGCTGAGGCAGGAGGATCACTTGAGCCTGGGAGGTGGAGGCTGCAGTGAACAGTGATTGTGCCACTGCACTCCAGCCTGGGTGACAGAGCGAGACCTTGTCTCAAAAAAAAAAAAAACCAAAAAACAAAAAACCATGTCCATTTAAACTACTTAAATCCCAAAAAGGTGATGCTGAAAAGCTAATAGAGAAAATACACATGATGAAATTTATACATGTGCTTGATTTACCCAAGAGAAACCACTAAAGAAAAAAGAGACAAAGTACAGATTGCATTGCACAGGTAGAAAACAAACGCCAAGACAGAGGTGTAAACTCAGTTATATCAGACATCTAATTAACCCTTCTCGTTTAGGAAAAAAAAAAGTGCATCTTGCTGCCAGTGTTCATATTTTACATAAACACTCTCTTTGAGGCTGAAGCAAATCTGACTGATTTTTTTTCTTTTTGAGACAGAGTCTCGCTCTGTCGCCCAGGCTGGAGTGTAGTGATGCGATCTCAGTTCACGGAAACCTTGACCTCTCGGGCTCAAGCGATTCTCCTGCCTCAATCTCCTGCTGATTGATTTTCAATGTGAAAATAAAATAGAAAAACTGTTCTTGGAGTTACTTCTAAACATAACTAACAGAATCATCAGAATCGTCTATTTCGGAAAAATAGGATTCATCAAATGAATCTTTGGCTAACAACTGTTCGAGAATGATGTTAACATCGTAAATAGGAATGCTACATTTTCTAGCATTTGACTTTTTCAGTGATCGAGAATTACTATATTTTGTAATGGAAATACCACTACTAAAAACAAAATGAATGCTATAAATAGAATGATGTCTTTTGTTTCCAAAGTAGATAAACTAGAGCGATGCAAAAATAATAATAAGAGCGAGATATTTCATGGCAAAGTTATCTCAGGATAAACACTGCAGCCGTAAGCACCAGAGACGAGTATTCTTGGGGCAAACGGAGAGGTTTAACTTAAAATGCACCACATCCCGCAATTAAAAGGCAAAGATTGTCAGGTTCAATAAGAAAAGCTCCAACCATATACAATTTCACAGAGACACACGTTAAATATAAAGGTAAGGGAGAGGTGAAAGTAACAAGATGGGAAATGACATACCATGTAAACACTAAGTAAGGTTGGTCCGACAAATTAATCTTAAAAACTAGATTGAAAGGCAAGAAGTACTACTAGTGACAAACGGGCATTTTATAACAATAAAAGGGGGAATTCAGCAAGAAGACATAACAATTATAAATGTATCTATATCTAATAATGGATCTTCAAAATATAAAAAGCAAAATTTGACAGAAATTAAAAGAGAAACAAGCAAATTCACAATTGCAATTGAAGCAAATCCACAATCGCAATTGAAGTAAATCCACAATTTCTCTCTCAACTGATAGAGCAAGCGAACAAAAATCAGTAAGGACACAGAAAATTTTAATAGCACTATTAGCCAAATTGCCCTAATTGACATTTTAAAAACTTTCCGCCTAACCACTAAAAAATACACACTGTTTTCAAGTGCACATGAAACATTCACCAAAATAGAGTATACACTGAGCCATAAACTGAGTCTTAACACATTTTGAAGTGTTGAAATCATACAGAAAATATTCTCTAAAAATGATAGAGTTAAAGTTGAAATCAGTAACAAAAATTAATCTTAATATTAATTTGAATATTTGAATATTATTCAGCATATTCCTAAATAACCCATATCAAAGAAAAAAGCACAATTAGAAATATTTTGAATTACCAGCCTGGCCAAGATGGTGAAACTCCGTCTCTACTAAAAATACAAAACTTGGCCGGGGGTGGTGGCACATGCCTGTAATCCCAGCTACTTGGGAGGCTGAGGCAGGAGAATCACTTGAACCCGGGAGGTGGAGGTTGCAGTGAGCCGAGATCGCGCCATTGCACTCTAGCCTGGGCAACAGAGCGAGACTCTGTCTCAGAAAAAAGAAAGAAAGAAATATTTTAAATTGAAATAATAATTTAAAAATAGTTTAAATACAACCTATCAAAATGTGTAGGACAGAGCCAGAACAGTGCTTAGATGGAATTTACTGCCTTAATAAATAAACTGGAAGAAAAGTTCAAAGCTATATATATTTCCATCTGAAAATGCTAGAAAAATGAGACCAAATTTAACCCAAAGAGAAAGACCCTTTATACAAACTCTTTCCTCCTCCCCACTCTCTATCAGGCATTCCAGATCTATCACAAGCTGGGAGGGTAAGTGACAAAAACTTCAGGCCGTTGATCTGGGATTCCCCCAGATGGGGTTCAGGGGCCTCTTCCTTCTTACTCCAGAATTTATCACGTTATAGTTTCTTTGACCCATTTGGTCTTCCCTACTGGTCTTGGACGTTTTCAGGACTGGGGTCCAATCTCAACCATCTTTGCATCCCCAGCACCGATCAGAGTAACTGACACAGTGCAGACACTCAACAAGTGCATGTGGTATAAATGAATAGCTATGCACTTCACTGCAGGTAACCTGTGACTCAACTGTAGAAAGATTTTACAGGTTACGGGGTTTGAGAGAATGGTGACTGCATCCACGAAGGCACCATCTAAGACAGCCGGTTTTGGGAAAAGGTGATCTCTGGTGTGACAAGTTGAGACCTCTGGGCTTTTTGTTCCATTTGTTTTGGTTCTCACTGTCTTGACCTCCTTCTTGGAAAAACCTTTAACATGCAAAATTGCGAGTGGCACATGATACTTGCTTTTCTCTCTCCAAGGTAAATAATGTCAGTCCCTTTGGTGATCAGGGATCAGAAACTAGACTATGCTCTGATAAGGACATCACCCGTATGATGGAAGGATTAACTCCTGGCCATTCTATTTTAATTTTACTGGCTTAAAAATACTGCAAAAATGGTGAAGCTGTTGTTCCTTCTATACTTATGTCCCTTTAAAGGGGATGTGTCTTTCTCTTGCTGTTGGAGCTGGTAACTATTAGGGATCTCTGATTAATAGCCCAGACAAGCCAGGTGTGGTGGGGCATGCCTGTAATCCCAGCACTTTGGGAGATAGAAGCAGATGGATCATTTGAAGCCTGGAATTCAAGACCAGCCTGGCCAATGTGGTGAAACCCCATCTCTACAAAAAATACAAAATTTAACTGGATGTGGTGATGAGCACCTGTGGTCCCAGCTACTTGGCAGGGTGAGATGGGAGGATAGATTGAGCCCAGGAGGTTAAGGCTGCAGTAAGCCATGATCGTGCCACTGCATTCCAGCTGGGAGGACAAAGCTAAATCCTGTCTCAAATAATAATAATAATTTTAAAAAGCCCAAAGTGAAACATACAGCAAATGTCCTTTGTAATATGGAGTAGAAATCAAGCCATAGGAAGCAGCTGAGAGAAGGTTTAATGAGATGGAAGGATGCGAGAGTGCTTTTCAAGTACTTAGGAAAGTAAAGAAGAAAACAAATATTTGTTGAGTGCCCACTGGGCTCCTGGTACTCTGAGGCTATTTGCTACACATATTAATTTCTGAAATGAGAAGTAGGAAGAAGCCTATTTTGTGATATTCTAAAAATCAAGGTCTCAGGTCATTAGGTAAAAATTACAGGGACACAGGGTCTATTTTTTCTCCTGATTACCAGTAGTTGATTATGGAAAATTTGAAAAACAAGCACAAAGAAGACAAATTGTCACCTGTGATTGTACCCTCCAGAGATAAATGTTACAAAAATTTTTTATTATATACATTGTTTATTATAAAGTTGAAGTCATGCAAAATATACTAACTTAC
Organism: Gorilla gorilla gorilla; assembly: GCF_029281585.2. Taxonomy (NCBI): domain Eukaryota; kingdom Metazoa; phylum Chordata; class Mammalia; order Primates; family Hominidae; genus Gorilla; species Gorilla gorilla. The sequence goes on from NC_073246.2 coordinate 39,248,073, forward strand.
AGCTTTCTTTTTGCCATCTAACTGCTGTAATCATTTTTCTCATGTTGTGAAATATTCTTCATTTTGTGTTCTATTTCCACAAGTCGATGAGCTGTATTTTAAAATTGAGGCTCCACCGCTGGACACTTAGGTTGTTTCCAAGGTTTCACTTAGTGATGTTATTAACAGGAGTCATACGAGGGTGGGGGCTGGTCTGGGGAAACATACTGGATGAGCAAGTGAGAGAAGAAAACGTGTTTAGCCTGGGAAAGTCACAGCTTGCTTCAAATGTTTGAAGGTTGTCATTTGAAAGAACAGTGAGACTTGGTCTATGTGGTCTCAAATGGGAAGATTTAGAAACTGGGTGGAAAGCGTGGGAAGAAGATCCATTCACAGAATGCAAAGGCAAATTTCCTGTAGTTGAGGGTGACCAAAGAAGGTCTGGGCAGCTTTAGGAGGTAGTGAGTTACCGGTTAGTGAAGACATTCAAATATAGGCAAAGAAAAATAATAACTTACAGGAATATAATGGGTTAAATGTGTTTACAGCAGAATGACCTGAGTGTTTTGAGAACACGGAAGATGTTATTTATTTATTTGAGAAAAAGTCTTGCTCTGTCGCCCAGACTGGAGTGCAGTGGTGTGATCTCGGCTCACTGCAACCTCTGCCTCCCAGGTTCAAGCGATTCTCCTGCCTCAGCCTCCTGAGTCGCTGGAATTACAGGTGCCCACCACCACGCCTGGCTAATTTTTGTATTTTTAGTAGAGACGAGGTTTCACCATGTTGGCCAGGCTGGTCTCGAATTCCTGGCCTCAAGTGATCCACCCGCCTCGGCCTCCCAAAGTGCTGGGATTACCGGCATGAGCCACTGCGCCTGGCCTTTTATTTATTTTTGAAAGGGGAAAGGGTCTTGGGAAAGGCTTCAAAAGTTAAAATTTGAATCGAATCAAATCCTCTTATTCTTTACATCGGGGCCCAATATTTACACAATGATTTATAGTTCACAAAGGATTAAAGACTTCCCTTAAAGGATGAGGAAACAAATTCAGAGAGGGTAAGTACACTACCCCAGTTCCTACGGCAAGGAGGTAGTTGAGAATCCCCCATGTTCTCTGTCCCAACAGAGAACTCTTGTTTCCTGTTGCTATTATGATTATTATCAAGCTCTCCAATCCCTTCTAAAACATCCAGACTTGCAAGACATTGTCTGTGCCCTGCTTCATTACAATAAAATGAAAATGTCTCCAATGACTAATGTCAACAAAATGTCATTGTTGTCAGGTAAGTTTTCCTGCATGGAAATTCCATACCCTTTCTTTCCCACAGCAGCCGCTGGATGATTAGAGTTTATGATAGGTAACGACTGGGCTCCCCTCAACTCCAGCATCTATGTGTGAGTCTATGATGTCTCTGCTTGCCTTCTGCTCAGGGCAGGCCTCCTTCCCTGGTGGTCTGAGACCCATGAATGAAGGTACTTCCCACATTAGCCCTATGTCTCACAGATGCCTTCCGTTCTGTCAACTCAGGACCCTGGAAAGCTGGGCTTCCATCCTCCACTCTACCTGTGCAGCTGCAAAGTTCATAGTCCACGAATGTGTTCCTGTTTCCAGCGTCTCCCCTGAACCCTGGGCTCCACCCCAGTTCTTCTGGGCTAGACAAGCTAGAAGGAAATGTGGAGGTCCCCTTTTGGCTACAGGAGTGGGCTGTCACCACCCTCAGGAAACCAGCTCCCTTCTGCCCCTGCTGAGGTGTCCCTTCCCACGCAGCCTTTCTAGCAAAAGCAAATCAGAAGGTCTCTGTGCCATGACCCACCCCATCCAAAAGGCACCCTCATCCAGCACTCCACTAACGCCACCACAGCCATCTGTGGGGCTGACAGCCCTCCCACAGAACAGCCCTCCCTATCTTCAGGAAGCCAGCGTCCAAGCTGGGAGCGAGAGGAAGGCCGGATGCAGATGGCCACCTCTTTCAACTCCAGAGTGAAGTGTAGTTCTCTTGCTTTTAACCATTTCCTGGATTTAATTGCTTGCCTACTCCATCCTGCCCGTGCTGTTTTGCAATTCTCTGGTGACTCTGTTCTTGCAAAAACATTCATTTGGTGATCAGTAGATACCAGGCACTGGGCGAAGCACTGAGAATAAAAATTCCCAGGGAGCTAGGTTTGTACCCCTGGAGGGTTTCCTTTTCTCCTAGTGCGTGGAAGAAGAAACCTACCGTGAAAATACAGTGATAAGTGACTTGACAAGGGAATGAGGCTTTTCTGGAGACAGCAGAGGAGATGAGAAAGAATGGGTTGTGTTCTGGGAGCGTAAAGTGGTGGACCCTGAGCAGAGAAGGCCTGAGAGGTCAGATCATGAAGGGATTTGGCACCAAACTAACATGTAAGAATGTTATCCCCAAAACAAAAGCTTAAAGTCTTCTAAGCTTTTCAGTGGGCAATGATGTGATACCCAACTGTAGAGTCCCACGAAGCCTTGAGGAACAGGGTGAAGGACAAAGGAGTCCGGGAGGCTGGTGGGAGGCTTGGACTGTTTATTTGACTCTTTTCTGTTCTGTTTGGATGTTTCAACCATGTACTTGATTTTTTTTTTATCTTGAAAACAAACAGGCCAGGCACAGTGGCTCATGCCTGTAATCCCAACACTTTGGGAAGCCGAGGCGGGTGGATCACCTGAGGTCAGAAGTTCAAGACCAGTCTGGCCAACATGGTGAAACCTCATCTCTAATAATAATACAAAAATTAGCTGGGGTAGTGGCGCATGCCTGTAATCCCAGCTACTCGGGAGGCTGAGGTAGAAGAACTGCTAGAACCTGGGAGGCGGAGGTTGCAGTGAGCTGAGATCATGCCACTGCTCCAGCCTGGGAGACAGAGCAAGACTCCATCTCAATAAATAAATAAATAAGAAAACAAATGGTCATGGCTAGGTGTGGTGCCTCATGCCTGTAATCTCAACACTTTGGGAGGCTGAGGTGGGAGGATAGCTTGAGCCTAGGAGTTTGAGACCAGCCTGGGCAACATGGGGAGACCCCCATCTCTACAAAAAAAAAAAAAAAAAATTAGCTGGACATGGTGAGGCATACCTGTAGTCCTAGGTACTCACGAGACTGAGGTGAAAGGATTGCTTGAGCCTAGGATGTCGAGGCTGCAGTAAGGCATGCTTGTGCTACTGCACTCTGGCCTGGGTGACAGAGTAAGATCCTGTCTCAAAAAAAAACCACAAAAGCCAAAAACCAACCAACCAAACAAAAAACTCCAATCCTAACCAAACCAAACTAAATCAAACAGTATTTATAATATTCCAGATATGGTGCTTGTGATACAAAGATGAAAATACAGGATGCTTGCCCTAAAAGCACTTCTAGTTTAGAAACAGACATGGAAATACAATATAACAAAATAGTACTAATGCTATAACAACTATAAACATATTTTGCATTGAATTGAAGCAAAAATAGGAAAAATGTTGAAAATGATAGCAGTAAGTGTGCAGATCAATAAATACTGTAGAAATATTAAAAGATGTTCACTACATACTTAGATTAAAAAGCCAAGAAAATAAGCCAAAACTCTCAGGAACTATTGAGCTAATGAGCCAATGCAGAAAGTGATCTTTGTAGAACTCTGTGCCTCCTGCCTAATTTTAAATTCCATTACTTAATTGTTTTTCACAGTTTCACTAGGGCATTTTCCTCAACCTGTTAATTTTGAGGAAGCTATTATATACATATGAATCAATATACAAAAGTGGATTTCTTTTCAAGTCTTGCCAAAATGTTGCAAAATATGATTTTCTTTTTTTTTGAGACGGAGCCTCACTCTGTTGCCCAGGCTGGAGTGCAGTGGTGCCATGCTGGTTCATTGCAACTTCTGCCTTCTAGGTTCAAGCGATTCTCTTGCCTCAGCCTCCGGAGTAGCTGGGACTACAGGCACCTGCCATGACACCTGGCTAATTTTTGTATTTTTAGTAGAGACACGGTTTCACCATGTTGGCCACGCTGGTCTCGAACTCCTGACCTCAATCCGGCTGCCTCGGCCTCCGAAAGTGCTGGGATTACAGGCGTGAACCACCAGGCCCAGCCGCAAAATATGATTTCAAGATATTCTGAAACTGTGGAATACACACTTTAATAATTACATATTTACTATTTAAGCTTTATCTTAATGTCACAAGAAAAGAAAATGTTAATGGCAATTCATAAAATAATATTGGTAAACATGCTTACATGATAAGGAAGGCAATGAATATTGTCCTCTCTCTCTCTTTTTTAATGGCACCATGAGAACCACATCTTGACATAAACAACTTTGTAATCTTAAGATTCCGGGAGAGAGTCCTTGGTTGCAGGTGCCTGGTTAAGAGGAGGAAGGAGGCCAGGAGCCGTGGCTCATGCCTGTAATCCCAGCACTTTGGGAGGCCAAGACGGGTGGATTACCTGAGGTCAGGAGTTTGAGACCAGCTTTGCCAACATGGTGAAACCCCATCTTTGCTAAAAATACAAAACTAGCCAGGCGTAGTGGCGCATGCCTGTAACCCCAGCTACTTGGGAGGCTGAGGCAGGAAAATCATTTGAACCCGGGAGGTGGAGGTTGCAGTGAGTCTAGATCGCACCATTGCAGTCCACCCTGGGCAAAAAGAGCAAAACTCTGTCTCAAAAAAAAAAAAAAAAAAAAAAAAAGAGGGGGAAGGACAGTGAGAGCAAGAAAGGCATCGGGCTAGCCCTACTTGGGAGATGGCTAGGAGAATGAAGATGGCCACAGACACATTGACTGGGGTGACATTCATGTATCAATCTAACAGCATCCCATGGCCTTCCATTTTTCTTTTTTTTTCTTCCTGTTTCTTTTTGCAGTAAAATCTCAAAAAAGAAATCAATTAAAAAAAAAAAAAGGCTGGGCGTGATGGCACACGCCTGTAATCCCAGCACTTTGGGAGGCTGAGGCAGGCAGATCATGAGGTCAAGAGATCGAGACCATCCTGGCCAACATGGGTGAAACCCCGTTTCTACTAAAAATACAAAAATTAGCCAGGCATGGTGGCGGGCGCCTGTAGTCCCAGCTACTCGGGAGGCTGAGGCAGGAGAATCTCTTGAACCTGGAAGGCGGAGGTTCCAGTGAGCCGAGATCGCGCCACTGCACTCCAGCCTGGGCCACAGAGTGAGACTCTGTCTAAAACAACAACAACAAAACAAAAACAAACCACAAACCAAAAACCAAAAACCCCAAATACTTCTCTGCTTTCCCAAATAGGCATCAGATAGATATACACAGGCAGGGCACAAATACACAACAAACATATTTTTAAAAAGTCACAAAATGTCCAAATAAATGCAAATAAAAATAAGCGGGTGTGGCAGGGTGTAGGAAAAAGCCATTGTCACACATTACTTTTAGGGAGTGCATATTGGTGGAATCACTTCTGAGGAATATTTTGGTAACATGAATCAAAAGCTTTTTAAGGACGCATACTTTTATCTGAAGGAGATAATTGGACAGGTGCGTAAAATGGATGTAGGCCATGTTTATACAACTTTATCTGTAGTAACAACAACAACAAAAAGGAAAAACTTCCTTAAAAAATAGAGGAGCAGGTAAACAAATTATGGCCTATTCAACTGATGGAATACTAGTAGCCGTTAAAATGATTATCTAAATTTCAGTTAACACTAAAATGTGCTCATAGTATAATTGTAAGTAAAAACGGCATGAAACATATCTGCAGTGTTGTATGTGGGTGAATGTACTCATGTCTCCCTAAGAAAGTCTGGAAGGACATATGCTAATATGAAAATACCAATAAGGTTTTTTTTTTTTTTTCCTGGGTGATATCTATGAGTAAGCATTACCTCTTCATTGTTTTCCATATTGTAAAATTGTCTGTAATGACCATGCATGACTGTTACATTTTGTTTTTGGACCTTAGGTGCAAAGAATTAAGAATTAACTCCCCGGCCAGGCGTGGTGGCTCACACCTGTTACCCCAGCACTTTGGGAGGCTGAGGTGGCAGGATGGCTTGAGTCTAGGAATTTGAAACCAGCCTGGGCGACATAGAAAAACCTCATCTCTACAAAAAATACAAAAAGTTACCCAGGCGTGGTGGCATGCGCTTGTAGTCTCGGCTACCCGGGAGACTGAGGTGGGGAGGATTGCTTGAGCCTGGGAGGTGGAAGCTGCCATGAACTGTAATCTTGCCACTGCACTCCAGCCTGGGCAACGGAGCGAGACCCTATCTCAAAAAAAAAAAAAAAAAAAAAAGAAAAAAAAAAAAGAATGAACTTCTTATTTCATAGCATACTACCATTGTCAGTTTATAGAAGGCCTTTTTCATGTTTTAATTAATTTTGTTTCTTTGTAATCTGTTTTAGATAACGAATTACCTTAAAAATAAGAATAAACAAGGCCGGGTGCAGTGGCTCTCGCCTGTAATCCCAGCACTTTGGGAGGCCGAGGTGGGCAGATCAATTGAGGCCAGGGGTTCGAGGTCAGCCTGGCCAATGTGGTGAACCTTGTCTCTACTAAAAATACAAAAATTTGCCAGGTGTGGTGGCGGGCACCTGTAATCCCAGATACTCAGGAGGTTGAGGCAGGAGTATCGCTTGAACTGGGGAGGTGGAGGTTGCAGTGAGCCGAGATCACACCCCTGCACTCCAGCCTGGGTGACACAGCGAGACTCTGTCTCAAAAAAAAAAAAAAAAAAAAGAAAGAACGAACAAACAATAAAGTTTGTACAAGGGCAGCAAGTGGTGAAGACTTTTACCCAGAAGTCTGTAAGAACAGTAGGGGTGTCAGATGCCACGCCATGCCACTGTCTAGGGACCAAATGCAAATTGTTCACCTTCTCGCTTGGCGTGAGGAGCATTGATAGGAATACTGGTTAGTTTGCTTGTTTGTCCTTGGAATATTTATTTGGGTTATAACTCTCAGCGAGATTCCAACTACTGGACTTTCAGGCTTAGAATAGTGCCTCACCAGGAGTGGTCACTAACGGATGTGAAGCCAACCAAAAGAAACCACCATCTTGGCACGCATCTGTGTGTTAGTTTCCCTTAGTGCCACTACAAAGTACAAACAACTAGGTGGCTTAAACAACAGAAATGTACTGTCTTGAATTTCTGGAGGCCAGAAGTCCAAAATCAAGATGTTGGCAGGGTTGGTTCCCTCTGATGGCCGTAAGACAAAATCTGTTCCATGCTTCTTTGTCAGCTTCTGGTAGCCTCAGGTGCGCCTTGGTTTGTAGATGGCCACCTTCTCCTGGTGTCTGTACGTTCTTCCCTGTGTTCATTTGTCTTGGTCCAAACTTCTCCTTTTTATAAGGGCAGCAGTCATTTTGGATTAGGGTTCAATCTACAGACCCAACTCGATTACCTCTGTGAAGACTCTAACTCCATATAATCTTGAATCATCTTGGTGTGGTGGAAAGAACATGGGCTTTGCAATTATACCTGTGTTTGAATCCTGGCTTCACCACTTACTGGTGAGTGGTGACTGCCTTGAGAAAGTCGTGTAATCACTCAGGACTTGTTTTCTCGTCCACATAATGGGGATCTAATGTTGCTGTGAGGATTAGAGATACTCTAGAACGTGCTGGGTAAGTGGAGGCTGTTACTACCTATGAGCTGAGGGCCTTTGCTTTTCAAGGTGAGCAGACTATGAATAAACACATCTGTAAGTGAATCTAATGGGAAGATTCTTAGATGACAAGGATTTCATCTGTGAACCAGGTCAGCTGGCATCTATACCGGAGTCCTTCCGGCCTACATGTGGTCACTTGTTTGGAGCCAGCTGTAATTTACAGGTTACGTTTTTAGGTGAAGCCTGTATATAACCATTTTACAGCATTCCAACCTGGATATGACATTCATTGACCAATGTTGTCTAAGGCTGTCACACTGGGGAAAAAAGGGGTGCGGCCTTCTAGATACGAAGACCAGCAATGCCTTCTATACCCGCATGTTTATAATCTCAAGATTCTGCCCCACTCCGATATCTTCTAGGTTGATTTGAACTGAAGACAAGGACACATATCTTGAGACATTGTCATATTCTGTTCAGGTTACCTGGAAGATTATACAAGTTTCTTCCATTACCAGTAATAAAAATTTGAGTCAAATTTAATTTAGTATTAAAGGTTGCAAATGCTGACGTGCTCTGATAGAAGCGAAAGCTTGGTGAATGGGGTGGGATGGGGTGGGGGCAGGAAGGAGACCCACAAGCAGAGAGGAAGAAGTTGGTTGTATAGGTGGAAGCTTGAGCTTGGGAGGAACCAGGTAGGGACCTCTCCTCTGAATAAGGGGCGCTCTGGGCCACTTCCTCTTTCTTCAAAACAATTAAGTTGACCGTGGACCTTAATCACACTAGCAGGGAAATTTTGAAACAATAATCCGAAAGAACTTTTGCCAGCTACGGCAACTTTTTTATATCATGGAGATCAGCCTGAAAGCAAGCTATTTGCCCGACCAGTTTTTGACCAATTTATTTTCGGTTTAGTCAGGTTTCTTCCAAGTCTGTGCTAATCTGAATGGTTACCTTAGTAATTACTTTTTGACTAATTTATTTTCGGTTTAGTCTGATTTCTTTCAAAGTCTGTGCTAATCTGAATGGTTACCTTAGTACATCAATGTCCTAGTAACTGTAGCAAGGACATTTTTGCTGGAAATCATTTAAAGCAGGGGTATTTGAGTCATGTAGCACAGACAGCAGAATTTACTGCGAGTTTTTTACATCTAATATTGTTTATAAGATTTTATCTGTTCTCACATTTGTGAAGTTTATGAAAAAAATTGGTTATGAACACTATCACAAGGTGGCAAAATCAAGCTTAGAAATCAATTAGTGACTGCTGTAAAATAGTATATATATACACACACACTCTTTTTAGGTATACATTTATTAAATGCCATTAGAGTTGGTACAAAATACAATTTTTAGCTGGTGGCTCTCTACCGATTACAACGCAGCCAGCACAGCATACTTGGGTTTTCAAGCTTCGGGAGCTCACCCAGCAATACATAGCTAGGGAGAAGGGGTAGGGAGAATAAAAATCAGCGAAAGCCAGGATATTAATAAAGAGTTTTGATGGTTAAGGACAAGCAGGCGAATTAAGACTCTGGAAACCGAGAAGGTGTACAGAAAAGAAAACCAGAGAGCTGGACGACAAGGACACAGTTAACAGCACAAGGGGATTCATCTAAGGGGCATTCCGATGGAGCAGGCAGGCTGCGCCCAGAAAGGTGGGGAGGGGTTGGAAGCAGATGGGCAGGCACGGGCGAGCGTGCACAGCCTGAAAAAGTTTTCATGATGGCTCCAGCCTAATTTCCCAACGCTGGTCTCGGGCGCCACAAAACCTGGGAGGCCCGACCGGAGCCGGGTGCCAGCCTCAGGGCCGCCGGGCCCGGCGCAGCGTCCGGAATTCCTGCGATGTCTGGGGCGCGGCGGTGGCTCCTCCCCGCCCCCACCACGGCCTCCGCCGGCATTTTCCGGCTAGGAGGCCCACCAGCCCTTCGAAGAACCGGCTCCACGCGCGGACGGTCGCGGCCGGCGCGCTTCCCGGGGAGAGAAGCGAGCGCGGCGCCCGGACCGCGGTGAGAGCCCTCCAGGCCCGGGCGCGCGGGGTGGGCTTCCCGGGTCCCCGCCCGAAGGCCGCGGCGCCCCTCCCCCTCCCCCGCCTCCGCCTGGGGCAGCCCGCCCCTCCCCCCGGCGCGGGCGGGGCTGCGGGCGCCGACGCGGAAGCGCGGGGCGCTAGGGCTGCGGGGGCGGCGGCGCGGGAGGCCGCGCGCGCTCCCCGGGCCGCAGTCGGCGCGGGCGCGGGGCGGGGCGAGGCGGCCGGGAGGCGGCGGGCGCTCGCGCACAGGCCTGGCCGCCGCCTCGCCCCCCCTTCCCCAGCCCCTACCCTCCCTCGGCCTAGCCGTCCCCCTCCTCTCCCCTCCCCCGGGCGAATCACGCGCCCTCCTCTGACACTCGTAGCGGACCCGAGCTCCGAATTTATCCTTCACGTGACCTGAGGGGGTTGGGTGGTTGGCTGAGGACAGAGGGGGAGACGGAAAGGAGGGAACGGAATCTGCCGTTACCTGAGCAACAGGCCCCGCCCGCCGGCTCGGGGCCGGGGGGCGGGAGGAGGACGTCAGCACGTCAGCCGGGGTTTTGCGTTTTGATTGACAGTTGCTATAGCGACCGGGTCGGTCCGTCGCCATTTTGTTGGTTGGTTTTTTTTTAAACCCTTTCGCTTCCCGCCCGAATAATAATAAAAAGCCCCATTGGAGTGAGGCGGGGGTGGCGGCGGCAACCGCGGCGGGGGTATCCGGGGAGACTGCTGCTGTCGCTGCTGTTGATCGCGGCCCAGGTCGGCCTCAGGGAGCGGACACCCCGAGCGGGGGGTGCGGGCGCCGCCGCCGCCGCTTCTGCTGCTGCTGTTCCTGCTGCTGCTGTTGGTGCCGCTGCCGCCGCCGGCGAGCGGGCGGGACCGGTGTGAGTGCGAGTGTGTGTGCGAGGGAGCGTGTGCGAGGGCGAGTGTGCGCGTGAGTGTGCGGGTGTGTGCGAGTGTCTCTGTCTGTGCGGGGACTCGGGGGCGGGCGGTTCGGGCTCTCCTGGCGGAGGAGCCGCCGCCGCCACCCGGGCCCCGGCGCTTCTCGCTGCGCAGGTTCGGAGCGCGCGCCATTTTGTGAGATTTACAAAATCCTCCTCGGGAAGAAGCCGCCGGCAGCAGCCGCCGCTCGGCGCCCGGCCTCGCCGACGCCGCCCTCTGCGCCGGGCCGGGCCGTGCGGCCCCGCCGCCTGGAATCGGGGCCCGGGGACTGCGGTATTTGCCGGGGAGGGGGCTGTCGCCTCCCCGGCCCCGGGCGCCGCTGGAACCGCGAGCCGAGGAGAGACTGAGCAGGCTGCGGCGCGGCCAGGAGCCGGAGCGCCGGGGGCGGAGAGAGGCTGCCGGGGCGGCGCTGGCTGCGGAGGCCGCGGCGGGAGCGGGAGCGCGGCGCGGGAGCCCGAGGCTGAGACTCACCGGAGGAAGCGGCGCGAGCGCCCCGCCATCGTCCCGGTGAGTGTCCGGCCCGGCCGCGGCCCCGCCCGGCCTGGCACTCGGCTCCCCTGGCGGCCCGCAGCCGGGCCCGAGCCGAGGCCGGCCGGGCGGAGGGAGGGACCTGCCATTTTAGGAGGAGGCGCCGGGGGCCCAGGGCCGGCCGCCGGGGGAGGGAGCCTCAGGCCGGGTCCCGGAGGAGCGGCGGGAGCGAGCGGAGGGAAAGTTGCGGAGGGTGGGAGCGGGGGCCGCGGCCTCCCGGGAGCCGGGGCCTGGGGGGCCGTAGACAGCGCCAGACCTTCACTGGCCGCCCGAGCGAAGGGGTGGAGGTTGTCTTCCTCCTCCTCCTCCTCCTCTTCCTCCTCATCCTCTTCCCCCAGCTCCTCCCTCGTCCCTCCTCTCGGTCCCCACCAGTGTGGGAACCGCCGGGGTGCTTCGCAAGGACAATGCACGGGTTAAGAAAATGGGGCCGGCTGCCGGGTGGGCGAGGACGGCGGGGCCGGGCCGGGCGCCGGCGAAGGTCGGGAGCCGCTGCCTCGGCGGCCCTGGGGGTCCGCGCCGGAGCGAGGGGCACTCACTGGCCTCCGAAGTTGGGCGGGGAGCGCGAGTGTCCCCGGCGGCTCGGGGTGGAGGGATGACCTGCCCGGCAGCCGGGGGAGTTGGTAGCTGAGGAGAGGTGAATTAGAATAGATACCTGTGTATCGCCACAAAACTTCACGAGTCTATTTATAGGCACAAACCCACTCTCGCTTCGGAGCCACCAGAGCTGCTGAGTAGCTCAGCACTTGGCAAAAGGCTCCTCCCTAATCTGAAATAGTTAAAAATGGTAAAATTAGTGAGTCAGTGACTCTGGTTACTTGCCTGTGCCTTTCGCCCAACCCTAGGTGACACGAATCCCATAATCTGGGCGCAGCGCAGGAATGCTAGCACCATTTGGTTCTTGAATTCCGCCCAAATTGTCAGAAAATACGCCTTAGAACATTGTTTTCACAAGTGCCAGGCTCTGTTTTCAGGGTTTTCAGTGGATCGACCAGCTTGCCCAGCCAGTAGGAACTGTTCCCATTTTATAGATGAGGAGAGTGAGTCTGGAGAGGGGCACTGACTGGTCTAAGGTCATACAGCTGGGACTCCAGGAGCCAGAAGGCTGTAGCCACTCTGGAGTTGTGAATCATTAGGGTGTAACTCATTATTAGAAATACTAGCAAATTTTGGAGTGATTCGTGTTTAATGACTCAGGGTTCTAACCTAGAGATGTGTCCCCGTAAGGTTTTTAGCGTGGAATTACCTTTGTGGCTTGCCGAGGCCAAAAGGTAAGGTAATGGTGATGAGCCCTCTTAATAAACTTTTCAGGCCTTTTTCCCCCCCAAGAAAACTATGTAGTCAATTTTTGAATGAAAGGAATTAAAGATATTCCTTGATGTGTTTTGTACTTCAAACAATTTTGATTATAGTCATTTTCTGAGTATTGATGAGTCATAAGAAAGTTTTGTGTAAAGTTATTTTTAGTTATTCTTTGAATGCTTAAGGGTTCCTCTGTGACCCTTTTATAGTTTATGTGTCCAAAGTATTAATGAATATATTTAGCATTTTGATTTTGAGGTGTTTTAATAACTCAGGGGAATTACCTTTAGCTTTTGTTTTCTTTAATTTCTCATATCTTGATCAGTTACTTTAGGAGAATATTGTTTTCAAGTAGACTTTTAAAAATGTGAGACCAGAACTAAAGTTTGATGTGCTAAGGTTTTAAACTGCAGAAGATCATTTCAAAGAAACTGGTTATGAAAAAAGCTTACTTGATTATAGTCAAGATTTTTTACGTATACTTCAGGTATCCCAGTACTTTGGAGGATTTTCCCTGGTATAGCAGTGGTGTTTATGGTAGCTGTCCAAATTTATTTATACTTCAAACCATGCCAGAAAGTTAAGGACTTCTGTCAATGTCTACACCTAGTTCTCTTGTAAGACTAGTAAAAAGTTCTCTTGTAAAAAGTTCATTTTTACCTCGAGAGGCATAAGCTCAGAGATTATTGCAGGAGGAAGGGTCACCCCTTGTGTTTGCGCCATGAAGGCACACTCCTTTTTACCTGGTGGGTGTTGAAAAAATATTTGAAGGAATAGACCTGAATGAATGGTAATTATTGGTAGGGGTGGGAAATGGACTAAATGACCTAGTGAGATCTTTGTTTTCAGATCTAAGTATAAGATCATCTCTTAAACCTTTTAACAATATTTTGGTGGAACCTATTAGAAACTTAACAAACACATTATTGTGTGCAAGATGTCTAAAAATAAGTCCAGTTTTTTAGAGGCGGTAACATTTAAGATAATTTAAAACATTCCATATTAGTGTAATGTCTTGTTAGGGAATGTGGACAGTAAAAACGACCATTTGTTAAATTTTTTTTTCCCCTCCAAAATATTGTCTGATGTTTGCTCCTTCGTGTTACTTACGGAGAGTTACTGTTTATGACTTAAAGATATGGGGGTGGAGAGGCCTAGGTAACTGCAACAATGTATTTAAGTAATTTACATTAGGTTTTTAGAGGGCTATGACTATCTGCAAAAGGAAGATTCAAGATACCTTGTTATAAACATGGTATACAGTGACCTTTGGCATGCATTTTGTTTTGTAACTACACGAAGTGTTAATTTGGATTGAATCTTTGTTTTCACTTGAAAACCTTTTTTTTTTTTTTTAAGAAATAGCTTGGAAATTTAGACTGCCCTGAGGTGTTTTCTTGTGTCTGTTTATGGTTGACAAGTATCTAGTTATGAGAAGAAAATGTGGATAGAATTAACTGTATTATAGGCGAGAAGGGAATTGCCTTATAATCTTGTGCCACTGAACACAAGATTAGTAGAAGAGTGGGCTTCACTTGTGACTTTCTTGGTATTTGTGATTAGGCGTGTGCCAATTTGTCTTTGCTTTGGCATTAGCTTTCCTCATATTTTAGAAGGCTTTCACATTTCCTGTACACACACAGGAAGCAGTTTCACCCCTCCCCAAGAAAAAACTTACCTAAACCCAGCAAAACCCAAAAACTTCCAGAAAGTCTTTATCAGGAATTTAGTTCCTCATCCCCAAAGTTGTATTAGTCTTATTTTGTAGTAATCATAAGCAGTTATTTAAACTGAACCAAGAATCTTTACTTTCTGTTGAGTGTTTTGGTGATTTTACCTCCATATATGTTCGTCTATTTTCGATTTAGAAGTAAAGATATTACGTGAAACTATTAGTAATGTTTCCTGAAACTTGATACTAACAGTTTGCTCTGTGAAAGTGAATTGTGTGACCAGTGTAATAGCACCTTATGTATATATGGTGGTTTTGCCTTTTAAAAGACTTTTTACCGGATGTTATCTTGACTGTTGGGCAATTTTCTGATGGCTAGAGAGGTGGTAATTTATAACCCAAAGCTTGCTCAACTTTGGATTAAAAAGTTTGGAGAGTTAAAATTTGTGTTTAATTACTTGGAAAAATCAGCAAATTATATTAAATTACCTAAAATTTCTCCTCAGTTGCTCCCAAATGAAGAAAGCTTTTTGAAATCTTGCCTTATGTCAGTGCTACAATATTAAGCTAGAGTTGTAAAGTTTACCATAGAGTGTTTGAAAGTGAAATGTAGACTTCATGTGACTAAAATAATCATTGAAGGTTCGTTCATACTGGGTAATTGAAGAAAGATCTTATTTGTTAATGTACTGGCTACAAGCAGCCTTAGTTGATTGTTATTATTTTTTATATGGAAACAAAATGATTTGGAAATATTGCACTGTGTAAGCCAGCTAGGTATTTAAAAAGTTAAGCTTTTGCTTTGAAATCCTACTTCCAGAGTACCAAAACGAGTGAGAATTGTTTATTGGTGATAATACCCTACATTGAACACCTGAAATGGTGTGGTTTCTCTTGGGCATATATGTTTTGCTAATGTAGAACCATTTTGGTGTCTTGGCAATTGGTTCTTATACCAGAGCTATGTATCTTCTCTTCTAGAAAGCGATATTTAAAAGTTTGTATTACTGTTAAAACTAGGTTTTGACAAGTTACATAATTTTTTTTTGGTTTGGAGCAGATGCTCATATCTGATATATAGTGAGTAATAGCTTAAAATGTGTCTTTGTTCTTGTCAGTGAATATTCTTGTTTTATCTCCCCATGTTAGAAAAGTTTGTTTTAATTGATTTTTTGGGGGGGCCCAGTGAACTGGCTTAACATAGAGTGAAACTGGCTTTCAGCATCAACTCTATTTTAAATAACATCCCTGTTCATTAAATAACCCCCTAATTTTTCTTGAGTGTATAACATTTCCAATGACAAGATTTGATTTTTTAATTTTTAAAAAAGCTTTCACAAAAAGTTTTTCCGTATTATCATTATCTATATTATTTGATAATATAGAGCCATTTCGACATCTTGGGAGTTGGTTCTTCTACCAGAGCTATGCATCTTCTCTTCTGGGTTTTTCACAAAAGCTTTTGCATGTCCATAAAATGTTATGGACATGTATGGTTAAGGCTTGCATCTTGGCACCCATGTATTTGGGTAAAAAGATGCTTGAGGCCTGGCGTGGTGGCTCACACCTGTAATCTCAGCACTTTGGGAGGCCAGGGTGGGCGGATCACTTGAGGCCAGGAGTTCGAAACCAGCCTGGGCAACATGGTGAAACCCTGTCTCAAAAAAAAAAAAATAAATAAATAAAAACAGGTGTGTTAGTGCCGCCTGTAGTCCAGGCTGCTCCGGAGACTGAGGTGGGAGGATCAGTTGAGCCTGGGAGGTGGGGGTTGCGGTGAGCTGAGATTGTGTCACTGCACTCCAGCCTGGGTGACAGAGTGGAGCACTGTCTCAAAAAAAAAAAAAAAAGTTTGAACTGTGACATCTGTCTGTCTGCTTGCTATCCAGTTATAGACAGCAGTTGAGGCAGCATGATACTGTGGAAAGATCCCCTGCCCATGAAGCCATGAACAGAGGCTCCAGAGTCTGGCTGATCTGAGTCTCAACAGGTTCTGTTGGCTGTGTGACTTTAGGTACAGTGACTTCACCAAACATCAGTTCCCTCATCTGTAAAATGAGGTTGATAGTAATTAGCATAGGAATCTTGTGAAAATTGAGATAATGTATGTACATTTCTTCATGGATTTCTTTCTGCTCCTTTTTTCTCTCCTCATCTTCATTCATGCTCATTCTGTGATCCTAGCATAAATATTTTCTTCAGAGAGGCCTTCCCCAAACCAGGTAGTCTTCCTTGGCCATGCATTCTTTTTTTTGGCCAAGCAGGACCGTTTGTTTTTCTTTGGCAACCCTTACTGCAAATATAATTATTCATATATGTTCTTATATATAATTGTTCATTAAATTTCATTTAATATAATTGTAAGTTTAATTTCTCCATTAAATTTTAAAGTCCATTTGGACAGGAAGAAGTCTTTCTTGATCATGGCTGTAACTCCAGTGCCTGGCACATAGGGGGTTTAGATTCATAGAATGACAGAATGCGGAACCTGTATGTTGAATCCTTCCTGACTACCACTCCTTAGCCATGTCATCTTGGGCAAAACAGCTTCTCCTCGCTTCAGTATCCTGTATGCCAGATATAGATAGCACCGGCTGCCCTGCCCAGGATTTTGAGAATATGAAATGAGACACTGTAATGAAGTGCTGAAGTGTAAAATGCCATATAAATATAAAATGGCACAGTAGCAATAATCTCAGTAATGGGGTTATTCAGTAGGAAGCTCTGTTGTGACTTAAGAGGATAGAATTTTAGCTTTGCTGAGTTGGTTGGTAGCTAATATTTAAGAGTTACGATAAATTTAAGCTTTCTTATATGTACCAGTTAGAATGTAGATGGGCCTGTTTCTGACTAAATACAGTGGCTTAAACGAGAAGTTTATTTTTCCTTCATAAAACAACAGTATAACTTATCTAAGGCTGATATGGTGGCACCACGATATGAGGGAGCTTGGTTCCTTCTGTCTTGTTGCTTTCCTGTGCTTACCATTTTCTTCATAGTACAAGGCAGTTTCTCACTACATCCACAGTCCAGGAATAGGATTTTGGGAAGGCACATTCCATCCCTTTAAAGACAAACCTGGAAGTTGCATACATGATTTTTCTTCATACCCTATTGGTCATAACTTAGTCATGTGGCCATGTTTAGATACAAAGGAGTCTGGGATATGTGGTCTTTGATAGGTGACTATTTGGCTGAAAATTTGTGTCTACTGAAGAAGGGGAGAATGGGGGATGATTAAACATTGCCTGTCACACTTCGAAATGTTTTGGGAGAAGCTTCCAGAAATAGACTTTGAAAATACAATGGATTGCATTAGTTAATAAGTTTATTTTCTGTATTTAATCATTAATTTTTTAAACTATGGTATGTGAATTCAAATAGACCGTTATGCAAAATATAAGTAAGTGGTCAGATTAGAAAAATGTAGCTATACTTTTAGTAGTGAAGGGATTTTGGGTCTAATAGTTATTTTACTGATGCTTTATTTTCTGATAGAAACATGGTTCTTGATTGCTGTGCTTGTATCACGTAAGCAATATTTGAAATCTGAGCTTTTGCATTTAGTGTTAATAGCCCACTGGACCAACTGTATGTCTTCCTGCTCATACTCTCAGCAAACAGTGCTACAGTAACACTCGCATGTTGTCAGGATGTCATAAAGATTTGAGTCACCGAACACTGCAAGAAGGATGATAGCAGAGATATTTAAATGTACATTTACTATCTAGTATGTTCCTCTTGAATTCCTGTGGGTTTGAAAAAAGAGAAATATAAATATCTAAGATTCCTTTAAACTATGAAATATTATTAGCTCTAGTACAGACTTGGGAAAACTAATGGTTCCCCAACAGTCTTCTGGAGAACTTGTCAAAGTTAAGAGATTTCCAAGCTCAGATGCCGCTCTTTCTGTAGGTTTAGAGTAATGCTCTGGAATCTGCTTTCTTTTTTTTTTTGAGACAGAGTCTCGCTCTGTCGCCCAGGCTGGAGTACAGTAGTGCGATCTCGGTTTACTGCAAGCTCCGCCTCCTGGGTTCACGCCATTCTCGTGCCTCAGCCTCCCAAGTAGCTGGGACCACAGGCGCCTGTCACCACGCCTGGCTAATTTTTTTGTATTTTTAGTAGAGACGGGGTTTCACTGTGTTAGCCAGGATGGTCTCGATCTCCTGACCTCGTGATCCGCCCGCCTTGGCCTCCCAAAGTGCTGGGATTACAGGCTTGAGCCACCGGGCCTAGCTGGAATCTGTTTTCTTAAGGACTCCAGGTAATCCTGATGCAGTAGGAACATTTTGAGAAACACCGATACCGTTCATTTCTCACATATTAGAGAAGGAGGTGGGTGCAGAGAAGCTGAGTGACTAATCAGTTCCTCAGAATAAGCAGGCCTGGGACTAGCATTGTTTTTCCTGACTCTTCGTTCTTTGTTCTTTCTACAGAAGAGGGAATAAAGGACAAGGTGTACAGAGTGCAGTGGGATTTTATAGGAATAGTTATCATCTTAAAGTAAGTATGTGGCTTTTAATGTGGGAGCTCATGTCTAGTGAATGGTTGGCCCAGTTGTCCTTTTTGCCCTATAGAAAAATAATGTGAATATTTAAATACTCAAGTGAATGTTTAAAGGTTAAGTGAATATTTAAAGGTGAGAAGCTGAAGGTTTTAAGTAAGGTTTTGTTAGTATCAGCACTATTGTGGGCAATGTATATACAGCATTAGAATAGATGTATAGGCAGCTACTTACTTGACATGATTAGAAGGAACAAAGGTAGTTCTTGTCCTCAAATTACTACTTTCCTTTTAGGTTGCTTGTAATTTTCACTGTTGGAATTCATTTCAT
Source organism: Gorilla gorilla gorilla (assembly GCF_029281585.2). NCBI lineage: Eukaryota > Metazoa > Chordata > Mammalia > Primates > Hominidae > Gorilla > Gorilla gorilla. The sequence goes on from NC_073246.2 coordinate 39,266,903, forward strand.
TAGATTAAGGTAAAATCTGGAATTCCCTAGTTTAAAATTTTAAAATTAGAATATTCCTAGAGGAATATTCCTTTTTTTTTTTTTTTGAGATGAAGTTTCACTTTTGTCACCCAGGCTGGAGTGCAGTGGCACAATTTCGGCTCACTGCAATCTCCGCCTTCCGGGTTCCAGCAATTCTCCTGCCTCAGCCTCCGGAGTAGCTGGAATTACAGGCGCCTGTCACATACCTGACTAATTTTTTGTTATTTTTAGTAGAGACGGAGTTTCACTATGTTGGCCAGGCTGGTCTCCAACTCCTGACCTTGGCCTCCCGAAGTGTTGAGATTATAGGTGTGAGCCACCACGCCCAGCCCTGGAGGAATATTCTTTACCTGTTATGAGGTTAACACTTTATTTGTATCAGTTATTATTATTAGATCTAGCCTGAAAACCCATAGCCTTAAATTGGAACAGGCATGCCTGTTTTTGCACCCAAAAGTTGCCTTTTGGCCCGCCAAGCCCCTCTCTTCCTATACCCGTATAAACCTGAAACCACAGGCCCCACAAGCAGACTAGGAGATGAAGAACAGAATGACAGAATGGCTTGGCAGAGAGAAGAGAGAGTCTGAGTGCTGGGAGGAGTTCCACTGGGAGTGGTCAAAGGGGAGAACAGCTGCTTGGTGCAGGTGTCAGTCCAGAAATCAGAATGATGCGTGCACTAAGAATGTTTTGGAAAGGAGGGAAGAACACAGTCCATGTGCCCTTTACTGAGAAAAATGAAGCGTATGTTTAGGCCAGGCGCAGTGGCTCATGCCTGTAATCCCAGCACTTTGGGAGGCCGAGGCGAGTGGATCACGAGGTCAGGAGTTCGAGACCAGCCTGGCTAAAATGGTGAAACCCCCATCTCTACTACAGATATAGAAATTAGCCGGGTGCAGTAGTGAGTGCCTGTAGTCCCAGGTACTTGGGAGGTGGAGGCAGGAGAATTGTTGGAACCCTGGAAGCGGAGGTTGCAGTGGGCCGAGATCGTGCCACTGCGACAGAGTGAGACTCTGTCTCAATTTTTTTTTTTTTAAGGGTATGTTTAAGAAATGTCACCTTGTGGTATGGTCATGGGAAGGTTCATGTGAGTATTCTCTGGTGGCCAGAGGTTGGTAGTGTTAGCTTGCTTCGATGGCTTCCTATCACTGAGAGTGTTGGTAATGGCACTGTGGGTAATTCTGCCTAGGACCCTGCGCTTGATTAACTATTGGACTAGAGGGAGTGTCCCTCTTTTCTTACTGTCTTATTTGTTAGGGCCCGTATTTGAGCAGTGTTATCAAACATATAAGGTACGGTTCTGATCATCTAGGATATTCTAGTTTTTAAAGAGATCCACAAGTAGTATATAGTTTAAAAAAACAAGCTCTGTGGAATGATAGCAGATCATTTCCCCCTTCTCATGTTCCGTAATAATAACTGTTCAGTTTTTCCTACCAGAAATGTATGCATGTGTATACATACACACACAATTATATATATTATACTTTTAGTATGTATTGTGTTAGAAAACTATGTATGATTCCATTATTTTTAAGTGCATAGACATTAGGTGTGTATGTGTGTATGTACACAGTGTCTGTGTATTTAAAATCCAAACCAAATGGGATCATACATACTAAACACACAGTTTTGCAACTTAAGCTTTTTATTTATTTAGTTAGTTTTTGAGACGGAGTCTCGCTCTTTCCCCAAGGCTGGAGTGCAGTGGCGCAATCTCGGCTCACTGCAAGCTCCGCCTCCTGGGTTTACGCCATTCTCCTATCTCAGCCTCCCGAGTAGCTGGGACTACAGGCCCCTGCCACCACGCCCGGCTAATTTTTCGTAGTTTTAGTAGAGATGGGGTTTCACCATGTTAGTCAGGGTGGTCTCCATCTCCTGACCTCGTGATCCGCTTATCTCGGCCTCCCAAAGTGCTGGGATTACAGGCTTGAGCCACCGTGCCCCGCCAGCATTTTTTTTACTTGACCTATGTTAGAAATATTTCCATGTCAGCTCACAGAGCTCCCATTTTTTAAAATTTGGGACAGAGTCTTGCTGTCACTGAGGCTGAAGTGCAGTGGCACGATCATAGTTCACTGCAGCCTTGACCTCCTGGGTTCAAGTGATCCTCTCACCTTAGCCTCCTGAGTAGCTGAGATTATAGGTGTGCACCACCACGCCCAGCTAATTTTTAAATTTTTTGTTGAGACATAGTCTTGCTATGTTGCCTAGGCTGGTCTTGAACTCCTGGCCTCAGTGATCCTCCCGTCTTGTCCTCTCACAGTGCAGCTGTGAGACACTGCCCAGCCTCTATTGTTTTTAATGGTCGGAAAGTATTCTGTTCTATGGTTGTACCTCTATTTAGTCAGACTGCATTAAAGGACATTTAAGTTCATATTTTTCCTCTTTTAAACAATGCTGGTGCTTACTTCCTTGCATGTATAGTTGTGTTCTGTGAGTATTGGCCATAGGATGTCTATTTATAAGGAAAGTGGCTGGTTCACCAGTTATATGGATATTTGAATATATGTTGCCATATTGTCTTCCAGAAAGTAGCAGTAGTTTATGCTTTCACCAGCAGTGTCTGAGAGTGTATAGTTTCTCAAATCTCACCAACACTGTTGGTATCTTAGATTTTTGTGAATGTAATAGGTGAATAATGATGTCTAGTTGTTGGGATTTGCATTTCTTTAATTATGACTGAGTTTGAACACCTTAAGTTGTACTATAAGATTTTTATTTTAAATAACAAAAGAATTCATTCTTCATCAGATATATGTTATAGTTAAAGTATTTTCTGGGGCCAGGCGTGGTTTCTCACACCTGTAATCCCAGCACTTTGGGAGGCCGAGGTGGGCTGATCACCTGAGGTTGGGAGTTTGAGACCACCCTGACCGACATGGAGAAACCCTGTCTCTACTAAAAATACAAAATCAGCCGGGTGTGGTGGCACATGCCTGTAATCCCAGCTACTCGGGAGGCTGAGGCAGGAGAATTGCTTGAACCTGGGAGGCGGAGGTGGTGGTGAGCCGGAGATCACGCCATTGCATTCCAGCCTGGGCAACAAGAGCGAAACTCCATCTCGAAAAACAAAACAAAACAAAAGTATTTTTTGGGTTCCCTTTATTTCGTTACTCTGTTGATTGAATAACTGATGTTTTGATAAATTGTAAATGCCTACAGAAAAGGGGGCTCTTGTTCTTCTTCAATTGAGTAAACATTTGCATGTCCTCTGTATGAGATATGAGTCGTGGTAGAAGCTTTTGATTACAAAAGTGAATAAGGTTTGGTTACATCTGCTTTTAATGTTGAGATAGGTGTGTGAATACAGGAAAACTTGAACACAGATAAGACCATGGCCGTTAACAGTTAGAGGGGTTGACATGTGGAGAGCTAGAAGAGCACAGGAAGTAAGACAATTATGGGGATTCGAGTGTGCATTGTGGAGGAGATGGGACTGGGTCTCGATCTTGAAGAGTGGATGGATGGGCTTTTTATGGTGGAACCTGGGGACTTGACAGTCTATTGGAGGAAGTCATGTGGGCAATGGGTGGTGGTGGGAAATGAAGGTGACTTTGAAGAATGACAGAGTCGTATCCCTGGAGCATCAGATGAGGGAGAGAGGGAGGGAGAGTGAGTTTGGTGTGCTCAGGGAGTGAAGGGGACACTTGTGGACATGAGAGTGGGGTTGAGTCTTAAATATTATAAAGAATATGAATTTGGGGCGATTGAGGGTTTTTCAGCAGGGATTAGGACAGATCTGTGGGTTAGAGGGAGGTGACACTGTAAGAAGGAGGGTTTGGAAGGCAGGACCATTCTAGATGTAATGTATAGGCATGAGGGAATACGAAGAGGTGAAAAGTGGAAGACAGATGGGAAAACCTTAAAAATATTCTTAATTACTTTAATTTCCAACAGACCAAAGTGAGTATTTCTGGATTCAAACAGCAACATGGCCAAGTTTTTGGAGATAGGAAAAAGAGTATTAAGCTTTGTTGGCAGTATAGTAAAAGGTTCTAGGAATGCAGTGATGAGGTTTTAGTGGGACATGGAGAATATGTCCTACTGAGGACCTGAAGGAACTGTTGAGGAACTGAAGATAGAATTATTATTGTAGTTCAGACCTTACATTAGGGACAGGTGGAAATAATTTGCAGCACCATTAAATATGAGCTAAAAAATAGGGCAGTGGGAGAAGGCAATGTTTGAAGCTGTGAATCTGTAAAGGAAAAGGTTGTATCATAATTCATGGTTTGGAAAATGGAGAGTAGCTGAGCATGTGAGCAATTTCATTTTTTCTGAGCATCTTAGTATTTGCCTGAAAAAAATCTCATATTCTCTTTATTTTTTCATGTATCCTAATTGGAAGATTGGTTATTTGAAAAGCATTTATCTTGTAGAGTGATAGAACTATTTATTGAGCACCTGCTGGTGCCAAATATAGAAGAACCTGGGGCCTGGGAATCAGTGCTGAAACAAAGGCCACTCCTGTCCCTGCTATCACGGATGTTACGTTCTGGCTGGGGGAGTCTTTAATAGTTCTTGAGTAGGCCTAAGGACTTAGTCTAGAATAGATATAAATTAAATTTTCCTTAAAGCGAACATAGAGTCTATAAAATGGAATAATTTTTGATGTTGCATTTTGAAGGTCAAAAAATTTTTGTTTCATTTTAGAGTCCTTTTAACAGTTAATTTTGATTTAAAAGTTTGTTTGGATAAAAATAGGACTCTAGCCCTTAAGACAAATACTGTCTGTTGAAAAATTTATTCTGATTTGGTTATTTTCCCTCGAAAAAAACAGCTGTTACCACAGTGGTGTTTTTTACTTTATCTTTACATCAAATGTTCGTTATTGAGAGACATTGCCTCTGTGATATAAAAGATTGTTTTGTGAAAGTTTGTTGAAACAACGATGGTAAGAAAACTAATAGGATCTCATTGAGTATTTTACAGTTTAATTTTTTTTTTTGTATTTCGTTGTTGTGGTTCTGTAGTACAATTTAAAACATCAGTAAAGCTAGGTAAATTTACCTAGGAATTGGCCTGAAGGCCCACGGTTACTCAGCAATATTAGAGACAGCTATGCAAAGGGAGAAGCCAGGCGTTTTAAGATTCACGGGAGACAGTTTGTAGGAAGGCTGTTTGCTGAATAAGACAAAGATACAGACATGCAAAGTAAAGGATGTGGGCCTATAGGGAAGGTCAAAGAATAAGGAAAGTTCACTTGACTGAGCAGAAATGGAAGAGGGATTTAAGCAAATAGATGAACAAGAATTGTCTCTCCAAAAAAAAAAACCTACACAATTCTTTAATGATTTATTATGACTTTTGGGGTAGAGACCACGCTACTCACAGGATCTGCAAGCCCTGCCACCTGGATGATCTGGGTCCAGCTTGCTTACTGCCTCTTCTCACCAGTCTCTGGCTCATGGGAGTGTACTGGCTCCTGGTCTTTGCATATGCTGCTTCCTTGGCTTGGGATCATCACTTCTATCAGCTCTTCTATCCCTTCTATGCGCTCTTCGTTTCAAAAATCTCATGTGTCCTTGTACTCTTCCTTCATAACCCTTATTACAGTTGATAATTTTTTAGTGCTTATTTGATTTAGTGATTATTTGATTGCCCTCCAGAGATCAGGACCAGTAGTGTTTTGCTCTCTCTTGCAATCTCAGTGGTTGGCAGGGTGCTTGGCACATAGTAAACACTAAATAAACATTTGTTGAATGAATCAGTGAACTACATGCTTTGGTCTTTACTAGTTGGTCTCAAGGACCAAAAACCTACAGTAGGAAGATGTTTGTTGGGCTAAGAGATTAGCAGGAAATATGAGAGCTTTGAGGAAAAAGGAAAAGATGAAGTTTTTTAAAGATAGGATTAGAAAGTTCTATGTAGTCAGGAGAAAGAAAATTATTCGTGGAATAATTCAACAAATGCATATGAAATGCCTACTATGTATTGAGAATTAGATACTGGAAATGTGGAGTGGAAAGATTCTGTCTTCTGTATTAAAGGAGTGTATAATTGTAGTAGTTTACTGAAATGGGGACAGTCCTTAGTGGTTGTTTGGAGCAGGTGTAAGTTGTGGAGAGGGATCAGCCTGGATCAGGATATTTTTCACTCTTCTAGCCGACACAGTGAAGTTCATTCAGCAGTTATATCTCGAATGTAGCTCTGGCGTTTGTAGTAGCTGTCAGGTGCATATCGAATATAAGTGCTATAGCCAGGTGTGGTGGTGCGCAGTCCAGCTACTCGGGAGCCTGAGGCAGGAGGATCGCTTGATTCTGGGAGGTTGAGGCTGCAGTGAGCTGTGTTTGTAACAGTGTACTCCAGCCTGAGTGAGTACACTTTGAGTGATACCCTGACTCAAAAACAAAAACAACAACAAAAATCCCTGTAGCTTTGATTATTTGTTTAAAGACTGACAGAATAGTTAAAGTTCATTTGGATTCTTTTTGGCTTTAACTTCAAGTTTGGACAACAGAACAAGAATGAGGAAAAGTTTGTAGTATGGAGAAGTTTTCAAAAGAATGAGTCATGTAGTTAGAAAATTGAAGCTGTTGATCTTGTCAGCTGAATGAGCTTTCTTAAAGCTTATAAAGTGATATGTTTGAATATAGTTTTATAACCTTTTTCAGTGACTAATTTCTGTAGTAAATATTTGGAAAAGCAAATCATCCCATAATTCCTGCGGGTCTCTTTGTGCCTGGCTCCATGCTAAGCTCTTGGGACATAATAGTGAATCAGATGGATATTCATGGTTCCTGCCCTCATGAAGCTTTCTTTCTTTTTTTTTTTTTTAAATTAAAATTTTTTTTATAGTGATCTCACTTTTATGGGGATCTTACTTTGTTGCCCAGGCTGGTCCAAACTCCTGGGCTCAAGTGATCCTCCTGCCTCAGCCTCATGAAGTGTAAGCCACTGTGCCTAGCAGTTGAAGCTTTCAGTTAGTCAGAACTCCCTGGAATGAGTGTAAAGGAAAACCTGGCTTGTGGATTGGGTGAGCAGTTGTATTGATTTACTTATTTATTTATAATTTCTTGAACTTAGTTTTGGTAGCACCATTTTAAACTACTTTAAACTACTTGTTGCTTTATTTCTGGTAACATAGGGAGTGTGGGATCACACTTATTTTACCAAGGTAGAATAAAAACTTGGATCTTCAACCTTTTGGCAGATTATTTTTTAAAAAAGGTATTCTTGTAAATCTGAGTTTCTCCTCTTAAAAAGCAAGCTACTATTTAGTAACAGTAACAATAGCTACTGTTAATCAGTTACCTGCAGCAGACCAGCCACTGGCCTACTGAATGAATAACTATTTATTATTAGTTATTTTAATATACCTAGAAAGTGATTGGTATTATCCGTGTTTACCTCCAGATAATAAAAAGCCTAAACAGTTAAGTGCCGTAAAGTTGAACATTTAGAGAAAAAGAAGAGTTTCTGTAACCCATTAACTGAAGAAATAGATAAAAGTTCTGGCATGCTGGGATTGATACCTTGTGTTATTGGTTCATTAGTTTTTTTGGATTATAAACAAGATAATTAACACCTTTCTGTGTTTGGGGAAGTCTTTATCTTAGGAGTCTTTGTGAGAGGGAGAGCGATCTCCACCATTAAGAAAGCTAATTGTTCACTTTCCCCACCGCTTTTGCAGTTAGGATGCAATCCTGTGGCCTCCATGACTGGCTGTGCTTGACTACCTCAGAGGCCAGTGATCTGCAGAGGCAGGCGGTATGTAGAATCTGTATTCTCTAGTCAAGGAGGGATGGGGATGGGATAGCAGCTTATCTTTTCCATAGGCAGCAGTGACTGAGATTCCAGTTGCAACACTTAGTGCCTGGTGTTGGTATCAGTATAAGTTGCAGTGCCTGAGTCTGGTTTGGTCTTCCCTGGACCCTATCTGTGGTTTGAATTTTGGATGTTCTTAACTATGTAGCTTTCCAGCCTGGTCCCCATGGGGTTTTCTGTGAGTTGCCTAATACACTTTAATAACTTCCTTTCAGCTTAAACAAAGCCAGAGCCAGTTTCTTTGTTTGCAACTAAGAACCTTTACTTGGAAGATGCTAATTAAGACAATAGATAATTCCAGGGAACTCTCCTGGGTCAGGTTTACCTGCATGTAGATTAGAATTTACTGAGAAGAGTTCACAGTATATATTAAGTGAAATACTTAGAAACCTGTTTATTGATTTAATTAGTTTGCTGAATTTGAGTGCCTCTTCTTGGCTGCGATATGTTTTAGGTGTTAAGGATACAGGAGTGACAAGATTGACAAGGTCCCTGCACTCACAGAGCTTATGTTTCATTGTAAGATGTAGAGTAAACAAGAAAGCAAATAACGTAATTACAAAAAGTGATAAATGCCGTGAAAAAAATAAACATGGGGTGATGTGATAGGTAATGGGGGGGGTGTGTGTGTGTGTGTAGGAGTTGTATCTTAGTGTAAAACATTTGAACTTCAGTGTCAGGAATCATGGCTTCTGCTTTTGACTATTCTGAATTTGCCTTCCTACTGTAAACATCTAGAAAACTGGACAAAACACAGGGAAGAACTGTTTTCAGATATCAGATAATAGGTAGCACAGAACTGTGATCCCTGACAGATGGGAACCAAGTGAGATGAGCCCTGTGATGGCCAGTTTTCTGCTTGAAGGCACTTTTCACACCTCAGTGCAGGAAGGGGATCCCAGATAAAGCCATGTGGCCCCACTGAGTTGAGAAAACAAAGATTGGAGTTAGGGGTAACCAAGGGTGGTTGTCATTTGAGGAGCAGAGTTCCAGAGAGGAGGGAGCTATACTGAGAAAGAGTTCTTATACATCTACTTAGTGGTCCCCTTAAATGTTTGATTGTACATGTATAAGGTGAAGTTTCACAAAAGAACAGTTTCTGGGGGGGCTGTAAGCAGAAAAAATCTCAGAGTTTACAGAGGGCTGAGAATTATTTGAGTACCTTGTAACCAGAGTGGAGATGCAGGATTCATTGAGACCCCAGAAGAGTTATGTCTTGGTACTGGGGCTAAACTAGTCCTGAAGTAAAGACTCCTAGCTTTGCCTGAAAAAAGCTTAAAAGCAAGCCTTCAAAGAAGCAAACTAATCTGAAACTAATGTAATTGCCTGTTACTACAGTGCCCAACATTCTTTAAAGGAATATAACAGATCCCAATATTAACCATGTAAAATGTCCAGCATGCAATCAAAGATTACTAAATGTGTAAAGAAGCAGGTTAACATGACTCATAATTAGGAGATCAAGCAGTTGAAACCTAGAACTCACACAGATGTTAGGGTTGACAGACAAGGATATTAAAACAGTTATTGTATTTCATATGTTCTGAAAGTTTGGCAGAAACATGGAAGGTATACAAAAGACCCAGATCAAACTTTTAGCAGCAAAAATTATAATATGTGATATGAAAAATATACTGGATTGCATTAATGGTATTTTAGACATTTAGAAGGAAAGATTAGTGAACTTGAAGACACAGAAGAGAAAACTCAGTCAATAGAAATAGTAATGACAGGTAATAGAATTAGCAGACAAGGTTGTTAAAGTGGCTGTCATAAAATGCAGGATCAGATTGTGGTTAATGTTGACATCTTGGATGTGAGGTTTGCTTAAGAACAATTGTGACAAGCAGAAGTTGGCTTCATATATACATCTACATGAAGTTAGAGTAGTTGAAAATCAGTATTTGAGCAGAGCAGGGAGTGTGGTAGAAGAACTTTATTATGTAGCAGTATGTTTATCTCTTGCTAAATGACAATATCACCACAGAGTTAGTAGCTTAAAACATACACTTCCATTTATTATCTCAGTTTCTGTGGGTCAGATATCTGAGCACAGTTTAGCTGAGTCCACTGCTTTAGGGTCTTAGAAGGCTGTAAAGATGTTGGCTGAGGCTGTGGTCTCATTTGAGACTTAACCACAGAAAGATCTCTTCTAAGCTCATATGGTTGTTGGCAGGATTCTGTTCTTTGTACACTGTCAGACTGAGGGCCTCAGTTTCTTGCTATCAATCAGCAAACATTTGCCATCAGTTTCTTGCCATGTGGTCCTTTCTGACACACCGACTCACTTTTGCAAAGCCAGTAAGAGTCACCTTGCGAGAGGTGTACATCGTAACGTGTCATAACCATGGACATGCCATGCCATTACCTTTGTTGTATTCTCTTGCTTAAAAACAAGTCACAGGTACTGCCCACACTCAGGGGGAATGGTGTGCACAGGATGTGAACACTAGGAGGTGGGTCATGGGAGCCTCCATCAAAGTTCTCTGAACTTTTCTTTCTTATCGCTTCATGACTTGTTTCACTGGAATTTTAGAGCTATTAGGCTTTATTGCTTTAAGAAAGCACTTTTAGTATTACCATACCATGTTCTTCTAGTTAATGGAGAAATTAGTCTGAAAGATTTTCCCTCTGTTTCTGCTCTTCTTCCCTAAAATTTGCTCTGCAAACCATTCCTCCTTGAGATGGTATGAAGGAAATAAGCCTGGGGAAAATTACCTTCTTGGAGATTGACAGCTCACATTAGCATATTGTAGGAAACCTTGTTTGCACCCGTTAACATAGTTAGGGCAATCTTTATTAAGCTTGCCCTGAGCACTTTATAAATGTACACATACCACTAGCCAGTAAGGTACTGTTTTCATTTAACCTATGATGAAACAAGCTTAGAGGTGAACTAATTTTCCCATTTTAAATGGGAAGTGATTGATAGGGTAGGATTCAAACCAGGCCTTAGTTTCCACTCTTAGATTTTATTCTGTATTGCTTCTATATTATGGTGAGTTGTATAATTATTTCACTATATATTAATATTACAAGGTAATACTAATAGAAATAAAGTGCACAATAAATGTAGTGCGCTTGAATCATCCCAAAACCATCTCTCCATCCCCAACCCCCACCCTGTCCTTTGAAAAATTGTCTTCCAAGAAACTGGTCCCCGGTGCCAAAAAGGTCAGAGACCGCTGCTGTAGAGCAATACTTGTCAAACTTTCTCATGTCGGGGCCTTCATGGACGAAATTGAAGACACTGTTTTGGGTATTCTGAGGGTTTTAGGGGATCTTTGCACATCTAAAACATCTGTGGTGCTGTGTGCCACACACAACAGTTGGCAAGCTCTGCCCTATAGGTAATCACTTTTTCCTCAATTCTTTTAGCTGCTTCTTCAATTTACCTGTCTATTCTAAACAATGTGCTTGTTGTATCAGGATGCTTTTGGATGCAGCTATTGAACCTGACCCATACTGGCTTAAAATAAGAGGACTTAACTCACAATTGGAATTCCAGGGGACAGGCTCAGGGGCTAATTTATTTGGTAGCACAGTGATGTCTTCAGGGCCCCAGGTTTTCTCATTTCCCCCTTTAGTCACTGGCAGGCTCTATCCTCAGATTAATCAGATGGTTGCGGCAGTGTCAGGAGTTGGATTCAGATGCAACAATGCCCATGGGAAGAAGGGAAGATTATTTTTCTTGTAGCTGGATAAGAATGTGGAACCTTGGCCTAGGAACTCGCCCTGGATTCAGGAAACACTCACTAGAAAGGGAAATGGGATTACACTTAGACCAGTTAGGCTCACTCCTGGCACTGGGCACGCTCTCCTTGAGCACATGTCTAAATGGACGTGGGTCCCTTGGCACTGGGCATGCTTTCCTTGAGCACATGCCTAAATGGAGGTGGGTGTGCAAGTGGGTTCTGAACAAAATTAGCTTCTGTTACAAAGAAAGAAAGGGAATTTGGAGGCCGGGTAGGCAACCCTGTCCCTGTTTTTGTATTTGACTTAAGATTTAAGACATTATTTGTTGATTTTATTTAAGGTCGATGCCTATTTAACATTAAGCCACCTATCACACTTTTTTCTTCCAGCTCCTGATTATAGTTATATAATCTTTTTTGGTAAAATCAATATTCCATGCTTAATTATGACTAAGATTTGTTCACCATAAACCAGATTGTGTACTATGATTACATTTTCCACCTTGTATAATCTTGTTTTTCTAAGAGTTAGTAATTGTATTTCCATTCGCTTTGTTTTCTAGTACTTGTAAGTTTTCTCATTCTTTTTAGTAGCCACTCAATATAGTTTTTGGTATAACAAAAAATATCCGACAGTTGTTTTTGTTCCCTCTTGAGAACCATCTTATAGAGCCTCAATCAGACTGCTCCTTTATGAAATTCTTGCTCTCTGGACCTAATAGGATCCCCTTTGCATATTTTCTAGCATGGTTGGATCTCCTGTTTCCTGGCTTTCTGGCCATTATCGTTTCTGTTTTTATCCTTCGTTTTACTGGAGGACATCTTTCAATACTTCCTGAGAAAAGGGTACATGGGAGGCTAATTTTTTGAGATACGGTCAGAAAATACCTTTAATCTGCTTTCATTTTTAAAAGTTTTGACTGGGTATAGAAATGGAGTTGGAATGTAATTTTTACTGAGAATTCTGTATGTGTAGCTTCATGGCCTTCTAGCTTCATACAGCAGATACAGTTTGAATTTTGGATTTCATTAAAAAGAAAACACAACACTATGGAAAAGGTAGAAAATGAGCTCCTTGTACTCATCATTCAAATTCAACATGTGTTAACTCATGACCTCTTTATAAATGTCTATGTTTTTATCTCTCCCTCTTCCCTTCATGACCTCCTTATAAATTTCTGTGTTTTTATCTGTCCCTCTTCCCTTTGATTTTTTTTTTTTTTTTTTTAACTCTTGCCCAGACTGGAGTGCAGTGGTCATGGCATACAGCAGTTTCGACCTCCCTGGGCTCAGGTGATGCCACCTCAGCCTCCCAAATAGCTGGGACTATAGGCACATACCACCTTGCCTGACTAATTTTTCTGTATTTTGTAGAGACGGGGGTCTTGCCATGTTGCCCAGGCTGGTCTCAAAACTCTGGGCTCAAGCAGTCCACCCACCTTGGCTTCTCAAAGTGTTGAGATTACAGGCATGAGCCACCGGCCTGACCCTGCCTCTTTTGCATTTGTAAAAGCAAACCTAGACGTATAATTTCACTTTTGAAAATTTTAGTGTGTATCTGTAAAAGGTAAGGATGCTGTAGCACCAATTCCTTTGTCATACCTTTAAAAGGTTAACAGTGAGTCTTCCAATATCCAGTAAGAATTCACATTGCCTTGTTTGCCTCATCAATATTTTTTTTAACAGTTTATTTTAATCAGGATCTAAGCAAGGACCAGAAATTGCCTTGTTTGACAAATCTTTTGAGTTTTTTTTTTCTCCATTTTTTTTTTTTTTCAGAGTCTCGCTCTGTCACCCAGGCTGGAGTGTAGTGGGGTGATCTCGGCTCACTGCAAGCTCTGCCTCCTGGGTTTATGCTATTCTCCTGCCTCAGCCTCCTGAGTAGCTGGGACTACAGGCGCCCACCATCATGCCCGGCTAATTTTTTGTATTTTTAGTAGAGACGGGGTTTCACCGTGTTAGCCAGGTTGGTCTCCATCTCCTGACCTCGTGATCCACCAGCCTCGGCCTCCCAAAGTGCAGGGCTTACAGGTGTGAGCCACTGCGCCCGGCCAGAAAAGTTTGTACTTTATTATTTTTTTGAGGTGGAATCTCATTCACTCTGTTGCCCAGGCTGGAGTGCAGTGGCCAAAAAAAACCTTTTAAATTTAAAAAAAAAAAAAATTTTTTTTTTTTAAGAGATTGGAGTCTTATTGTGTTGTCCAGGCTGGTCTTGAACTCCTGGGCTCAAGTGATCCTTCTACCTCAGCCTCCCAAAGTGTTGAGATTACAGGCATGAGCCACCACTACTTGGCCTTACTTTTCTCTCTCTCTCTTTTTTTAAAAAAGTATATATATATATATATATTTAAACAAATATATACTGCAGTCTTGGCCTCCCTGGGCTCAGGTGATTTTCCCACCTCAGCCTCCTGAGTAGCTGGGAATATAGGCGTACACCACCATGCCCGACTAATTTTTTAGTATTTTTGGTAGAGGCGGGGTCTCATTGTGTTGCCCACGCTGGTCTTGAACTTCTGGGCTCAAGCAGTCTGCCCGCCTTGGCCTCTCAAAGTGCTTGGAATACAGGTGTGAGCTACTGTGCTGGCTTAAAAGAATATTTTTGATTCGAGATTGGTTGAACTTATGGATATATGGAGGACTGTTATTCTTTTTGTTTTTTGTTTTCCATCATAGCGTTGTCTCAGTTTCCTCTGGATTCGTTTTTCTGCTTGTTTTGGTTTCTTTCCTTGATGTTGGCAGCTTTCCTCAAATATTTGGCCATCCTTGGGCATGTGGCTTGTATTTAGGAGTAAGGCATAAAGCTGATGGGAGCTCTTTGCGAGGGTGAGGCTTGTTCGCTGGAGGCTTAGTAGGCGGATTGGTGGACCCATGAATATGAGTATCCCTAAGGTTTTATGGCAGTGCTCTTGGGTCTCAGGTTGGGGTTGTGAATCCCATGCTGGTGTTCTGCAGGCAGAACTGTGGAAGAAGGGCTGGCATGCACAGTTCTGTCTAAACACTCTTGCTCACTTCTGTAGTATTTACTTATGTATTTTGTTTTTTGTTTTTTTTTTTTAAGAGACAGGGTGTTGCTCACTTGCCCGGGATGGAATGCAGTGGCACAATCACAGCTCACTGTAGCCTGGAACTCCTGGGCTCAAGTGATCCTCCTGCCTCAGCCTCTCAAAGTGCTGGGCTTGCAGTTGTGAGCCACCGTGCTCAGCCTTCACTTTCGTTTTCAGTCCTGTGCCTCAAACCTATTTTCTGCTGTGCTTGATACCTGTCAGTACCAAGTCTCCATATTCACTGGTCCCCAGAGAATATGTCTTTGATGTCTTTGGAGCTAGGATGGTTGCCATCCTGGATGGGGTTTGGGCCGCAATTTTGGGGTCTTACTACCTTTATTTATTTATTTTTCTTGACAATAACTGAGAAAACTTGCCGGTATGGTACAAATAGCTTATTTTCTACACCATTTAAACGTTGTTGGCATGAAGTCCATTATTTGAATACTGTAGTGCATTTTTCCTACAAACAAGGGCATTCTCTTACATAACAGCAATACAGCCATCAAAGTAGCAGTTTAACATGGAGACATTACTGCTATCTAATCCATATGACTCCATTCCGTTTTTGGCAGTTGCCCCCGTAGTGTAGTGTTCTTTATGGGGAGAGAATGTTGCCTAGGATCATTTACACATTTTGTCGTTACTGTTTTTCTTTTTTTATGAGACAGTCTCGCTCTGTCACTCAGGCTGGAGTGCAGTGGCATGATCTTGGCTCATTGCAACCTCCGCTTCCCGTGTTCAAGTGATTCTCCTGCCTCAGCCTCCCAAGGAGCTGGGATTATAGGTGCCTGTCTCCACGCCCGGCTAATTTTTTGTATTTTTAGTAGAGATGGGGTTTCGCCATGTTGCCCAGGCTGGTTTCGAACTCCTGAGCTCAGGCAGTCCGCCTGCCTCAGCCTCCCAAAGTGCTGGGATTACAGGTGTGAGCCACCACGCCCGGCCTGTTACTGTTTTTCAACTGTCCTGATTTAGAACAGTTTCTTACCTGTTCTTTCTTTTGTGATGTTGATATTTTTGAGGAATACAGACCAGTGATTTTAGAGTGTTACCCTCAGTGTGCGCCTGGTGTTTCCTCATATTAGATACAGATTAGATGTCTCAGGCAGGAATGATGCTGTTTTGAATTTTGATGAAGTCTAATTATTAAAAGTTTCTTTTATGGATTGTGCATTTGTTACCAAATTTCAGAACTCTTCCTAGTGCCCTGGTTCTTTGGAATGGAGAATGGCATTTGGAAACCTATGTCTGAATGTTAGGTGTGCTTGGTAGTGTTAGTGTGTGGGCGCTCCTCGGCTTTCAACGGACAGAGCGAGAGAATATGTGCATGTCCTGAGCCTCCTGTTCGTCATCTTTCCAGGTTTGGGGATACATGAGCTAGTTTCCTTGGCATCTCCAACTGTAGACACTTATTCTGTGGCTTCCTTTAGTCTCCTAAGCCTGCCACTACTGTGCCATCTTCTATCCATTGTCTAAAAACTTCTTTGTCCATCACTGTCTTGTATCTTGTTTTATTATTTTTTAACTACTGATTTTAGGTGAGTTTTATCTTCAGTGCAGTTTTGTGAGAGAACAGAGGTAAATGTATGGATTATTCAATATGTTGTTTACTTGCTGAAGCTTTAATACTCTTTCAAACCAATTTTTGCCTTTTATTATTTTTTGCAGTCATCCTTAACCCCTTGTTTACCTGCTCTGTTCCTGATTGGGCTGTTGTACAGCCTGTAATCTTCCACGATTCTCCTTTGTATGGAATGAAGACAAATTTATTAAACTATTCAGATTCTCTTGATAACCTAGCCCTAGTTTATCTTTCCGTTTTCTTTTCTGCAGTTCTGCCATCTTCCCTCTACTTCAGAGCTTACATTTTCCCACTCGTGTTAGGCTCCTCTTCAGCTTTGCCTTTGGAGCATACTGTGCTTTTCTGATAACGTTTTCTATATGGCACAGAGCCTCTGCCAGGGCATGTAGTAGGTGTGTTCAGTGCATTAAACAAACATACAGATCCTCTAAACTAATAAAGCCACCCAAACTTGTTTGTTGCCTGTTATCATTTTCCAAATACTGTCATTTAACCCTCAAAGCAACTCTGTAAGCCATTATCCATCTTTCATAAATGATGTTGAGTAAATTGCCCAAGGTTACATAGTTGTAGTTGTTAACACTGAATTTAACAAATGTTTGTGTGCCTGTATGTGACAGGCTGTTTGAGGTTGTAGAGACAGTTGGGAAATAAAGCTGACAACATACCCCTAATGGAAGCAGTGTTAAAATGCTCAGTCCAAGTGAGGTTGATTTTGGGGCAAGTCTTCTGTAACCTGACGTACTCATCTCAGATGTCATCTCCTGTAGTCTTTCCTGACTTTGCTAGAAGGAGGCAGGGGAGAAGTGGAAAGAATAGCTCCATCTTTTGTTCTCATTAGTTCCTTCCTTTCTTATTGTATTATCATATATAGCATTTATAAAATTATTATTTGTATTTGAGGCATGTCTTGGTCTGTTTGTGCTGCTCTAACAAAATACCTTGGACTGAATAATTTATAAAAAATAGAATTTATTTTTCACAGTTCTGGAGGCTGAGAAGTCCAATATCAAGGCACCAGCGGATTTGGTGTTTGCCGAAGATCTGCTTTCTGCTTCATAGATGATGCCTCTTGCCATGTCCTCACATGATGGAAGGGCAGGACAACTTCCTTTAACCTCTTTTACAAGGACACGAATCCCACAGTTCCCCGAAGGCTCCACCTTTTAATACTGTTAGGGCCTAATGTAGAAATTCTGTGGGGAACACCAATATTCAGACTGGTCATAGTCTGTGCTGCTGTAACAAAACACAGGTTAGGTAATTTACAGAAAACAAAATAATTTCTTACAGTTCTGGAGGATGGGAAGTCCAAGATAAAAGTGTTGGCAGGATTGGTGTCTGGTGAGGATCCAGTCTTTCTGTTTCCAAGATGGCGTTTCAAACGCTGCACCCTCTTGAGGGGAGAAATGCTGTGTCCTCACAAGGCAGAACGTGAAAGAGGAGAAGAGACCAAACTTCCTCTGTTAAGCCCTTTTATAATGGCATTAACCAATCTGTGAGGGCAAAGCCCTTATGACCTGAACATCTTCCAAAATCCTCATCTCCCAGCACTGTTATGTTGTGGATGAAGTTTTCAACAAATGAATTTTGGGGGACACATTCAGACCATAGTAGGGCCTTTGATAGATTGAGCTGTTTTGGTGGGGAGCTGTCTCTTTCTGGTATCCAGGATGCTTGCCACATGATGTGTAGTCTCAGTAAGTGAGTGCATACTTATAAAGAAGTATCCATGATGTGCTTTACCGACAGCAGGTAGCAGTACTCTCTGTTACTCAAGACTGCCTCTTTGTAAGGGTACAAGTAGTTTCAGAAACTCCACTCTCTGTTTAGTTGGGAGGATGTGCTCTCAAAGAGGTTACCTACAGGCACATTTTTACTGAAGTTTAATAAACTGTCTTTTTTCTGGGTGCATATAGGTCTCTGGTCTGGAAGATGGAGTCTTGACTCCCCCACCACCAATAGTAACCATCTGGTAGGAGTTTTGAATTATTTGTTAAAGAAGTGTGCTGATATGAGATGTCACAATGTACAAGCCTCTTTTTAAATCAGGAGATAAATTATTTCAGAAGAGGTAGAATGTTTATTTTGAAACATTTTGCAAACAGGTTTGTTGTAATTCTTTCCTTGTATTTGTTGTCATATAACATGTTGAGGTTATCTGTTGCTGCTTAACAAACCATGGCGAAATTCAGTGGCTTAAAACAATATTCATTTCTTTGCTCACTGTGTTCCAATTTGGGCAGGGCCTGTTTCCATCCCACGTGGCATCTGCTGGCACTGGGCAGTCCAAGGTGATGGATTCCCTTCCATGCCTGGTGCCCTGGGCATCTTCCTCCAGGTGGCCTTTCCACCTGGCACACTTGGGCTTTCTCACAGCTGTGACTGGTTTCCAGAGGTGCCCAAAGTTGAGGCTGCCAGGCCCTGTTAAGACTTACACCTTGAACTGGCAGTGTCATTTCCGCTCGATTCTGTAGGCCAGAAGCAAACCACAGGCCAGCCCAGATTCAAGGGGTTGGGGGTGGGGTGGGGATTGTACAAGGTGTGAACACTGGCAAGAGTGGTTTATTGGGCCACCAAGGAACACTACCACATGAACCAAGTCTCTTTCTGAAAGGGAAAAAGAAAGAAAGATAACTTTTTTATTCTGTTTGTTTTTTATTGTCTAATCCTACTGACCTATTCATTTTGTAATGCAGTGGTGTATTTCTTTTTTTTTTTAACCTTTTTTTTTCTAATTTTTTTAAATTTTATTATTATGCTTTAAGTTTTAGGGTACATGTGCACAACATGCAGGTTTGTTACTTGCAGTGGTGTATTTCTAACTTTTGCTATAACTCCATTCAAATAGCAGTATAAAATTAATATAATTTTTCAAATTCAGTTGAAATGTACTCATCTTGATACGGATCATAAATACAGATTTGGGAGTGAAGAAAGTAGAACAATGAATTCTTTATGGCAGGGGTCTCCAGCCACTGGGCCGTGGACCGGTACTGGTCTGTGGCCTGTTAGGAATTGGACTGCACCCCATGAGGTGAGCTTTGGGCAAGCGATCATTTCTGCCTGAGCTCTGCCTCCTGTCAGATCAGTGGCGGCATTTGATTCTCATAGGAGCGCGAACCCTGTTGTGAACTGCACATGTGAGGGATCTAGGTTGCATGCTCCTTATGAGAATCTAACTGATGATCTGAAGTAGAAGAGTTTCATTCTGAAACCATTTCCCACCTCCTCCCGTCTGTGGAAAAATTGTCTTCCACAAAAGTAGTCTCTGGTGCCAAAAAGGTTATGGGATACTCAGCTCCACGTTGCACCTAAAGTAGCAAAAGACTAGATAAAAACCCTGAATATGTACTTGTGAAATCCTGAATATGTGCTTCGTGAAATCAGTGACATAAACCTCCTCCTGGGTTACGTGTTACAGTTCACAAACGATCTCAAGTATTCTACAGTTCACCTGTGGTTGTCCTTTGTACAGGTGGAAGAAGAGAGGGATCTCAGATTCCCTGTAGTTACATCCCCGCCCCCAGACAGATCTCTCCCTTCTTCATGCCCTGGATTGTTTCATCCATTTAAATAGTTCTCTTCTTGATTCTGACTTGAGGGATGGGCATCCTGTGATTAGGTTTGGATGTGACAGTGGAAGTTTGTCAGAAACATTTTGGCTCATGGGCCAAATACATTGGAGTCCGTCCGAAAGCTCACTAAGAAATGTAGATTCTCAGGTTTAACCTAACTAGGCTAACTATACCTAAGTATCTTAGCAGAGGTTTGGATGTTATAGAATTTGAAGATCGCATTTTTAGGCCCTGTATTGTTATACTCTGTAAGGATGATGTCGTCCTTCAAGGGTGTAAGGATTGTTATTGGGGAGTATATATTCAGGGCAGCTTGAATCTGTGCTCCCGCTCCTCACCTCATTGTTCTTCGGAGGGGGATGGAAAATCTTAGATATTAATCATGGTTTGTGGCCCTCCAGAAGTTAATCTTACCTGACAAAACCTTATTCCTTAATGTTTAATTTCCCTTGTTAAGAATAAATTTAATTTATTGAATTAAATTTTAATTAAATTTCTCTCCTGGGGATGGGATACTCAAAAAAAGGTTGAGAAACATAATCCTGTAAGAATTACTCTGGCATAGTACCTGCCCTGCATTATCTGTGTCCCCTCTCCCATCTTAGGAAACCTTAGGATGTGATTTTGGCTATATTATTTTAATACTAAGATTTTACTTACATTTAATGGATTAAAAAGAAAAACATTCTAGATGGGTGGAAACATTTACTCTGTGAAATTTTGCATCCAAGTCAATTGGTTTTTATCCTTGTGAATAAAGCCCTGTTAGGATAGACTCTGTTCTGGGATTTGGAAACCTTTTGTCTTCATAGTGGCACTGTATACTGAAAACTCTTCATGTTTTCCACCTTGTTAACATACGACAAGCCAGGGCTTTTATATGCCACAGAAAACATAGGAGATGTTCTCTCAGGGACATGTTCTTAAGTCATTGCTGTCTTTCCTCCTGGGAGTGACTCCTGGCCCCATGTGTCTGTTTTCTGTGTAGTGCAGGCCAGTAGGTGAAGTGGGTGGACCACAGGTCCCTGTGCCCTTGTCCTCTAGGAAGGAGAAGGGGTATAGGAGGCATATTGTTATCTGGGTTTATTGATTTGTGGCTTTGGACTGGGTATAAATGAAAATGCCTCTTTTTTTTTTAGTTTGGGGATGGAGGGCAGTAGTGGGAGAAATAGAATAGGGGTTTCTAATATATTACCCTCTTTAAAGAACATTTTCAAAATTTGAGTTATTTTTCTGTCATTTAAGGTAATGTTAACTTCTTTGTATTTGTCCGTTTTCTGTGTAATTTGTCCAGGCTCAGGAGAGTTAAAGGCATAGTATAGCCAGAAAACCGAAGTCCTCTGGAAATCTCCATTCACCTGAAAATACATTGCTTGGCAATTGATAGATGCTGGGGTAAATTATTTTTTGAGTCAGTGAATGAAATTAATCCAAAGTTTTTTTTGTTTTTTTTTAAAATGTAATTCCCTGTTCTATGATTTTAGAATCTAGTCCGTAGCGTAATATTGAGGGAAAAGTGAACTAGGAAGTTAAGAGACCTGGCATCCACTATTCTTACTACCTACCATGTTTTAAAATTTCCATAGGCTTAACTTTCGTTGTTTATAAACTTGAAGAATTGGTAGACGACCCTTGGAGAGCCCTTCAGGGTGCAGAATTTTATCATCAAGTATGGTGAACACATTAGAATGTCCTCAACTGATGTAGTTGTGAGAAGGAATTAGTTCCATTTATCATGTAGAGAGTAGTGAATTAGGGTAAACAGTTGAGCCACTGTAACAGTTCCAGCAATTTGATGGCTCTAAGAGCATGGAATCATCTGGAGGTGAGTGCCCAGGTTGGTGGTGGTGACTGCCTCACGTGGTCATCTGGAGTCACGCATTTTTTTCCATCTTGTTCCTCTGCTGTGCCCTAGGGTATAGTCCTCGTGTGTTGTCTCTGCACTAGCTCAGAAGATGCAGAGTAGGAGGTGCAGAGACAGAATAGAAATGCTCACTCAGTGTCCTAAGGCCCAGAAGTGGCACTTGTTTTCACATTCTTTCCATGCGAACTTAGCCACATGGCCATACCCAGCCACAAGGGAGCCTGGGAGGTATAACCTAGTTGGGCCGTCATGTGCTGGGCTATCGTTACTATGGAAGATGATGACTGGAGTCTCTGCCACAACTAGTATATATGAAGCTATTTCTTAGTATATTTCTGGGGACCCTTTTTCCTCATTTTTGTTTAGCAAAGAATTAATGTAATTAATGCAAAAAGTAAATTATTTTGGCAAGTTGTGCTAAGGGTAGTATACTGAAAGACAAGTTTTGAAATTAATTAGAAACCTAAAACTAACCAGCCCTGATTACACCTTTGTCTCCTCTAATTAAAAGTCCAGTGAGGAGTAGTTAGAAGTTTGCTACACTCTGGTTTCTTAGGAGCACTTAAGTACACATTTAGTCACAAGGGACATCTCTTTTCCAGAGCAGGAACCTATAGTTCTCTTCAGTAAACTAGTCCTATAAAAGGAAGCTGCTGCTTGAATATCACCAGGCCTCTTGGGCTCCAAATTCTTACTCTAAATACCCAAAGTTGGCCATGTTTCAGAATTGCCTGGGGTCCTTGTTCAAAATATAGGTTCAGGTCTTACCCTCTGGAGATTCTGATGGTTGTGTTTCTGAATCTGAATTTTTAACAAGCCCCTCAGGGTGATTGTGATGCAGCTGTCAGTGGTATGGGATCCAGTACCTTAGCTATCTGTGCCCCAATCGCCTTACATGTGAAAATGCGTAATTAATACTTGCCTGGCTCCTGTACCACACAGGATTCAGAGAGCATGAGATGAGTTGTATTTCAAATTATTTCATAAATTTAAAAGTACTGTAAAAGACTGGGCACAGTGGCTCACACCTGTAATCCCAGCAAACTTTGGGAGGCTGAGGCAGGAAGATTGCTTGAAGTTTGAAAGCAGCCTGGGAACATAGCAAGACCTCATCTCTTTAAAAAAAAAAAATATATATATATATATTTATATTTATATATTTTTATATATTTTATATTTATATATGTGTGTATATATATATTTTTATCCTGCAGTGTACACACACACACATACACACAAACAAAATAGTTAGCCTGGCACAGTGGCAGGCCCCTGTAATCCCAGCTACTCTGGAGGTGGGAGGATTGCTTGAGTCCAGTCTTGAGTCCAGGGCTGCAGTATGGTAGGATTGCACCTCTGCCTTCCAGCCTGGGTGACAGAGTGAGATCCTGTCTCTTAAAAAAAAAAAAAAAAAGTACTGTAAAAATTTTTAGGTGGTATTACAAGTTGTTTGGCAAGATTTTGTGTACAACAGCCCTGAAAGGTAAGTGCTATTATCTCCATTTAGGAATAAACTGGGAAATAATAGGTAAAACCCTAGGCTTCTTGATTTTGCGTAATTAAGCAGACTCAGAAAAAGTTATCTGTCCATGTAACTGCCGATAGCAGAACAAACTGAATAATTTGTAGATACTTTTGTTTTTACATAGTTTATA
This sequence comes from Gorilla gorilla gorilla, assembly GCF_029281585.2. Classification (NCBI taxonomy): domain Eukaryota; kingdom Metazoa; phylum Chordata; class Mammalia; order Primates; family Hominidae; genus Gorilla; species Gorilla gorilla. Next base: position 39,290,112 of record NC_073246.2, read on the forward strand.
AAATACCAAATGACAACTTGATGCCTTTGGTGTCCTGTGTGGAAGACTCCGCTTTGTACTTTGGCGATGTCAAGTTGAATAAGACACATTGTCTGCCCGTATGGAAGTTACAGTCCAGTAGAGGAGAGAAGACTTAAAAACTATTCATTATAATGTCCTTAAGAATCATTTTCTTTTTATGAATGAGCCCTACAACCATAACAGGACAGGTTGTGAATATATTGTACAAGTTCAGAGGAACGGAGAGGCCATGTGAGGTGATCCTTTTGTAAAGAGCACAGCTTGAGACAGGAGGAGAAACTTTTTTTTTTTTTTTTTTAAACCGCAGAGGGAACAGTGTCGGTTGCTCAGAGGGCTCTTCTTTCTCCCCTGGTGCATTTACTAGGACCTTGTAGGCAAATAAAATGATAGAGAAACTTGCATAGATGAAGGATGTGTCCCATTCCCTGAAGTCAAGGGAAGCAGAGCTAAGATTGGTTATGCAGACCATGGGCTAGGCACTCCCTACAAAGTCACTTTAATCATTCCCAACAGTCTTGTGAGTAGAGAGAGGCAGAGCCCTTTAGTGGAAAGAGCATGAGATTTTTAAAACCTAGAAGTGGTTGGCAATGGTGGGGCCAAATCTGGATTGTGTGTGGATATTCAAATAAGTGGATTTTCCTTTTTTATAAGACCCATAAGACTCTTCCTCCTTTTTCAGCACATTTGGTTTGCCTTGATTTTGACAAGAGTGTGATTGCTTCTACCCCATTATGAAATTGGGGATAGAGATCTGTGGATTCATTGTCAAGCTGGAGGATGCAGGCAGGGAGAGAGTGCGGGAACCATTCCTGCAGAGTTTGTGGTAGGTGACCTTTACAGGAAATGTAAAGGTTAATTTATTTGGCAAAGATTGTACCAGATGTTCGGGGTAAAGTAGTGAAAAAAAGACAAATACAGTTTGTACTTTCATGTTGTTGACAGTCTTGGTGTGGCATTTTAACATTTACTGTTCTTAATAGAATATGTGACAACTTTCTAGACAGGTACTACTGTTTAGGATTGGGTAGCTCAGTGTTGGGTTTCACTGAGCATGAGAGGCGTGGAGAGTTTACATTACATGTCTTCCAGTCGTTCTGTCTTTCTAAAGCTTGAAGGTACTCACGAGAAAGCAGTGAGACTGTACATCATTCCAAATGAGATGTTGATGTAGATTAAGCACAGTTTTTCATCCCAGAATGCAAATTAAGAATACAAACACAGGCTGGAGCATTCTTCATAGGTGACATTTGTAGAATGTATATATTTTAAGAACATTTGGAAAACTTTTTTTAACCTCCTTGTATTAGTTCCCTGTGGCTCCTGTAACAAATCACAGATTTAGTGACTTAAAACAACAGAAATTTATTCTCTTACAGTTCTGGAGGCTAGAAGTCCAAAATCAGAATCATTGAGCCTAAATCAAGGTGTTGGCAGGGCCAGGGCTGTGCTTCTTTAGGAGGCTGTAGGAGAGAGCCACTTGCTAGTGGCTGCCAGTACTTCTTGACTTGTGGATGCCAGCATTACTTGACTTGTGGCCACATTACCTCAATCTCTCCTGCGATGGTTGTGTTGTCCTCTTTCTGTGTCAGATTGCCCCCTCCCTCTCTCAACATTTGTGATGGCATTTAGGGCCCACCTTGATGATGAAGGATAATCCCCTCATCTCAAGATTCTCAACTTAATCACACCTGCAAAGACCTGTTTTTCCCCCAAATCATATAACATTTATAGGTTTCACAGTGTAGGATGTAGATATCTTTTGGTGGACCATTTTCCAGCTTATCACACTCCTATAAATTATTTGGAAAAGTAGGAAGGTTGCTTTTGAAGTAGCAACTTGTAGATATATCATAAGTATACTTCCAGCTATAATAAGAATTAGTCATAGTTTTAGAACTTTTTAGTGTTAACTTGATGATCCAAATTTGAGATCCAACCTGGGAGACAGCTCCCAAAATTTTACCACCTAATCTGTTTTTTATAACAATGGTTTTGAGCGACTTTTCTCTAAATAATGGAAGTTATTGTTCTTTTAGGGTCAGTGTAAGCTGACAGTGGTAATTTTTATCAAGTATTAAAAATGAGTCTGAGTTTAGGGAAATGATATGAATGATTGGAATTTATTTTAGCATCTAGGAATTTTATTGACTGAGAAAGTGCAGATTGCAGAAGAATAGCCAAAAATATACTATGATTGTACCCTTTCTAAAGTTGCTTGGTTGAATCAAGGTTGAAAATAGGGGCCAGGTGCAGTGGCTCACGCCTGTAATCCCAGCACTTTGGGAGGCTGAGGTGGGCGGATCACTTGAGGTCAGGAGTTCAAGACAGCCTGGCCAACATGATGAGACCCTGTCTCTACTAAAAATACAAAAATTGTCCAGGTGTGGTGGTGCACGCTTGTAGTCCCAGCTACTTGGGAGGCTGAGGTGGGAGAATTGCTTGAAGCCGAGAGGTGGAGGTTGTAGTGAGCTGAGATCGTGCCACTGCACTCCAGCTTGGACGACAGAACGAGATTCTGTCTCAAAAAAAAAGGAAAGAAAATAGGTTATAATTGGACTATATTTTTCTTATTGTGCTATATTAGGTAGTTAATTTTGGACTGGTCTAATATAGCCCATTGTGAATAAAATATAAGCATATGTAGTGTTTAAAAAAAAGATGTTCACACTTAGGTGCCAGTGGAAGGTTTTCATGGTCGTGAGCCAATCATGAACATAAACATGTGTGTATTAATTTTAATATTTGATTTTTTCCCTTGAACCTGCCTGTTTTTTGTTACCTTTTACAAAATACTTTTTATTTCTCTACACCTTAAGATACATATTTTGAAGTTTTTCAGATAGTCTTGTTATTTCTAGTTCTTCTTTTTTTGGGGGGAGACAGAGTTTCGCTCTTGTTGCCCAGGCTGGAGTGCAATGGTACCATCTCGGCTCACTGCAACCTGCGCCTCCTGGGTTCAAACAATTCTCCTTTCTCACCCTCCCGTGTAGCTGGAATTACAGGCGTGCCCCACCACACCTGGCTAATTTTTGTATTATCAGTAGAGACAGGGTTTCACCATGTTGGCCAGGCTGGTCTCGAACTCCTGACCTCAGGTGATCCACCCACCTTAGCCTCCCAAAGCACTGGGATTACAGATGTGAGTCACCGCGCCCGGCCAGTTCTAGTTCTTTTGATGTGAAATTTGGTTTCTCTTTTGTAATGAAAGGTTCTTTGTATCTTTCACAATTACTGTGTATAAGCTCTTCTTCACATGAACTTTGGAAGGTGTTCTACATTTTGAGGGATATACACATTACGTATTTTCAAATATTTAGAGTTAATATTGTTGCAACTCCTACTTCACACTGACAATTTCCACTTCCCACTTCCCATTCCCCAGTTGCCAAATGTTATAGCCATAAAGAGCATCAGATTGATTTATCTGCCATCCCTTTGTGCAATTGCTGCCATGTTTTTACTCCTACTTATATTATACATTATATACAATTTTATTTTTGCTTTAAGCTGTATTTTAAACAACTAAAATTTATTTTTGTTTAAAACTGTTTTTAAATATAACTATCCAAAGGAAAAAATATTTATGAAAACTTTGTTTCCATTTGGTATCAGCTTTCTGTCTTAACACTCTTCAGCATTTCTTGTGCAGGTCTGCTGGCAAGGACTTCTCTCACTTTTTTTTCCTTCTTACAAATTTTAATCTCTAAATGTCTGTATTCAGTCTTGAGTTTGAAGGTTTTTTCACTGAATGTAGAATTCTAGATTGATACTTTTTGTCTTTTAGCACTTTAATGGTGTTCCATTGTCTTCTGGCTTCCATTGTTTGTGATGAGATGTGAGTGGTAGTGACTATCTTTATTCCCTCGATATACCAGTCTTTTCTTCTGGCTGCTTTCAAGATTTTCTATTTCTCTGGTTTAAGCTGTTTTACTCTGCTGTGCCTGGGTATGGTTAACATTTGAAAGATTTTAAGCTATGGTTTCTTCAGATATTTATCCCCTTTTTTTTCTGTGACTTTATTTACTTGCATTATACAACTTGATATTGTTCCACAGGTCACTAAGGGTCTGTTCAGTTTTCTTTAGTCTTTTTTTTCTCTCTTCTTTAGGCAATTTTCTTTCCCTTTCTCTTTCCCTTTCCTTTTCTCTTTTGAGACAGTCTTACTCTGTTGCCCAGGCTGGAGTGCAATGGTGCCATCTCAGCTCACTGCAACCTCCGCCTCCCAGGTTCAAGTGATTCTCATGCCTTAGCCTCCCAAGTAGCTGGGATTTACAGGTATGCACCACTATGCCTGCCTAATTTTTGTATTTTTAGTAGAGATGGGTTTTCACCATGTTGGACAGGCTAGTCTCGAACTCTTGACCTCAGGTGATCTGCCCCCTCTCAGCCTCCCAAAGTGCTGGGATTACAAGCTTGAGCCACTGTCCCTGGCCTAGATTAGATAGTTTCTATTGATCTGTCTTCCAAGTTTGCTGATTTTTTTCCCCTACCATCTTCAATATGCTGTTTAATTTCATCTAGTAAATTTTGCCGTTTGGTTATTATGTTATTCATTTTTAGAGTTTTCTTTTTGTTCTTTTTTTTATAATTTTTATTTTTCTGCTGAGATCCCCTATCTGTTCACACATTAAAGACCATGTGTTCCTTTAAGGTTTTGAAAATAATTCTAATTCTTTGAATGTATAAAATAGCTGCTTTAAAATCTTTGCTGCTAAATTTAACATCTTTTCTAATGTGGGGTTTGTGTTTTACTGACTCCTTTTTCCCCCTTATTTGATCACATTTTTCTGTTTCTTTGCTGCCTACTAATTATTTTTGTATTAAAAAACAACAACAGAGGCAAGGTCTTGTTCTGTCACCTAGTCTGGAGTGCAGTGGTGCAGTGGTGCAGTCATAGTTCACTGCTACCTCACACTGCTGGGCTCAAGTGGTCCTGCCACTTCAGCCTCCTGAATAACTGGGACTACAGGTGTGCACCACTATGCTCAGCTAATTAAAAAAAAAAAAAAAATATATATATATATATATATATATATATATATATATATATGTTCACCAGGCTGGTGTTGAACTCCTTGCCTCAAGCCATCCTGCCTTAGCCTCCCAAACCATGCCTGGCATTTTTCCCTCATAACTTTTGATGAATACTGTTTTTTTTTTTTTTTTCCTCCTAAGAAGGTTGATTTTTGTTCTAAAGTCTGGTTGGTCACCTTGAACTTGTGTAGGCTTGGTTTTATACTTTATTAAGGCAAAATTTATTTACCTTAGGTAACCTCAAGGTGATTCCTTACCCTGTCTAATATGGTGGACCATGACTTTCAAACTGGGTTTTCCTGTGACTCTTGTCTGGATTTTGTTTTAGACATTATTGGTACTGGTTTGGAGTAGGGTGTATGCTAGAGTGTGGTTCTTAGTCTTGAAGGAGGAAAGGAATGTTCAGGTGTGTATTAGGGTTCTCCAGAGACACAGAACCAGTAAGAGATACACACACACACAGGTGTGTATATATGTATGTATCCATAAGTAAATAAACAAATATAAATTGATGTAAGGAATTGGCTCACGTGACAGTGGAGGCTGAGCAGTCATAAGATGCACATACCCAGAATAATGCTTGACCAAATGTGTGGGCACCCTGTGGCCTAGGCAGGTTGACACATAAAGTTAACTATCACAAGGTGTTAATGAGATTTCTTCTCTGTGGCTGGGTAGGGACCCCAGATCCCCCAGACTTGCTCATTGTCTATCATTTTGGTTCTGGTCTCAGCCTCTAAGTAATCATTCTGTGGCTCAGGTTGTTTCACCTGGCCCATGTGCATTCTGGTCCTCATGGCTCTCCTACATCCAGACTTCTGGAGGTCCCCTTCTGTGCACCTCTCTTCTCTCTGGCACATGGTTTCAGATGCCTGAACTCTAAGCTTTACCAAGCTTTACCTTCACATCTCAGCATGCCCGCCATGCTTTACTGAGCCTCTAGTTCGTTTCACCATGTTGGGAAATTGTTCCCAGACAACCAGGAGACTCATGACCCTTCAGGGATCACAGTCTTGGGCTACCATTTGTTGATTGTCAGAAAACAGTTGGCGCAAATATTTTCTTCAGTTCTGTGGTTGTTTAAAGTGGAAATAGCAGTACTAGTTATTTTCTTGTACAGAAGCAGGATATGTGAGGTTTACTGTTTAATAGCCGTTAGGCATACTGGTTCTTTGCAGGTGCTTGGAGAAATGTAAGGATTAATACAGTCAGTGTCCTATTGAGCATGGCTGGGGTGGGATTGTGTAGTGGAATGTATGGATTTAGAATGGTTCAGTATAAGCAAGTATCCAGCGTCATGATTCCAGAATACAGTTTTGCTCTTACGGCATGTACATTCTCAGAAAGTACAGAATCTAAGGATGAAAAAACAAGTTGAGTGGTGGAGACAGTTTTCTTTTAAATTTTAGCTGTTCCTCTGATTATATTTCATGGGGTAGGTAGATATTTAAATGATTTTTTAGTGATGTCGGCCTTTGGGTGAAGATGAGGCCCACTGAGAGGACTCCAGAGCAGTTGAACCTCACTTCCCACCTAGGGTTGGAATCATGGCCCAGGCAGATGCTGTGGGTCCCAAGCTCTGCAGGAATGACTGGGGGCTGCCATTCATAAAGCAGCTGTCCCATTATTGGATGTTTTTGTTCTTTTATCTATTTTCTGCCTAGTCTCCTGCATCCTTTTCCTAATTCTTGGCTTTAGTTCTGTTTTCTTCAACTATAGGGAGCGAGTCAAGTCATCCCACCTCTGTGAGACTTGCTTGATTATTTGCAGGCATCTATGCATGACTCCTTCAGTCTTTCATTGTCTTGACTGCACAGCCTTAGTACCTCCAGATCCCCACCCACCTATTACTTTCTCAGGAGTTTTGAACTTTCTCACTAGCTTTTTTAATGTGGATCTAGGATTGAAAAGAATCGTGAGCTTAGGAAGCGTTACAGATACAAAGACTACAAATTCAGGTCTCACTTGTCAAATATCAGAAAGGTTATTTCTGACAGTCCTCCTTCCCCAAATCTAAATGTTTCCCTCTTTTAGCAATCTTTCCGTCCCTCATAACTTTAGCATGGTGTATGCGTAGTCATACATTAGTGTGATTTTTGTCTGTTTTGTACACTATACTGTGAAGTCCACGAGGTGGAGGCACAGTGACAGCAAGCCTCACTCTACATCTTCAGTGCTGGACGTCATCCAGTGTCGTGGCATCATGTGATTTTTAGGGTACTATTCGTGTGTGTTCAGTTATGTAAATTTGTTTCTCAGTTGTATCAATAGGCGTAAATAAGTTCTCATTGTTGATGTTATTGAAGTGTATCCATATGTATGTATGGTCATTCCTCTTTTTTTTTTTAAGGATGATACATATATTTCTTAAAAATTTCAGGAGACGTCCCAGTGTTAGCCATTTCTTGTCTCTTCTGTGGCTACGTCCAGTTGTAATTGTTCAGTACAACACATCAGGTATTTGAAATGCCTCAAATGTCAAGAAACACTAACTTATCTCTGGCATACTGTACTTCTTAAAGCAGAAGTATTTTCTGTAATGGTTACTACAGAGTGTTTACTGGTTAATTTTTAGTTAACCAGAAGCATACATTCCATAGCTATTCCGGTTAACTGAGGTTTATATCCATAAAGACATTACCAGAGATAGAAAAATTGCCCTTTTCTTCAGCTAGAGACCCCAGGCACCAACACACCCTCACCACCTTCTTGAAAATATGAAGTGATGGGACAGGGTGCGGTGGCTCAAGTCTGTAATCCTAGTGCTTTGGGAGGCTGAGGCAGGTGGCTCACTTGAGACCAGGAGTTTGAGACCAGTGTGGTGAACATGGTGAAACCCTTCTGTACTAAAAATACAAAAAACTAGCCAGGTGTGGTGGCACATGCCTATAATCTATAATCCCAGCGACTTGAGTGGCTGAGGCATGAGAATTGCTTGAACCCGGGAGGCAGATGTTATAGTGAGCTGAGATCATGCCACAGCACTCCAGCCTGGGATACAGAGTGAGACTCTTGTCTCCAAAAAAGAAAAAAAATTATATCTATATATATCTATTTATATGTATATAATTATATAGATCTATTTATTTATATATGTAATTATATATATATCTTTAGTAGTGACTTTTACTAGTGAAAATTTTAATATCCTAATTACCGTTATTTAGAAAAAATTCTTTTCGAGTTGATGTTTAAAATTCTTTTGATTTTTCTTTTTCTTTTTTTTTTTTTTTTAAGTCATCTTTTACAACTCCTCCCTACCGCTACTCCCCTAGCTCTCCAGGCCCATTGCCCTGACTAGTAAAGGTTTGCTGTTTTTTCTTCTGGACATTTTCCTTTGCGTCTTCATTTATATATAAGTGCTCATATTCTTGTTATACACAGATATATTTACACACGTAGGTTGGGTATCCCTAATTCGAAGTGTTTGGGAGTAGAACTGTTTCGGATTTTGAAATATTTGCGTATATGTAGTGAGATATGTTGGGGATGGGACCTAAGACTAAACATTCATTTATGTTTTATATACTGTAGACAGCCTGAAGGTAATTTTATACAATATTTTCAGTAATTTTGTGCACACAATAAAGTTTTGGCTGAGCTGTGGCTGTAACCCATCATATGAGGTCAGGTGTGGAGTTTTTCACTGGTGGCATCATGTCTGTGCTCAATAGATTTAAAATTTTGGAGCATTTTGGAGTTTTGTATTACAGATGCTCAACCTGCACTTCTGTAACAGAGTAGTTTGAATGCTTAATTAAAATGGCAGTTGAATATTATGTTAACTTTGGTTTTATGATTAAACCTTTTCAAAGTTTTTGTTACTTTCAGATACTCATAATAAGTAAGGCATATAACCTCTCTAGACCTCACTTTCCACATTTGATAAAGGAACGATTTGAATTAAATGAAATTGAAAATCTCTTAGTTCTAAGTATAACAAATTCTGTGTTAAATTGTATAATTCATCTCTTAGATATCATGAAGAATGTGTTGTTTATAATATGAAAAAGTATGAAGATAAAAATCAAATATGACTTTGGGTAGCAAGAAGAGATTTTGGGGGAAGTTGCTAGTGTGTACAGTTTTTTCCCCTGAGAGCAGCGAGAGAATGGCAGCTGATCAGACTGGTGGTGGAATCTGTCTCTATTGCCCAGCTTGGCACTACGAAGTTTGAGCTGTGTCGATCCCTCAAAACTAGCTGATGACATCTGAAAGGGAGTTTTATCCCGGCTCCCTGAAGTTTCACATTACAGCTCTACATTTGTGTTAACACAATGAATGCTTCAAAAAAAACCAAAAGTTATAGAAATCAAAGCTTACATAGGCAAATCTTTGTTAGTGACTTAGTTAAAAACATTTCATGAATAATAGTTGCTCAAGCTATTTTAACCCTTTTCCCTTTCCCAGAAGAGAAACAAGAAAATCCCACACATTTTGCTCAGTCATGGTATGTTTGTAAGCTCTCTTGTCAGAAAGTGTCACTGATTCTTTAAATTTATTTTAGTTAGCTGCTTTTGTCCAGTAGCTCACTTATTTTGTGGTTTGAAGATGACTGTACTTCTGACACTTTTCTCACATACTCCTGCTTTAATTTTTCGAAAAACTTTCAATGGCAAGAAACTGAAAACATATACAGAAGTGGAGAGAATACTAGAATGAGCTCTCACGTCCCTAGCCTCTTGGCTTCAACAGTACTCAGTGTTTTGCCCATCAGATTTTCTAACGCTTTTAGTGTAAGTAATGCCACATTTAAAAATACTCCTTTTAGAAAAGAGACTTAGTATTTAAAAGGAAATAAACCAGAGTCATTCCCAAGATTTATCTGATTAAACTGTAGAGTTGATAATTATATAAATTTTTTTTTTAGCACATAGAACAGTCATTCTCTATAGCAAAAGTACTAGCTTTTGTGCCCTTTGCATTGGATTGAGTTATAGAGCTAAACCACAGCAAACTCATTTGTTCCACTCTTAGGTTGCAAGTATCACTTAACTATGCTTACTTATCTCATCTTCAGTATTTACAAATTTTAACTCACATTTGTTTCAGTAAAGCAACCCAAAGTAGATGTTTTAGGAGATGAGTTGGTTTGATGGTTATGATTCTCTTTTACTCCTGTATTGACAGTCAGCTGTAGTTGAGACTGTTAGCCTTCTGGAGGGTGAGGTGAACAGGGCTTTTTCCACTTCAGGGGCTAGAGGCTGACATGCATGCAGTTACCTGCAGTTCAGGGCAGAGTGGGGTTAGGGTGGTAATGGTGGCATAAATACTATTGTGCCAGGGTCATGTCTATAGGTGTGTGGTGGGAAGCTCTGGGGGAGACAGCACTGGCATTGGGTTTGGACGTGGCATTTACGGGCAGAGGTGGATAAAGAAGACCCATGGAGTAGCCTTAGCAAAAGAGTGGTATTTGGGTAGTAGGACTTTGTTCATGTGGCTGGAGTGTAGATGTGTACTAGGAGATAGAGTGAAAAGGTGGAGGTAATAGTAATTTAAAATATAACAGTAAAAAGAAGCAGCTGTGTATTGATCACTTACTGTGCACTGTTTTAAATGGTTTACAGGTGCCACATCTTTGATAATACAGCAATGCTGTGGGTGCAATAAGTGATGGAGCCAGGAGTTCAGCTGGGGCAGGCTGGCTCCGGAGCATCACTGGTGCCTTAGGGCCTCAAATACCAGATTCAGCAACGCTAAGCACGTTTTTGGGTCTTATTTTTGGATGGTGATAGCTAGCAGGATATTAACTGATTTTTAAAAACAAATATATTTGTCCATTGTCATGAACTTTTTAACTCTGTTGGAGTTTAAAAAATTGGAAGTACTTAGTGGTTACTCATTGTGGCCCCTAGTTACAGTTCATGAAAGGGACTCTTTAATGTTAAGATGGAAGCTGAATTTCTTGGACCATTTTTTTCCTCATAAAAGATGTATATATTTATAAAAATTGCGATACATTGAGAAGTATAATAAGTTAGTAATTACTCAGAATTTTATTGGCCAAAGACATTCATTATGAATAATCTTAAATGCTTTCTTCGAGTGTTTTCTATGTATTTATTTTACTCTTCTAAAGCTGTGCTTTGGGAAGGGCTTTGAGTCCTTTCTAATATAATGGTATAACTTCCCCCCTCATGTAGTGAAGCTTTCAGAAGAATTCAGGTGATCACACAACATCATATCTGTGTTACCTTTTGTGTTGAACATTTATTATTTATAACATTTAATTTTTAATGATAAACTTTTGTATATACATTTTGTATATTCTGTTATGAAATGGATTTCTAAAATTAGAGATTGAACATGAAGCAGAATGGCCTACAAAAGGAACATGAATCTGTGCTACAGACATAAAAACTATTTTGAAGGCTATAGGAACAACCACATTTGCCAGGACTCATGCTTAAATAGACTGTGTACAGCTGTGGAGATCATAAATTGAGAAGGCATGATATTTGAGCAAGAAAAATTTACTGAGGTTTGTTAAGATTTGAGAAGAGAGATGGAAAGTCTTGCTGTTCAGTTGGAGAAGAAGCTGAGGAATAAGTCTTTGTGCATATGAAGAGTGTTTTGTAGGCTGTGTATAGATATTTTCTGTTTCTTCAGAATGTAGCAAAAAACAGTGTGAACTTAAGTTGGTATAGAGGAATTTAGGAGATAATTTATGACTAGGGATTGGAAGCTATTGAAATAGTTTATGATGACAATTCTTTGAAATGGATGAGTTTTCATTATATTTAGGATTTTATTCTCCTTAAGGAGAGGAGGGGTTAAGATGGTGTCTTACAGGTATTTCTAGAACTTTATTCCCAAGATTTATTTATTTACTTAGAGACACTTTCACTTCGTCACCCAGGCTGAAGTGCAGTGGCACGATCATAGGTGGTCACTACAGCCTCAGATTCCTGGGCTTAAGCAGTCTTCCCACCTCAGCCTCCCCAGTAGCTGGGATTACAGGTAAGTGCCACCATACTCAGCTCATTTTGATGTTAATTCCAGTTTTCTCACCTATTGCACGTCTCCTGGACTTACACAGAAAATAGAAGACAGTTGGCTGGGCACTGTGGCTCACGCTTGTAATCTCAGTACTCTGGGAGGTCACGGTGGGCAGATCACTTGAGGACAAGAGTTCGGGACCAACCTGACTATCATAGTGAAACTCTGTCTCTACTAAAAATAGAAAAAATTATCTGGGCGTGGTGGCGCCCACTTGTAATCCCAGTTACTAGGGATGCCGAGGCATGAGAATTGCTTGAGCCTGGGAGGCGGAGGTTTTAGTGAGCTGAGGTTGTGCCACTGCACTCCAGCCTGGGCGACAGAGTGAGATTCTGTCTTTAAAAAAAAAAAAAAAAGACCAGGCGTGGTGGCTCACACCTGTAATCCCAGCATTTTGGGAGGCTGAGGTGGGTAGATCATGAAGTCAGGAGTTCGAGACCAGCTGGCCAACATGGTGAAACCCTGTCTCTCTCTACTAAAAATACAAAAAATTAGCCAGGCGTGATGGTGTGTGCATGTAATCCCAGCTACTCAGGCGGCTGAGGCAGGAGAATTGCTTGAACCCAGGAGGCAGAGGTTGCAGTGAGCTGAGATCACGCCATTGCACTTCAGCCTGAGTGACATAGTGAGACTCTGTCTCCCCCCCCAACCCCCCCCCCAAAAAAAATGACAGTTATAGTACATGAAGGTTTGTAGTTTTGACTGAAAGGACAAACCAAAACAAGAAAACAAAGAAAACCCCACCTATAATGCAGGTAGAGTAATAGCATGCTCATGTATAATTGATTTGGCAAGTCTGTGAATGAAGTCCCAGAAATTGTATATTCAGTTTAGTGAGGCCAATGGAATTTGAAGTACAGGTGTAGAAATGTTGACATTAACAAATGTCATATGTGTTAGGATTGTGACAGTGTGACTACTGACATGGTAGTGTGCCAGTCACTTTTATAGAATGTCTATTGGTTGAGAAAATTCCAGGGTAACAATTTTAAGGTTTAAGTTTTAATTTCATCACAAAATACACATTCATTTTAGAAAATTTAGAGAATACAGATAAGAATGACAATTCCCTGCAGTTTCTCTCTTCTGAGATAACTATTATTTACATTTTGTATATAATCCACCAGTTTTTTTCCTGCACATAACTACTATTCTTTTTGAAAAACAATCATGTTATCTGCATATTGCTTTACAACCCACTTTTTCTACATGAAGCAATATTTTCATTGCATTCCGCTGTGCCAGTCTGTTTATTGAACATGTACTGCGATACAGAAATACGAGATCTAGTGGTACTTTTCACCAAGTAGTAGATAATACCACTGGAGTGAGTATATAACATAAATAATTAACAGAATATAGCAGGAGATAAATGCAAGTTAAGAGGAGAGGCTGGAGTGACTTTAAAGTGGATGAAGGCAAATTGAGGTGACCTTGAAAATGGATAGGCAAGAAGGGGCAAATTTCAGGTGGAAGAAATAAACACTAATGCAGAAGGGGCTTAAATGCACTTTATGGAATGTCACATTGAACTGTGAGTTCAGAGGAATAAGATAAGATCATACGTTTCTAAATTATAGAGGGGTTAAATCCAGGTTGAAAGTTCTGTGTCTCAGAAAAGTATGTGTAGCAGCTTTATGCAAAATAAATTAGGGCAGCGGATACAGCTTTTTAAGCACAGTAGTTCCCAAACTTCGCTGGGTCCAGGATTCATCTGTAACATCTTGTTAAAACAAAACACATATTCTTAGGTCCTTGTCCAGGCTTCCTGAATCAGGATTTTTGGGAGTAGAGTCTGATATAGTTTAGGGAACCTGCCCTAGAGTTTATGACATAACCATCAGGCCTAGGAGATAGTTAATTCTAGGAAGCATTTGTAATACTTAAGGTGAATTAAGGACTTGGTTCAAGTGACTAAAGTGAGCATGGAGAGAAATGGAAAGGCATGAGGCACTTCGAAAATGGATAGGATTTAGTAAGACCATTTAGATAAAGTCAGCAGCTTCTAATGAAATTACTGAAAGAATGGTGGTGCGGGAATAGAGATGGGAAGTTCAAGTGGATAACATGTGGTGCAGGAATGTGATGAGGACTTGTAGGCATAGAGAATGGAGGCAGGGATGTGGCACTGTAGGCAGCCACCCAACAGCTTGTTAGACTAGATATTGAGTGAGAAGTTTGAGTGGAGAAGAGAGTTTGAAGTATTAGTTTGGAGTAAACCATTGAAAATACTTCTTTTGCAGGGAAAGATGTATAGAGAAATGAGTGAAGCGGTCAGGGGGTAGAACCAGAGGTCACATCTGAGGTTAGGGCTAAATGTGAAAGAGACATGGATTATTTGGAGGATAGCTAGTGTTGTGAAATACAAGAACATACATTTTAAGAATTTTTAAGGGGGTAGCATTTCTCTGTAAACTCCACAAAAGTGTGGGAGGGAAAGTAAGTAAAACTGAACTCACTTTACTGCTTTTAGTAATAGACTCATTGGAAGAAAATGTAAGCTATTCATGCAGTGTGTGTTTTTGATTATTTCTGGGCCTTGTTATTTTTCTGTGTTTCTGAGATGCAAGGATTATTTAAAGGCAATGGTTTATAAAATGATATATAATTACATACGTATAAAAGTACATATAACCAACTAAGTATATGTATGCATGCACTCATGCAAATCAATTATATATTAACATTTTATATATAAATTATATATGTGTGTATATATGGTATTATAGAACATCCTGTGTGGAAAAGTTGGTGCTGTCAGAAGGGAGAGAGAGCAAGGCAGTTTTCCAGTGCATTTCTTATAAGCTAGTTATGAGAAGGGCTTGCAGGTTACTGATTGAACATATTGTTTCTAAATGTCTTCTGTCTGATAGATACTGCTTTGTGAGGGAATAAATACATAAATGAGATTACCCTAGATGTTCAGGTTAGTGAGGGAAACGTTACAATAGATATCTCTAAGCGCTGGATCTCAGCTTTGATTCCCAGAGCACCTAGAGGGTCTTTGGGCCACCTCTCTTAAGTTCCTCTTAAGATCTAGAATTGATTTGAATAATAGAAAGTTTGAGTACATTTTGTGTAGGTGACATAAAAGAACATCCTTAAGCAAGCATATCAGTTAAAGGACTTGTCTTCATGGCTCTTGGTGTTTTCTTCATACCACTTTGCTCTTAGTTCCTGTTAGCAGAGGGGAAGAAGCAGGCTCTAAGATTAAAATCCATGCTAGTGAAAATTAGAAACAAGCCACATACCCTCAATAGGTGTTTGCTTAAAATGCATTTACGTCTTTACAGTGGAGTACTGTGCACCTGGTAAAATGATGATGCAAATATAAATTGTTGATATAAAGATATATATGTATATATACATATATTTAAGGAGCAGAGATTCCAACACCAAATTTTGGGTGGTGGAATTTTATTAGGTTGGTGCAAAGGTAATACAGTTTTTGCCCTTGGGAGATTGGGCTGATGGTGACACCCGTTACCTAAGACTGAGAATACAGAAAGGAGAAGTGGATTTTTTCTCTGTTTTTCCTGCTGTTTCCTCCCTTTTTGAGTAGGGGAAATGGTAGATTCAGTTTAATATGGCCAAAAGCAGTGGCTTAGTAGTCAGTTTGCTTGGATTTGAATATCTCTCTACCATTAGTCGTGTGTGATTTGGGATGGTTTCACTTCACCTCTCTGTGCCTTAGTTTTCTCACCTGGACAATGGGAATGATAGTGGTACTTACTTTTTGTAATTATGGGGTTTAGTGGTTTAAAGTAGAAAATTTATACCAGGGCCCATTAAAGATAAGTCATCTCATGCAGTGAAACATAGCTGGGACTTTCGAGCTCAGTTCACTGAGGTCTTCTGGGCCGGGAACAAGCCTGCCTTATAAAAGTTGGCTTTACATACTACATACTAAAGTAGTTCTTAATGTAGACTTTTAACCAACTGTCTTAGAAATGAGCCTTTGGAACCTAGGTCTGCATGTGATAGGGGTACTTTCTAGTGTCTACTTGATAGAGCAGTCACTTTCTAGTAGTGGGAGTTAGGTTCCCGAAAAGCTCTGTGGTCTGAGAATTCATTTTTGAGAATATCTATTCACAAGAGAATAGATAAACAATTGATAGACTTGAGGGTCAGACAAACCAGTGCAAATCATTGTAAATGTTTTCACATTCTAAAGGAAGACAGAGGACAGCAAGCAAAATAGAATATCAGTGGTAGTTTACATATTTTGAATTAGTAACAGAGTACCTGTACTATTACTTTACAATTACTGATGATAACTTACCCCCAGAAACTTCTGTTTCTCCCCTTCAGTTTTAGAAATGATGTGTCAGTGCATTATGTATTGTTGCAGGTAATGTGCATATGAGGCATTTCCCTCCTGTTTTCCTCTATTTGTTGGTACGTCCAAATACTCAGTGCCTGATTTTGTCTTTCAGGCCCAGATGTGGTCTCAGAGATACTGAGTTGATGGTTGAGATAGCCAAAATTTGGGGCAAAACTCATTTAATCTGCTCAGGTTTTAGTTCTTAAACCTTCTCCCTAGTTCTTTTCACATAATTGCACGGGAAAGCACATGCTTCTAGCCTCTTAAACACAAATTTCAGCTGTTCCACTTCCAGAATGCCACTGGAGTAGTATAATCCAGCACCCATGTTTATAATCCCACATGTTCTTTGACCTTGACCAAGGTTTTAATGCAAAGTTGACTCATCTGCTATTGGTTTTTACCTTCTTTTCAGTTTGTCTCCTTTAATATATATATATTTTTTTCTTTTTGAGACAGGATCTCACTCTGTTGCCCAGGCTGGAGTGCAGTGGCATGATCAGGGCTCACTGCAGCCTTGACTTCCTGGAATCAGGTGATCCTCCCACGTTAGCCTCCTTATTAGCTGGGACTACAGGCTGCACCACCCCACCCAACCAAGTTTTTTATTTTTTGGGGTAGAGATGGGGTTTTGCCATGTTGCCCAGGCTGGTCTCCAACTCCTGGTCTCAAGCGATCTATCTACCTCTGCCTCCCAAAGTTCTGGGATTACAGGCATGAGCTGCTGTGCCCGGCCTAAAATGTTTTTGGTAAAGGGAAAATATAGCAATCTGTTATATGCTGGAATCAAAATTTTTCTACTAGATGAACTTTTGGGGAAATTTAGTATTCTGTTCTAAACTAAATGCCTTTTTCAAGTAATTACTGCTAATGAGCTCTTGTTTTTTCATGTTTAGGGTGGTTGATGCAGAGTAGTGCATATAGGGGCTAAAATCAGACTGAGACACTTGGGGGTTCTTGCATCACTGTATTTTCTCACAGCTATTTCAGTGATTCTTAATGAGTGGCATCTTGGCATAGTGAACTTTAATGTGGGACCATAGTTCACAAACTGTGACCTTAGGCCAGTTAATCCTTCTGACCCTTGCTTTCCCTGTTGATGAAATGGAAGTAACACTACCTACTCGTAGGGCTGTCAGGAGGTCAAATGTGTCAACGTCTATAAAATGCCTTAGCCGAGTGGTTGGCACACAGATAGTAAGTGTTCCACAAATGTTCATTTCCCTGTAGTTTTACTAACCATTTTGGTGCAATATTATATTCTTTATAAAGTCTTGTGTTTTGGCCTTTTTTTTTTTTTTTTTTAAAGACTGTTTTCTAGGGTTTTGAGGGGAGTGATAAATGTTCTGGGTTTTTAGGATTTCACTTGAAATCCTCGTATATAATTGCTTTTTCTCTGTAATGCTGCTTCATCATCTTATTGGAAATAAGAGATTTTTTTTCTTGTGTGTTAGGCATCAAAACTGTGATACTTCTATTTTCCCTTTGACTCCTTTGGCTATTATAATTCTAGAAAATTATTTCTAAAATAGCTATATGGAAAAAGTACTTTCTTCTGTCACTTCTTTAATTCGTTAGTGTAAATGAGCCAAAGTTTATAAGAGAATGTTAGTTAACTGTATAAATTTTAGATAATGACATAAGTTTAATTTATGGAATCTAATTTTAGATCTAGTTTTTCTTGATTTCTGTTTTGTAGCTTTTCTGTTGTTGCTTATTTTTAATGGGCATCTTCTGAGCTATCTTTTTAGATCCCAGTGTGCACTGTATTTTATTTTTTCATATGGGCTAAATTTTGGAAAGTGTGAAATATGCGAGCATTTATATAACATATAAAGTGAAGTAATAAAAAACAACTTGGTATTTTCTTCCAGCTTAAGAAATGAGGTAGTACTTAACTAGTACTTTTGAAGCTCCTTGTATCATACTGATTTTTTTTCATCTGCTACTTGTAATACTTCATACTACTTTAGTTATTTTGAAATTAGATATAATTTTTAGTTTGGTGTCATTACAAAACACTGTCACATTAGAGAACATATTGCACCTGCCATTTAGTTTATTAGCTCCTGGGTTAGTCTGAACTTGCCTGTCATGCTGATGCATTCATTTCAGTCCCAGTCTTACATTCTGGATCTCTGTTTATTAGTGTATATATATATATTTTTGGAGACAGAGTTTCCCTCTTGTTGCCCAGGCTGGAGTGCAATGGCATGATCTCGGTTCACTGCAGCCTCCGCCTCCTGATTTCAAGCAATTCTCCTGCCTCAGCCTCCTGAGTAGCTGGGATTACAGGGATGCGCCACCACGCCCAGCTAACTTTTTTTGTATTTTTAGTGGAGATGGGGTTTCTCCATGTTGATCAGGCTGGTCTTGAACTCCTGACCTCAGGTGATACGCCCACCTCGGCCTCCCAAAGTGCTGGGATTACAGAGCCACTGCTCCCGGCCTTGTATTTTTTAGTTTTATTTTCTTTTTTTCTTTTTTTTTGCAAATCTTAGTGTATCAGTGCTTTTTATTAGGTGACTTGATTTCTCCCCAACCCCTGCCTGTGGAATACAGACACCAAGAGACTAAGCTCAGTCCCTACCTGAGTATACCATGTGTTTAACAGCCTGTGGAAACTGTCCTGTCCCTGAAGATGTGCTGTAGATTAATTTTATGCAGTGATTTTAAGACAACTAAAAAAATGGTTTGTAATTTTAACTTCAAAAAACCATATAAGCTCAGTTCCTGGATTGTTCGTAGACCTTCACATTGCCTTTGGCAAACTGAGCTAGAACATACTGTAGAAGATTTGAGGGTCATGAGAGGTTCCTGTGGTAAAGAGAGATGTTTGTCATTAGCATTTGATTGTTACTCCATAGTTTGTGAATGGCTCCATTTGTGGGGCAGATGATGAAAAATATACTCTATATTTTTCTCAAAAAAATGAAAATATGACTGTCTAGATTTTTAAGCTTCTTTAAGAAGAAAATCATATCTGTAGCTTATCTGCAAAGCACATTTGGTGTGTGGAATTATCTGCTTATTGTCATATAAAAACTCTGACCTCGTATTAACATTTTTGTTTTTGAAAAGTGACTAGCCTGAAGGAAGGATATATGGAATAATCACTAGAGTCCTTATTTAAAGTAATCCAAGGTGAAGATTTCTGGAGTTTATTGTTACTTAGCATATGATGGTTTGGTTGCTATATAAGTCAGCAGAAAATTATGTAACTCAGAGATACTTTAGGTGGCCTTTCAAATGAGTAATGATTAATGGATAATGTTTCAAAAAGGTGTCAGAAATTTTGATGTGTCTTATCTTTAGATTTTTAAAATAGTAATGAAATCTAATTTCTAACAATTTTTAATAAAGAATACTGATATCTTAATTGATTCTACTTTCTTACAAAGAACTTTTGTGTCAGTAATATCTACTTCTATCGAAACTGGCGAGGTGTAAGTAGCATTGTAACATTTTCTGGGTGAAGAATATGATGTTGAGAGCCTAAAGGATTTGATTATATAGTTCATAGCTAGAGATTGAATTTATATTTTCTTTCCGCATAGTTCATGTCATAATTTTAAAGACTGACCATTTTAGGGGAAAAATTATTAGAAAATGATGTCCTTTGAGTAAAGATAATCTTGATTCCATTATTTTTAGAAATAAAACTATTCTGATGCAGCACTCTAGTGTTCATCCATCTAGTCATACACCCCCCACAATATGATACCAGCTAGTTGTAGGTCTAGTGTTTAATGTAATACCGTAACAGGCATTTGAATTGGAATGGTAGTTCTTCAGGAATGGAATCTGGAATATAGGCAAAGATTTCAGAGACAATTCCTAATTTAAAAATAACTCATATTGTCTCTGAGGTTCTTTTCCAGTGAAGTGTTTAGTATTGCTGCTGTTTGGAGTACAAAGTTGGAGCTTTTAAAGAACCTGGGAGTTCAAAAGTATAAGGAGAAATAAATGAAAAGCAGAAATATTTTGAGGCAATAAGTATAGACTCAAATCTATATTATGACCCACTTGTAGCACCACTTGGAATTCTACCAATAAGAGATTTATTTGGGCAAACTATAATGGTTGTTGGAAATTGCAAATCTTAGTGTGAATTATTTTAGTCCAGTTGGTTTCTTTCTTTCGCTTACCTGAAATGAACTATACTGAGGCAATAGGAGCTTTGTATAGTAATTTAGGAGTGTAAAACAACTTAGGGAAAAGGATTATTAAGCAGGGTGATTGGGATGACATCATGTGAAATTTAGGAATTGGAGGCATTGGGAATTGAGAGGGTGCTAACAAAGGAAAACAGCTAATTTTAGAATTTGTCTGGAGGATGTGGAATTGAAGAAGTTTTGGTATTTCTTCTGCAGCGGCCCCAGTGCCCTTGACCAGGAACATCTCTTGGAGTCAGTAGTTTTCATGAGGCTGGCATAGGAACTTGGCCAACATATGCAGCATTGTTCTATTTAAAATATTCCTTGAATTAAATTCGATAGTATCAATTTAAAACATAAGTTTTTCACTCAACTCCTTTAGAAGTTAGATTTTAACTTGTACTTGTCTTTACCTCTTCTGCTGATTATCAGTTGACAACACTGAGATTACTTTCATTTTCCTGTAAGTCATTATGAATTTTTCTGGTCAACCATGAGTTATCAGTGGAAGCAATAAGTAGGAAGTACTGTAAAAGAATTACAATAAAATAAGAGAAACCACTTGGAGAGCAAGAGGGCTTGTGGACTTAGGGGAGCGGTTGTGAGAAATGTCTCAGAACTTAATTTACAAATAACATTGGTAGATTGACATGTTGTCTTTCCTATAAAGTAACTTTACCTCTGTCTTAATAGTAAACTACTATGAAAGTGAATTCGTGTCCCTCTTGATTTGTGAACTGATGAAAATTACAAAATGTGGAGTTTTTTCCCCAGATAAATTAAATAGTGGAATATTCAGGTTTATTTGATACCTAGAAAATACCTGAAATTTTCCGTGGTGTAGTAGGCACATTTTGAAACTGTTTTTCTTTTCTCTGACAATTGAATATATTTTATATATAGTTGATTTTGATTATTGAAGACTAAGGAAAATTTATTTTAAGTTTGAATGTTAGAAAATGAATTTTGCAAATTTGAAGTAATTTTATTCTGTATGTTTTGGGATTGTAGTTATGTTAGATATTCCTCAGTTGGGGTAATTGTCTTGCATCATTATCTCTTATCATAATCTGTTTTTCTTCACACAGTGTTATAGTTTTGCCGCTGGACTCTTCCCTCCCTTCCCCCACCCCATCAGGATGATATGAGACTTGAAAGAAGACGATGCATACAGGTGACTCAAGTTTTGAAATACAGTAAAACTCTGGCTAAGAGAATGTGGGAATCGATGGTCTATTTTGAATGGGGGAGGTTTCTGATAAATAGCAGTTAGTGGGGGGAATTGTAGATCAGTAAATGCAAAGGTAGTTGGGCTATTTGTTTTACTTTTGAACTCAGATTGATAATCAGTGATTTATAGTGGTGTTATTACAAATACAGCATAGTAATTGCTAGCACTTAGGCTTTTCAAGAGCTAATATTTTGGTGGGAATTGGAATAATTCTGTTAATGTAAATAACACAGTCACCTTTATGGTTGAATGCATGTCTCCCCCAGAACTCTATTAGAATATGGCAGATCTTTTATGGGAGTAGATGTTAGTAGGATATCATCAAAAGGACTGACAAATTAAGGATATTATACCCATACATATGGTTTCTTAAAAAGATATGCTCTGGGATTTTGTTTATTTTTTCCTTGTTCCCAGTATCCCTGCCTCCCATTTCCTTCCTTCCCACCCTCCCCCTCTTATCCTTTTGTCATTTGTATTTTTATACAGAAGAAGCAGTGTGAAGACATTTTTGAAAGAATATTTTCTGATTGCTCTATAATTAATTGAGGTGATCTTTTACATGGGAAACTGGAGGCTATTCCACACATGGCTATGTTCAAATTTCTGAAAATGTAGTGCAGCTAATGTATAAAGTGTTAATAACTTTTGAACTTACATGTTCTTAAATTAGGCATATTATAAGGCATTTTGTTGAACTAAGTGACTTAACATTTGAAACTCTGTCAGAGAGCCTTATTTGATTATATTTATAAACTGTTTGAAAATGTGATTGCTAACTGGAAAAGAAATATTTATATAAATTTTGAATTGATACCTAACAGATGCCTAATTATATCATTGGTGTAGTTTTTGTGATTGGTTTTTATTTTTGGCGATCTGGGTTTTGTCTAGGGGAAAAATAATCATTTTATGATTTTAAGATTTTAAAAAATTGTTTCGGTGTACTATTTTGTATGAAGAAATGTGCTTGAATATATTTATAAATTAAATTAGAGAGTATATAATACTTTACATTCATGTAGAAGTCACCATTTTAAGACCGATGTTAATTCTTGTTTACGTCAAAGGTGATTGAGCAATCATCTCTGTTACGCATCTATCATGCATGCACACAGGCTTGCACATGTATGTTTGCCTGTACATATTAGAAGTATGCCAGGTACACATTCTGGCTGAGTTGCTCGCTGATTGTTAAAAGCAACGTGATGCTGAAGCTGAATATCACCATCATAGAAAAACAAATAGGCATATTTACAGAAACATTTTTAGAATTTTATGCACATTTTTTTGTTGTCAGATTTTATAAGTTTGACCTTTTGGTGCAGGAACTATTTCTCAGCATTGTCAGCTCCTGGATTGCTCCTTGGGCGCTATACTGCACATTGGCTATACCAAGTAGATGCTCACTTTCGACTGAGGTCAGTAGAGGAACAAAGTATTTTTGGGGTATCTCATAGATTTATCTATGAATATTACTGATTTTGGAGATTTTCTCTCGTGAAATTTTGGAGTTACAAAGTTTCTATTTATCCTCACAAGACATGGAGGGTTTCCAAATAGCTCTTTTTCTTGAAAGGCTTATGGTCTCAATGGAATGAAATAACTAATGAGTAAATACAGTTTATAGTTATCTAGTTAATTTTATGAATGCTAGAACACAAGAAAATTCTACAGATTAATGATAAAATCCAATCTCTTATTCAGCCTTGTATTCTTTAAAAATTGTCAGCATTTATTGGCTTACAGAGGAAAAAACCCAGGAAAGAAGATCTAGCTGTCTAATAAATATATTAGCTGTTGGTGTATTCCCTTTCTAATAGTTTGAAAGTTAATAATTGTTTTTGAACATAAAATTAACAGCTTTCAGAATCATCATTAATTAATGTAGCAGTTTGGTCTTGTATTACTATGCACACATTTATTCGACTGATAGAATTTCAACACATTAAAACTCATGAGTAGATGTTCACCGAAAGTTGTTTCTAGAGAATGCTTCCTGACATTTGAAAGCAAGTGGTCTGCTTTCTCTGGGCCTTGTTTTTACCCTCTGGCATTGTTCATGGTACTGGCTTTGTTCTGTTGGTTAGATGTGGTAACTTACTCTCATCTTTTCCTTGATGAGGCACAGGTTCAGGGATGCTGGAAAGGACACTGAAGTAGGCCTTGGCTGATGGGCCTTTCAGAAGTGAACACCTAAGAGTAGGTTTTCAGAGTAACTTTGTGAGGTGATGAATATGTTAATTGGCTTGATTGTGGTGATCATTTCATTTTGTATATGTGTATCAAAACATCATGTTGTACACCTTAATATATACACAATTTTTATTTTCCAGTTATAACTCAATAAAGCTGGTGGGAGGAGAGAAAAAAATAGTTTTACTGAACACTAGGCCAAAGTCAGACTTTGATGTATTTAGTTCATGTATCTATAGGTGTTCCTGTACTTACTTAATTTGAGAATCTTTTTGCATGTTTTAAAATACAGTTAGAACATGAATGAAGTACATTTGGATTTTCTTTTGATTTTTGGAAGAACAAATGATTTGTTAACAAACATTTATTTGGTGAGCATTTGCTTTGTACCAGGTACTATTATAGGTGCTGCTCTGCCTACAAGGATCCCTGAGCTTATGGATAACGAATAAATGAGGCAGTGGAGGTTTTTGATAAAGTTTTAAGACTCACCTATTGAATTCAAGGCATGCAGAGAGAAAGTAGAGAGCACTGTCTGGGTAATGACATTGACAGTAATGGCTTTACCTGTAGGCAGAGGTTACCAAAATCTCTGCATCCCA
Organism: Gorilla gorilla gorilla; assembly: GCF_029281585.2. Lineage (NCBI taxonomy): Eukaryota > Metazoa > Chordata > Mammalia > Primates > Hominidae > Gorilla > Gorilla gorilla. The sequence continues at coordinate 39,314,676 of NC_073246.2, forward strand.
TTCTTCTCTTCTGAGCTCCACACTCAGGTAACTGCTTCCTGGATGCCTCTCCCGCATATTCCCTCCTCCTCCCCCATTCAGTCCTCTTAGTAATGAGTGACACCATTCTACCCTAACACAACATCATTTGGGGAACCTAGCAACCACTCTTTGCCCTTTTGAATCACAAGTAACCAAATTCAGTTTATTTAAGGTGTAGAATGACTTCTCAGATTAGATTTGGAAAAAGTACTGCCTCAGAGATTACCATGTATATGGACATAAAGACTTTTATATGAAGAAACCTGTGTGAACCAGCATTTCTTCAGTTTATTTGATTAAGGGACCTCCCCTCCCTTTTATTTTTGATTTATACCTATTAATAACATCCTGTGGACCATGATTTGGGAAAATCATGTTGGAAATAGAAGGGGCTGCCATTCTTTGTTTTGTTGAAATGGACTTCTTTAACAACTAAAATTTTTTAAACAATAGTGATATACTAGTCACTTTTAAATGTGGAATAGTTCCAAAGCATACAGAGCTATCACTTTTTGAGGACGAATAAACATGGAAATTTATTTTTAAATGTGCTGATTTGTTCATATTGTCTATGTCATAATTCTTATGCATACACTATATATATACTCATATATATGAATTTAAGTACTTAAAACCGTTTGTGGCAGAGTTTTAATTTTAGATTCTCTTAACTCATTTTAAAATGTGAATTTTGTAGGACAAAATTTTCATATTTCCAGTGATCACAAATGGGGTGTATTCATTATACAAGAGTTAGAAATCAGATCTGTAAATTACAAAACCCCAACTTTTAAAATCCCATCATATGTGGGCTACACTAGGAGAATGAAAGGGCATGTAGATTGTAATATTTAGGAAGCTGTCACCAGTTTCCCTCCCCTTGGAATTGTTCTTGTCGTGGTCGTGTGTGTCTGATCTTTTTCTTTGTCTGTGTCTCCTTCTCTAGCTCTCGTTCATGTCTCAACCCAAGCAGTTTGACTTTTTTCTTACTGATTCAATAAATTTATTTTTCTAGTAAGTTAAAAAGATAGTGGATTTGCTTTTGCACTCATGTTTTTACTTTTTGTTTACTAGGTAATACAAAATCACTGAAAGAATTCTGAAATGTATAAATATATATAGATAAGTATAAGGAAACATATCCCAAGTTTTAGTGTCCTCTACAGTGTGGCACATTCCCTTCCAGTTTCTTTTTCATGCCATTTTTTAACTAATTGAGGTCATTTTGAATATTCAGGATGATGTGGTTGGGTAAGATCCATTTTATACTCGTGTTGACTAACATCATAAATGTTGCCCTACATCATCAAAAGCTAACCATAGTGATCTGCTGTTACTTTGAACTTGGAGCAAATCCAGGGTACTCAGAATGCTTTTGAAGATAATAACTTTAGATATTTATTTTACAGTATGCTTATTTCCTAGTTAAGTTAGGTATCTCTTATTTTTAGGCATTAAGTTGTTTTTTTAAGCACTAATACCTGTGCATAGTATTTGGCTGTAAAATTATTTTCTTATAATTGATTCCTAGGAGTCATAATGTTTGAAAAATTTTCAGGCTCTTGATGCAACTTTTCAGAAAGCTTTTTGGTAATATGTACCACTCTGTACATTACAAGAATGTCTCTTAATTTATTTTTCTCAGCATTGAGTATTATAGTTAAAATAAATCTTCAACAGGCAAAAAGAAGAATCTCTTATTTTGGAACAAATAAAGTAGTATTGTATACTTGGTGGAGGAAATATAAGTGTTTTGGAAATGCATAAAGTAAAAAGAGACAGCCACTCCCCTTTTCCTAATAGTTTGGAGTCTGTCTTTCTAGCAAGTAGTTTTTGTTTAATACGTTTATGGCATTTGCACATGTTGTTTACCAGTTTTATGTCCAGCTAGTCTGATAGTTCCTGAAGGTCAGGGGGTTAAGGCTTATCCTCTTTGTGTGCCCTGTGACTCTCTGGCAGGATTTCTGGGACACAGGAAGTGCTCAGCAAATGCAAAAAGAATAATTTTTGGCATCCTAATGGCATTTTTAATGCCTAAAAATAAGTATATTAATGCTTGCTTTAATACATTTCTTCAAGTGGTTTTAAGAGTTTATTATTATTTTCCATTGCTTTTTATGTTTCATAGTTTTATTTATGTTTCTAAGTGGAAGCAGTTAATAATGGTTACGTTATGTATGTGTCATATGAAAAAGCATTTGATATTTATAGAAAAAATGATGGGAAATCTGAGGTAAGCCACATTGTAAAATTGAATTTTTTACCTTAGTGTGTCTATTTAAGACCCAGGTAAAATAAAATTCATTTATATTCATGATTTTGGATTTTAGGTATACTTACTAAGTGTACCTTGAAAGAATGTCTAAGTTCTAGGAAGATGACAACAGAACATAGTTTTAAAATTTTCCCATTTTCCTCTAGAAGAGACAGAGTAACTAGCTCAGCAAAACCAAAACGTCACATTCAGCATCTGCAAGACTAGGTGAACAGTATCCCCACTGACTCACATACAAGTAAGTAGGTGAGAGAGAATGTTGATAGCAAGACCTGTGTGGTATCAGCATTTGTGCAGAAGGAGGCATGAGGGTGTCTGATGGACCTGAGAATAGGAGAACCCCAAGATAACCAACAGAGGAGACTCACTGCAGTGAGAGACTTGCGGAAATTATGTTTGAGAAGAGCAGCTGGAACTGAAGATAGTTTTGAGTTCCCTGGAGGACACAATAAGTTCTGAAGGGGGGTTAGAGTCATGTGGTCCCCATGAACTCTCAAAACCAGTTTAAGCTCCATTCCCAGTCAAAACCCTACACCAAGGAGACACTGCTGGGGATAGAATCCCCATTAAACAAGATGGAGATAATGAGGGCAAAGGAAAAAATGTCAGATGAAAGTGGGAGAAGATAAAAGCACAGGAGATCTTATTCATGAGTCTGTATTTTGGGATCCTTCATGAAAACGGAAGAGAATTCTTATTGAAGTCAGAAAAGCTACTCCAGTTTCCCCAAAGTTTTTTATTTTACATAAAAACGAGCAGTGGACAGGGATCATAGTCAAAATCCCCACAGAGTTTTTATAAGAGACAAGCATAAGGAGCAGAATATTATTACTGCAGACAATGAAAGCATGCCAGAAAGAAATGTCCACAAAATAAATGAAACTATAACTTGTTTCAAAATAATCCCAGAGAAATTTAGAAAATGATACAAATACTAAAGCACAATGTAAATCTGAATAAGGAAAAATCAGAAAAGTGGTGATAACCCAGGAAAGAGAAGTAAAAGATAATTTAAAAAATGAAACCTAAACAGAGTGAAAAACACTATAAAATTTCTCAAAAAACTGTTTAAGATGAATAACCGGCCGGGTGTGGTGGCTCACGCCTGTAATCTCAGCACTTTGGGAGGCCGAGGCGGGCAGATCACGCGGTCAGGAGATCGAGACCATCCTGGCTAACACGGTGAAACCCTGTCTCTACTAAAAATACAAAAAATAAATAAATAAATAAATAAATAAGCCAGGTGTGGTGGCGGGCACCTGTAGTGTAGTCCCAGCTACTTGGGAGGCTGAGGCAGGAGAATGTCATGAACCCGGGAGGCGGAGCTTGCAGTGAGCCGAGATAGCGCCACTGCACTCCAGCTTGGGCTACAGAGCGAGACTCGCTCTAAAAAAAAAAAAAAAAAAAAAAAAAAAAGATGAATAATGAAGAAAAATGTAGCATTCCAGAGAAAGTGACAGTTATTAAAGACAGGCAAGGAAGTTTCAACATACAAATAATGGGAGGCTCTGAAGAAGAACTAAAGCAATGAAACTTAACAGATACTAACAATATAACTCAAGAAAATTTGTTGAAATTTGCTTTGCAGATTTTTTTTAAGAGAGTCTTGCTGTGTTGCCTAAGCTGGAATGCCATGTGGCATAAGCATGGCTCACTGCAGCCTTGAACTCCTGGGCTAAAGCTATCCTCCTGCCTCAGCCTCCCAAGTAGCTAGGACTACAGGCACGTGCTGCCACACCTGGCTAACTTCTTTATTTTTATTTCTGTAGAGATGTGGTCTTGCTGTGTTCCCTAGGCTGGTTTTGAACTGCTGAAGACCAGCCTTAAGTGATTCTTCCGCCTTAACCTTCCAAAGTGCTGGGATTACAGGTGTGAGTCACCATCTTGGCCTTTAGTCACTTTTTAGTCTGCTTTTAAAATTTAAACATTCTCCAGCATCAATATTCTTCTATAGTACTGTTTTAAATGACTAATCAGTATTCTGCGAATTAGTTAATGTTTAACGGTTCCCCATTTTTGCTAATTAGTTCATGAACAATGTTTAAGTGGATACTATTATGGTGTTTTTTTGTTTGTTTTTTATTTATTGCCTTAGGTTCAGTTCCTAGAAGTTGGAATTGTTAAGGTGAAGCATATGTACATTTTAAAGCCTTTTGATAAATTATTTTCAAATACCTTTTTAAAGTACAATTTATGCTTCTACCAGCTGCACATCAGAATTTTTCTGCACCCTAGGATCCTAGGTATTTTAAAATGTTTGCCAATTCAATAGACAAAACATAACTCAATATTTACATTTACATTTGCTTGAATATTAGACCGAGTATGTTTTTTGGGGGGTTTGTTACTCACGTTTTTTGTGAGTTTCCTTTTATCATTCTTTGTTGATATTTCTTTGGGGTTTTAATTTTTTTTCTTAATTTACCAAAGTTTCTCATTGAACCCTTACTAGATGCCAATAACTATTCTAAATTATTTACAGGTATTAACTTATTTACTCCTAATGATAACTCTGGTACAGGTACTGTGATTGACCCAGACAGAGGTTCGGTAGCCTGCCCCAGGTCAGATAGCTAGTAAGGGATGGAGCTGGGGAGCAAATTCAGGGCCTGTGAGTCCCTCCTCTTAATGATCATGCTTTTGATTTTAGGGATACTTACTGTTACTTATTGCTGGTACATTTTCCAGTTTGCATTTGCCTTTTGTTCATGGTGTCGTTTTATACAAGAGCTTTAACTTTTTGTATGGGAGAACTAAGTTTTATTTATTAGTGTAATGCCTCAAACATAACAGATTCTCAAATCTATGTGTTGAACAAATGAGAATGAACCCATCAGTCTGTTGATGGTGATGACCTTTTATGTAGTGTAATATGTATCTCCTTTTAAAGGGATTCCCAGGGCTTCATAAATGATTTACTCTTTGGTTTTTATCAGGCACAGTAAGCTTATCTGTATTAGCTCTTCTGGAAAGTTTTTTAGATGTAATCACTGCTTTTAAGAGGAACATGTGTTCTTAAACAAGCAAATAGGAGTTGTGAAGAATGTATTTATTGATAATGATTTGAATTGTAGATTCAAAGTGAAATGAAATACTTTCACTCTAGGAATAATTTGATGGGATTTGTTTTTTGTATTTTTAGAAAATTATAGATTTGGCCATTGTTTAAAAAGTTTTGAATAGATTTTGGCTTAGTGTAAGAAGATTCTTTGATAGGAAAACTAAAACTACAAAATTTGATATAAAAAGTTACCATTGCTTAAGATTTGGATAGTGTAGATCATCTCCTCAAAAGGTGAAATTTAAGATTTTACTTTTCTCGAATTCCTGACCTCAGGTTATCCTGCTGCCTTGGGCTCCCAAAGTGCTGGGATTACAGGTATGAGCCACCGTGCCCGACCAAGATTTTACTTTTCTTTAAGCACTCTTTCTCCTCTTCTCTCTGGTGGTGAATACCAGGCTACTTAACGGTGCCTTCTTAGTTTGGCCTCCGTATTCCTTACTTTAGTCTTTTAAAAAAGTGTAGAGAACCATTTTGCTAATGGATATACATTAGAGAGAAACACAAATAAGTTAATTTTTATAAACCGTCCACAAAATATACTCCATGGAATCAGATACTCAAAAAGATACTCGAGATGTAAATATTTATGTTGTTAACACAAATCCAGGTCTGCTTTGTATAAAGTTACCAAAGCTTAAAAACCATTGTTGAGTGCTTGCTGTTTTTGTAACCTACTGGTTGCAGCCAGCTCTTTCCTCTCCTACTGCTGGTAGTATTCTTCAGGCCATTTGTATTAGTCTGTTCTTGTACTGCTATAAAGGAATACCTAAGACTGGGTCATTTATGAAGAAAAGAGTTTTAATTGGTACACGGTTCCACAGGCTATACATGAAGCATGGCTAGGAGGCCTCAGGAAACTTAGAGTCATGGTAGAGAGTGAAGGGGAAGCAGGCATGTCTTACATAGCCCCAGCAGGAGGAAAAGAGAGAAGCGGGAGTGCTACACACTTCTAGACAACCAGATCTCGCGAGAACGAACTCACCATCGTGAGAATAGCAAGGGGGAGGTGTGCCCCTGTGATCCAATCACCTTTCAAGAGGCCTCTCCTCCAACACTGAGAATTACAACTTGACGTGAGATTTGTGTGGGGACACATATCCAAAACATAATCACCATGCTTAGCCGATATTGTTAAATTCAGACTTGTTCTTTTAAGCATTAATCAGTCAATTTACATGCTTATGTTAATAAAATTTAATCCATTCTGGAAGTAAAAGAACGAAATGTCAGTTTTCCTTTTCCTCGTTTCCACTTACAGGGGTAACCCCTTTTACTATTTTCCGTTTTAAAATTCTTCTCTTGGTTGCCTCCATGATTTTTAATACATTAATATGTTTGTAGCTGTGTTTTAGTATTTTAAAAAACTATTGAAAAATGAAACCAGATAGCTCTCAGTGCTACCTCTTTTCCAACCAGTTTCTCCCGATCCTCTTTTAAAGTTTTTCTGTTGATTATTATTAAAATTTTATAAAACTAACTTAAACCTCATTCTTGGCCATCAGTTTTAGACAGTTTCTCTTGATTTCTCAAGATTTGAAATGAGAGCTTTAGAGCCCTTTATATTTCTTTTTACCTCACAGCTGTTACCCACCAGTTACTTCCAGCTTGTATATAGGTATATTCACTACACATCTTTCTTTCACTTAATTGAATCCTTTATTTTTGTCTTAGAATCTTCTGAATATTGAAAACAGAGAACTATACTGGAAGAACATAGTGTATTAAGACTCATGGAGAGGGAGATGTGATACTATGTCACTGAGGTCGTTCCAGTCATAGGAGAAATGTTACCACTGGATTGAGGTCTGGTACATTTTAAAAGATGATTTAATTCTATGATTTGTGTTCAACTTGCACTAGGATAGTTTTTACTTTCACCTTTGTTCCATGCACCGCACAAATACCTGGGAACCCTTATTGCCCAACTCAAGAGCCAGAGTCCTCTGTCATCATTTTGCCTCTCTCCTAAGTGAGAGGACTGAGTGCAGACTTGGTGTTTGTGGGTGAGGCATGTGGACTGACAGGCAGGCTTCAGTTTATTTAGCGAGTGTGAGCCCTGGCAGGAAGATTCTCTTTCTCTGCTTGCCAGGTTGAGGAGGCCTCATTAAGCAGTTTGAACTTGTGGTTTTGGCGTGTCTAGTCCTGGTGCAGGTGGCTTGTTATCCTCACAGGCATTTCTTTGGCCTCACCCTTGGGGTGACTGTTCACTTGTGTTTGAGCGGCTGGGACTCAGTAGGTTCACTGGAGTAGGTATTTCTTCAGAGCCACTGGTGGAGGCTGATCATGCGGCAGATAGTTGTTTAGTATCAAGCCAATCTCTCCCCTTCTTTCTACTCCAGTTTTTCTTTACCACCCAGAATGGCACCTGCCACTTCTGCTGTGGTTCCTGGTCCCAGCTTTCAGCTCTAGATTTTTTTGACATTCCTTAAATTATTGGTATGATCCCAGTTGCCTTTTCTTGCAGAAAACTGACAAAATCTTTGGTTCACTGGTATGTCTCCATCCCATGCTTTATTTTATTTAGTGATCTTTCACTGCTTGTTTCTGTGGATGATATAGAGGAATATAGAGGATAAGAACAATATGTTTACTCTATCCAGTGTTCTAGATTTTCTTGTTAGAAGCACCCTCCTTCCCAGCTTGGGAAAACTGAGCTGCTGGGGTGGCTGTTGGCTCCTTTGCTTGCTGTTAGTTTTAAAGGATTGTTTTCAGTCACACTTGAATTGTAGCTATCCTTGGTTCTCTTTTTACCAATGAATTCTGGTAGTATGTTTTAAGAGCTGGGTGGCCTTCCTGGCCTTTGTAAACATTTCCTGCAATGCCTAGCTTTAGTGAGCTACGAAGTTGCCCATTGGAGATGAGGCTCTATGGAAAGTCAGCACCTGTACTTCACTCCCTGCCTTTGTGACTTTGGGTTTCGACTGGGTGTTTGGAAGCACTGTTTCTTCTGTCCTTGACCTTGTTCCACATGTTTTACCCATTACCTCTTGTGAGCAGGCACAGGGCCTTTCCTTGTCACCTGGGCTTCAGCTGCTTTGAGGATGACTACTTATCCCTTGCAGTAGCTTCCCACCAAGGTTCTTGAAAGGGAAGTTTTCATAATGTTCATTTTTTTAAAAAGTTAGACCAGCTATACCCCCTAAACTTAAGTCTGCTTGTTTTCATATGACATAGAAATTGATACAAAAATACTTTATGTAGTTTGTGTAGATGTAGTTGCTTAAGAAAGATGACACTTCCTGTACTATTTTGTTGTCTTGATAAGTACAGTACAAAAACCAGTTTTTAACCCTAAAGTTAATTTGCAAGAAATTGATACAAAAATACTTTATGTAGTTTGTATAGATGAAGTTGCTTAAGAAAGGTGACACTTACTGTACTATTTTGTTGTCTGGATAAGTACAGTACAAAAACCAGTTTTTAAACCCTAAAGTTAATTTGCAAGAATCTTTTTGTTTTGACAATATACTATTATAACTTTTAGCTGAATAAAATCTTAAGTCAACTTTTATGTTTTCATGATACCTAAATGAGGGAGCAAAAGTATGTTTAGTATATGACAGTATACTGTCATATACTGAATTTTCATAAGGTTCTAGGAGCCTTTTTTTTTTTTGTTCTGGGAAAGGGAGGGAGGAAGAGGATGGCACTGTTACCCAAGTGTGAGTTAGTTGATTCAGAAGAGTAAAGAATAGTCCAATAGTCCAGTATTTAAAAATTTATGTCTATAATCCAGATTTAAATACCAGTTTACCTTCTAGCTTTATAAACAGTCTTAATGAGAAGTAGGGGACAAAAAAGAAGCAGGATTGCCCTTAGGTTAGAGAATAGAAATATCTACTTGGCTTAACATTTTTATGAAAGATGTCCAGCAAAACTGTGGTGGCAGCCTCACTTTAGAGAATGAGGTATTAAAAACTTGACCAAGGTAGTCATGCCAGACTTTTGAATATTTTCCCAAATAAGATGGCTTCAAATTGAAAAATTTTATCCACTTGATGTTTTTCAAAACTATAAAGCTGCGTTCTATTTCTACCTAAAATATAAAATTGTTAGTATGGTATGATTTGTCATTTGAGATGATCTTGGCTAATACATTACTGGGCATAATAATGGCTATTACACATTCAGAGGATAGAGGCTGTTTCCGTGTCTCAAGCATCATTAACTGCAGATAAAAAAAGTTAACAGTTATTCTAAAAATATTTCTTATAGGGGAGAAGATTTAATCAGTATATTATTGTATGTTTTAGTCTGGTGTGGTGCAAGCTTGTAATCCCAGCTACTCGGGAGGCTGAGGCAGGAGAATAGCTTGAACCCAGGAGGCGGAAGTTGCAGTGAGCCGAGATTGCGCCATTGCACTCCAGCCTGGGCAAAAGAGCAAAACTCCATCTAAAAAAAAAAAAAAAAGGTTAATGATTAATTGTATACTTAGAAAACTTACTTTCTTTACTAGGAATTCTAAATATATATATATATTTATGTAATGAAGATTTTAGTTTAGTAAGTTAACTATTTTAAAACATGTTTAATGTTTAATTTCTGATTCTAAAAGTAGTACTTTTTGGTACTTTCCTAAACTCCATAATTTAAATAACTTTAAAAAGAACTGATGCTAAGCTAAACATTTAAATTGAGGATTATCCCAGAGCATCTGTCACTAGGCAGATGATGTTTCCTTATGTCTCTAGTCCCCAAAGGAAAGTAGGAGTGCCAAGTTTTTAATATTTGTCCCTTTCAAGAAGGGGAAAGTTTTGTGATACAAAAAATGTTTAAGAGGTGGACCAGGAAACAGTCCCTCGACATGGAAAATGCCCAGGCTGAGTTAGGATTGCTTTATCAATATGGAGGGAATAAGAACCTGGGAGAACAAACCAAAATATTAAAGATTCATGAGTAAGAGTATGAATGAAATTGGCTTTAAAATCTTTCCCTTTTATTTCTCTCTTACCTTTATCCTTCGGAATTAAAGGAGGCTAATGCAGGTTCCAAGTAGTTCAAAAACGTACCGAAAGTTGTCAAGTTTAAAGGGCTGAGATTGAGTCTTTCAGGGAATGGATTAAATACTTTGGTTTAGACAGTGATTTTCAAACCTGTCTTAAGCCTTGACTCGTAGTGTGTAGATGATAGTATCGTGACTAATCCTGAGCTAATCTCATGAAAGCTTACATTTAAATAAATTTTCATATGGACAAGAAACCAAGAGACGTTGATGTGTGACTAAAATATTGATTATTCATGGATTCTGCGAGAGCTTTACTTTTTATCTGTGGGATCTTACGCATTATGTTTCTAAAAATACAGTTTCTTTGTTTCTAGGATGGGGGGTTAACATTAGGTTATTTTTAAGTTTCCTTCTAGTTTTAGAGTTATTGATCCTTTTTCTGACTTTTAGAACCTGACTTTTCCAGTCTTTGTTTCATTGGACTTTAACGGGTTCCAGAATTCCTGAGTAGAGAGAACATGGGAAGAAATTAAGGGACAGGTGTGGGTGATGGGTGCTTAGAGATGGTGGAAAAGTGGCTTCAGGAGAAATTGTAGTGTTAGGGATAGGACCAGCATGCTCTTCTCTTGGAATCTGATGCTTGAAATCTACTCTGTCTTAATGAAATATACTTTACAAATGCTAGACGTCTTTCTGGAGACGTTTATAGACACTCTATGGAAAAATATTTAAAAATCACGAAATTTTTCATGATGTGGAATGAATCTGTACTCTATTTAGGAGGAGATAATTGCTAGGCTAGGTGGGACAAGTTGATCTATTTTAAAATAAAATTGTATCTTTTATAAGGCACAAATGGGAACTGTGTCTCCTTGACATGTTTCAAAGCATTTCTCTGAATATGTGAGATTAAAGAAACTCTCAACCACTCAGAATTGTCAGAACACTGATGTTCTTTAAAACTATCTTTGTAGCTGTTAGTATGTACTGACACAGTTGAAGTTTTTAATGTTTTATTCATTATTAGACATTTTGCATATGAATGTAATGTCTTTTATTTACAGTTACATCTTAACTGAACTTGGTTCCCAGATATGAGTATTATTTACTTGGTCTCAGTCTTCATATTTTAAGCTCTATAGGTTAATACTTAATTGGGTTTTATTTTAAAATTATTTTTGAAGCTATATATTAAAGTTTGTCATAATAAACCAAATGTTAGTTTTCCTCCACCTGGGAATACTTGAGACTTCAGTGAGCCACGCTTTCTGTTATGCCCACCTCTTTAGTCTTTCCATTATAGAATAAAAATGCTTTGTGTGATTTCTCTAAAATGTAATGTTTGAGAATCTATTTTAATGTATAGAAGGACATTTACATAATGCTTTTGAGTAGGTGGGGAAAAAAGTTGAAATGTTGATGGCAGCATCTGTTAGAAAAACTCATATGTCTATATAGTAAAAAGTTAAAATTACAACAAATGCACTACTTTAACTGTGTTCTGCATGTTATTCCATGGGATCGCCTTTGGAGTAAAGTAGAATATGTTTCTAGTCTTTTATAGCTGCTGTCAATTTTGTTCTAAACGTGAAAGTGTTAACAGCAAGTTGAAAATGTGACAAAGCTCAATTTCATTTCTTGTTTATTGCTTGTTTTCCTATTGGACAATTGGAAGTAGCTTTGCCCTGGCAACTAAAATAGGCTATTTGCATAACCTAGTTTGATTGGCTAGCATCCTGACTAACAGTTCCAATCATATGGTGTCGGTTTAGTGGTAGGCTATGCTAATTAGCCGCTGTTGCTGGGGTTCAGGGATGGTTTCTGTGTGCTGTTCTGCTGCATTGTGTTGCCTGGTGAGAGACATTGATAAATGAGCGTTTAATGATCTGCAGCATTTCCCACTCACTGCGGGCAGGCGGATTTTAGAACAGAAGTGGAAATAAGGCTTTAATTGCTCTGTTAAATAACTGTAACCAAAATATGTGTATTACATTTTAGAAATTAAGTTGTATGAAGTCTTAAATACTTCATAACACAAAAGGAAAATACTTTAGCTTTGTCTCTTAAAATATAACTCAGGTAGCAGCACTATGCACAGGTTTCCTAAAACTGTGAAATTGATCATTTTTTTCAGATCAGAAATAGTACCCTTGTAGTAAGTAGCATGCTTGATTTTTCTTATGACTTTGACCTTTTATAAAGATACACGTTTGTATTTAATAAAATATTGCAAGCTTTTGGGCAGAATTTATCTTGTACTGCCTGTGTAGTCTAGCAAATAAGAGCATAAACTTGAATTCCCTGTTCTTCTGTTGAATTTGAAGATCGGGTTGTTATTCACTACCTCCTGCTATTATTACTTTTCTAATTGAAGTCAGATGTTTTAACTGTTGCTTGTACCGTTATGTTGGTGTATGTGAAGTCTTCATTGGTAGTGTCAGGTGGTAGGTTCTGCAGAAAAAAAAAATCAGTTCTTTGTTTAAGGAACATGAGGTGAAGAATAAATACATGTGACGTTAGATTAAAAATTCAAGATGACCATATGGAAAAGTGCTGTAAGGATTTATCTGGAAGGGTATAGGGGAAAAAATTCTAGGCCTTTTTATGATAGGGACATGGGAAATGGATTGAGAGTCTGGGAAAGGGTTAAAGAGGAAGCCCATAGAATTTGTGTTAAGGTTTTAAATGTCACTTAGGTTTCAAACAGCTAGAGAGTAATAAGAAGAAAGAACATTTTAGGGTGAGGAATAGATGAGCAAAAGTAATGTTTCTGGTATTCAGTTGTCAAATGTAAGTGGTCACAGTGATCAAGGACTCTGGGGCCTTAGGTGTGTCAGTGCCCCAGCTTCCAGGCAGGCTTGTGTCATTCCCTTGAAATAAGACCTGGTGTCTTACTGTTCCAGCTAGCATCATTTTTGGCTTTTTGTCACTTGGTTTTGTTGGAAGCAGGGCTCTCCACTTTTTGTGTCTGGTGGTTAAAGCATAGGACTCTTTTGCCTTCTTTTGTCCCTCCCATTGGCCCTAAAGCATTGAAACACGGATGCCAAAAATAATCCATGTGAATTTAGATGTTTGTATTAAATTTTCTATGAAGTATATCCCTTTAATTGTTCTGGCCTTTATTTAAGAGCATAGTAAAATTAGACAAGCTAACTGGACAATCTTACAGACTAGTAAAGAATGAAAACCAACATTAAACCATAACATTTGATTCTTAATCACACGTTCCCAGGCATATATACTGAACATGTATTCTAAAATAAATTTACAGAAATGCTTTATTCAACCAGTCAGAGGGGACCTAGATTCAGAATTTATAATTTAAGAGAGGTGGATATGTCTTTACATAACTATGTGACATGGTGGAGTATGGAGTATCCATGCTGTAAGAGAGGTGGAAATTCAGAAGAGGGAGAAATTTTTGGATTGAGACTAGGAAAAGATTCTTGGCGGAAATGGTATTTCATATGGTCTCGAGGAATGGGCAGTATTTTAACAGGTGATGTTTGAAGGCTACAGGGTGTGGAAGATGCTATACCAGTTGAAGATGGGGGCCTGTTCGAAAATTGCATTTACTAAGGTAGATGGTAGAGGAGACTATGTTGTTGAGGGCCTTAAGTGGTGGACAGTATAGACTTTGAAGTTTTTCTTGTAAAAAGTGGGGGATTTTTGAATTTTTTACAGCAGTGGTTCACAATGTGTTTTTTAAAAACACATGCCCTCCATGAATGTTTGCAAGTTTCAAAATAGACATTTCTTTGATTTTTAAAATATGAAAATGTGGTATTGAGTAATTCCAAGGGGTTTTTGAGTTGCCATCATCTAAAATGAGATATGTTGTAGGAGAAGCAGATTTTTTTGTGGAGTGGAGGGAACGGATCGATTGTACTTAGAGTCAGGTTTTGAATGGGTTAAAAGTTTTTAAAACAGCTTTATTGTGTTATAATTGGCCTACAGTAAACTTCACGTAATTGAAAGTATACAATTTGATGGATTTTGACAAGTATTACTTGTGAAACTTTTACAAGTCAGATAATGAAGATTTATTACTTCACTTGTTCCAGGATTTTATATAAACAGGATTATATGTGTTCTTTTTGCCTGGTTTTAGTTCTTTTGAGAGTCATATGTGTTGTGATACCTATCAGTAGTTCACTGTTTTTATTGCTGAGTAGTATTTCATTGTGTGTATATACTTTGGTTTATCCACTTATCTGTTGAAGGACATTTGGGTTGTTTCCAGTTTTTGTCTATTACAAATAAAGATGCTATGAATATTGTTGTACAACTTTTTGTATGGACATATGTTTTTATTTCTCTTTATTTCCTAACATTGGAGTGACTCAATCATGTGGTGGGTATATGCCTAACTTTTAAAGAAACTGCTAAATGGTTTTACAAAGTAGTTGTACCGTTTTACATTTTCACCAGCAGTTCAGGAGAGTTTCAGTTGCTTCACATTTTGCCATATTTGGTGGTCAGCCTTTTTAATTTTAGCCATTCTAATACTTGGGTAGTGATATCTCATTGTGTTTCCCTGTGATTAATGTTGTTGAGCATCTTTGTATGTACTTTTTTGCCCACTGTATGTTGTGTTTGGTGAAGTGTTTGTTCAAATCTTTTGTCATTCTTTTTTCGGTTATTGAGCTTTTAGAGTTTCTTATACATTTGATACAAATCCTTTATCAAATACATGATTTGCTAAGCTTTTCTCCTAGTCCATGGCTTGTCTTTTTATTCTCTTTAAAAATGTCTTGAAGATCTGATGTTTTAAATTTTTATGAAGCCTAATTTATTCATTTGTTCTTTTATGAAAGCTGCTTTTGGAAAGTTTTTGCATAATTGTCCCACGATCAAAAACGTTTTTGCCTATGTTTGTTGTTGTTTTTTTCCCCACTAGATTTTACAGTTTTAGGTTTTATATTTAAGTCTATGGTCCATTTGGAGTTAATATTTGTTAATAGTGTGCTGCAAAGTATAGATCAAAGATCACTTTTTTTTGCAAATGGATATTCATTTATTGTAGAACCATTTGTAAAAAGGACTGTCCTTTCTCCACTGAATTGCCTTTGCACCTTTGTCAGAAATCAGTCTTCCATATATGTGTGGGTCTGTTTGTGGACTTACCATTCTGTTCCATTAATCTATTTGTCCTGATACCAATACCATATTGTGTTGACCTCCTGTGGCCTTAATAATAATTAATGCAATCAGGTAGTTTTAATTCTGCAACTTTCCTCTTATTCAAAGTTTTTATAACTACTCTAGGTCTTTTGCATTTTCATATGAATTTTCAAATCAGTTCGCTAATTTCTTCAAAAAAGTCTGCTAGGGTGTTGATTGGGGTTGTGTTGAATATATAGATAATTTCATAAGAATTGATACTTTAACTATATTGATTCTTTGGACCCATGCACATATATCTATTTAGCTCTTTCTCTCATTTTTCTGATTTTCAGTATGCAGTTTTTTCATGTATTTTGTCAGGTTTATGCCTAAGTATTTCATATTTTTGTCACTATTTTAAATGGCTTTTAAATTTCAGTTTCTGATATATAGTTACAGTACTAGCACATAGAAATACAATTGATTTAAATATATCCTTGTATTCTGTGACCTTGCTAAAATCACTTAATAATGCAGCTTTTTGGTAGGTTCCATCACATTTTCTATCTAGATAATCACATTTCCTATGATGAGAGACAATTTTGCTGCTTTCCAGTTTGGTTACCTTGTATGTATTTCTTTTTCTTGCCGTTCTACATTGGCTCCAACCTCTATGGAATATGGAATATGGAATATATATGGAACATAGACTACAATGTTGAGTAGAGGTAGTGAAAGAGGACATTCTGTTTTGTTCTTTATGTTAGAGGATCAAACAGTATGTTAGCTGTAGAGTTTTTTTGTCAGTGTCCTTTATCACAAGGGTCCCCAACCCCCGGTACTGTCTGAGGCCTGTTAGGAACTGGGCCGCACAGCAGGAGGTGCCGAGCACTACCACCTGAGCTCTGCCTCTTTTCACATCACCTGAAGCATTAGACTCGCATAGACATGCACATGCAAGGGATCCGGGTTGCGTGCTTCTTATGAGAGTCTAATGCCTGATGATCTGAGGTAGAACAGTTTTTCATTCTGAAACCATATCTCCCCCCCATGGAAAAACTGTCCTCCATGAAACCAGTCCCTGGTGCCAGAAAGTTTGGGGGACCGCTGTTTTATCAGATTGGGAAAGATGCCTTCTATTTCTAGTTAATGAAAGTTTGTTTTAGGTCAAGTATGGATGTTGGATTTGTCAAATGTTTTTTCTGCATCTCCCGAGATTACCACATGGTTTTTATTTTTTAGTTAATTTGATGAATTGTACTGATTGATTTCTTAATGTTAAACTGATAACAGTGTTTGCTGAAATAAAGGTCACTTTGTTATGATGGTCTTTATTTGGATTGTTTGATTCAAATAGTTACAATTTTGTTTAGAATTTTTATATCTTATGTTCATGAAAGATATTGGGGTTTTATTGATTTCTGTTTTTCTGTTTTGTTGATTTCTACTCTGGATTCTTATTTTTGTTATTTCGTTGACTTTGACTTCGTTTGCTCTTTTTTTTTTTTTGAGACAGAGTTTCACTCTGTTTCCCAGGCTGGAGTGCAGTGGTGTGATCTCGGTTCACTGCAACCTCCGCCCCCTGGGTTCAAGTGATTCTCCTGCCTCAGCCTCCTGAGTAGCTGGGACTACAGTTGTGTGCCACTACGTCTGGCTAATTTTTGTATTTTTAGTAGAGACAGGGTTTCACCATGTTGATCAGGCTGGTCTCGAACTCCTGACCTCAAGTGATCCGCCTGCCTCAGCCTTCCAAAGTGTTGGGATTACAGGCGTGAGCCACTGCGCACAGCTTCATTTGCTCTTTTTCTAGTGTATTAAGGTAAAAAGCAGAAGCCATTGATTTAAGAACTCTTTTCCTTTCTAATAGAGATGATTAATGCTATAATATTCTCCCTAACTATTGCCTTAGCTGTATCAAAAATTTTGATGTATTTTTATTTTCATTCTTTTCAGAATGCTTTATAATTTGCTGTTTGATTTCTTCCTTGAGTTGTGGTTATTTAGGACTATTTTGTTTTGAGTTATGGTTTCTTCCTTGAGTTGTGGTTATTTAGGACTATTTTGTTTTACTTACATGGTTCTGTTACTTTATTCTGATTTAGTTTGTCACCAGCGAACGTATTTTGAATAACTCCATTTCCTTTAATTTATTAGGGTTTGTTTTGTACCCCATAATGTTGTCTATCTTGGTTAAAGTTGCTTTGTCCCTAGAAAAGAATGTATATTCTGCTATTCTTTGGTAGAATATTCTCTAAATGTTAATTAGGTCAACTTGGTCGGTAGTGTTGATCAGATCTTGTATATCCTTATTGATTTTCTCTCCACTTGTTCTATCAAATATTGAGAGACGGATATTGAAATCTCTTAATATAATTGTGTCTATCGTTGTAGTTTTATCATTTTTTTTGGTCTGTGTGTTTTAAAGCTCTGTTAATAGGTTCATAGATGTTCAGGATTTAGTATGTTCTCTTGGTGATTTGACACTTTTATCATTGGAAAATAACTTTCATCTCTTGTAATATTCTTCAGACTGCAGCATACTTTCTTTGATAATATAGCCATTCTGTCTTAATTTTGATAGCATGATATATCTTTTCCCAAATGTTTACTTTTAATCTATTAATGTCTTTGTATTAGAAATTTATTTCTTACAGACACATATAGTTGATCTTGCTTTTCTTGTTGTTGTTCCTGATCTGAAATCTCTGCTTCTCATTTGAAGTATTTAGATCATTTGTGTTTAATGTGATTATTGGTATGTTTTGGTTTAAATCTGTCATCCTGCTATTTATTTCCTATTTGTTTTGTCTGTTTTTCCCCTTTCCTCTTTTTCTCCTACCGTCTTTTATTCTGCCTTTGGATTGATTGAAATTTTTAAATGATTTGATTTTCTTCTTTTTATTGGTTTATTCATTTTAACCTTGTTTTTTAAATTTAGTGGTTTCTCTTTATCTTATCACAGTCTACTTCCAAAGGATATTAGATCACTTCACGTATAGTGTATTGACCATACCATAGTATTCTTCTATTTCTCTACTACTGTCCTTTTTACTGACTTTAAAATAGATTTTGTTTGTGCATATGTT
The DNA here is from genome assembly GCF_029281585.2 of Gorilla gorilla gorilla. Classification (NCBI taxonomy): domain Eukaryota; kingdom Metazoa; phylum Chordata; class Mammalia; order Primates; family Hominidae; genus Gorilla; species Gorilla gorilla. The sequence goes on from NC_073246.2 coordinate 39,333,173, forward strand.
ATTAACCTTACACTACATTACTATTATTGTTTAAACACTTAGATTTAAATAAGAATTCCTGTATTCTTATCCATTTCGTTATCTTTTCTGGTCTTCATTCCTTTGTGTAGGTCCATATTTCCATCTAGTTTCATTTTCCTTCATCTTGAGTACTTCTATTAACATTTTTTGTAGTGCGTATTTACTAATGATGTATTCTTTCACCTTTTACGTATCTGAAAATGCCTTTATTTTGCTGTTTTTATTTTTTGACAGATATTTTCGGTGGGTATGGAACTCTAAATGACACTTTTTTCTTTCAGTAATTTAAAAATGTTGCTGCACCATCTGCTCTCTTCGCATTGTTTCTTACAGAAAATCTTCTTTATTCATTTGTATATAATATGTCTCTTTTTCTGGCCGTTTTTAAGGTTTTTCTGTTTATCATTGGTTTTTAGCAGTTTGATAATTATGTACCTTGGTTTAGTTTTCTTTGTGTTTCCTATGCTTGGGGTTTGTTGAACTTTTAGATCTATGGGTTTGTAGTTTTTATCAGATTTGGAAGATTTTTGACCATTAGTTTTTCAAATTTTTTTGTGTTCTCCTCTCTGTCAGGAACTTTAGTTACATGTATATTATTAGGGTGCTTGAGATTGTCCCAGAACTCAGTGAATATCTGTTAACTTTTTAAAATCTCTTCTGTTTTGACATCCAATTTCAGTTGTTGAGTACTCATTTGGAATTCTGAGGTAGTTTTTATTGCTGTGTCTTCAAGGTCACTAGTCCTTTTTTCTGTACTATCTAACCTTTTATTAGTTTTACCCTTTGTGTTTTTTATCATTCACATTGTAGTTTTTATTTCCATTTCTATTTCATCATCTCCTCCTCTTCTTTCTTTTTTTAAAATAGAGACAGGGTCTTCCTATGTCTCTGTTTGCTATGATGGGCTGGATTTGAACTCCTGGCCTCAAGTGATATTCCTGTCCCAGCCTCCCAAAGTGCTGGGATTATAGGTGTGAGCCACCATGCCTGAACTGTAGTTTTCATTTCTAGTTCAATTTGGGTGTCTTAAAAATATTTTCCATGACATCCCTTAGATATTTGAATACATGGAGTACAGTTATAGTACCTGTTTCTGTTTTTTGTTTTGAGACAGGGTCTCGCTCTGTCACCCAGCCTGGAGTGCAGTGGTGCTTTTATAGCTCACTGTGGCCTCATACTCCGGGGCTCAAGGAATCTTCTCCTGCCTCAGGCTTCTGAGTAGCTGGGACCTACAGGCATGCACTACCAAGCCCAGCTAATTTTTAAATTTGTAGTAGAAACGAAGTCTCTTGGTGTTGCCCAGGCTGGTCTCAAGGGAGCCTCCTGCCTTGGCCTCTCAAAGTGCTGAGATTACAGGTGTGAGCCACTGTCCGCAACCATAGACCAGGGTAGGAGATGTCTTTTTTTTCCCCCCCCTTTCTTTTAGAGACAGAGTCTTGCTCTGGGGCCCAGGCTGAAGTGCATTGGTGCAATCATAACTTACTGCAACCTTCAGCTCCTCAAGAGATCCTCCTGCTTCAGCCTCCCAAAGCACTGGGATTACAGATTGAGCCACCGCTCCTGGCCAGTACCTGTTTGTGTCCATTTCTGTTAATTCTAACAGCTGTATCTATTCCTGATTGGTTTCCATTGATTGATTTCCCCCACCCTTATGGGTTGTGTCTTTCTGCTTTTGTGCGTACCTGGACATTTTTTATTGTGTACCAGCCATTGTGAATTTTCACTTTGTCGGGTGCCGAGTATTTTTGTATTTCTTCTGTAAGTTTTCTTGGCTTTTGTTCTGGAGCAGTCGGGTTACTTAGAAATAGTTTGATCTTTGAGTCTTACTTCTGAGATTTTTTAGGTGGGACCAGTGCAGTGTTTAATGATAATTATTTTTCACTACTGGGAGCAGTGTAGTCCTGTGTAGTTTATCCAATGCTCGGTGAGTATCGATGTTTCCCATTCTGGTTGGTGTGGGAAGCTTCTGGTAGTTTGCTGGCAATCTTGGGCGTTCCTTGGCTTCTGCTGCATTACGCCTATCTTTGCCTTCTTTCTCACACGGCGGTCTTCCTGTGTGCGTGTCTGTCTCTGTCTAAATTTCTCCATTTTATAATAACACCAGTCATATTGCATTAGTGCCTACCCTGATGACCTCATCTTAACTAATTATGTGTGCAGCAAAGCTTTTTTCCAAAGATGGTAACATTCTGAGGTACTGGGGTTAGGATTTGAGCATAGAATTTTGAGGGGACACAAGTTGACCTGTAACATTGCCCCTGGAATGTTTCCTGAATATACTTCTGTGCTCTTAGGGTGTTACACACCTTCTTCTCTCAGCTTGGTATGCCCCCGTTCCTTTCCTCTGCTTCTCTTTCTTAAAAGCCACCTGCTAATGAGAACCTCTGTTTAGAAGGTTTATCAGATTGCACCTTTTATTATAAATATTTACATGGCATATTTCTGCACATAAAACATTTTTGAAGACCTGGAGAGGATTTGTCCCACTTCTTTCACTGTCTCCCAGTACCACCTGTAGTACTTTATAACTAGTGATTACCCGAATTGAATACGTTAATGAGTATGTCTGAACAGACAAGTTGCAGAATGGACATTTTAAGAAAGATCAGTAACTGCAGGAAGGATTGGAGGCTTAGGCATCTGGAGTCAGGAATTCATTTTGGAGATTATTATAGTAAGTCAGGCACGCATTAATTTATTATTTGAGCCTACTAAGTACGGAAGCCTTCACTGGGTATCAGGAGTAGACCTGTGACAATTTCAGAATTTGCCTCTGTCCCCATGGACCTTACTGTGTGTGGGGAGTCATGAGGTAAGAACAGAAAAGATGGACAAGAAGGGTTTTCCTGAGGAACCCTAGACAAACCTTGAGAATGATTAGTCATGGAGGTGAGGATGAAGCATCGAAAAACATGATGCCAAGCCTGGATGCGTGGGAGAGGACCGTTAGTAGAAATGAGAAGTCAGGCATTTGGTGGGTAGGGGACGATAAATTAGTTTGCTTCTAGATAAGATGAGTAGAACATCTAAGTAGAAAATCCAGATTGCAGAAAACTCACAGTTGAATGGTGGAGTGGTAGATGTTCTTGCTTGGGTATATGGGTATAAAGGGGGAGAGAGCACCAGCAGTTAGTTGGGTGAAGGGGCTGACAGTCAAGAGCAGAGATTTTTCTGGGTAGGTGCTACACCGAACATATTTGTAGGAAGAGGGGAAGTGACTGGGGCACTGGGAGGTGACATGCAATTATTTCCATTTTACAAATGAGAAAACTAGGACACCTAAAAGTTAAGAAAGATGCCCCAGGGACACAGCTAGTAAGTGGTGGAGCCAGAATTGAAATCTGGGCAGGATGGCTGCAGAATCTGTGCTCCTAGGCACAGGATGGTGCTTCTGATAGTTTTCTTTAAATCTATTAACTTTTTAACATGTTACTTTGCTTTCATAGGGAATTAATACTATAAAGTTAGAACACCAGCCCTGCTTGTCACTTACAGAAGGCAAGAGTAAACACGAATATAGGGAAAGCAGAATAATTCAACAAAACAGAATGCATGCCGGAAAGTAATGGAACTATTTGTGATCAGTTAGTAACTAAGGGGTGTTTTCTGTTAGATGCCAGGAGGTTTAAGATGATGAGGAATGTTTCGGAAAATAAGCAACAAGTATTTGAGCATTTACTGTGCCAAGCATTTCATGTTGGTGCGGGGGATGAAGTAGTGAATAAGACAGAGTCCCTGCTTTTGTGGAGCTCGTTTTGTAATGGAGAGAGATACACAATAAACATCTGAACAAATAGAGTTGGGGAAGATGCAGTTTTTGCTGGGAAGATCAGGGATAGTCTTTCCATGGGAGTGCTTTTTTTCAATTTCATTTGGTTTATTTCAAATGAGCAAATGTATCTGTGGGGTAGTCTGGTTTATAGAAGTGCCCATCAGTCGTGCAGATCTCTTGTATCATGAACAGTGTGACATTTTTTTCCCCATTGGAGTACAGTAGTAACAGTTTTTCCATATCAAAGCCCAGCACCCTCTATATAAAAGAGTAGTCATTTGTAATCAGATGCCAAGAAAAAGTTGGGAATTTTAGCACCCTGTCCTTAACCAATATTAGCAGTCTTAACATTCTTACTGGAAGGGCACAGTGGCTTATGCCTGTAATCCCAGCACTTTGGGAGGTTGAGGTGGGAGTATTGCTTGAGGAGTTCGAGACCACCCTGGGCAGCCTAGTGAGACCCTCATCTGTATTTTAAAATAAATAAACAACATTCTTACTGTAATTGATGTGGGAGGAAGAGCATCCCTGCTTTTAAAACGGTAAATCAGTGTTGCTACCGGAGTATCTTAGGTGTTAAGAAGTGAACGCAGTGATGTGCAGGAAAATGTATTGGAAAATCCTTGTTAGTGACCCACACCTGCTGTCCTTGTTGCTCTGAAGAACATGCTACAACTGCAAGTTTGAAAAAGTTTTCCTGAGCATTGGGCCTTTCAACTCTCTCATTTTGCATGTAATGGATTACACTGCTGTCTTATTTTAGCCATCTCCTAAGAAGTATTAGCTCTGAAAACATATTTGCTTTTTTTCTAGAATGCATTGAACTAAATGCATTACTATTAAGATAAATACTGCAGTGGATGCAACTCTTAAAAAAGCTAACAAGTTGCATTTTCAAGAAATTCAAAATGAAAATGGCCTACTAGGGTCTGTGGGGAAAACTTTTAGAAAATCATTTAAATTGATTTTCCCTATTTAATAAAGTAGTTAATGGGAAAATTCATATGGCTTTCCAGCTATTAAAATATTCCTATCCTGACATTTGAGAATCTACAATGTATAGGCAGGTTTGAAATTCTTTTTTTTTTTTTTTAATTTGAGTGGTGTTTCAGAGTTTACAAGTGTGCTCACACGTGTTACCTCACGTAAACCTCACAGAGATGTCAGAATGGCTTATCATCCCAACTTTACAGTAATGGCAGATGAGCCTTGGAAAAGGTCAGGGTCACACAGTGAGTTAGTAGATGTGAGGCTAAAATGGACTTTTCTGTTTATCGTATTGTTTACCGAATGCCTGTAATATGCCTTAGGTACGCAAGAGATCTTGTTCTGCACCCCACCTTGTGGCGGTGGAAGCACACAGGTCAGGCCAGAGGAGGAGTTCTGCTCCTTTTGTGCTCCCTCTGTGATTTGGGAGCATGCAGTTCTTCGTAAGAATCCCCACTCTCCTGATTGTTACTAGTCTTGCCACCATTCCTCATTGCTAGCACTTGTCCCCTGTGTGAGAGGGGTGGGTTGGGAGGGGAAGAGAGGGCACTTAACATCTGATTACAGAGGCAGAGCTTTATGTGTAATAAATGCCCTACTCTCCTAACAGGAGAACTTGCTTCTTTTATATCCCCTTCCTGCCTGTCAATCTATGATTGGATCTCAGGAGGTGAGTTCAGTGAGACAGTGTTTTCTCTGAGGGCCTTGTTTCCTGCTCATTCACTAAAGATTTGTCAGTGAATGAAGCAGCACTTCCACCCTCAGGATCTTATGTTATAGTTGGGGGGAAAGTGACAATGACACACCCCATGTAACTTATAAATAAATATATTTTATGATAGTAATATATAAGTGTACATATATATACACATTTTTATATGTGAACATACATTAAAAAAACATAATTTCAGAATGCCTCACACGAATCTTGCTGCCACTCAAGCCTTTAAGACCTAAAGTCTGCTTACCTCTTTTTGTAGATAAAGTTTTATTGGAATATAGCCATACTCATTGGTTTATGTATTATATCTGTGGCTGCTTTTGTGCTACATGGGAAGAGTTTTGATTCATTGCAACAGAAGCTTCATCTTCCGCAAAGCCTAAAACATTCACACTCTGGCCCCTTAAGAGAAAGCTTGCTGACCCCTGCTCAGGATGTAGCAAGCATTGTACTCACGGCATTATACTCACGGCCATGGTGCAGCTGCAGACTTAGAAAAGAAGGCTTGAGTTGGCGAGCTGATGGACATGGCAGATGGGTGGAACTTAGCAGTGGAGTTTGGGTAGTTTCTAGCCTCTAGGTGTGGGATCACTGTGCTAAATCAGGAGGTGTGGCTAATCTTTGCTTAGAGGTGGGGAACTTGTGCTTTTAAGAAAGCACTTGGTGTTTTCTAGTAAATGTGAATTGTGGCGATTAAAAAAATTGTATATTAAAATTCGGAATTAACAAGTTTATGTAAATTAGAAAGTGAGAGTTGCCGCTGTCCCCTCAATTCCCACTCTTCAAGGTGTTAAGAGCTGCTAAGAGATGGAGTTTTTCCCCCTCTGAGTATTAACTTCTACTTAGTAATTTAAAAATCTGCTATATTTTAGACCATATTTTTTTACATTGTGACCCTGAGGTTCACTTGATTCCCAAAATGTAGTCGGGATTGTTCAGTTGAGTGTTTGTTACATAGAAGATTAACGTGTAAAATATTTCAGAAGAGATTTTAATAGACATCTCCCTGTCAGTTGATGAGTTGACATTGTTTTTCTAAATAGTTTTAGAATTAGGCTTTTTATGACAAGTATTAAAGCACTTTGTGTACTATATTACTGGTATTTTAAATTTTTACAAATTTTTTTAAAAACTCTTGTTCTGGTGGAGGGTCCCATAATCGGAGTCACCTGAGAAACTTCAGAACAATGCTGGTGCCTGGTCCCCATTTCAGGCCTAGCAAGTCCAAAACTCTAGAGGTCAGGAGATCATCTACATTTGTAAAAGCTCTGCAAGTGAGCTATGGAGTAGATAACACTTTTTATAACATAACTTTGTTTTTATAATAAAAATTTGTGGGAAAATAGGAAGGTTTAACATGAAATATTATAGGTATGATTTATATTTCTAGTACAGGTCATGATTTATGCTGAAAAAACTTGTATATTTTATTTAAACTCATATTGAGCAAAGGAGGGAAATATATATAAAACAAGTATTTAAAATTTTTTTTGTTTGTTTTTGAGGCAGAGTCTTACTCTGTTGCCAGGCTGTCAGGCTGGAGTGCAGTGGCACAATTACGGAGCACTGCAGCCTCAACCTCCTGGGCCTAAGTGATCCTCCCATCTCAGCCTCCTAAGTAGCTGGGACTATAGGCACATGCCACCATGCCTGGCTAATTTTAAAATTTTTTTGTGGAGATGAGGTTTCGCTATGTTGTCCAGGCTGGTCTTGAACTCCTGAGCCAAAGCAATCTGCCTGCCTTAGCCTCCCAAAATGTTGGGATTACAGGTGTGAGCCACCATGCGTGGACCTAGGAATTATGTAATTTGATTTGAAGAGTCATATCATTTTCCCCCTGCTTTACTTTTGTACCTCTTCTCCAAGAAAAATGTCTACTCTCTCAAAAACCGAAAACACATTTCTTAACTTCTGGGAGGTAGTTTTGTTTGTATTAGTTCAAGTCCATACTGGAATACGTTTGACCAGTGTTTTCAAGCTGAGAAATGACATTTAATTATTTGTTATCATTTCTAGGTAGATAGTAATTTCTGTATTTACTAAGGTAAGCTAACTGGTTTAACGAACACACCTAATATTTCAGTGGTTTAAATCAGTAGAATTTCTTGCCATATAATAGTCCAATGACTGTTAGTACAATGGGATAACAGCTCTGTTCTGCAGTTATTCAGGCTCTGAACTATGGGCATTTTTCCTATTTTAAATTTAATAGTGTCCAAAGGTCATCCTAGGTTTTGGCATTTGTTGAATGGGGGAAGAGCATGGAGGTTTTCACACGCAATTTTTATGGGTCAGACGTGGTAGTGGCACACATCACTTCTGTTGACATTTCATTGGCTTGGTCTTAGTCACGTGGCCATGCTAACTGCAAGGGAGGCTGGAAATGTAGTCTAGTTGACTCAGGGAAAAAAATGCCTTTGGTTATCAATTAGCAGTCTCTTTCGTGTGGTCAAGGTAAACAACATCAGCAAGACATTGACTTCTCTGTGGGCTACCTAATTATTTCGTTTTTGCTCTTCCTTTTCTCATTTTCCCATGTTTTTGCAGTTACTCTCCACTTTTCCCCATAAATATCCTGTTTTTGAGGTGATGTCCCTCATTCTTCATTTACTTTCAAGTCTAGTCAAGTCAAGTCTCTTGGATGCAGACAACAGAAACCCATTCCTGGCCAAGTTGGGCAGAAAACAAATGTAATGGAAGGCTATATGTTAACCCATAGAATTGATTGAAAGTTGGAAACTATGCTAGAAAAATAAGTAGGGGCCAAAGCAGGTGGCAGCAGAGGACACAGCCAGGGTCGCAGCAGAAGACCAGTCTGCTTTGGATCCCACACCTGGCACTTGTGCCATGCATTGCTGTGTGAGCCTCAACTTTCCTGCCTCCACTGTGAATATTCTCTTACTGTCCCTACATCTTGCAGGAGTGACCCATCAAGACTCCAGAGTCTGAACAGGAGCATGTGATTGTCTAAACTTTGGTCACTAGCAAAGCCCTGGTTACCAGGAGGGTAAGGTAGGAGATTTGTTAGTTTGGCTTTTGTACTTGGTGGCATGGCTTTTTTGCCTTCCATGATTCTCATGAACTGTGAAGAGTGTTCAGATACCAAATGGCCTAAAAATGACAAATACCTATGTGGGAACCTTTTTCATCAGGAGAAATAAGTTGTGGTATAAGATGGGAGGCTGTGTTCCAATCTTGATTTTTATCACGTTGTTAAGCCTCTGGGTTGCAGCCGCCCCCTCTGTAAAGTGAGGTGGGGGAACTAGATGTCTGACAGTGTCTGTTCATTTACTCACTCATTGAATAAATATTTAGTAAGTGCCTTTTATGTGCCGACACAAAAGAATTATCACACCCTTGCCTTCCTGTATTTGGGTGAGTCAGCAGAGAAATCATTCTGATACAGTTAGGGTGAAGTGCTCAGATACTCTAGCCTTGGGCAGGGGTGTAGGAGCTTGTGAGAGTTCCCAGGCCAGCCTGGGCAGAGTGTTGGAGTAGGGGATTCAGGGACCACACTCCGCTTCTTTCACTCATTCGTTTAGTGTTTCCTTTAAGCCTTTGCCTTGTTGTTATGAGAATACAAAAATAAATAAGACCAGTACTTCCCTCCAAAGCACTAATTGTGAGAGCATGCTGATGGCTTTAGCAGTCAGCATGCTTGTTGTGTTGAGATAAGAGCAGAATACAGTCATGCACCAAATAACATTTCAGTCAATGTTGGACTGCATATACGACAGTATTCCCCTAAGACGGTAATGAAGCTACAAAAATCCTATCACCTAGTGATGTCTTGGGATCCTTACCCAAGGAGGTCTTGGCTTACGTGTATGTGTATCTTAATTTTTGAGAAAAATGTTTAAAAAGTAAAAAGTTAAAAAAATGAAAGCTTACAGAATAAGAATGTAAAGAAAACATTTTTGTACAGTTGTGCAGTGTTTTAAGCTGTTATTACAAAAGAATCCAAAAGTTAAAAAAAGATTAAAAAGTTATATAAAGTAGGCTAGTTAATTTATTACTGAAGAAAACAAGTTTTAAAATAAATTAGTGTAGCTTAAATGTACAATGTCTATAAAGTCGACCGTAGTAGACGGTTTAATGTCCTAGGCCTTTGCATTCATTCACCCATCTCTCTTCCTCTCCGTCCCTCCATCCCTCCCTCCCTCCATCCCTCCATCCCTCCCCCACCCATTGCAACTTCCAGTCCTGCAAGCTCCATTCCTGTAAACGCCCACACAAGTGATCTTTTATATCATATTTTTATTGTACCTTTTCCATGCCTATAGCACAAATAATGAGGGTTACAGTTGCCCTCATTATTCAGCACGGCTGAACAGGTTTGCAACCTAAGAGCAGCAGGCTCCACCGTCTAGCGTGGGCATGCAGTAGGCTCCACCGTCTAGTGTGGGCGTGCAGTAGGCTCCACCGTCTAGCGTGGGCATGCAGTAGGCTCCACCGTCTAGTGTGGGTGTGCGGTAGGCTCCACCGTCTAGCGTGGGTGTGCAGTGTATACTTAGTGATGTTCTCACAACCGTGAAATCGCCTGGCAGTGAATTTCTTAGAACATATCCTCATGGTTAGGTGACAGGTAAGTGTTCTGAGGGAAGAATGGAGTAGGGGACCAGTTCCCTGTAGATTCTGAGAACGTTTCTTAGCATGACATTTGATCCTGGGTCTTAAAGTTTGAGTTGAAGACTTCTAGGAGGAGAAAATAGGAGGGCGGGGATAGCATGCTAGTTGGAGAGAAGAGTTGCTGAAGAGAAGAGTGAAGAGCTGCTGAAGAGCACCATTGAAGAATGGTGAGAAGGTCGGTGCAGTTAAGGGAAAGGATGTCATGGAGGGGACAGGATGGAGAGAAATGGTGGGAAATAAGACGAGAGGTATAAACACTTAACCTGGGTACTCTGGGTATTTAAAGTATTGTGAAGTATCGATGATTTTGAGCCTTTTTGTTGTTGTTGTGGACATGAACTTTGACAGCAGTAGGGGGAATACACTGAGGGAGGGCATGGAGCCTGGATAAGGAGCAGTTATTGTAGGGGATTCCCCTGGCCCCTTTCTGGATTAAGAGCTTGACAGAGCGTGGAAATAAGCAGCTGGATTCATGAGACATTCCAGAGGCCAAAGTCACAGAATGTAGTTAGATTGAGGGGGGTTGAGGTAAAGGGGGTGGGGAGGTGGAAGTAAGAGAGCGAATAAGATTGAGGTTTCTAGCTTGAGTGGATGGATGGGTGGAGATGCCGTTTATAGAACTGGGTCAAACTTGGCGCTACTGCCTGCTCCCCAGCCTGTGCAGACACAGTTAAATATAGCATGCCGTGCTTTCCAGCTGAGGCTTGAGTTAGCTTTGGAATCTTTTCTATAGCAGTGAGTGCTCCAGACAGCCACTGCCAATCTATTTGAGTTTGTACTGGAGAGGAAACCTATTTGCCTTCCCTGTCATAGGAGATGGGGAGGGGAAGGGAAGGGGAGCAGGGAGAGGAATCCCACCCACACTAGTCCCTCTTTTCCCTGCGCTCTTTTCTTCAGAACACATCATTTTCTGATCTCACACTCCCCTGTTTTTTTGTTTTTTTTTTTTTTTTTTTTTTTTTTGCTTGAGGATTCTTCTGTGCCCAGCAAAATACAAACTCCAGGAGGCCTGAGATTTGGCCCATAATTTTTGCATTTTTGCCTTTAATGTTAAGAGCGTTGTCTGGAACAGCACTGCCAATAGAAATGTAAGCCACTTAGGTAATTTAAATTTTTCTAGGAGCCACATTTTTAAAAAAGTAAAAAGAGGCCTGGAGTGGTGGCTTATGCCTATAATCCCAGCATTTTGGGAGGGCAAGGCAGGTGGACTGCTTGAGGCCAGGAGTTCCAAGGCTGCAGTGAGCTATGCTTGCACCATTGCACTCCAGCCTGGGCGATGAGGGAGAGACCCTGTCTCTTTAAAAAGAAAAAAGTACAAAGCAACAGTAAAATTGAACTTAAAATATATTTTAATTTACCTGGTGTTTCCAAAACCTATTATTTCAATTTATAATAAAAAAAATATTGAGGTATTTTACATTTTATGTTGCTAAGTCCTTAATCTTGTTTTTTCCATTTATAGCACATCTTAATTCTTTGTAGCTACATTTCAAGTATTCAGTAGCCACATATGACTATTGTTGACTGCATTGGACGGTGCAAGTCTAGAATATAGTAGGGGCTCAGGAGATGTTTGTTGAATGAATGAAGGAGAGGAAGATGAGTTGGTTGTTAAAGGTTGATTGTAGAATCGAGGAAGGGTTTTGTTCTCACAGTGAGGCAGGAGCATATTTTTATGTTTAAGACAAAGCTAGGAGAGAGAGAGGCGGAGATAACAGAAGTCAGCACGTGACTGATGGAGGAAAGCCCGAGCAGGTGTTTGGTCCAGGGGTCTGCAGCCAGGTAGATGGGAGGAGAGATGCCTTGCTAGTTACTTCCCTGAAGGATAATCTTCAGTTACATTTTAAGAGACTCAACTCCAGTTTGTTTGGCATAAACTTCTCATTGAAATGTATTATAACTCTTCCTTCCCCACATTTTAGGTGCTGGTTAGTTGAGGGTCATTTTTAAAGTCTTAAGGTGTTTCCCTAGTGACTTAACAAAAGAAAGGAAAATAAAAGCCTTTTTTTTACGTACAAAATAGGAAAAGTCTTATTGGTGTATCTCAACATCTTTACTTTGGTATCACTCAGCTACAAAAATAAGTACTTTCTATACTAAAAATTGACTTACTGAATCTGATTTTTAGCATTATTATATTTGGAATTTTATAAATTATATATTTTGCAGTCAATATAAAATAAGGTTATTTTCCCCACAGTTGTCTCTCAGTCTTTACATACTCGAGTCCTCAATCTCCTACATAGTCTTTCATATTAGGAGATGTAGTCTCCTTTTTTTTTTTTTGAGACAAGGTCTCACTGTGTTGCCCAGGCTGTAGTGCAGTAGTGTGATCACAGCTCACTGCAGCCTCGACCTCCTGGGCTCAAACGATTCTCCTACCTCAGCCTGCCAGATAGCTGGGACTATAGGCGTGCGCTACCATGCCCGGCTGATTTTTAACGTTTTTGTAGAGATGGGATCTCTCTGTGTTGCTCAGGTTGGTCTTTTAACTCCTGGGCTCAAACCATCCTTCTGCCTCAGCCTCCCAAAGTGCCGGATTGTAAGTGTAAGCCACCGCACCTGATCTCCATTACTTTGAGTAACAAAGTCTTATATGAGGTTGACACACAGACATGGAGCAACCTCTGTCAATAGTAGTTTTGGATGCTTATGGAGGTCACTTGATGGAATGAGTCTAAAAAGTGAAGCAATGAAATGTAACGGATTTTTTAGGTTATGACCTCACATTTTCAGGTAATGATATTCTAAATCTTTCAAAAAATCATTTTAAAAAGTATTGTTGTAAGTGAAAATAATTAATATACCTATTGGGTTAATGGAAAACACCACCTTTCTGATGTTAAAAAATTTTATCTCATTGTTACTTGAGATAAAATATCCAGTTATAGTATTTTACAGGGATTCAGTAAGTGTTGTATCTAAAACAACTTAGAAGTTAAGATTATGTGCTGTGGAAAACCAGATGACTTAAACAGGATTTAATGACGACAAAGATGCTGATGTTAAAGATGGAGTAGGCTTTCCACTATATTGAGAAGGGCACCTTATCCAGACTGAGATTTTGATAAGTGAGATTGGTCTTATCTCTTTGCTTTTGGGACAGCTTTATATTCCTGAGTGTGCTGTGCTCAGCCAGATGTGATAATGTCAAAGCCGGTAGTGATTGTAGAGATGGTTATTCAGGGGTGGTCACCTTTTTTTTTTTTTTCGTGCCCCAGCATATTTGAGCAGGTTAGGTTACATTCTGGCAAAAAACAGGCTCCCAGGACAATTCTTGGGAGATGGGGGAGGGAGAGAGTGGTGTATATATTTTGAAGAGGTCTTAACTACACAGTGATTCTACCCCTGTGTGTGAGGGGCTGGGCTCTTTGGACAGATGACATGTTTTTTCCAGTGTTATGGAGTTAACCTTAGAGCTGGGACCAGAACCCTGGACTTGCTCCTTGTGCCAGTTTTAATTTTCTCAGCCACACCCTTTTCTTTCCTTTTATTTTGTACCCTTTTTTCTTACTATTTTCAATAGAATTTTAAATGTCATATGTTTAATAAGATGGAAACTGCTGATATAAATCAAGAAGCAGTCTTTAAATTTTAAATGATGGTACATTTACGGAGACATTATCAACTAATTTAATTCCTTTTTCTGACTTTTTAAGTCACCTCTTTTTTCCAAGTCACCATGGCTTGGAACCGCTAAGTCATTCTTGAATCCAGCTGTCTCTTATCTGTCGTCCATATTGAAACAGGTTTTGAAGTCCTGTCAGTCTGCTCTCAAAGTGTCTCTTCATGCATCTCCTTCCTTTCTTTTGCTGACATTTCCCTCCTTAAAGGCTCTCACCGTCCCGTGCTTGGGCTGGTGCAGTAAGCAACTGATAGATCTCTATTTGTGGTTCCTCCTGGTTCCAGTCCACCTTACACATTCGTTCTATCATTTAGCATTTGCCATTTGCCAGGTACCATTTTAAACATTAACTCTTTACTGTTCTTAATACCTTGAGGTTTAAGTACTGTTATAAACCCATTCTGCAGATGGAAAGGGAGGTATGGATTTAATTGATTTGCCCAAAGCGACACAGAAGTTGGTAGCTAGCTAGTAAATGGCAAAATTGGATCCAGACTCCTTATGGTGTTAATTGCTATAGCTAAAGATGAAACTGGAGTTGTGCCACTCCTTGCACACTTTTATCTGGCACCCTCTTAGGCTGTTTTAGAAAATCCCATGTTTTAGCTTGCCATTCTGTTGACCCAGCCTGCCTTTCTAGCCTTAACTTACCCCTCTGTCTATATTCTATTTTCCAGCCAAATATGAGGTGACGTTTAAGCTGCTACTTGAAAGAGAAGTGGGAGTTAGGCAGAGCAGTAAGGGAATCATGTTTGGGGAAGAGTGAAGAGTGTACTTGAGAGAGTGTGGAGGTGCCTTGGAGGAGCTGGAGCCCAGAGGCGCCCCATGAGAACAACACAGGAGGCTGCAGGTGGAGGTGGGTGCCTGATTGTAGAATGCTTTCTAGTTGTCTTCCACAGGACATTTTTGGGAGCTATTCACAAGATTCATGGCTACCGTGCTCTAAAATTTGATGTGAAGTTCATTTTTCCTGGACTTCTTACTTAATTCCTCTCTCTTTTGGCCCAGCCACCCGTTTGCCAGTTTACACGGGTGATGAGCAGGCTGTTTGGAAAGAACGTCCTCGAGCAGGGTGCTGTTTCCTAACCCTGCGTCTTTTTCCCCTCTGAGATCAGTTTATCTTTATTCACTTGCAGGTGTTCAACAATCTTGTCTTTTATGGGGAGTTTCTAATGTGTCTTGAGCACTTTCCCACCCCTCCTATCTTGGAGGCATGGTTCAGAGTGGAAAAGGGCGCGGGCCCACCTACCTTTGGCCTTCCCACCTCAGCCACCATGCTTAGGGCCGTGGTGGAGTGCTTGACCTCTTTCTGTGTACAATGCAATACATGCTGGAATAATGCCACCTTATGCATAGGGCTTTTGTGGGTGTAAGGGCATACCGGAACAAGTTGGCACAGAATAAGAGTTCAGTGAATGTTGTCACACTTTTTATTGCTTTTTAATTGTGAAAAACTCACAGATTCTGTAATAAAGGGTCATAGAAACCTGCTTTATCCATACTATCATTATTGAGAATACTTTCTGGTTTGGAAAATTTGCTTGAGAGGTAAAAAGAAAATTTACTTATTTATTTATTTATTTATTTATTTAGTAGAGACAGAATCTCGCTCTGTTGCTCAGGGTGGAGTGCAGTAGCACGATCCTGGCTCACTGCAAACTGACTCCCGGGTTCAGGTGACTCTCTTGTCTGAGACTCCGGAGTAGCTGGGACTACAGATGCATGCCACCACACCTGGCTAATTTTTATATTCCCCCCCGCAAGACAGAGTCTCACTCTGTTGCCCAGGCTGGAGTGCAGGGGCACGGACTCGGCTCACTGCAACCTCCACCTCCCGGGTTCAAGCTATTCTCCTGCCTCAGCCTCCCTAGCTGAGACCACAGGCGTGTACCACCATGATCGCCTAATTGTCTGTGTGTGTGTTTTTAGTAGAGGTGGGGTTTCGCCATGTTGACCAGTCTGGTCTCGAACTCCTCGCCTCAAGTGATCCGCCTGCCTCGGCCTCCCAAAGTGCTGGGATTACAGGCATGTGCCCCCGCGCCTGGCCTTTTGTGTGTAACTTTTAAAGCGTCTCTGGTCAGATGAATATTTTGCCTTTTGGGTATTTTTAAATGGAAAATTTCTGTAAATAATCAGTGTTTTAATTAGAATCACAAAGCCAAATGATTGCCTCATTGGATAATTTTAAGTATTATGCTGCAATTCAATATAGGTACCAAGTACTTAACTAGACTTAAAAATATCTTGTATGTTTAACAGCTGTTTAGCTAGAACTAAAAAAGAGCAAGTCCTCTATGTGTATGCTTCTCCCCTTTTCTCCCTGGAATGGGAGAAGGAAAAAGTTAATTTTTTTCCCCCTTGACTGCTGTTGCTGTGCCTGCTTTAGAAGAAGACAGAGGTAAAGATCAGGGAAGGCAACTTTCTTTCCAAAGAAACGTTATGTGCCTGAAACTTAGTAACATCTTCAGACACTTCTTAAAATGGCTTGGTTATGGCATAGCTGAAGGTCTGAGGCCGTGGTAGGTAACCTTCTGCCTGTGTTGTATTCCTGGCCGCCTCTGTGTGTTCTGACCCTGCTCCTCTAGAGAGGAAAGCAGCTAAGCAGGCACCTTTCAACTTTTGAATGGCTTCATAGTATTACAGCATTTAGATGTGTTGTGCCGTTCCCCCTCTTTTTGTACTTACGGGTTTCTTGGAAGACAGCTGTAATATGCCTGTAGGCACGCTAGACGAAGTTATGGTCAAGGGGGCGGTAGGGGAGGGCATCTGGGTAATTTACTGTGTGTGTGTGTGTGTGTGTGTGTGTGTGTGTGTGTGTGCGCGCGCGCGCGCGTGTGTGTACATATACATATGTATTATATTTTAAAAATTTTACGTAACTAGTATTTCACTATCTTTTTGATTTTGAAAAAAATGAACTAAGTTGAACTTTAACCACCATTTATTAAAACATTTCTTTTAAGCTCTAAACAGAGGCTCCAGATCGTCTTTGAGGCACATTTCCTGTCCCCTGGCAACTCTGTGTGTAACGTTTCAAACCCAAGGCATTGTACAAGGGAGAGGAGTACTTTGGGTTTACATGGTAGAGGGTGATGATGAATACTCTTATTTCACGTGTAAGAAGACCGGCTTATTTGTTGCCATGCCCCACACTGATGCTGGGGCCAAGGCAAGCAAAAGGGGATGCCTAAGTCCCAGCCTAATGTCTGTCTTCTGTAGAGCAAGCTGAACTTTCAAAGGTATTTCTCGTTTTACCTGTTTTGTAAATGAATATGCTAACTTTGCACGCCGCAGAGGAATGTGAGATATAGAGAGCAGGCCGAGGTCCATGGGGCTTCATAAAGGGCATTTTGAGCAGCTGGAGGCTTGTGGTTACCATGTCCAGGCTCTTCCCCTGCTCTCCTTAACTATCCTACAGATGTCTCTGACCTGGGAGGAAGGAAGAGAAGACCTCATCTCCTGACTGAGAGTGGGAAGTGGCAGTCACTGAATGCGCTTGCCGTGTGACATTACTGCACGTCAGGCTGGCAGTTCACTGTTTTGTGTGTGGAGGACTGTTTCTGATGCTCTCTGCTATTTGCTAAGCCATAAATAAGGATACACCGTCTGACAACTATTATAATAGTATGAAGGACAGCTTTGAAATCAAGACTGTCTGATAACCTTAAGCTGTGGTCACTGTCATTTTTCTCTTAAAAGACCCTGGACTCTCAGGATCTGGCTTACCATCTTTGATGGACAGTCATTTTATTAGCTTGCTTGAAAGAATTAGTTCCTCTGTTATAATCACTGTAGTGTCAGTTGGAATGACTTGAGCCATTTTTGTAAAACTTGTGAAATCTTTATGTATTTATGAAAGTTAAACTTACTGAAGGCTGAATGACTGCAGTGAAAGTATGAATCCTTTAATTAAATAAGTGGTTAGCATTTATATAAGCAGTCTAATTAGGACCCCAAATATTTGCTCATTTTCTTGAGGGCTACTAACCTGGATGCCTGATGGAGTAATCATCACTGTCCTATGTAGATCTTGTAGATTTTTGAAAGTACTTTCTGTCTCACGGTGGTAGATTTTGTTTATTTAATTATTTAGGGGGCATGTTCTCAGTTTAGACTGATTAGTTACCTGCTGAATAAATAATGCTATTCTAATACCCTGCTAGGAAGAAATTTATGTAATTGAAATTCTGATTTCTATGTAACGTTCTGTTTTCGTATTGAGACATGATACTGCCTGACAGGGCTGCTTCAGCAGCTGTCATCTGGTTTGTTGTTTCTTGCGTTGTTATATGGATTCTGCTAGCCTAAAAGGCATTCTTCTCTGTGTCTCTGCAGGGCTGTCCAGTGAGTCATCTAAAATTAAACTTCGATCAGAAATAAGTTTGGTTTTTTTCCCGCAAAGGACTGGAGTGAGTGGGCTTGAGAATACTTGTATGCAAATTAAAAATATATATATTCATAAATATTTGGGAGCATTAGGTCAAGTGCCAATTAAGTCAGGAAGGATCCTGCAGCCATAGTCATGAAGATAAACTTTTTAAATTGCATTTGCTCAAACTTAAACATGTTTGTGAGTATTTTGTATAAGCGACCATTATTTCAGTTGCTGTGTTAGATTTGTTGGTTTCTTTAGCATGGATTTTTTTTTTTTCGGTAAAGTATTAATGTTTCAAAAGATTTTTTTTTTTGCAGTCATTTAAAATCAATTGTCAGTTAATACCTAAAATTCGGCAGATTGTATGTTTTATTTATTGCAACATGTTAAGAATCTTTTGTTTCCTGTTGACATTTTAAAAATCTCCTAATGGCAGATTGATTTGTCTGTGCTCTTTTTGTATTATTAAGTCAGGCAGCAGATACTTAGAGAGCTTCTGCTGTTTTAAGCCATAGGGAGGCAGTAGCGAACAAAAGGGGCGGGGGAGTCTTGTGGCGTTCACATCTCAGAAATGTTACTGCGCTAGGAGGGAGACTTTGGCTTCTAATCCACTGTTAGCCACTAGCCTCCAGTCAAAGTTAGAGAACCACCGGTCTTCATTCTTTTCATTAAGTGGTTGGACTTGTCTAAAAAGGTTTAATTTCACCTCCAGACTTTGTCTTGAGACATTGCGTGTCTTTGTTTACCTGTCTTTTGTTTCCAAACTTCCCTACACTCATTCCTAGATTTAATTAAGGGCTCAAAGACTGCTCAATACCTTGTTTTGTACTAAGTAGGGAAGAATTTTAATTTAAATAGGTTTCATTACTGATTATTAATTTAAAATTTATGGGCACTACAAGAAAAACTATTTCTCTACCTGGAATTTTCATGACTGCCAATAACTTAGTACTAGGTGGTATTATCTGCTTTATTCATTCTTATTATTTAAAATATTTTATAACTTTAGGATATTAGGGAAAATATAAATTTACCCATATTATATGTTATCCTGTGTACAATATGATAATTTATGGAATCCAGCAGCTATATGTTGGATTACTATTTTAATCTTTTCTGTCTTCCAGATGGTATTACCAAAAATAAATCCTTGGCCTCCTATTTCAGCTGTAAGAATTTGGCTTACCTTTTGAAATCAAGAGTGGTAAGGGCCCTTTTACTGTAGGGTTAAGTAAGATTTTCTGTTATTTAGTTGTTGAGGATAGTACAGTTCCTAAAAAATGATACGTGCTTGTTAAATACAGAATGAATGAAAAGCACACATCTGCATATTAAAGTTTTAAGATTATTTTTGATTTTCAAATATAGGTAGTATTTCATTTTATTTAAGTTATACATTTATTTAAATTATCTAAGTTATAATAAAATGGCTAAACCACAACTACTTTTACACCAACCAAATACTTATATTTATTTCTCCTGTCCTTTGTGCTGTGATTGTTTTATTTATATGTTATAAACTCCACAGTGTTATTTTTGCTTTGAACAGTCAGTTGGCTTTCAAAAATATTAAGAAAAAATGTATTTTATATTTATCTACATACATATTTACATTTCTGGTGCTCTTTATTCCTTTGTGTGAATCTCAGTTTCTGTCTGGAATCATTTTCCTTCTGTGAACTTGTGTGAACATTTTTTGATGGCGGATCTACTGTTGACAAATTCTTTCACTTTCATGGGTCTGAAAAAGTATTTTGCCTTCGTTTTTGAAGGGTGTTCTCACCGGATATAGATTTGTAGGTTAAAGGTCTTTTTTATTTTCATCATTTAAAGATGTTTTATTTTCTTCTGGCGGTGTGCGTGGTTTCTGGTGAGAAAGTGGTGACTCCCCTGTATGGAAACAGGTGTTTTTGTCTCTGGCTGCTTTTACAATTTTTTTCTTCATCATTGGTTTTCAGCAGTTTGGTTGAGTTGCCTCAGTGTGATTTTTGTGTGACTTTTTCCCTTTTTTTTTTTTTTTTTTTAACTTGTTTTCAGTTTGGTTAATTTATATTGCTTTGTTTTTCCATTCACTTATCTTTTCTTCTGCGGTGTCTGAACTGCTATTAGGTCCGTTCAGTGAATTTTTCATTTGAGTTATTTTGTTTCTCATTTTTAGAATTTCCATTTAGTTCCTTTTCATAGATTCTATTTCTCTATTAAGATTCACTATTCCCTTATTTTGTCCATGTTTTCCTTTATATTTTAAAACATTCATAATAGTGGTTTTGGTCTGCTAATTTCACTCTGTCATTTCTGAGTCTTAAATGGATTTTTTCCTCCCGAATACAGGCCACATTTTCTTGCTTCTTGCCGTGCCTAGTGAATTGGCTGGCTATGGGGATGAGGAAATGCTGGCCCGTGAGTGTTTGGATTTTGTTGTTCTCTTTAAAGAGTGTTGAATGTCGTCCTGGCAGGCTGTTAATTCACTTGCAGACCATCTTGATCCTTTGAGGTTTGTTTCAGTCTCTGTTAGAACAGGGGCCAGCCTTTACTGTAGGGCCGGATTAGCCCTAGCCCTAAATGTGGATTTTCTGGGGTCTCTGTTGAATGTCTGTGGGTTTCTCCACTGTAGCCTGTTTGAACACTCAATGTCTTACAGTCTTGTGTGAATTCTAGTAGTTATTCAGTTCACAGTTCCCTGGTAGTTGTTTTGTGCCTGGCTTCATGGTCCTTCTCCCAGTGCTTGTGCAGCTTAGCATTTGGCCAAAGAGTCAAGGAGAACCCTATGTACGGATTGATGGAGCTCCTTCTCTTTTTGTTACCTGCTGCACAAATTCCAGCCAATTCAGTGGCCTTGAACTCTTCCTTCTGTCTCTGCAGCACAGTGAGATTGCTGTGTTCTGTTTGGGCTCCCCCTTCCTATACTGTACCCTGGAAAGTGCCTCTAGATAGGAAACCAAGGTGATTGTAGGGCTCACCAAGAGTGATTTCTTTTTTCAGTCATCACAATTCTGCACTACCTGTTGTCCAGTGTTTGAAAACGGTTATTTCGTATGTTTTGACTAGTTCTTTAATTGTTTATGATGAATGAGGGAGTCTGGTACCAGGTACTCTACAAAGGTCAGAAGTGGAAATCTGATAATACAAATTTCTAAGGGTAACATGTTTTTATCCATAACCCACTGTTACTAACAATTTTAACATATAGATTCAGTTAATCTTTCATGCTGAAAAACCTGAGATTTTATTTATGTCTTACATGAGCAATTTCATTGTGTTTCTAGATAATTGAGTATGCTCTTTTGGCTAGTGGGTTGACAAGCTGGTGTGTGCATGTGTGTGTGTGTGTTTATGCATTCTGTAGTAACATTGACGTGTGTGTGTGTGTGTGTGTGTGTGTGTGTGTGTGTGTGTGTGTGTGTGTGTGTGTGTGTGTGTGTGTGTGTGTGTGTGTGTGTGTGTGTGTGTGTGTGTGTCCCGTAGTAACACATATTGGCCACTAGAGGGTAATAAGAAATCAGTTCATTTGTTCTTATTGGATCACTGTTACTAAATAGTCCTTATCATTAGACTTTTTGCATAGTCACAGTCATTGCTTACTTTCACTTTAATATATATTTATTTAACACCTTCTGTGGAGCCAGGCACTGCACTGTGTGCTTGGGATATAAAAATGAGTAAGAGCAGTTGACTGAGCAATAGCCTGTAGCCTGTGCTATAAGACTTTTCTCTGCTTTTGATTCAAGAACCCCTCATTTAAAAAATACTACGTTCATCCTTACTTCCCGTGCAGTCCCCTCCCTCCCTCTCTCAGTGATTTCTTCACAGTCTAAATATTCCTGATGGATTCAGTTCATTCATTTATTGCACAGATATTTATTGAATGCAGGCCATGTGCCAGGCACTGTTCTTGGTGCTGATGATAAAATCGTGAACAAAGCTTACTCATGGACTTTCGTTCACTTACCCTCTTAATCATGTGCCTTTATTTCTGGCCATCATTAGAGGTGCAATTCATTTTGGATGTGCCTTGTTGCTAGGGTCCTCGTGGGTTTTTGCCCACATAAGCTTGGTTGCCCTCCTCATTTCTTAGTGGATTCTGTCTTAGAACCTCAGCCTCATAAGTTTCCACATTTAGATGCTATAGTTTTAATTAAATTATTTTCATTTACTTTTTGTTCTTTAATATTGTTCTTTGATTTAACTGTTTCTCTTTAAAATCTACTATCAATTAATACTGTCACAGGAATGGTCCCCTGTTAACACATTACTAACAAAGAAATTCAGGTTAGGTAAGAATAACATTCAGATCTACAAGTAGAGCTACGTGTGGGTTATGTATCAGAGATAATGGCTTCTGATACTTGTTATTTTTACTTTTTTGTTTTTAAACTTAGGGTCTTTTCTCATGCTTTTTGTATTTGCTGTTTCCTCTGTGTTTACCACTATCTTTTTGAATCTTATGTCCCAGTCTTTGAGATGTGTTGTTTATGAAATATTTCTCTGTAGAATCAGTGCTGATCCATACTGGTAATATGGTCTCTAGTTATTATAGTTCCTTACTAGAACATAGTAACGTGGCTGAAGTAAGAAAGCTGCTTCATTTTTCTTTTAGTAAAATATTGAATTTTTCCCAAGTTTAGCAAAGTTACAGAAACATGCTCATGGTAAAAATGATCCATACAGTTCAGAAGCACGTAAAGACAGAACTCCACATGCATGATTTTCTCCAACATGCTTTCCATACTGTTTGACAGCAGTTGAAAATACTTTGGAACTGCACTCCAAATGATGATTTTAGATAGCTTTGAATTATTTGTTAAGTTCATCATTAAATTATAACATTATCTGATGTTAAAACATGTATTGTGATACATTCTTAAGCTAAGATATTATTATACTGAGTTGAATAAAGATTATATAATACGGTAGATAGTAGGTTGAACCATATGAAATTACTGTTTTTGTAAGCCAAAGGTAGTCAGAAATCTATCAGCAGTTTCATATGGTTCCGCATAATACTTTATATGATCATCCCTGTTACAGGATGAACTGAGTCATTTTTTTCATTAACATTTGCATTAAAATTTTAGGAAGATAGAAACTTAAGAGTAAAAACATGGGTAATTTGCTTAATTATGAAATCAGGTTAACTAGAAATACGCATATTAGTTTTGTCCCCTTGGAATCTTATCGTAGGAAAGGAATGAATGAATGAATGGATAACTTAAATACTTTTTGGTGTTGCAGGAGGAAATTAAACTTAGGTTTATTCTGAATTTCATACACAGCAGTCGGGTTAAGAAAGGAGACAATGAGCATGTGGCAAGCACACCTCATTTATATACCATGTTTACCAGCAGTCCCCCTGTACTGGTGGCTTAATCTTTCTTCACTTTCACTAAATAACTGATAATGTCACTAACTAGTTATGATAGGTGTTATAATACATAGCTAAAAAGGTACCAGAAGTGAAAAAGTTTTTTCTTGCTAATTCACATTCAGATCACCCACAGCAAATTCCAAAAAGAACATCAGATTCTTCGTCACCTAGCATATCACCGTTATGCATGGAAATGTATATTATTCTCCCTAAAAAAAGTTTCAACTTTATAACTAGAAAAGTAAATCTATTGGGGAAAAAAAACCCTCTAGTGTATTGTTTAGATAGACTATAACTT
The DNA here is from genome assembly GCF_029281585.2 of Gorilla gorilla gorilla. NCBI lineage: Eukaryota > Metazoa > Chordata > Mammalia > Primates > Hominidae > Gorilla > Gorilla gorilla. Next base: position 39,356,966 of record NC_073246.2, read on the forward strand.
ATTTTTGGATTGTCCACTACTTGAATTAGTTGGAGAACAGCTTTCTTTTATTAAGGTGACCAATGCTTTTCAAAATAGTATTGGCATCATCTGATGACTTGTTAGAAATGTTGACCCTTGGCCAGGCATGGTGGCTCACGCCTGTTATCCTAGCACTTTGGGAGGCCAAAGTGAGTGGATCACCTGAGGTCAGGAGTTCAAGACCAGCTTGGCCAACATGGTGAAACTCTGTCTCTACTAAAAATACAAAAATTAGCTACGGGTGGTAGCGGGTGCCTGTAATCCCAGCTAGTTGGGAGGCTGAGGCAGGAGAATTGCTTGACCCTAGGAGACAAAGGTGGCAGTGAGCCAAGAGTGCACCACTGCCCTCCAGCCTGGGTAACAGAGCAAGACTCTGTCTCAGAAAAAAAAAGGCAATGTTGACTTTCAAGCTCTACTGAATCAGAACCGTCATTTTTAAAAAGATTCAAAAACAATTTGCAGGCACATTAAAGTCCAAGAAGTGCTCTTACAGATTATGAATGGCATTGTCACCTCCGCAAGACAGTGCTGATGCAGCCCCTAAGTGCTTGTTGAATTTAATGCATATAATTCACTCAATCTAGATTCAAAAAATGAAACAAGTATTTCAGGAGGGTAGTGATAACAGCAGTAATCAAGGGAACTACCTGTTTCTTTGTAATTCTTTCATAGCTATCTGGATGTCACAGAATTACCCGTCTTTCCTTCCAGATGCATCTTTCAGTCTGATTCTATCCATGCTGGATGGTCATTTGGATGTCTTGTGAATACAGTAGATATACACACACATGTGTATGGATGAGAGAGCAACAGAATTAAAACAGAAATCAACATAGTGTATGAGTTCAGGGAGTAATTAGATTTTGATTAGTCAAGGATGCATAATCTTTCGTAATATTGTAATATATAAGGTAACTAAAAAATAAAAATATGGGGAGATGATATAAAAAATTCTAGCAAAAGGTAAGAAAGGAAAAGGAACATAAAACAGTTGGAACAAATAGATTGTTAGTGTTCATTTATAGATACAGCTCAACCACATACTCTTTACAAGAGATAAACCTAAAATACAAGGAAACAGAAGAAGGTAAAGGTAAAAAGATGGACAAAAGACATACCATACAAAAATTGATGCAGAGAAGGCTTGGTGTAGTCAGACTGATAACAGATAAAGCAAAAAGCTTTACTAGAAATAAAGAGGGCAGTTTATGATGATAAAAGGTATTATTCATCAGGAAGGCATAACAACCCTGAATTTGTATTATCCAGTATAACACTTTAAGTAGGAGATTTTTAATACATTGTTGTTGGTAACTGATAGAACAAGATGAGACCAAAATTAAAAAAAAAAACCTATATAAGACAGCATACTTAGTAAAATTAAACCTTTGATGAGGCTGACCATGAAGAAAGAGAAGACCTCATTAACCAATGTTGAGGTGAAGAGGATATCACAAAAGCTTATGAGAAGATATTATAAAAACTTGATGTCAGTCCATTTGAAATTTAGATGAAGTTATACTATTAGAAAACTACAACTTAACAGACACAGCAGAAAATAGAAAATCTGAATAGTCCTATTAAACATGATCCTTAGTGGAAAGAGCTACCCACTAGTTTTGAAGTCTTGGGATTTACAAAAGAAAAAAAAAAAAAACAAACAAAAAAACGGAAACTACCCACAGGCAAAACTCCTGGTCCAGAAGGTTTCAACAGTGAATCTACCACACACACGTAAAATAATGACCAAATCGCATTCCAGAAATGGAAAATTTTTTTTTGTTTGTTTTCACAGGATCTTGCCCTGGGCTAGAGGTGCAAGTGGTGCAATCATGGCTCACTGCACCCTCCTCCTCCTGGGCCCAGGTGATCCTCTCACCTCAGCCTCCTGAGTAACTGGGACCATAGGCATGTGCCACCACACCCTACTAATGTTTTAATTTTTTTGTAGAGATGGGGTCTCACTATGTTGTCTAGGCTGGTCTTGAACTCCTGGGCTCAAGTGATTTTCCCACCTTGGCCTCCAGATTGCTGGGATTACTGGTGGGAACCACCATGCTTGGCTCAAGGAAAGTCGTTTATCATTTCAAAAATCAATCAGCGTCATTCACCACATTAACAGAGTAAATCAGAAAGGTCGTCTCATTTCAGTAGATACAGAAAGAGCATTTAATAAAAGTCAGCATCTATTCATGAGGAAAAGGTCTTAGAAAACTAGCAGTAGAAGGAAACTTTGTTAATCTAGGAATAGTATCTGTTAAAAACCTGCAGCAACCATAATACTGGAGAAATGTTGAAAGCTTTCTTTCTAAGAAAGCTGTATTTCCAAGATTGAGAATATGTGAGAGTAGTGTCTGTTACCTCCTTTTTAAATCATCACTGTACTAAAGGTCCCAGCAAGTAGAATAAGGCAAGGGAAAGAATAAGGATTGGAAAGGAAAAATAAAATTGTTCAGATGCTCACTAGCCACATGTGGCTATTTGCTACATTACTGATACAGGTAAATCCATCATTGCAGAAAATTCTGTTGGGCACCACCGTTCTATAGAGATCAATGCAATTTCAATTTCAGCATCCCAACATGGGTTTGTTTTGGTGGATTTGATGGGGTGAATCAGGAACTTACATGGAATAGCCAAACTTACTTACTTTTTTTTTTCTTTTAGAGGTGAGGTCTCTGTTACCCAGGCTGGAGCACATACAGTGGCACAATCATAGCTCACTGCGGCCTTGAAATCTTGGGCTCAGGCAGTCCTCCCACCCGAGCCTCCTGAGTAACTGGAACTACAGGTGTGCGTCACCATGCCTGGCTTTTTTTTTTCTTAGAGATGAGGTGGTGGTGTGTTTCCCAGGCTGGTCTCAGACTCTCGGGCTCAAATGATTCCTGCCTCGGCCTCCCAAAGCCCTGCGATTACAGGCATGAGCCCCTGCGCCTGGCCTGCCAAAACATTCTTGAAGAAGAACAGAATTTCCTGTTGGATCTTAAAATTTTTAAAGCTATTGTAATTTAGGTAGTGTCCAGTTCTTGAACAGAGACCTAGGTAGGTAAGTCTGTATCCAGTAGAACAGAATAGGCAGTCCAAAACTAGATCCAAGCATAAAGGGAAATGTGATTTATGATAAAGATGGGGTTACAGAGCAGTGGAGAGTGTTTGTCTTTTAAATAATTGGTTAAGGATCAATTGGATGTTAATTTGGTGGGGGAAATGAAACTTGATTCCTATTTTACACAGAAGTCAAATGCAAATGGATTTTGCATTTAGATGTGAGAGAGAAAGCCCAGTGTTTAGAAGGTAATAGATTTTTTTCATGACTTTGATATAAGGAAAAATTTCTTAGATTCCAAAAGTATAGTACTAATTGTAAAGCAAAAGTTGATAAAATTAAGAACTTTTATTCATCAAAGTATACCATTAAGAGAGTGACAAGGCAAGCTGCCTGTAACCAATAGGGGCTCGCTCATATTCAGAATATGGATTTTTAAAAATCCTAGAAATTTGTAAGAAATGGGCTTACAATTCAGTAGAAAAAATAGAAAAGCAACCTGAATGTACATTTCACGATGTGATGTATAAGTGGCCAATAGACATGCAAAAATGCTCAGAGTCACTAGGAAAATGCAAATTAAAACCACACTGGAGTACCACAGCACAAATACACTTAGCATAATGGCTGAAATTAGACTGATGATTGCATGCCATAGTGAAGGAGTGGAGCGTGAGAATTTTTCATAAACTGCTAGTGGATAAATTGATTGGAACAAAAAAAGACCAGAAAAACAACAGGACAGCATCTCTGTGTATACCAAACGATGCATAACAAGAAGCTTACAAGTGGCAGTGTTCATAGTAGCCCCAAACTGGAAATAATCCAGGTGTTGGTCAGTAGTGGAATGGATAAATTATCATTTGTCCATATTATTGTAAAGCAAGGTAATGGACAAACTGCAGTTTATAGGCATAAGATGAAGTAAACAATTCTACTCTATTACATTAGTTTGTACTTGCCCTGCAATAAATAAATACCTGAGACTGGGCAATTTATAAAGAAATGAGGTTTAGTTGGCTCACGGTTCTTTCTTCAGGCTGTACAGGAAGCATGAAAGCCTCTGGGGAGGCCTCAGGAAAACTTTGAATCATGGCAGAAGGCGTTGGAGAAGCAGGCATGTCTTACATAGCCTGCAAAGTCAGGCAAAAGGGGGAGGTGCCACACAGTTTTAAACAGCCTTTTTTCGTGAGAACTCTTATCACGAGGATAGCACTAAGGGGGATGGTGCTAAACCATTAGAAACCACCCTCATAATCCAATAACCTCCTACCAGGGCCCTCCTCCCATATTGGGGATTACAATTTGACATGAGAATTAGGCAGGGACACAGATCCAAACTGTATCACCTGCTTATATGAAAACATCACACCTGTAATCCCAGCACTTTGGGAGGCTGAGGTGGGTGGATCACGAGGTCAGGAGATCGAGACCATCCTGGCTAACATGGTGAAACCCTGTCTCTACTAAAAATACAAAAAATTAGCCAGCGTGGTGGTGGGCACCTGTAGTCCCAGCTACTCGGGAGGCTGAGGCAGGAGAATGGCGTGAACCCGGGAGGCGGAGCTTGCAGTGAGCCGAGATTGTGCCACTGCACTCCAGCCTGGGTGACAGAGCGAGACTCTGTCTCAAAAATAAATAAAAACAAATCGGGTTTTGGAGGTCAGGATAGTAGTAACTTTTAAGGAAGAGGAAGGAGGTGTTGGTTAGAAAGGTTCATAGAGTGGTGTGGTGGGTTTCTGGGATGCTGGCCATTTTTTCCCCGTTTTGTGACACAGATTGATTTTATGATAGTAATTTAAGCTTTGTGCTAATGATTTTTATACTCTTTTCTACAATATTGCACTGAATAAGTTTAAACATAGTATATAACAGTGACATAGATAATAAAAACAGAAGCTAACATTTTTATAAAAAGTGTTTGGTGTGTGTCACAGGTTTCATTCTGTGTGCCTGTTGGTGGTATCTCATTTAAAGTTTGTAACAAGGAATAGGGTCAGTATAGTAATGCCTCTGCTTCATAGATAGGGAATCTAAGGCTTTGAATGATTAAGAAATTTGCCAGTCACAGCCTTAGTCTTTTACTGTTTATAAGAACTTTTTATATATTAAGGACCTCAATTCTTTTTATTTATATTCCTTCCTACCTTTTTCTTTTTAATGTTCAGGTTTAAAAGCCCTCATCACCCCCAGTATTTGAATTTAGATGTTCAATGTTTTGCTTTTACAGACAAACACCAGGATAAACATGCTTGGCATCTTTGTGCACATCATTGATTATTGCCTTAGTGTAAGTTTGTAGAAGTTCTTTTAAAAAGTGAACAAGGTTGTTCTACAGAATTGAATCGAATGAATGTATTTTTGACTATGAATGATGAAATGTTTAGAAAAGTTGGCCATCTTTCACCACAGTTGTACTATCCTTTTACTTATTTAATAAACATTATTAATCATGTAGATTGGGAAAGTTAAGGACCTCACTGTCATGGAGAGAGACAGAAGAGAATCTAAAGTCTGAAAGCAATGCTAGGGGCAGTTGACATTCCAGCTTCAGCAGGGGTGGAGGACTTGAGATTTGTATTTTAGAAAGGTCACTTTAGCCATGTTATTGAGTAGATCCAGAATTGAAAATAGAATAAAGACAGCTATTAGGAATCTGTTTTGGTAATCTTAAGTGATATATGTGGTGATGTAGATGAAAAGGTTGTGTTTGAGTATTCTGTTAGGAGAGGGAATGAGCAAGATTGGGCAGCTGTGAGGGAAGAACTCTAACATGACTGCCAGAGTGTTGATTCTCGTTGACTGCGTAGGAAATGGTGTCATTCCCTGTGGTGGAAAGTAGAGGTGGAACTTATGTTTGGGGAGCTTTGTTCTCTTTGTTTTGCAGAGTGTGTGCCACATTCAGGTAGAGATGGTATGCTCCACAAGATGGGCACTGGCCCCATGAGCCTTTACTGCACATTGACTGTGCATTACTCTACAGTACTTGCAGATAACCTTGGGCCATTTATTAATTGCCAGAGCTGTTCTGAGTATGTTGTATGTATTAAAGCACTAAACCTTCATAACAACCTTTTCAGGTAGGTATTATTATCATTATCAGGATGTTAGGTATGCATGGCCATACAGCTGGTCACTGGTAGCGCTGGGATCTCCAACCCCAGCAACCTGGCTGAGAGTCTGTGCCCTTCACTGTTGGACCACCATTATTGTGTGTCTTGAAAATGGTAGAAGTCGGAAGTATGTTGCTACTGAGCGGTATGGTCGGTTGTGTTGTGGCTGTTAGCTGGTTCATTCAGGAGGACAGGCACAAGTATTTTGAATCTAGTCATTCTTCTTGACCAAGGTTTTAGGCTTTAGTCTGTGATTACAAATTTGGCTGAATTTAAGAAAAATCTTTTTTTTATCCTTTTCTTAAAGAATTACCTTTTATTAGATACCATTACTTTTATGGACCAAAGTGTTAATTTTTCATTTCCACCACGGATATCATGATCATGGTTCATCCTACCCGTGGGATAATTATTGGCTATTCTTTCTTTGTGGTGAGCTTGCCAGGTCTAGATTCCCTTAGGACTGTTTGAAAGGTGCAGAGAAATCCAGCGACCTTGGGTTGAGAAGTTTAGTTCTGTGTTTTATGTTTGTTTTCCTGTTTTTATATCCAACCTTTGATTGCCTGTGTCATTGTAGAGCACCATAAGGTTTCACCTGGTTTGGGGGATGCTGGCGATGTTGTTTGCCGTAAACCTGGCAGCAGGTGCAAAATAGCATCTCAGAAATGTTCCTTTGAGTTGGTTTGTGAGGAGCTGGTCTGTTGGAGAAGTCCCTCAATAATTAAAAGATTACTTATTTAACTTGTATTATGGTTCTTAATTTATGAAAATCTCGTAGGTGAAAGTAAGTCTTAAAGGTTGTTGCTGTTGCTTTACAAAAAAGATTTTCTGAAGATTTTCTCAATACAAGTTTATATTCATTTTAATCACTATGGATCTTTTATACCATTAAAAACATAACTGTTGTGTTGTGTAACATATACCTGTTTGTAGTTAGAAAAGTTTTTTAATATTGAATATCCTAAAGTTCTTATTTAAGGAGCCATTAGATATGTCAAATGATACAAACATTAGGATATGAATATTTCCTTTGAACCTCACTTATCTTCTTGTAGGAGGAGAGACTTCAGCATGCAAACCTTCATCTGTTCGGCTTGCACCGTCATTTTCATTCCATGCTGCTGGCCTTCAGATGGCTGGACAGATGCCCCATTCACATCAGTACAGTGACCGTCGCCAGCCAAACATAAGTGACCAACAGGTTTCTGCCTTATCATATTCTGACCAGATTCAGCAACCTCTAACTAACCAGGTAAGTTCATGGAGTATCGGAAATGACTATTGAAATGGCAGTTTAATCCTTAAAAATGTTGAAATACTAAGTAGGCAAAATGCTTTAATGGCTTTCAGTTTTACATGCAACGTGGGATTATGGATTGGGAAAACATGATGTTAAGAAGTTTGCATTAAATTTTTTTTTTTTAATTTTTACTTGTATTTCACTTAAACACTCAAACATAACCACAGTCTCTCATTCTGTAATAGAAAGGGGAAAAGTTATTTCTGAAGAATATTAAAGGATCTTAAAGAAAAAGCTTATTTTTATGGAAAGGTGGCTAAGTTAAAACCGTTACAGGAAAGCAAGTCAGATTCCATTACAGCAAACTTACAGAACCAATTTTGTGTTATTTTAAACTACCTTTCTAGACATTTGTAAAAATAAATACAAAACTCCCTAAAATTCAAAAGAGATATATGCAAATTAACCGTGCTATTTATTCTAATATTCAGACAGGCTATTCACCATTTTTCTATGAAGTGAATGGTGTAAATAGAATACGTGCTGAACTCTTGGTACTCACACACACATACACATGCATATATACGTATGTGTATGTATTTTTAATATCTTTCTAAATTAACTGCACCGTCTACGTTGAGTTTTGGTTTGGGAGACTTAATAGCTGTAGTTGTGTGAAAGTTTCTTGCCCCATGGATATTTGATGTGTGATGAGCACTGGAAATGGCTGCTTTTCCATGGACTTAGAAATTTGGTTTGCCATTCTTTTGTTTAGGTCTTTTAATATATTGTGTGAGGATAAAAGAGTTGGGAGATTTAAAAGTATGTCTTTTCCTGGTGTCTTGTTTATATTAAAACATGTTTGTAATAAAATTTTGCTAGTAGGCTGACATAATGTTTAAAATATATAACATGTTCACATTCACAGTTAAATAGTTATTATAAGATGAATTTTGGCAGGACTTAAGATTTTATGTAGTGAGTTCATTTCGGTTTAGTTGCGTGTTTGAGAATTGGGACAGTTGTTCAGAATGTCCAAGTTTAGGAAGTGTTTAATTGTGTACCAGAAGAAAACTGCCTGGAAATCTAATAATAATAACACGATGATCCATTTGCACTTTGAGGAAACCAAGTTGATTCAGATTAATTTTCCCGCTTGTTCAAAAGCAGCCTGTCAGGCAGAGTGCTGTTGTTAATGTGTTTCACAGCTGAAAGGACTGCGCTCCCATTTGTGACTTTTCCGTGTGTGAGCAGGAGACTGTGGGGTCCAGCCTGGGCTTCCTTCTTCTTAGATACAGTGCTCTTTCAGGTCTAACCTCTGGTGTCTACAGTGGGCTAGGAAAACTTCCAGTCCTTTAAAGTCATTTTTATCATTATATTATTTTAGTAAATAATTTAATTAGCAAAGCCCCTATTTTTATATCCAACTAACGTCTTATGTGTATTTGGATCATATAAAATAAGAGATATTTCACTTACTATTTCTAAGCTATGAAATACTTTCAAAGATTTGTGTGATGTAAAAAGACTATCTTTAAAGTAATAATACTCAGCCAAATATTTCTGCCAAAATCCAAAAATTTCTGGGCCTAATAAGGGAGTCATATTAGAGGATCCCTTTCCTGTAACTAAAGTGTAGGCTGCGTATTAAGTGGCATAGTCTAGTCATAGGACCTGGCTTCAAGGTCTTGGCCGGCTCATGATCTGGTTGTAGGATTTGAGTTAGGTTATTTGTACCCTTCATATCTGTTCCTTGGGTGTCAAATTGGCACCTCCGACTGGAACCCCCAACACATACAAAGTACCTTTTAGCTATAAACTTACTGTAATTTCATTATTTAATTTTCATTGTTTCTTGTTAATCATCCTATCAGATGTCTTTTAAAAGAGAAATAGAGCGAAAGTAGGTGTAGAAGAGGATGACTGATGTTTGGAATGCTGACTCTCTGGGCTATTCTAGTTTTCACAATATCTTTCATAGTTCTTAAATTCTAGTACCCTGGATGTGTGTTATAGATGCTATTCAGCTTTATTAATGCTCTCAAAATAACAAGAAAGGCAGAATACAGTGTTTCTGATTCTTCATTATATAGGAAAACAGGAGGTAAATATAAATAAAATGAAATAGGTATTATAATGGAAAACAGTTTTTGAAAGGAGTCCTAGAGCTTATACTAAAGAATCTTTTCAGGACAAAAGTTAATTATTGTTTTAGCTCTTATAACTGATCTAAGCAGGAGGTTTGTAATCTGGGTGAAGTAAAAGGAGCAAGAGATGTGAGCATTGAGGGCATGCTGTTTCTAGCTCCTGGAGGCAGATAGCTGAGGCAGCAGGAGGAGGTCACCTCAACTTCCCTTTTATTAGGTTACTTGCCTTGCAAAAGGGGTCATTCCTGCAGCTTGGTGAGCTCCTGGGTTCTCTGAACACCATGGACTTAACTTTTTGCTGTAGAAGGTAGAAGGGAGCTTGCTCTATTACTGTACATTCTCTTGACTTTGGCTAGCAGAAGCAGGAAGTAGAGAAAGTGTCAGATGCTTAGGGCTGGCCTTGAGTGTTAGTATAGATGTATAAGTAGGTATTTGGAAAAGCTGCTTTCTAATTCTGGATATGTACTAATGGCATCACAATGTTCCCAAAGAAAAATTTGGTTAATATGAAATCACAATGAAAGCATAGGGAGTATTACTTGCTTTGTAGACATTTATTTGTTCTTTCCATGTATTTTGAGCATCTCAATGCAGGATGTTGTTTGAAGCACGAAATATAAACAGCTTGGCCTTGTAGGCAGAGTATGACCAGTTGTGGAAAAGATTAGCAACATTTTGTGAAGTGCTAAGCACACAGCACACACTCATATTGAGTGCAGAAATTTGATCATGTAACTCATGTTTATATCCTATTTTGTATATGTACTGTATATTTGAAATTTTTTTTTTTGATTGTGTGTGATTTTGGTGTTTTTGAGTGAGCATCATTACTCCTGAATGTAGTCACTGATTCTTTTTTCAGATGTTTGAAATACCAGTGGAATTGTAAATGGGCAAGTTAAAAACTTAAAGACATTCACAGTTTTTTGATGTAACTAATTTTAATAAATGCCTTTGCTTATTTTAGGCATACCTCAATTACTTTGCTCAACAAATAGCCTAAAAATGACTGCTAAGAGGGTAGACTAGAGGCGTAACATTGATAGGGAGCTCCTGGCAAGAGTGTCCTTGTTAAGAGCCTGGGGTTAGGCATGGACATTTTCAGCTACAATATTAGAGTAGCTGCACTACGATAATATTTCGGACCACCCGGATGGTGATTTTCCTGTTCTTTAACTGGCTCTGGGACCTAAGTCAAGTTCTTTAACATTGGAGAATCTGGTTTCTCATGTGTAAAATGGTCACAGGGATGGTATTTATCTCCCTTGAGATTGTTGAGGGGATTGCATGGAAGGCTTGTAAAAATATGCATGCTAAAAACATGTTGTTCAGTAAATACCTGCTACTGTTATTGTTACTTTATTATTAAGTTATTTGGTTGACTCTACCAATGACTTATACTTCCTGTCAACTTTTATTATAGCGGCAATGAAGCATTGCACTGATTCAGATTTTGTGAAACCTCACATTTAGGCTGCACTCCACCAGCCCAAGAAAGGGGCTTACTGAATAAACTACCTGCATGAAAACAATGCTGGGAACTTAAATTAAAAAAGAAAAGACATTTAAGGGAAACCTTTCATCACCCTAAATGCTTACAACATTCATTCACGGAAAAACTGACATTTATTACCCATATTAATTTATGCATTAAGTCCTTAAGGAATAGTATAAAAATATTCTGTGAACTTAGCATTAGCTACTGTTTAGAAAAGTAAGACTATCTATTTGAAAAATTAAATAATTCAGATCATCTTCTTAATTCTGATGATTTTTGTCAGACAAATAGTTATAATCACCAAGGGTTTTTCCCCCCCTTCAACCTTATTTGGAATTAAGAAGCACAGGACCTTGAGAAGAGATAGTGTTATTTCAGTAAATGGGTGAATTTGCCCTCTGGGTAACAACTTTTTAGAGTTTGAGTATACATGCAGAAGAAACCAGTGTTAATGCTGGTTCATGATAAAGTGCACGTAGTAAAGTTCATGATTTACAGCACGTAAAATGCTGTAACAATTCTGTCTTTTTCGGACCACATGGATGGTGATTTTTCCTGTTCTGTCCACTGGTACAAACCTCCCCTCTTCTCTTTTTTGGTGTGGGTTAGGTTAACAATTATACCATGACTCCACACATTTTTGCGAGGTCTTAGTATGATGTGTTTACTGTCACTCTGCCCCTCCGATTGACCCGAGTGTCCTTGGAGAGATGTTGTGTCAGGGTCTTCTGGCTCATTTCCCAGCACAAATGTCCAGAAGAGTTTGGCAGGAACACAAAGATGGGCCAGGGGGAATGGCTGTGACCACCTTGATGGAAATAATTGGTTTTGAGGATCTGTTGATTGCAAGAACCCCCATTGGGAATCCTTTGACTGAGGCATGACACTTGCTGGAGCAGTGGCACTCGGACAGCAATCCAGGATCATTGACGCTAGCCACAGCACTCCTGGGGTGTGTGTATAGAGGGGGTGCATGCCCCTGCTCTATCATCTGTTGTAATTGCTGTGGAAACGGTCTAGCAGGATGCTCACGGTGGAACCCCTCATTGCCTGTCAGATGGTGTCGAGAGCCATGAGTTGGGATCAGGGAAGGGAACTGTGAGGGCAAGCCTTGGTTAGGGGCAGATATTTGTCAGAGGGCAGCAGGGTCTGGAGACATTAGGAGCTGAATTTATTCTTATTAGGAGCAGTTGGAGGGAATGGTGCTCTGCTGCCAGCCTCCTTTTTTGGTGCCAGCTGGGTCCTGAAATCCTATGTTAAGGAAGCTGAAAGTTGCCTCTGAGGGCTGGGTTTATCTTTGTCTGCTAGTTGTGAACCTGGTCAGGTTTTAGGAATAATTCAGAAAAAAATTTTCTTTGGGCTAATTGTGTGGTAGAGAAGCCCTCGTGGGCAGCATCCTGTGTGTCTCCTAGACTGGCGTATGTCTGTATTTCTACCACTTTAAATTTGGCGGAATAGGATCAAAGCCTCAGGCAGCTGGGCATATTATCCTCTAATTTCATGTATTTGTTCTAGTGGTTGTCTTTATTGGAATCCACATGAAAGGGAACTTTGAGAGAGAATGTATAATCATCTAATGTAGCTGTCTTTAAAAAAGTAGATACATGCAGGTTACAGAAGAGGGAATTTATATCTTATAGTTAAAGTGCTAGTCTTTTCTGTCTATTTAAGGTGATGCCTGATATTGTCATGTTACAGAGGCGGATGCCCCAAACCTTCCGTGACCCAGCAACTGCTCCCCTGAGAAAACTTTCTGTTGACTTGATCAAAACATACAAGCATATTAATGAGGTAAGACTTGATTTGTTATAATAACATCTATCTTGCAATACGTCATTGAGAAAAAAAGTGTGACCTATTTACCCTAAACTTTTTTTCATTCCTAGTAGTTGTCATATTGATGATTATTATGAAGACTAATGATTTAGAAATAATATGATTACAATTATGTAAAAGATATATTAACAAGGACTGCAGAGTATAAAGATAATTGTGGATAACTTGATTTTTTTAAGGTTGTATTTAATATACTGTTATTTCATTTTTTAATTTTTATTTATTTTTTTATTTCATTTGAGTTCTGTAATAACTCTTATTCAAAACAAGAAAGGGGAATAAGGACTCTAAAACTATATATGTGTTAGAATTTTTGCTTGAAGTTTTGTATATTTGTTTCTGCTTTTGCCATGGGTGTCAGGAAGCTCTGAAATATGTTTAATACCTAGTTACAGGCATTTGGCCTAGTTTATTTGATCTATCTATATTTCTGTGATTTTATTGTCTTTTAACTTTTTATGTGTGTTCTTTTATCTATATCTTTTTATGATAAGATGTCCAGAAGCTTTTTTGTTGTAAGTAAATAAGATAAAAAACAGACACAGCACTTTGAATTCCTTGCCTGTACTTGGTGTTTTGCCACCGAAAATTTTTCTGGTGTCTTGGACCATTGGCTTCATTGCCATTTGCTTGTGGCTTCAACTCTGTCTCCAAAGTTAATTATTAAAGGAGCATTTCTGGAGAAGAATCCATGCTTTCTTTCCTCTTCTAGTGGGAGCCCTGCACCCTTTCATGTTGAAGGCTTGTCCTTTGCCAGCTTTAGAGCTGCTTAGCTGAAAAGTGAAAAGATGTTCTTAGGTACATGCAAATTTTATAGCAATTTAATGTTATTTAATGACAGTATTGCTACATTACAGTGGCAGTGTGGCAACATAAAATTAGAATGAACTCTGTGAGGAACATTTCTGAGTTAGATTTTGTACACATTTATATATTATAAACATGTTCCAGACTAGCTTGTGATTATCTGAATAGATCTGATAAATTGTTGATAACAGTATATTAATTTCAATTTGTTATTATCTGATAAATTGTTAACAAAGCTACAGTTAAACTGTTGTTAACAGTAGGTTTGTTGGAGCTTGTTTTTAAGTGTCTTACCACATTATAAAGTAGACTTTTTCTGATGTTATTCCGTGCAGTGTAATTTATAATTTCGCCAAAGTTAGTTTACCAGTTACCTGGACTATTTCCTAGTTCATCTAGTATTTTTTTTTTACTAGTCTTAGAAACAGTGTTGGTGTTTTTTTTGTTTTGTTTTTCTGGAGACAGAGTCTCGCTTTGTCACCAAGGCTGCCAGCCTGGAGTGCAGTGGCGCGATCTTGGCTCACTGCAACCTCCGCCTCCCGGGTTCATACCTTTCTCCTGCCTCAGCCTCCTGAGTAGCTGGGACTACAGGTGCCCGCCACCATGCCCAGCTAATTTTTTGTATTTTTAGTAGAAACGGGGTTTCACCGTGTTAGCCAGGATGGTCTCGATCTCCTGACCTCGTGATCCACCCTCCTCGGCCTCCCAAAGTGCTGGGATTACAGGTGTGAGCCACCGTGCCCGGCCCAGAATCAGTGTTAAAGAAAATAACTCAGCCTGTGATTAACCATAGGCGTATGGTCTTTGGGAGTGGGGGCTAAGAGGCCATAGCTGTTTTTCATTAATCGTTATATTTTTATAGGTTTAAAAACTGGGCATGTCTCAGAGGGCCTATTTATTTTAGTAAAACATCACTTCGTCTACATTTAAACTTATTTTAAAAATATGTTGCCATAAAATCAAATATAAATAAATTCATGCAAGTTACAGAAGAGGGAATTTATATCAATAAATTCCCTTTATATCCCAAATATAAAGTTGGGATTGACTGGAAGGGGGCATGAGAGAACTTGAACTTGAGGGACATGAAAATGTTACTTGGCTGTTTGGCATTTGGTAACTTTTGTCAAAATTCTTCATGTTGAACTCTTAAGATCCGTGCCACCTCACTGTATATAAATTATACTTCAATTTAACAAATAAATATAAACCAGGTCCTTTTACTTTTCTTGAACGGCATACTTTGGACAAGTCACTTAACATTTTTTGTTTACAAAGTCTATAAACAGTATAACTATAATGAATTTCACTGTAGAAATTTTTTCATTGGTTAGATCAGTATTATTTTCTAACTCAAATGTCAACTGTAGAAAATAGATGTGTGTCAATATACTCTGATAATGCCCTTCCTCACAGTGATTTAAATTTTACAGTTAACATTATGTATTCTCATTTCAGGTTTACTATGCAAAAAAGAAGCGAAGACACCAACAGGGCCAGGGAGACGATTCTAGTCATAAGAAGGAACGGAAGGTTTACAATGATGGTTATGATGATGATAACTATGATTATATTGTAAAAAACGGAGAAAAGTGGATGGATCGTTACGAAATTGACTCCTTGATAGGCAAAGGTTCCTTTGGACAGGTAATTTAATGGAAAATGCTGAATTTCATTAGTTAGAAAGAACTTCTTAGTGAATCTTGTTGTTAACAGCCCTTCCTCAAGAGTGTACTTTTAATATTTGCAAATAGAGCTCAGCAATGGATATGCAAGTATGTGGATGACCATAATTCTTTAAAGGTAGTGATACTGCATCAGAAATAAAAACTCCTTAGACTTCTAAAAACTTTTATGTCTACCAAGTGCTCATTTTACTAATGACTGGTGAATTTTAATCACTTAATAGTATTGCCTCTTTGTTATGGGCCTTGTATAGTCTGTAGATGATTGTTAATTACATATGCTAGAGGTATTTACCTTCTTGTCTGATAGACCACTTCAAAGAGAAAAGAATTACCATCTTCAGGTGGTGCAGTGGGAGTCCACTCACTTTTCAGGAGGCTTTGGAAAGCTGGGGGTTGTTCCCTGGCTTTTTCTCCCACTTCATGTTGTAACTATATCAGACCTCTAAGCAGGCAGGCAGTCTTAGTCTCTTGTATCAGTCGCACCAATACCAAGAGTTTTGGGTCTTTCTCCTTGTGCTTTATTTATTTATTTAGAGACAGACTTGCACTCCTGTCACCCAGGCTGGAGTGCAGTGGTGCACTCTCGGCTCACTGCAACTTCCATTTCCCAGGTTCAAGTGATTCTCATGCCTCAGCCTCCCGAGTAGCTGGGATTACAGGTGTGTGCCTGTAACCACACCTGGCTAATTTTTGTATTTTTAGTAGAGACAGGGTTTCACCATGTTGGCCAGGCTGGTCTCAAACTCCTGACCTCAGGTAATCCGCTCACCTTGGCCTTCCAAAGTGCTGGGATTTCAGGCGTGAGCCACCATGTCTGGCCTCCTTGTATTTTTAAAAATATTTTTTCGGGTCAGGTGTGGTGACTGACACCTATAATCCCAGCACTTTGGGAATCTGAAGCAGAAGGATCACCTGAGCCCAGTAATTCCAGAACAGCCTGGGCAACATAGCAAGACCTTGTCTCTATTTATTTAAAAAAAAAAAAATGGTAGGGGCATCTCTGGCTGTGGACCCCCAGCTGTTCCCAGTTGTAAGTTCTTCTATCACATTGAGTCACAGAGCTGTGTTTTGTTTGAGGTGTGATTTGCTGATAATCCCAGTCTCCGCTACCTTGCAACCCTTGTGGAATGAGATGGTTATTAATCTGCAGTCCAAACTTTTGACTTTTCAGTGATGAGGATAGAATGGGAATCAAAATGACTTTTCCTAAATTGCCTTTTATTGTTTTCTTAAACTATGGAACCTGCATATGCTTACTTCTCTGTTCCTGCCCTGAGAGAACACAAAATACATGCTCCTTTTTAACCTGTGAGGAAAAAGCCATCATGCTTAAAACAGAAAGTGTACTGTATTATTGGGGGAAATTCAGCCAGATATCGGGCAAAATTCACCCCCGATATTTCATGTAGGTTCTTTTCTATTTTCCCTAAGCGTCGGCCGGTTTGAGAAATAAAGGGACAGAGTACAAAAGAGAGATATTTTAAAGCTGGGCATCTGGGGGAGACATCACATGTCGGTAGGATCCGTGATGCCCCACAAGCCGCAAAACCAGCAAGTTTTTATTAGGGATTTTCAAAAGGGGAGGGAGTATATGAATGAGGTGTGGGTCACAGAGATCACATACTTCACAAAGTAATATAATATTACAAGGCAAATAGAGGCAGGGCGAGATCACGGGACCACAGGACCAGGGCGAAATTAAAATTGCTAATGAAGTTTTGGGCACCATTGTCATTGATAACATCTTATCAGGAGACTGGGTTTGAGAGCAGACAACCGGTCTGACCAAAATTTATTAGGCGGGAATTTCCTTGTCCTAATAAGCCTGGGGGCACTATGGGAGACTGGGGCTTATTTCATCCCTACAGTCTCGACCATAGAAGACGGCCACACCCAAGGGGGGCCATTTCAGAGACCTACCCTCAGGGGCTCATTGTCTTTCTCAGGGATGTTCCTTGCTGAGAAAAAGAATTCAGCGATATTTCTCACATTTGCTTTTGAAAGAAGAGAAATATGGCTCTGTTCCGCCCGGGTCAGTGGTCAGAGTTTAAGATTATCTCTTGTTCCCTGAACATTGCTGTTATCCTGTTCTTTTTTCAAGGTGCCCAGATTTCATGTTGTTCAAACACACATGCTCTACAATTTGTGCAGTTAATGCAATCATCACAGGGTCCTGAGGTAACATACATCCTCCTCAGCTTACGAAAATGACGGGATTAAGAGACGAAAGACAGGCATAGGAAATCACAAGGGTATTGATTGGGGAAGCGATAAGTGTCCATGAAATCTTCACAATTTATGTTTAGAGATTGCAGTAAAGACGGGCGTAAGAAATTATAAAAGTATTAATTTGGGGAACTAATAAATGTCCATGAAATCTTCACAATCCATGTTCTTCTGCCATGGCTTCAGCTGGTCCCTCCGTTTGGGGTCCCTGACTTCCCGCAACACTCTATGTCATTAGCAGCCACAGGTCTAAATCCAGAAAAATAAACGTGTAAGCAAATATGAACATTTGTGTTAGACCTGTGTCACTCCAGTGTGGCCCTACCAGTCCCTGATGTCACGTGTGTATGTCTTCTTCCCATGATTTGAAAGAATTTTGGTAATTACACATAATCCAGGGACTTTTTCCTTGAATTATAACCTCTTTTTTTCTTCTGAGGGGTTTTTCAGTGCTTTGGGAGTCCTTTTTTTTGTTTTGTTTTGTTTTGTTTTTTTAAGAGACAGGGTCTCACTGTATCAGCCTGGCAGGAGTGCGGTGGAGTAGTAATCATGGTTCACTGCCTCGACCTCCTGGGTTCAAGTGATCCTCCCACTTCAGCCTCTAGAGTAGCTGGGACTACAGGCACGTGCCACCATGCCTGGCTAATTTGTTGTTTTTTTGTAGAGGTGAGGTCTTACTATGTTGCCCAGGCTGGTCTTGAACTCCTGGGCTCAACCAGTCCTCCCATCTCAGCTTCCCACAGTGCTGAGATTATAGGCCTGAGCCACCACACCTGGCCTGGGAGTCCCTCTTGATTAAGGTCTTCCTGTTAGTAAGAAGCAGCTTCTCTGTCAGCCTCTTAAGGAAAGGCATTTGTGAGGCCCAGTCCTTAACTAAGGGTGTGAATACCCTCTACTGGTTCCCAACCGGGCTACACAGCAGGAGGTGAGTGGTCAGCAAGCATTACCGCCTGAGCTCCGCCCCGTCAGATCAGCAGCAGCGTTAGATTCTCAAATGAGCTCAAACCCAGTTGTGAACTGTGCATGCGAGGGATCTAGGTTGTGTACTCTTTATGAAAATCTAATGCCTAATGATGTGAGGCAGAAGAGTTTGATCCCCAAACCATCCACCTCACCCCTACCTACCCTGGCCGTGAAAAAATGGACTGCTGCTCTAGACCTAGAGAGTGCTGCCTCCGCCATGAAAACTTCACTAACGTTTGGGCAGTTGCACTCAATAGGCCCCACCCCTTTTTTTTTTTTTTTTTTTTTTGAGATGGAGTTTTGCTTTTGTTGCCCAGGCTGGAGTGCAGTTGTGCGATCTTGGCTCACTGCACCCTCCGCCTTCTGGGTTCAGGTGATTCTCCTGCCTCAGCCTCTTGGGTAGCTGGGATTGCAGGTGCCCCCCCACCACACCTGGCTAATTTTTGTATTTTTAGTAGAGATGGGATTTCACCACGTTGGTCAGGCTCATCTCGAGCTCCTGACCGCAGGTGATCCGCCTACCTTGGCCTCCCAAATCATGCTGGGATTACAGGCATGAGCTTCTGTACAGGGCCTAATAGCTTACTTTCTAACTTTCCTGACATCTACCATGCAAATTGTAGCCATATAGGCTGCTCTCTAAGCTGATTGGCCCCTGATGACTCAGTCTTTGTGCTCATAGTTACGTTTTTCTTCTCCCCTTCACCTTAGTTTTCTCATACTCAGATTCCACAGAACAAGTGAGCACAGGAACCCTGGGACGATAGAGTCCTGCTTGACGTTGAACTCCTTTTTCCCAGGGCAGACTGATACTTCCCCTCTTGGGCTGAGGTGTTGTGCAGTGTCCACGTTGAGGTTCAGGTCGTGTCCACGTTGAGGTTCAGGTCCTGTCCCTCACCAGAATAGTATCTTCTGTATAGACTTGGTCAGACTTTCTCCACATTCTGTGTCAGGTTATTGTCAAATAAGGGATTTCTCCATTTCCGTAGCCAATACTTACCAATCCTGATTGCATATTGAAATTTCTTGG
This sequence comes from Gorilla gorilla gorilla, assembly GCF_029281585.2. NCBI lineage: Eukaryota > Metazoa > Chordata > Mammalia > Primates > Hominidae > Gorilla > Gorilla gorilla. Next base: position 39,376,581 of record NC_073246.2, read on the forward strand.
GGAGCTTACCCAAAAAATTACTGATGTCTGGGCTCCAGACCAGTTAAATTCTCTAGGCATTGATGTAAAAGAAAAGAAAAAAACCTTATTAAATTTGTAATTCATGGTCAAAAACTGGCAGTTAGCCTGTTAACTGTTTGGCAAGTCATTAGATACTTGGGCCCCCATGAGTGTCCTTTATCCTGCAGCCCATCAGGATCTGGGCACTGAACTGCAACTCTTAGTGTAGTCAGTACATCCAGTGAAGCAGAAGCATATCAGAACCCCTTGGCCACATGTTTACAAGGGTAGCCTCTGTTATAAAAGACCACAGAGAGTGTCTTTTAGAATTGAGTGAAACCAGAGATTAGTGCATTTTTTATTCCAAGTTTGATTTCAGTTGAGCCATTCAGAATTTGTCACAGTAGATTTAGCCTTGACTGATGAAGATCTGAGAACATACGTTTCATCCTCTTCCTGACCTTATGGTTTCATCGTGCACCTTGGAATCATTTGGAGTTCCTTCCCCATCCCCAGGCTTTTTGAATGTGCTAGAAAATGTATCTAAAAGAATTACTTATTCAGACAATGTATAATATTATAAATGTAACTTCTATTTTATTAGTTGTAATGGTTGTCACTGGTTAATAAGAGATAACATTTTCTTTTACTTATATATTGATTTTGTAATGTTTATGTAAATCTTTTATAGTAGTATGAACCTCGTTTTAAATGAGTCAAATTTCAAGTGAGAGGTGTTACATGGTGATGTGTGCTCATGAACGCTGTGGTTTCCTTAGCAGTAATTCTCATTTTAAAACTATCATAATCCCCCAATTATGGCGTTTGTGGCATTGTGGAACTTTACTGGTAATTTGTGTTTGATTTTTTTTTAGTCTAAACCAATTTTTCTTTTATATACTTAGGTTTTTATGTATGAAAATCTAATTGAAAGTTAGAAAGTTATCTGAAGCCTTCTGCCGATAAACTTTTAAATATTTCATACATATTCTTAGGGTTCAGGTATCTCTCATTAAAAGAATAGTTTGATGAGTTGTTTTATAATGTTATTTAGTAAGAAAGATAAAAAAAACCTAAGCATTTGTCAAGAGTCATAATTTATTTCTGAAGGAGGAAAATAGTAAATCTAATTTTATTAAGAAAATTATCTATTTTGTGGATATTTAGAAATATTGTACAAATGCAAAAAGAAATTCAATTTAAAAGATTGATTTAAAGTTACTGTGTAATAAGTGGATATATATTGTATAGAAATAGATGGCATCTCTTCTACTTAGGAAGGTCAGAAAAATAATTATAAAAACATATAATTGAGAATTAGGTAAATGTTATAATTAAGGTGAATTATAAATTATTGTGAAATTTTTGCAATTAATGAAATAGAGAATTATTCATCTTTCTTCTCTTTTAGGTTGTAAAGGCATATGATCGTGTGGAGCAAGAATGGGTTGCCATTAAAATAATAAAGAACAAGAAGGCTTTTCTGAATCAAGCGCAGATAGAAGTGCGACTTCTTGAGCTCATGAACAAACATGACACTGAAATGAAATACTACATAGGTAAACAAACAGGCAAATAGCAGTGTGCCCCAACCCACACCAAAACTTTGAGTTAATGGTTCTTTTCTATCAAAATATTTTGATTTTATTTTAAAGTGGCTGATTAAAAATTTGTTTATTTCTTTTGGACAGCAAGATTTATATAAGTGACTTGATCTGGTAGTAATAGTCTAAATCTTGGGGAATGTGCCTTCCAGGTAGCATACCATGTAGAAACAAATGAGAATAGTGTGTGTGTGTTTTTATTTGCAACTTACTGGTACCATTTGTTTGCTAATAATGATGCATGTTTATCCATAGGGTCATCTTTCCAGTAACTTTAACCATTTCTAATCTAGCTCAGAAACTAGTTGTGAGCTAGTATGTTGTTAGTGGTTGTGGAACCATTTTTGGGGCATCTGCAACAAGATCTCAGGCTCCTCCCCAGTCTCTTCATCAGCTTGGCAGCATTAGAAGCTATTAGATTTACGACTACAGAAAAGAGATAATAGCCACTGCTTATTGAATTTCTACCACATTCCTTATGCTTTTCTTCCATCATCTGTAATAATTAATAGCAGTCTTATAAGGAAGATGGTAGAATCCTTAAGTTATGGTTGGTTTGTATAAGAAGCCCCATACCCAGGGTCATAGGGCTCTGCAGCTAGGATTGGAAGCTACCGTACTTCTGCCGCACTCCAAAGTCTGTTTCATTCTCATATAGTCTTCCTTCTGAAAACAGAAACAGGAGACAGAAGAATTATGACAATACTGAAGTCTAGGGCCATTTGATACATGGGCAAAATATCTTCTAGTACACCTTCTTTCGCAGTATTTTTTAATCAAATCTAATATGTCAGTGATTGTAAGACTGATGGACACCATCATTTTATCATTTTATGTACCGTCAAAGAAAAAACTGTTAAGTATTCATATAAGATGCCATCAATCGAAGATACAGACCTTAAGATCAGCACAGATCCATAGTCACTTGTGTTCAGAAACACTGACTTTATTTGATACACGTAAGGCTGAGTTTTATTTAACAGATCTTTTAAGAAAACATTATGATTCTTTGGTCCACCCCAAAAAGGTAGAAACAAATAATGGATCTTTAAAAGGGGCAAGCTTCAGATTGTTTAGATTTTGTTTGTGAAATACTTCTCATTCCTCATTATTAAAATATAAAATGAGTTTGTATTAATTTTTCTTAGTTTCTTTATAGATACTGATATAATTCATAATAATACCATTCTTATCTTAAAACCGTGTCACACACAATGAAACTTTGCTGTTTACTGTCAGTTACAACTTACATGAGGTGACCCATTTCCATTCAAGGGTTTTAGAAGCACATCAAGGACATTCTAAGGATGATTGACTTACACAATGATCTCTGAACATGCCTCCTGCCTTCTCCTCACTCTGAGTATTTGCTTAGGGGAGCAGAAAAAATACTGGTAGCATTACTGTAACATTTTAATTCTGCTTTATTTAAAAAAGACATAGCTGGCATATAGTTAAGTACTGAAAAATGTTAGCTACTCAGTTATGTATAATGCTAGTATTTTGTTTTGAATAAAGTTGACATTAATGATCATTTTATTAATTGTATTAGTTATTACAGATACTCTTTGGATGAGTTTTTAAATTCTTATTTCAGAAGATGGTGAATGCATAATGTCTCAAGAAACTGAGATTCTGTTTGGAAAACAAAAGAACTTTAGATTAGACAAGTTCATATCAATTGAATTGATACCTTAAACTTAAGGTATCGGAAAGTCATATTGATTTTTATGATGTAAATTAGTTTTAAAGTGATTGATGAGTCTAATTTATTCTGATGAGTTTTATTGTCTTGTCTTTGAACTTTAAAAAACATCTACTTCTTTACTGTGTAGCCAAATTTCTTATCTGGATTATTTGGTACCTGCCATGGTCTAGTTAAAAGAAAATTTAGTTTAAGTCTACAACAAAGTCTTGCCAGCCCTCCATTCTCCCCAAAATTCGGTTAAAAAGACTGAACAAATATGCTTGTTTGAGCTTTCTTTGACAATGTCTTTAGTGCTTACCACATTGTAGATACTAAGTAAATGAATAAAGAATTGTGAGGTCAAGTGAAACTGAGTAGATCTTTCATTGGACGAACATTGTGATCACAGAGCTTCTTAAAGGAATTTTTATAATCACATTAGAATTCTGACAGCAGTTACTTTTTGCATTCATTTAGTGGCACCTGCTTAACCAGGAGATTAAAAGCCATCCACGGACCATGATTGTGAGGTATCATGGAACTATGTTTTTAGTTTTAAACCTATAAACTGAAGTGACTAAGAGCAGATATTTTACATTCTTAGGTAACATTTAAGGATTCCTTTTGTTATTTTTAGTATCGAGTTGTACTATAGACTCTTATATAGCCATGTAGTTATTTTTATTGTGTTACTTATTCTAACTTAAGATCACCTATACCATGAAAGATCTAAAAGCAATATTGATGTCCACTGCTTTGAGGCAGGCAGCCCAGGACTATTCCCAGGAAAACACAATGTATCCACAGTTCTTAGTGATCAGACATTGATTACTATCAGTTTATTCCAGATAGATCTGTAGAGAAACCTCTCATTTTGTAATACTATAAAATAAAATGAAAATCACCTTGACAGATGGGTGTTTTATGTCATTGCAGTTGTGTTACAGGTGCTCAGTTTGGTATATATAAGACTGTTAACAGGGAGGGACAGCACTTTATCGAATAACCTCATCTGATGTGACGTCAGTGTTAATAGTTAAAGCACAATCTTTGAAGCAATTTAGTGAGTATTCAGCCTTTTTAGAGGGTCAACAGTGATAGTGACCTATGTATTCTATGCTGTTTCCCCACTCACAAGCCTCCTTATCATCTCTTCTTGTAGCTGAGCTTTATTTTGAAGTTTTCCAAACCTTCAGTCTCACACAAGAGTTGTCACTTACCAATTTGATAAACACAGTTAAGTCCTCCAATACTTTTACCAAAGCATGATTTTCAGACATTTGTTGTATTTGCCTAAAGGGTAAAAAAAAAAAAGGCTATCAATGAAAATTGTGACAGAAAATTACCAGTGAAATCTAAAGTTCAGCAGTGCAGATACATTTCAAAGCCTACACAGAGGGCTGCCAACTACAGCATTGTCACAAACCAGAGATCCCAGTAGGTGGAGCTTAGACATAGGAAGTTTTGAGGTAGGGCTCTCGGGAAGTAAAAAGTGCTTTCTTTTATAAATGAAGATAAAATTGCTGAAATATTCTCACTGCTGTTTGTCCGTTTGGTACTTATGTTTTCAGATCTGACTTTTAAAGAAACAAGGCATTTTGGTAGCACTGCTTACCTTATATCACTTATTGACATATGCTGTACCTGTTTAATTCAGCAGAAGAGCAACTTAGATATTCTTAACTGATTGAAAACTGCTGTTATTACAAAATGCTGATCTCCAAACTTTAATTGAACTCTGCATTTGATGTAATAATGTTATAGAACATTTGAGAGTGCATGTGTTTGTTACTCTCAGTTTATTGGTATATATAATTTAAAATGAAACTGTTTTCTCTTTCAGTGCATTTGAAACGCCACTTTATGTTTCGAAACCATCTCTGTTTAGTTTTTGAAATGCTGTCCTACAACCTCTATGACTTGCTGAGAAACACCAATTTCCGAGGGGTCTCTTTGAACCTAACACGAAAGTTTGCGCAACAGATGTGCACTGCACTGCTTTTCCTTGCGACTCCAGAACTTAGTATCATTCACTGTGATCTAAAACCTGAAAATATCCTTCTTTGTAACCCCAAACGCAGTGCAATCAAGATAGTTGACTTTGGCAGTTCTTGTCAGTTGGGGCAGAGGGTAAGTATTATTTCAGAACTTGTGAATTAAATAGAAATTAAATAGAAGTAGGTAGGACAGTGTAGGTATTAGGTTGGTGCAAAAGTATTTGCGGTTTTTGCCATTGCAGGTGCTGCTTTTGCAGTGGCAAAAACCGCAATTACTTTTGCGCCAACCTAATAGATATTTGAAATGTTAATAAGGTGTATACCATTTAGAGGCAATTACAGGATGCTTATTTATCTTTAAAATGTAGCACTTAATTACCTTGTGTTGATATCTATTTTGGGGAAATACCTTTTAAAATGCAAATAGCAATACTTTGAGTCAAAAGACATTGATTTTTTTGAAATGGGTATATTTAAAATTGTATGTATGCTAAAAGATTAAGGGGGAGAATAGGAGATGGAATGATTAAATATTAGGGGATTTGTAACTATATTTCCCAAGTAAAGGTTTTAGTATAAATTTTGGGACTTTCCAGTACTAGAACATTGAATCTTTGCTGTAAAATACTTCTCTGAAGATGGATCAAGATAAATCTTTTTTCTCAAAAACTGATGGTTCAAAAAAATGCAGGTAATTTTGCATTAGTCATGGTATAAGTATAGAAAATTCAGTTGATAGACTTACTTGTTTTGATAAATAAGTTTGTCTTATTTTCCCCACTCTTATTTAAAATTTACATAAATTCTGACACATATCCAAGCTGGTTTTTTTCAGACTGCTAAAAACAGATGTGTTCGTAGTGCTGATAAGTTTAGCTGATTTAGGAAAGCAGTTTTTTCCTGTCATTCTTCCAGCATTATGAAAACTACTCTAACAGCATTGTTTTATGTATAGAATAGAAGTAATAGGGGTCTCCTCTTGAAAGGAATTAGTGTCACCATTTGATAATATTTTGCTCATTTTAAACACTATTCTTTTTGCTTTAAGTATTGAAACTATATTTCTTCTGTTTTAAAGAAACCCAGCTAACATACAGATGTTAATTTTTCATACTGACTTTTCTGTTTCTTATTTTTCCAAATTAGTGAAATTTTCTGTCCTGTCCTACTTTTGTCCAGGTTTTAACTATAACAGATTAATTTAATCATAAGGATTTATAGCCAATTAATAGGACTGTCTTTTTGTTATTTTCTGCAACTTCTCATGGTAGTGATGCTATCAAATGTTAAAGTAATTTTTAAAAATTGGAGTAGGGAGCAAAGTTTGCAGTTTTAGATGCCTTCAAAAAATCAAGAGATGCTCGTAGTTAATATGTGGTAGAGTATATTGTGAATGAAAAATACATGCCCATCTTGACAGTAATTTGAATAAATTATAGAGTTGGGAAATTTTCCCCCTATTTAAGCCAAATTATGTATTTTGTCCTAATATTAAACATTATTATTTCTGTCTAGCCAAAATGAGCCAGTTATCCCTACAATAAGTTTTTAACTATTCAAGTTCATTGGCATCACATGGGAAGTTATTTCTAAAATAGACCTGCAGTGGTCCTGCCCCTAGATCTGTTGGATTAGAATCAGAAGGTGGTAGGGCAAGTGTGTTTTGGGGAAAGCAACTGCTTTAAACAAATTAGATAGGGAGGTGACAAAGTTCTTGGCATAAGCTGTGAAATAAAAGTCTCAGGAGTGGTGAGTGTTTGGGCCTAGGGAGTTAACAATGGTATTGGCTTATAAAAACCATGGAAATGTAATACTTCTTCCGAGTTCTTTTAAATTAGACTTTCTTCTCATAGTTCCTTAAGGTTGGTTGACCTACCTGTGGAGGCCTGAGATTGTTCTCGAAGACTTGGCTGGAGGTTTCAGTGGGAACCACAGAAAATTTCATGAGCTTTCTGGCTGCATGGTTTGGGTGTTAGGAAATTTAGTTAGGATTTTATTTCTTTCCCACTTTTAATAAGTGAAACAAATTGGTCTCTGAAGACATCCTAACATTACTTCATTGAAAATAGTCCATTTCAGGATTGTCTTTCTATAAGAAGTCTTGGATGGAGGTAGAGAGAGAAGAGGAGAGAAGAAGCTATTGGTCAGAGACAGCTCTCAATTGAATCTTTATGTGGCAGTGTTTCTGGGATTTATCTGTGAGACAGCAAGAGTACAAATATCTGAATTTTAAATTATATTATATTGAACTTACTTGACTTTTAACGCTGAGAAATACATTGTTTGGGTTAATTTAAATACTATTTAGTTGTAAAGTTAGTGGTAAACTAAGTGCCAGCCATAGTAGGAAGAAATAATTATTAGGGAAATACATTGCTTTCAATAGTGTTTTTTTTTTCCTAGTGAGGCATAATTGTTTTAAGAAATATCATGATGACTAGGTAGGATTAGACTAAATGAAAGGGCTTGAATCTTTACGTATTATGCATTTCACAGTCAGATTAACCAATCCCTCGAAATGTCTAGTTCTTTAAGCTGTATTCGTAGTCTAATGTTGAAGTTAATCAATGGAACCCTAATTCAGGAATTAGCCAATTCTTTTCTGTTAATATCAGATCAATGTTTTTAATCCAATGCTGACTGCAGTTTTAAGCAATTGAAGTAATACTATTTTGAAATATATTTCAGATATACCAGTATATTCAGAGTCGCTTTTATCGGTCTCCAGAGGTGCTACTGGGAATGCCTTATGACCTTGCCATTGATATGTGGTCCCTCGGGTGTATTTTGGTTGAAATGCACACTGGAGAACCTCTGTTCAGTGGTGCCAATGAGGTAAATGATGTATTGCTTTACAAATTCTGTTTTCATAATTTCTTTTTGTCTTTCATCTATGACAGTGTAATTTAAAAGTTGTTTTCAGGCAAAGATGTCTACTTAATCATTCAAATGTGAGGTCAGTTTGAATATATCTATTTTTCATATTTGTCAGTTGTCATGTAAGTTTAGAATTATGAGATAGGAGTAGGATATTTTAATCTACTCATGAAGGAGAACAGTTAGAAAGTGTTAAGTATTTTGGCATACATTTTACAGGTTTTAAATACAATAACAGAAAGCTTAAAGATGATAATGAAGGAGTGAAGGCCATCCTGAAGAGTGATACAAACATCACTCTAAATTTTGAGATTATGATTTGGAGTTGAAGAGTAATGATCAGTAGGATTGATGGATACTCAGTCTGAATAATGTAGAGTAAACGAGATTATAGACTTGTAGGGCTACAGAGACTGTGTGCAGTTCTGTAGTCTACAGGTTTTCAGTCTGTGTTCTGGAAGATTTTTCAAGGTCAGAGGCAGTGAATGGGAGGGCAGGGACAGGCCTTACTTCCCTGCAGTCAGAGAAATTAGACTTTCATTGTTTTAAAAACCGTTCACCTGTGGGGTTTTGTTTGTTTTTTAAAAGAAAAATTGACAATTTGCACGTCTTGATCAGTCTATTTATAAATGAGAAGAGAAAGGCCAAAGGCATTAATGACTTGTACCGGATTACGCAGCTGTTAATAGGTGGTGTCAGAAACTTGTTTCTTCCATCCTTCCTTTTAATTCTTCTTTTTTTTTTTTTTTCCCGGAGATGGAGTCTTGTTCTGTCGCTCAGGCTGGAGTATAGTGGCGCAATCTTGGCTCCCGAGTAGCTGGAATTACAGGCAAGCGTCACTACGCCTGGCTAAGTTTTGGATTTTTACTAGAGTTGATGTTTCACCATGTTGGCCAGGCTGCTCTCGAACTCCTGACCTCAAGTGGTCTGCCCGTCTCAGCCTCCCAAAGTGCTGAGATTACAGGCGTGAGCCACTATGCCCGGCCCCTTTTAATTCATTTCAACTTGAACTGGTGAGCTACTCTTTTATAGTAACTGCCATAGTTTGTTTTTGTTTTAGTATAAATCTTACTGTGTAAATTAGTATCTTTCTTGGGCTTAAACAATATTAAAAAAACTTTGCCATGTTACTCATTGTAAAGGCCGAGGTCCTTTGAGTAGCCCACAGATTCCTACTTCCTCTGATGCCAGTTCTCTCACCACCACCTGGTCTCTCCTTCTCCCCTCATTCTGTGGTCCACACAGAGCTTTCTCTGTGGTCCCTTGAAAACTCCAGCTACAGGCCCATAGCCCTTTGTATTTCTTCCTTCCTGTGCCTAAAATGCTCTTTTCTGAGATAGTCCTTTGCCGATGTTAGTGTTTGCTCTGATGTCACATTCTTGGTGAAACCATATACCCCACTTACGGTTGCAGTACCCCTTCTCCTCATCCCATAGTTCTTAGCCAGCATCTGACATCATGTATTTAATTATTTATTGATAATGCCGGGCGCAGTGGCTCACACCTGTAATCGCAGCACTTTGGGAGGCTGAAGCAGGCAGATCACTTGAGGTCAGGAGTTCGAGACTGGCCCTGCCAATATGGTGAAACCCCGTCTCTACTAAAAATAGAAAAATTAGCCTAGTGTGGTGTTGCGTGCCTGTAATCCCAGTTACTTGGGAGGCTGAGGCAGGAGAATGGCTTGAACCCAGGAGGCGGAGCTTGCAGTGAGCCGAGATCGCACCACTGCCCTCTAGCTTGGGAGACTAGAACAAGACTCCATTAAAAAAAAAAAATTTTGTGTGTGTGTGTGTATATGTATTTGCTGTCTTCCCACTATAACATAAACTTCTTTTTGGCAGGAATTTTTATGTTTTGTTTATTATTTTCTACCACTGAATATGGTTCCTAGCATATAATAGGCACACTCATTTTAAGTACTTAAAAAAGTACTTTATTAGGTCCATACTTTATTAAGCCTCTGGGATTTTGTGTGTGTGTGTGTGTGTGTGTGTGTGTGTGGTTATTTAACATGCTCTGAAAACTGGGTTGGGTGCCGTACCTCACGCCTGTAATCCCAGCACTTTGGGAGGTCAAGGTGGGAGGATTGCTTTATCCCAGGAGTTTGAGACTAGCATAGGCAACATGGTAAAACCCCATCTCCACAAAAATTTTTAAAAATTAGCTGGGCATGGGGCCGGGCACGGTGGCTCACGCCTGTAATCCCAGCACTTTGGGAGGCCAAGGTGGGCAGATCATTTGAGGTCAAGAGTTTAAGACCAGTGTGACCAACATGGTGAAACCCTGTCTGTACTAAAAAATATGCCTGTAGTCCCAGTTACTTGGGAGGCTGAGGCAGGAGAATTGCCTGAACCTGGGAGGTGGAGGTTGCAGTGAGCCGAGATTGCGCCACCACACTTCAGCTTGGGTGACAGAGCGAGACTCCATCTAAAAAACAAATAGCCGAGCATGGTGGTACATGCCTGTAGTCCCAGCTACTCAGGAAGCTGAGGTGAGAGGATCACTTGAGCCTGGGAGGAGGTCAAGGCTGCAGTGAGCTCTGAGTGCACCACTGCACTCCAGCCTGGGTGACAGAGACCCTGTCTCAAAAATAAGTAAATAAAAAAAATTTTTTTAATAAAATTCTCCCAAAACGGAAACTTTAAAACTTCCTCTCATCTTTCCTTACTGTTCAACATTGTATCCATGGCTACCTGACATAATATGTTTGTTAATTGACTGTCTTCCCTTCTGTGGGGTATTTGACTCAAGGAAGGTAGGGCCTTTGTTGTGTTTGTTCATTACTGTATGCTGGATGTCTAGAGGAGTGCCAGACACACAGGAGGTGTGCAATTTATTTATGAATGAATGACTTGATGAGCAGGAGTAGATGTACAGTAGAAATCACAGGTTTTGTTGTTTTTATTTTTAATACAGGTAGATCAGATGAATAAAATAGTAGAAGTTCTGGGTATTCCACCTGCTCATATTCTTGACCAAGCACCAAAAGCAAGAAAGTTCTTTGAGAAGTTGCCAGATGGCACTTGGAACTTAAAGAAGACCAAAGATGGAAAACGGGTAAAATAAGGATATATCTGTTTTGAGCCTTTATTAAATTTCTTTATCATACCTGTCTTTTTATAGCTCATTTTGCATTTACTTGAAATCAGTGTGTTTCAGTTAACGATTTTATTGATACCTTACATAGATATTTTTTCAGAAGTTGAGTATAGTTTGACCTGAACTATCAGGTATGGACCAGTGTTTGATTTAACGGTCAGCGTTATCTTTAAAACTTCATATTAAAAACTGTATGCCTGCATTTTGAGGCAGCTGATCACATCACCATACTTGGTTTCAACAGTAGAATTAATAAATTTGACCTTTGTTTCTCACAGCTTGGGCATGTAATGAGGTCACAGTTAATACTGCAGCTGTGAACAGAAGTCACAATTGGAGTAAATGATTTTTTTTTTTTTAAGTTCAGTTGGTAAATTATGTCAGAAGATGATTTTTGGCTTAAGTAGTATGTGATTTTTTTCCAAGGATATTAACTGACTAGATGGTCCTTTGATAGACTTCAGATTCCTAGCTCATTGACTTGGATAGCAAAAATTTCACATCTCCAAAATCTTTTAAAGTGAGGTTTTTAAAACATTTGGTTTGTTTTAGTAATTTTCTTTTATCTGAGGACTTTTTAAAAGATACCTAAACTATGTCAGTTTAATAGAGTAAATGATGCCAATTTTGCATCTTGATTTTTTACTTTTGTTTTATAGATCTGTAAATAATCATGTTTTGTAATTTACTTTGGTCCTAGTATTGAATGAATGTAATGTATAAATATGTGATTGAATATGACCCCCACACACACATGTACATACAGAAGTCACCTTGAGATCATAGTTTTGCATTTTATAACATTTAAGAGTTTATTTTTGTTTCAGTTATTATTTTGCCTTGTATTTTAGCGACGCTGCCACCAGGTGTCATTTTCAGTGAACTGAAGATGATGGTTGATTGCCTTAATTCACCTCCACACAGCTATGGAGTCATAACTTTTAATATCAGATGATTTTCTTTAGAATATTTAAAAGCACATACGTAGTTGTATCTTTCAAAACTGATTTGTAAGTTATTGTGTTCTGCCATATTCACTAAAGCTATAGGCAGTGCAGTTTCCAGCTGCTAAATTATGCCTATTCCCCATAAGGAAAGGATGGAAAATGCCGTCGAGACCTCCTGGGCCCTTGTTTTTTTCTTTACCCACATAGCTCGTTAATCATGGCCCATTTTCCATGTAACCAAAACTTAGTCTGGGAATCCTTACTAGCTTCACCAGCATTTAAAGGAGTTCCTACCAGTTTGAATTAGCATGGAGAGGAAATTAAATCTTTTTTATGTTGTCTCTCTCTGTGATACAGGCTGCTGCTTTCTCCATTTCAGATTGATTTATTTGTATTTTGCTTCTGCTATTTTTTTTCCTCAATAAAACATCCCATTCCATCTCCTAAATCTCTGCCTTACAAAAACCACAGTGACCTATGATTTCTTTCAAATTGATCTATACGTATTACTATTTTTAGTTATTTGGGGTTGGGGCATTTCAGAAATGAGTAGATTGTCCTTTCCCTTTTAAAATTGGAAGTGGATATCTTAACATACATTTAATGCATGTGAATTAACTAGATTTTTATGAGATTTATTTTAGTCGCGCTTAGCAATTGACTTAAGCAACTTAATTTTTAAAAATATGAAATAATTATTTTGCTTTTAAGAGATAAATTTTGTACCAAAAAGTCAAATTCATAATCAAATAATTACATTACAAATGGTACACTAAGAATTTTGACTAGAGATACAAATAGATGTGCATATACTTTCATTGGCTATCTCTTTGTGGTTTGTTTACTGATTTTATTTTTACTTTTAATTTTTCATTTTACATTTCAAAAGCCCCATATTAGGGTTTTCCAATAATGAAATAAATACTATATATTTTTTTCCTGGTGGAGGTGCAGAATGAAGAAGACAATAAATGATGCTTTTTTTGAAGTACAGTTTATATAAGATATATATTTTAAGTGTTGAGTTTGTTTTCACCTTTGTGTACAGCAGTGTCCCCCATCTAAACCAATATGAAAGATTTCTGTCATTCCAAATCCTCCTGTGACCTTTTCTGTTATCCCACTACTTTCTGATTTCTATCATCAAAGACTAGCTTTGCTTTTTCATTGGCAAACTTAGTATAAATGGAGCCTTATAGTATTTATTGTTTAGTTTTGGGTTTTCTTCACTCAGCAAATGTATTGTTTTTGGAAAATCATCAATATTGTATGTCTCAGGAATTTATTTTTTTTTTATTGCTTCAACATATTTCATTGAATGAACATGCCGTAATTTATATTCACCTGTCAGTGGTCATTTGGTTTGTTCCCAGTTTGGGACTATTATGAATAAGGCTGCAGGGAACATTCTTTTATACATATGTTTTCATCTCTCTGACAGCACAGTCTAAGAGTAGAATTGCCAGGTCATGGGGTATGTGTTTACCTTCACAAGAAAACACCAGTTCTCCAAAGTTGTTTTATTTTATATTCCCATGATGTATGAGGGTTCCAGTTGCATGACATCCTCACCATTTTATACGGTTTGTCTGTTGGGTTTTAGCCATTCTGTAGTGGATATGTAGTGGTTTGCATTTGCATTTCTTCATGGCTAATACCACCTTTTCATATGCTTATTAGCCTTTCATATATATTCTTTGTCACAGGTCTTTCCCATCTTTTGCTTGTGTTACTGAGTTGTTTAATAGTTGAGTAGTCCTTTGGCATTACGTTTTTTTGTCACATGTATGTCAGTGTATTTCCGTAGACAGTGGCTTTGCCTTTTCCTTTCTTAATATGATATCTTTTGATGAATAGGGAGTTTTAATATTGATGAAGTTGTATTTGTCAACTTTTTTTGTTTGGTACTTTTTTTATCCTGAAAAATCTTTGCCATCTCCAAGTTTGTGAAGATATTCTTCTGTGTTTTCTTCTAAAAGTTTTTTATTTTTATTTTTTAGTCTGCTTTTACAGTTAGGATTCTGTGGTCCATCTTGAATTAATTTTTGAGTGTGGAACAGGGTGAAGGGGTTGAAGTTCATTTTCTTCCATATGCTTACCTAGTAGTTACAGCAGCATTTGCTGAAAGCAATTGCTTTACCCTGTTGATATGTTTTCTATTCTAGGTCCTTTCTTTTCACATATGGATTTTAGAATCAGCTTGTAAATTTCTACCAAAAAAATGGTGCTAGCATTTTGATTTGGGTTGCAGTTGGGATTGCATTCAGGAAAATGGACATCTTAACAATATTAAGTCTTCCACTCTATAAAGATGGGTTATCTCTCCATTTATTTAGGGCTTAAAATCTCTCAGCAGTGTTTTATAGTTTTTAATGCAGAAGTCTTACATATTTTGTTCACTTTATTCCTTAGTTTTTAATTTTTTAGATGCTATTTCAAATGGCATTTAAAATGTATAATTTCATAATTTTTCATTTTTGGTATACAGAAATACAACTGATTTTTGTATATTGATTTTGTATCCTAAGACCTTGCTAAATTCACTTATTCTAGTACAGTTGACCCTTGAACAATACAGGTTTGAACTGTACAGGTCCACTTGTATGCACATTTTTTTCCGACAAATAGAGTCAGCCCTCTGTATCTATCTGAAGGTTCCACATCTGCAGTCAAATGTGGATCAAAAATACAGTATTCCCTGGATGTGAAACCTGTGTATGAGGGCCAACTTTTCACATATGTGGGTTCCGCATGGCCTCCATGTGGAGCTTGAGTATGTGTGGATTTCAGTATATTTGGGGGGGTCCTGGAACCAACCCCCTGCGTATACTGAGGGATGACTGTATTTTTGTTGTTGAAATTTGATAGGGCTTTCTACTTAAGCAGTCTTAATGCTCCATGAATGAAGACAGTTTTGTTTTTTCAATTGCATGTCTTTTTTGCTTTTTTAATATCATGAGTGGGTTTTGAATATTGTCATGTTTTTTCTGCACGTATAGAGATCATCATATGATTTTTCTCCTGTTTTGTGGTAAAATGCATTAATTTTTTGAATATTAAGCCCCACCCTGTGATAACCTACACTTGGCCTTGATATACTACTATTCCCTTATATATATTGCTCAGTTCAATTTGCTAATCTCTTGGTAAGGAATTTTGTTTCTATGTCATTAATGGATATTTGCATAACATTTTATTAATAAAACCATCATTGGGGTTTGATTTTAGGATCGTGCTGGACTTGTGAAACTATTAGGAAATATTTTTTCTTGATTTTCTGAAAAAATTTGTATATGATTGGTTGGCATTATTTCTTTTGTAATGTTTAGTAGAGGTCATTGATGAAACCTTCAGAACCTGGGACATTTTTTGTTAGAAGGTTATTTAATTATAATTTATGTTTTTTGATGAAAATATGGCTATTCAAATTTTTTTAAGTTAGTTTTGGTAAGTTGTATCTTTCAAGAAGCTTTTCTTTCTCATCTAAATTGTTGAATTTGTTGGCATAAAATTATCAATAATATTTTACTATAATTTTTTTTTTAATATCTAGAGAATCTGTAGTGATAGTCTCTCTTTTATTCCTGATATTGGCCATTTGTACTTTCTGTTTTTTCCCAAAGTAGTCTTGCCTCGGGGTTGATCAAGTTTATTAATCTTTCCAGACAACCAGCTTTTGACTTTGTTGATTTCTTTTTTTTTTCTTTTCTTTTTCTATTCTTGATCTAGTTTCTATTCTGTTTTTTGCTCTTCATTATGTCCATTTACTTGGGTTGAATTTACTCCTTTTCCAGCTTCTTAAAGGTGGAAACTAGATCATTAATTTTTAAGCCTCTTTGCTACTATAGAATTTAATGGTATAAATTTCCCTCCGAGCACTGCTTTAGCTGCATTCTGCAGCTTTTTATATGTTTTTGTTGTTGTTGTTGGTTTTTCTTTTCTTTTCTTTTTTTTTTTTTTTTAAGACGGAGTCTCGCTCTGTTGCCAGGCTGGAGTGCAGTGGTGTGATCTCGGCTCACTGCAACTTCCGCCTCCCGGGTTCAAGCAACTCTCCTGCCTCAGCCTCCCAAGTAGCTGGGACTGCAGGCACCCACCACCACGCCCAGCTAATTTTTGTATTTTTAGTAGAGACGGGGTTTCACCATATGACCAGGATGGTCTCGATCTCTTAACCTCGTGACCCACCTGCCTTGTCCTCCCAAAGTGCTGGGGTTACAGGCATGAGCCACCACACCCAGCCACTTTTTATATGTTGTAACAGTCACTCTGAAATGTTTCTAACTTGTGATTTCTTCTTTAACCTGTCATTAGAATTTTGTTACATAATTTCAAAATATTTGAGGATTTTCTAGATGTCTTACTGAGTTCTAGTTTAGTAGCAGTTTGGTCACAGAACGTGATTTTTAGTCCTTTAAAATCGAGACTTGTTTTATGGCCTAGCATCTAATGTGTCTTCGTGAATGTTTTATGTGTGCTTGATAAGAATTGTATTTTGTGTTTGTTTGGCGTAGTGGTCTCCAACTATCAATGTAGATCAAATTGTTTGATATTTTTCTTCATATCTTTTATATCTTTGTGTGTATTTGTGTATATTCTGTCAGTAATTGAGAGAAGAGTCTTCATTGATAAGTTTGGATTTGTCTTAGACTCCCTTTGTAACATTGCTTTATGGTTTTTGAAGCTTTGTTAATAGGTATATGCATGTTTGATATTGTTATGACTTATTGATAAATTGACCCTTTTATCATCCTGAAATGTCCCTCTTTGTCTCTAGTCATGTTTGTCTTTAAGTCTGCTTTGTCCGATATCACTATAGTCTTACCAGTGTTCTTATTCTTGATATTTTCATGGTGTGTGTGTGTAGATATGAAAGATATGAAGAAAAATATGCAACATGTGTAGACACACACACACACTTTTACCCTTTTACTGTAAACCTGTGCCTACCTTTATATTTAAAGAATTATTTTTGTGTTGTGTGCAACATATGGTCAGGTCGTTTTTTAATCTAGTCTGATAGTGGTTAACCCATTATTCAGAGTTTTGGGTGTAAGACTGTTGTCTTATTTGTGTTCTGTTTGTCTTTCCTGTTCTTTGTTTCCTATTCCTTCTTTCCTGCCTTTTGCGGGGAGGTTTGTTGAATACTTTTTGGCATTTTATTTTATCTCCTGTATTGATTTTTTTACTTATTCCTCTATGTGTCATGTTTAGTGTTCCTTTTATAATATGCACGTTTAACATTAGTTTACCCTCAAATAATAATATATTGCTTGTTAAACAGTGTGATAACCATGTGATTCTATCTACCTCTTGTGCACTTGTTGTATTACTTTTGCATGTTATAAACCTCACAACACATTGTTGGCTGTTTGAATAAAAATAGATTTAACACACAAAAGAAATTTAAAAAGACATAAAATAAGGATAATAGATCTTTTATATTTATCCTTATATTTGCTCTTTTCTGGTGTTATTCATTCCTTTTTGCAATTCCTAGCTTCCATCTGGTATTATTTCTTCAGCCTCAAGACCTTCCTTTAACTTTTATTTTGTAATGAATAAGTTATCCCGATGAATTCTCTCAGCAGGTGTTGATCTGAAAATACTTGTTTACCTTTATTTTTTGGAAGATATTTTCAGTGAATATAGAATTATAGATTAACTTCTTTCTTTCAGCGAAAGAAAAAGATGTTACGATATTGCTTAAAGATGTATTGACTTTTTTTCTGGATTACACTGTTTCTGTAGAGAAGTCAGTGGTTATTCTTAGCATTGTTCCCCTGCAGATAATATTTTCCCCCTCTTCCCTCTCGCTGATTTTAATGTTTTCTCTTTGTTTGATTTCCGCAGTTTGACTGTTTACCTAGGTATGATTTTCTTTGTATTTTTTCTCCTGGGAGTTCACTGAGTTTCTTGGATCTGTGGGTTGATCTCTATCATCAGTTTTTGGAAATCCTCAGATACAGTCTTGCCAAATATTTGTTCTGCTTTCGTCTTCTAGTTCTCCAGTGATGTGTATGCTACAGTGCTGAATATTATCCCAGAGGTCTCTGTCTGGTTTATTCATTCTGTTTTCTGTTTGTGTTTTTAATTTGGATAATTTCTTTTTCTATCTTCTCGTTCACTGATTTCTTTTTTTTCCTTGTGCTGAGTCCAGTCTGCTGTTGAATATCCATTAAATGGATTCATGTGATGTTATTGTTATTTTTGAGACAGGCTCTCACTCTGTCACCCAGGCTAGAGTGCAATGGTGTGATCATGGCTGATTACAGCCTTGACTTCCTTGGCTCAAGCAGTTCTTCTACCTCAGCCTCCCAAGAAGCTCGGACTACAGGAGTGGTGCAACCACCATACCCAGCTATTAAAATTTTTTGTAGGAACGGGGTCTGGCTATGTTGCCTTGGCTGGTCTTGAACTCCTGGACTCAAGCAGTCTTCCCACCTCAACCTGGGTGTAGAGACATGAGCCCAGCCTATATTTTTTAGTTCTAGCATTTCTATTTTGTTTTAAATATAGTTTTTCTCTTCTGAAATTCTACATCTATTCATATGTTGTCCACTTTTGAACTAAATTGTTTAATTATTTATCATAATTTATCAGATGTAATTTATCATAATTATTTTAAAGTTCCAGTCTGCTATTTTCAACATCTGCACCATTTATTTATGTGTATCTTCTGTTGGGTTTTTTTCTTTTCATGTGATTGTGGACGTCATTTTTTAAAAATGTTTGTAATTTTTAAATGTGTGACAAATTTTCTTTGCTTAAGAACAGTTAAAGATGGAAGTGAGTCATATTTTCCCTCAGAAAGAGGCCTCTTAACTCTGTCAGGCCCCTCATGTGGGGCTGAGTTGATCTCTTTTGTAGCTTAGCTGACTCTGGGCTTTGCTTGTTTGACTTAGATTCTACTCCCCACTGTTTTCATATGTTTTGAGCTGGGATCAGGACATTCCCTTCAGCAGTGTTCGTGTCTTTAGAACCAGGGAAAATCTAGTGGTCTCTGTACATTACTGCCCAGTCAGCAGCCCCACTCCTAACTCTCTGTGCCTGGGAGATCGCCTTCCTCCTGCTGTACTGCCCCATCCTTCTGTCTGTCCACTCCTGGCCGTCAGAAGTTGGTTCAGACTTGGGCTGGAGTCTTCTCGCTCATCTGTGGCATACTTGTGCCTTCTCCCACTGCAGGTCTCTTCCAGGAGAGGCTTTTCATTTTGTAGAATTCAGGAGATTTTTGTTCCAACTTTGGATCCTCATACAGCACTCTGATGGGTCTTTAAAAGGCAGTGATTTTATGACTTATTAGAGGAGGAACAATCATCTCACACATTTCTGCATTGTAACAGAAGTCAAAGTCTGGTGATGCTATTCTTAATAAATTCAATATTTATAGAGGTTTTAAGGGTTATAGTATTATCTGTCAAAAATGAGTTTTCAGGAAATCTCAACACACGTTAGTTTATTATTACATAGATTTTCTAAAGGGAAGCATACATAATTTTCTCTTTTTTTACCATGAGCAGGTAGGGTTAGGCCAGTGCCTTTTTATGTAGAACATCCTTGGTGTCATTGCCATAGCTTTCTTGGGCTGCTGTTGCTGAAGGAAGTGTAACAGGTGCTGCGGGTGCACAGTTAGGTAGGAAAGAGGCTCCCAGCCAGGGTGAGCAGGGGGCATGCGTGCTCTCTGTAAAAGACGAGAGAAAATGCTTTTAGCCTTGTGGGCCTCTGTTGCATATTTTTTGTTTTTGGTTGCTTGTTTTTACAACCTTTGAAAACAGAAAAACTGTTTGTAGCTGGAGCTGTAGAAAACCAGGCTCTGGATCAGGCCATAGTTTACTGACCCCTGGGCTAAATGATCTTTACAGCCATTTTTGGTCTCAGAATTAATGTTGAACTGTAACTACCATGCATTTGGGATAGTAATGTGTGAAAAGGCAGAGGATTTAACTATGAAGTGTCCTTTTTAATAAAGGCCTCAACATATATATTTAAACATATTTGAAATTAAATTATGTGAGTGTTTACGTATTCCACCAAATTTAGAGAAAGCCTTTCATCTTCTCTCTTACAGGAGTACAAACCGCCAGGAACCCGTAAACTTCATAACATTCTTGGAGTGGAAACAGGAGGACCTGGTGGGCGTCGTGCTGGGGAGTCAGGTCATACGGTCGCTGACTACTTGAAGTTCAAAGACCTCATTTTAAGGATGCTTGATTATGACCCCAAAACTCGAATTCAACCTTATTATGCTCTGCAGCACAGTTTCTTCAAGAAAACAGCTGATGAAGGTACAAATACAAGTAATAGTGTATCTACAAGCCCCGCCATGGAGCAGTCTCAGTCTTCGGGCACCACCTCCAGTACATCGTCAAGCTCAGGTCTGTGCTGCTGCGGTTAGATTAGGCTTGGGAATGTTTTGCGTTTTCTTTATGAAGTGGGATTATTTTAAAGTGTTGATTAAATTTGTTAATAGAGTGGGGAGCAGTTACTTTACTTAAATCTGTTCTTTGTAGTTAGTAGTAAATTCATCTCCCCCAAAGCTCCAATATTTAGTTACGCATGTAATAAAATCTGCTTGGCAGTTGGAAATCTATTTACTAACCAGCATTTTAAATTACTTCTTAAATGGAATTTTTGTCCACATTGCTTGAGTTTTCCCCTACCTTAACCAGACTTCGTTGTATTTTAGTTCAGTGGTGGACGAGAGAGAACCTGGTTTTAGTCAGAGAATATGAAGACTTTGTGATATACTTTCAAGTTAATATTAGAGATTTTGTATGTGTGTGTGTGAGTACTTTCAGTTTTAATGGTATAGCTTCAGAGTATAAATTTGAACAAAATGAATTTTAAACTCACAGTTGTATTGTTTTGTGTTGTGATATTTCAGGTGGCTCATCGGGGACAAGTAACAGTGGGAGAGCCCGGTCGGATCCGACGCACCAGCATCGGCACAGTGGCGGGCACTTCACAGCTGCCGTGCAGGCCATGGACTGCGAGACACACAGTCCCCAGGTGAGCTCGCACGTGGTTCATTTGCTTGTGTCACCTGCCATGCTCAGGTGGAGCAGCACTGGATGCCAGGTGCCTTTAGAATGACCGTATCATTTACCCTAGAGGTTCATGACGTTCTCCTGTCTAAGGAAATGTAAGTACTTATCATAGAGAAGCACATTCTTGCAGTTTTCCTCCTCCTCGTCTAGAAGTGGCAAACACTTATTGGGGGCATAACGGTTGTTGTTTTGAACAGTTTTTTTCCTGTGTTTATCTCATTTACCAAAGCAGCGTTTTGAGCCTCATGCTTTTTTGATTCCCATTTTACAGTGGAAACTGAGACTTCATGGGCTAAGTAAATTTCCCTGGGTCATGATCTTAATGACTCGACTCTGCTTCCTCCCATGATTTTTTAGCATTTATAGTCCTGGATTCTGAATCAATTTCTGGTTTGATTTTAGCCTTTTTGTTGTTGTTGTTTTGTTTGTTTTCTGTTTTTAAACCTGTTGAAGAGGATCTAATTAAGTACTTTTTCAAAATTGGAGTGAAGCAGATGGTGATGGTAAAAATATTTAAATAATCTAATAAAGTTGTAAGTTGGTTCATACCGAGTTTTGTGTGATGGTGTTTGAAGGTGAGAGGCCAGTGTAGTATTTGATGGATGAGTAAACTGCTGTTGATTAAGAGTGCTCTCCATTCTTGTGACTAGGGCAGCTGAATGGTGCTGGAGAAGATCCCACATGCAGCTGTTTGTCAGCACTGTTAATACTCACCAACCTCTGCTGGGCAGTCTTACATGTTTTCCAAGTTGTCCCATCCTCTCCTATTCTCTTTAATAATAGTTTCAAACCTTTCTACTCTTAGAAACCTTTGCCCTCCCCTTCTCTGTTCTTACCCACTCTTTGCTTTGTAAGGAAAAGAGTCTTCAGACAGGAACTCTCTCCGCTTTGTAACATTGAATACATGATCCTGCCTATGTGTGCACTGTCCACTTCTCCTCTACCCCTTTTTTGTTAGAAGCAGTGTGTTTCTTTTTGCCTAAGGCCAAGCCCACTCATCGCCCTGATCCCCTCTCTCCTGCCATCATGGGGGCTTTGCCCTTTGGTCTCCCTCAGCTCCGGTGTCTTCACTCTCTCCTCTTTTGGCTTTTTCTGTTGATCAGCATTTCCTCATCCTCAGGCCTCTCCCATCTTAAGCAGCACCTTTGCGTGTCCCCCTTTCTTTCCCTATACTTCTGCTACCTGTGGTCTTTGTCTCTTTACCCTGAAGACCTCTTTGCCTGTTCCACTTAGGTCCTGCCCTCCAACTCTCCTGCTGGTGTCAGCGGTGACCTTTATTCATGGGTCCAGTGGACACCCTAATGCTATCTTTCTGCATTCTACAACTTCATTTGGCAGTGTTGACTTTTCCCCACTCTTTGAAACACTCACTGCTGGTTTCCTTGGCAGGATGTTCTTCTTTCCCTCCCCCCACCCCCTTTTCTTTGCCCTTTTGCTTCACTGTCTGTTTCGTTTTTTTCCTTCTACCCAGCCCTGAAACCTGGGCGTTCCTCGAGGCATGACCCGTGTCCCTTCCCTACTCCGCTTAATGTTTCCTGGATGATTTCAGCCACACCTGCCAGGGCCTGCAGTCACCATCCTCATGCTAGTTGCTCCTAAGTCTTGACTTCTGACTTAGACTTCACTTCTGAACCCCTAGGGCCTTTCTAATTGTTTACTATAAATGTCACCTTGAAAGTCTCAACAATATGTGCACACACAGCACATAAACTGAGGTCATCATTTTCACTTCCTTCCCAACTCTTCTACTTTTGCCATTCTTTGTCCCATTTGCTCAAGTTGTAAATTTGGGGGCACTCCTCTCTCCCTCTTTCCCCACACTGAATCAGACAGTAAATTATCTGGATTCACTACATCTTAATACATTTTTATTCTCCACCTTTCACTTTACCTCATTGTTATGACTTGTCTTACTAGAATGGAGTGTCTAATTCCATTCACCTGTCAGCACCATTCTCTTCCCTGCAGCCAAGTGAGCTTTCACTAAAGTGGTCTGTTCTTGCTATTTTCCCTACTTTTTTTTCCCCCCGCTGAGACTGAGTCTTGCTCTATCGCCCAGGCTGGAGTGGAATGGAACGATCTCTGCTCATTGCAACTTCCGCCTCCCTGGTTCAAGCGAGTCTCCTGCCTCAGCCTCCTGAGTAGCTGGGATTACAGATGCACATCACCATGCTGGCTAATTTTTGTATTTGTAGTAGAGACGGGGTTTTGCCACGTTGGCCAGGCTGGTCGTGAACTCCCGACCTCAGGTTATCTGCCCATCTCGGCCTCCCAAAGTGTGGGGGTTACAGGCATGAGCCATTGCACCCGGCCTGTTTTCCTTACTTTAAACCAGTTTTGACTTGCCCTTCTACCTGAAATGAAATGTAGACTTCTTATCAAGGCGTCGGTGCTTTCCAGGATCTGGTCCCCACCGAGGCCATTCTTTCTCCTCTTCACTCACCCTAGTCACACTAATTCATTTTTCACTTTGTGTAATATGCCACACTCTCTCTTACTTTTCTCACATTTCCTGTGCTCTCAGCCTGGAACACTCTTTTCCTCCTCCTTTTGTTTTGGTAACTACTATTTATGCTTCAGATCTTAAGTATCACTACTCCCAGGGGCTCTCTCTAAATCGTTAGACCATCCGCCTGTCTTGGCTTCTTCCCTTTCTTTCTTCCAGATCTATTCCATACCGCAAACACATACAAGAGTAGCATAAGACACCGCGTTCTTCCCACCTGGATTTCACAGAGGTCAAGATTTTGCTTCAAATCCTTTTTTATTACTTAATTTTTGAGTGGTTGATATAGTCACATGGTTTTAAAAATAAGTAAATATAAAAGGGAATTCAGCGAAAGGTTTTCCTTCCTTCCATGCCTTCTAGCCCCTCAATTTCTAAACCAGTGTTATTAGTTTATTAGTTTTTTATATACTTTTTGAGATATTTTATACATATTCAAGCAAATACAAATACATATTCTTCATCCACCCTTTGTACACAAATAGTACCATACCAGGCATACGCTTTCAGAACATCTTGGTTTTTCTAGTCTTGACATATATTTTGGAGCACTTTCTGTATATCAGTAAATAGAGAGCTTTTTCATTCTTTTATTTATTTGCACAGTATCCCGTTGTTTAGATATTCCATAAGTCTTTTCACCATTCCCCTATTGTTTGTTTATTCATTTTTTAATTTATTTTTAGAGCTAGGGTCTTGCTCTGTAACCCAGGCTGGAGTGCACTTGTGTCATCACAGCTCACTGCAGCCTTGAGCACCTGGGCTCAAGTGATCCTCCCACCCCAGCCTCCTGAGTAACTAGGCCTACGATTGTGTCCCAGCACACCCTGCAGTGAGGTCTCACTATGTTTCTCAGGCTGGTCTTGAACTCCTGGGCTGAACTGATCCTCCCACCTCAGCCTTCCAAAGTGCTGGGATTACAGGTGTGAGCCACCTTGGCCACCAGTCCCCTATTTATTAATGGACATTTAGTTCATTTCCAACCTTTTTTACTATTTACAAATGGTAGTTTAATAAATAACCCTGTACGGTAGTGTCCCTTCTTATCCACGGTTCCAGTTATTCAGTCAGTCACGGTCCAAAAATATAAAGTGGAAAATTTCAGAAGCAATTCGTAAGTTTTAAATTCTGTTATGAGTAGCACGTGAAATCTCATGCTGTCCCACCCTGGGCATGACTCATCCCTTCGTCTAGCGTGTCCACACAGTAGATAAGTTACTTTGCTTTGTAGCCATCTAGATTATCAGATCAAAAAACATAGTATATAGAGGGTTTAGTCCTCTGCAGTTTCAGGCATCCAGTGGGGATCTTGGACTGTATTTCTTGCGGATAAGGAGGCACCACTGTACATGTCTCATTCACACATAGACATTTTATCTGTGATATAAATTCCTGAAAGCAGAATGACTGTTTCAAAGGGTAATGTGATTTATAATTTTGATAACTATTGCCAGATTGCCCCCCATGTGATTTTCTAATCCAGTAACTTGATTAACTTCATATAAAAACCATATAGTATTTTCTGAGAACTCACTGCCAACTTTTCTACTGATTGTTTTCAGTAGTATCTCTTAAAAGTTTGGTTCTCAGACCACCTTTGTTGAATAAACACTTAACAATTTGTGCCAGCCACTGGATACAGACTGAGCCTTTTGCCTTCCTGGAGCTTACAGTGACACAAGTAAATAAAATGAACATGAAGAAAAATGGCAAGTAGCATTAGCTGTTAAAAAGAAAATAAGGATAATTTGGTAGAGAAAGACTGTTTGTTGGATAGGATGTATTAATTAGAATAGGCCAAACTCTGATATAACAGACCCCCAAAATATGGTAGCTTAAAGAGTACCAAGTTTCCTTCATTTTTGTGCAACAGTCCAGAATAGGTGTTCAGGTTAGTGGCTGGGCTGTCTTCCAGGTCCTGATCTCCTACCATCTTGTGGTTCCACCCTGCCCTAGGGCCTAGTTGTCTACTGTGTCCAGCAGGCAGAAGGACTTGGGAGGTATTATCTTGTGTGCCAGGCTAGCAGTGACATACAAGCTTTCATTCACATTCCATTGACAGCTTAGACATATGGCCATCAGTAAGTACAAGGGAGGCTGGGAAGTGTCGTGTAGCCATGTGCTCAGGAACCAGAAGAATATTGTGCACAACCAGTAGCTTCTGCCACAGTTGTTGAGGCAGCATCAGCCAGAGTGGTCAGGGAAGGTTCTGGAACTGAAGCGATGAAAAAGAGACATCCAAGCAATAAGAAAATCCAAGAAATAACATTTCTAGGCAGAAGGGAGCAGCGTGTTACCAGTACACTGAGGCATTTGAGAGATTTTGACCCAGGGGAGGAATGGAAGGCAGGTCTTCTTTGTTTGGAACTCAGGTAGCCAGGGATAGGATGGGTGGAGAAAGAGGTTAGAGAAGTGGGCATTGGCCAGATGATGCAGATCGTTGTATCCATTTGGGTTTGTTTTGTTTTTCTAAGTGCAGTGAGAAGTCATTAAAGGATTTTAAATAGGGAAGTGATTGGATTTGTGTTAAGAAAAGATTGTTCCTGCTACCCTTTGGAGAAGGGCAAGGATGGAAACAAGGAGTTCATTTAAGGGGCTGTTGTGTTAGCGTAGGCAAGAGATGATGGGGATGAAGAGAAGAGGCCAAATTTGGAATCTGTTTCACAGGTAGACTCATAAGTTCTTGCTCATGGGTTGGACAGAGGCATTGTTGAGCAGCTAGGTAGATAGTAGTCCTTTATTGAAAGAAGAAAGATGGAGAGAGGAAGGACATGAGGGAAAAGTAAAGACTTCCTTTTGGACCTGCCCAGAATACTATCCAGCCCTTTTCAGGAAATATTTGCTGACCCCTGGCATAAACAGTGCTCCCAAGGAAGGACAGTGGCTAGTGAAATAGATGAACCTATTTAAGGATATAACTTCCTAAAAATTGCAGCTTTCGTGATGAAATTTTTTGCCCTTGAATGTATTTGGGATTTTGAATTATAAAACTGTCTAACACATTAAAATTTCAAAAACCGTTTCCCCCTGATTAATATGATGCTAGTTTGTTAGTGTCATGGCTTTTGATGGAAGATTAAAGCTTGGAAACAGTCCTCTGAAAAATCCTTTTAAAAATCTGTTCTTTCAGGTGCGTCAGCAATTTCCTGCTCCTCTTGGTTGGTCAGGCACTGAAGCTCCTACACAGGTCACTGTTGAAACTCATCCTGTTCAAGAAACAACCTTTCATGTAGCCCCTCAACAGAATGCATTGCATCATCACCATGGTAACAGTTCCCATCACCATCACCACCACCACCACCATCACCACCACCATGGACAACAAGCCTTGGGTAACCGGACCAGGCCAAGGGTCTACAATTCTCCAACGAATAGCTCCTCTACCCAAGATTCTATGGAGGTTGGCCACAGTCACCACTCCATGACATCCCTGTCTTCCTCAACGACTTCTTCCTCGACATCTTCCTCCTCTACTGGTAATCAAGGCAATCAGGCCTACCAGAATCGCCCAGTGGCTGCTAATACCTTGGACTTTGGACAGAATGGAGCTATGGACGTTAATTTGACCGTCTACTCCAATCCCCGCCAAGAGACTGGCATAGCTGGACATCCAACATACCAATTTTCTGCTAATACAGGTCCTGCACATTACATGACTGAAGGACATCTGACAATGAGGCAAGGGGCTGATAGAGAAGAGTCCCCCATGACAGGAGTTTGTGTGCAACAGAGTCCTGTAGCTAGCTCGTGACTACATTGAAACTTGAGTTTGTTTCTTGTGTGTTTTTATAGAAGTGGTGTTTTTTTTCCAAAAACAAAGTGCAAAGCTGCTTGAATCAGAAGGAGATTAACACACTGAACCGCTACAAGAGGGCAAAGCTGATTTTTTTTTTTTTTAACTTGAAAAGATTGCAAAGGGACATTGAAGTGTTTAAAAGAGCCATGTCCAAACCCATCTTCATGGATAGCTCAGAGGTATCCTCTTTTTGCTCCCCCATTTTAACTTGCCACATCCCAGTCACAGTGGGGTTTTTTTGTCTTTCTATTCAGCAAAAGTTAATGTTCAGATGTTGGTCATTTGCCAACTAATTTTAAAGTAAATGGCACTGCACATAATTTGCATAAAGGGCCCCATGAGGGTGTTTTTTTTTTCTTTTTGTCCCCGCCATCCCCCCTTTTTTTGTTCTGTTCTGTTTTGTTTTGGGTGGGAGGGTGGGAAATTTGGGTTTTTAAGTCCTCTAAACACACTTGGGCACGGAAATGCAGTACTGTAAGCAAGAGGGACCTCCAGCTTCCACAAACACCATCTTCAGCTGTATGAAAGGGACGGTTGTGGTGAAGTTTGTCAGGCACAGTAAGCATGCTGAGTGGCGGGGATCAGAACTCTCCTATCTGAACCTACTGAGGAGCAAAGCAGCAATTACATGGAATCCTGTGGCTCTCCCGTTGCAGAGGCCACAGGAAGATAGGATGGAACGTGACTGGTCTCCTAACCAAGGTGCACTGAGAAGCAATCAACGGGTCGGTCGTGGCCAGTCCTGGGGAGGTCTGAGTGGTGGTCTTTGGGATAACCTTTGGCCTTATGGATTTGGACTCGAAATTAGAAGAGCCTACCATTTCAGATGCAATCACTTTTGGACATGCTTTTGCAGACAGTCCTTAATGCTGAAAACACAGAGAATGGGTAATTCAAGAGGCCTTTCTTTTAAAATAGACTTTTGTGACCCACTAATTGTAAGGTATTGCAAGGTCACTTTGCGTGTGTCATAAAGTTGACTTCCTTATTGGTTGAGGGTCACAGAAGTAGTGGTTTGCTTTGATGGAAATAGCTACAGCTGTGTCCCTTCCTGCTTTTTACTTTTTCTTTTGCTTTTTCTCGGCACGTGGTATCTCCACCATTTCTTCTGCACAAAGATGTCTTCTGTTCATCCTGAACATTTTTAAAAAATGCAGAATTTTATGTGACTGCTTTTTTGCCTCACAATTATGCTGTGAATTTTACAAAAATTTATTTTCTTTTTTGATAATTTATTGTACCAAAGCTGTTTTTATAGCACATAGATGTCTGTAACCAATAATGTAGCAGTTCTGCACTTTGACACAAGGTGTAACTAGACCATTTTTAAATGTCAGTTGAAAATTATGGCTGTACTATTGCTTAAACAAAACTGGAACTGTTGTTGAATCCATAGCCAATACATTTACAGCAATCTGTGTACTGAACATAATAGATTGACATCTAATTCAAGATTACAACATCTGTTACATTCTAAGTGTGTTCAGGCTTCTGAAGGTAAAGGGACACTGGATCCAGAAGCTATGGAACCAGCAGTTGATTCTTGTATTCCTGATTAACCTACTTGTAAACTTGAAAGCAAGACCTTGATTGCACCAACAGGTCCAGAGTATGAGCGCAAGTAAAGCAGAACTCTCATGCGTGACCTGAGCAGACAGGCTGGTATTTAACAGGTGCCTCGTGTTGAGATTACGCTGCCTTAATGTAACACAGTCTGGCAGTTGCTAAATTTGTGTTCCCATTTTAAATTGACCAATTTTGGGGTGTGACACTTTTGAGCGGTTGAATTGGGAGAATGAAGATAAGTAATTTACCTGTCCGGGATCAAAAGAAGCCTAGAAAAGAAGCAGTAATCTACCTCTGCCGATAACCTGTTTAAGATGACTCAGCAGAACACCGCGTTTCATTCTCTTGGTCAGTTCCATGTGGCTGACTAGGTCAATTTTTTTTCTGAACAAAAGCAGGTTTTTATATGTAAACAGTGAGAAAAGAAAGGCTAAACACTATGTAAATGTGAATGGAAACTTGGAAATACTCGTTTTTATAAACTACAAAAACTTTTTGTTGTTTATCAGGAAATCCATATTTATTTTGTAATTAACTGTCAAGCCTGTGGATGATTTTTTTGAACTTGGTAGTTCATAAAGGTTTACAGTGAATAAAAGGATATCATCTTGAGTATAGCAACATCAAAAGGAATTCAGTAGTTACTGCTGTTTAGGAATATAAGGTTAAGATATCATATGGGTCAGGTCATTTTTTTTTCTGTGCTGGTTGCCACATCTTAGCAAGCACCAAAAAACTAAAGCAGTTTTTAAACCGATATTTACATAAAGAGAATCATAAAATCCAATGCTTCTGCATACTGTGTTATGTTACAGTCCAGTTTTGTGTGCTTTACTACACAGTTTGGTTACAGGACTTCTGTGCATTGTAAACATAAACAGCATGGAAAAGGTTAAATACCTGTGTTCAGATTGTAAGATCTAGTCCGGACTTGCTGTGTATATTGTAACGTTAAATGAAAAAAGAACCCCCCTTTGTATTATAGTCATGCGGTCTTATGTATGATAAACAGTTGAATAATTTGTCCTCAGACTCTTTACTATGCTTTTTTAAAAATTAATTTAAGAAAAATGTAAACATAGTAAAAATCTTCCTATGCAATTAAACTGGTCCAGGTCTGGTAGGTATAGTATCAAAGTTGAGTTAAATGTGTAAAAAGGAAACTATTTGAGATACATTGACATAGGCATCAGCAATCTCTGAAAGTAAAAATTGGAGGTTTAACAGATCATTTTGATTTTTCACATTGATTTTTTTTTTGAATGTTTGCATAATTTTGTGATTCAAAATGCTCATATTTTAGTTGGTAGCATTTCGAATGGATGTGAGGGTCTGATGGTTTTCTCTGATATGCTTTGACGTGCTTGGATGAAGGAGGGAATACGAATACTCATTCTTCCTTCCCTAAATCCTCGTACGGGGACATATCAGAATTCTAGAATTCTTGCCACTGTGATTCAATTGCTAACCTAAAGTCTTCTCTTTTTACAAATTCACCTGCTTCAGTATATATTAAGGTGGCTTTCGAAAGGCAAGATACTTATTTAAAAGTTAAGCGTGAGTCTGTAAAATTAAGGTTGGTTGCGTAAAGTTGAAGTTAACCACATGTAAGAAAGGAAAACTTCCATTAGTTTTCTTCTTAGGGTGTGAGAATTTTACCTAGGCACATGGATATTGGGCTGAAAAAAAAACGACATTTTTATTTAAAACTACATGTAAAAGATCATGAAGGATTCAGTAATTATGTTAGGCTCACAAGTGACCATTGAGTTTGCCCCTGTACTGCTTCCCAGCTTTTGTGGTGTTGAACTTTTCTGTTCTTGCAATAGGGAGATACATAATCAAAATAGACACGAAGACAAGATAGCAGGCACTTAGTTCTAGGCCAGTTTCTCAGTTTCCTTTGGGCCTGCCTTTATTTTGATAGTCGCAGAATGCAAGTTCAGATGCGATCCGGTGCATTGTGGGTGGTATCCCCATAGACAGAATACAAGTTCAAGACTCATTTTTATGTCCATTTTTATAGTGGTAGACTGTATGTAATAGACCAGATGGTTGATTCCAAATACATGACTTGGTCTTAGTGCCATATATGAAGGAAGTTTGAAAATGTAATGGGGACAAAAGCTGTGCGTGACTTCGGTATACCCAGACTTCATTCAGATTTCTTAAAAATCTGCTAGGGATGTCTGTTGACCAGACGTTGGAAAACCTTTGGTGTCAGGGAGAGTAGAGGAGAAGTTCTGATTTTCATAACCCTGGTTTCTTACCTAGGCCTGTTTCCTTGCGTGAAAACGTACATCATCAAGTAATCTGTAGTACAAAGAACAAGAGAAGAAACCCTAAGAAGATAGCTTATTTGTTATCCTCCCTTTTAATGACTAACCTTAATCCAAATGAATCCACTGAGAACCAGCCTGTGGATGCCTACTGGGCTTTCACCCTGGACCAGGAATTTTTGACGTATGCCTGTGTTGAAGGCACTGGATGCTTGTTTTGTGGAAGACATGTTCATTGAGGTAAGTGGCTCATCGCTTGGTGTGTTTGGCTCTCTTCGGCATTATGCATAGCCAAGGTCCCAGATTTTGGCTGCTCTCAGTGGGTGTTCTTGCATCAGAACTTTAAAAAAAATAACACTACCTTAACACTGAGACTGGTCAGGTATTTGTCAGTATTTATTTCTAATTTCCTACTTTAAATCTTAGGAGACAAAGTGTTTCTCCAACTGGACGCTGATTTGAAACGCAACTAGAATGCTACAGGTCTCTCTTCCAGTATGCAGCTGCTGTACCTGAAAACTTTTCCCCATAATTTCCCATCTTTAGGGTATGTCCCTGTTATCAGGTGTGGAATTAATGTGGGTAAATTTCCATTTCAGTTGAATTTCCTGCCATCCCCAGCAAAACCCGTGAATCCTTCTTCAAAGCATAGAGGAGGCAGAGACAAGCCTTAAACCGGCTTCCTTTTGCTTTTACCAGGTAGCCTGGTTCAGTCCCAGCTGGGTCCTGAAGGAGCACAGTACTAGAGCCTGAGTCATGTTGACTATTAATAAAGTGCATTAAGTTTGGGTCAGGCAAAGTGGTGGCAAAAGTTCATGATGCAGGACAGAGGAAACAAGTGGACAAGACAAGTGGAGCCCAGCTCTGTTCGCATGGGAGGCCGGGCGATGCTGGCATGGGTGTGGTTGGCTGAGTTCTCATAGCTAGAGAAAGGCCGTGTAGGTATTAGTGCTTAATGTTTTGTCTGTTTGAAAGACCAGCTATTTGATAATCTTTCCGATTAAATTTCTAAAATTGCTACTTTGGGAATTTTTTTCTTTATTCTTGTAAAGTTTTGCTTCCATTATATACTCATTTATTAGTCAGTGTACTTGCCCCTGAATTCCATATCTGAAACTGCAGTCACAGGGGAGATTCAGAGCCAAGGGCAAAATAAAGTGGCAGGCACTGGGTGTGTGTGGTAGTTCTGCACTAGGGTGGCCAGGAAGCAGCCAAGCAGGTGTGCCGGGCAGGGGGTTGTTAATGAACACCCAGGCAAGAGGACGGGCCTGAGCCTGAGTGTGGCCAGCAGAAAGTGTTGAGTTGTTTAAAAGAGACCCTGGGATGATGAATTTGGAATCATCCTCCACTCAGTGTTGCACAGAAAGGACTGCAGAGAAGGGCACTGCTGGGGTGGGGTTTGTTAACTCCCTCTGAAATGAAAGAACATACCTCTAGTGGCATGAAACGGCTAAGTTTTTTTTAATGTTACTTCTTTAATTTTAGAGATGGTGTCTGGCTTTGTCACGCAAGCTGGAGTTTGGTGGTGTGATCGCAGCTCACTGCAGCCTTAAACAACTGGGCTAGGTGATCCTCCCATCTCAGCCTCCCAAGTAGCTGGAACTACCGGTGCACACCACCATGCCTGGCTGTTTTTAATATGGGGTTTTGCTGAGTTGCTCAGGCGCTCCTCAAACTGCTGGCCTCAAGTGATCCTCCATCCTGGGCCTCTCAAACATAAATAGGCTGGGCGTGGTGGCTCACGTCTGTAAAGATTTAAAGCGGAATGCAGTGAAATAGCATGAGAAAGAGCGTTTTTATGTACATCACAGACAAGCCTTGTTCTGCTGAAGAGGTGATGCCACGAGGTGGGGAGGAGCTCACTTCAGGCACCACTCCCACTTCCATTGCCCGCAAATCCAGGAAAGAAATGACTAATGAACTCTAGTGATCGCAAACTGCTCAATCAGTACTCATCAATTTAAAATGACTGTCCAGCCTTGCTGCACACTAAACTCATCTGTAGAACTTTATAAAACCACGGATGACCATCACACTGGCAGGATTTTAGATTCAGAGTTGGGGTGGGGCCTGGAGCTCTGTTTTCTGAAACTTTGCGGGCCATTCTGAACCTGCAGCCAGGCAGGACTCTGGCAAGAAGAGGTGTGTGGCTAGTAGGACGGAAGTCTGAATCCAAGGACTTTTTTTTTTTTTTTTTTTTTTGGAGACAGTCTTGCTCTGTCTCCCAGGTTGGTGTGCAGGGGCGTGATCTCGGCTCACTGCAACCTCCATTTTCCAGATTCAAGCGATTCTCGTGCCTCAGCCTTTCAAGTAGCTGGGATTACAGGTGCACACCACCACACCCAGCTAATAGTATTTTTGATAGAGATGGGGTTTCGCCATGTTGGCCAGGCTGGTCTTGAACTCCCGACTTCAAGCTATCCACCTGCCTCGGCCTCCCAAAGTGCTGGGATTACAGGCGTGAGCTACTGCACCCAGCCCCAAGAACATCTTGAAATGGAGTTTGATTACCAAAGTTTACATAGAGTAATGGATAATTAAAATTTACAATTTATGGTGCATTACAAAATGTTATAAACAAGCCTCCGGGAAAGGCAGAAATTGCCAGATGTAAGTATATAAAACTTACACAATTTGTTCCTTTTTGTCGTCTTCCCTTGTGGAGATGGGTCAGTGTGACATCCTATTCATTAATAGCTCTCAGATGTCCCATGAGAATGGCACATGTTATTTCCCAACAGTGGGAATGGAATTAGTTCCTTTATATCTCAGTCTCATCTGGTCTTGTAAGCCGGTGAAGGGTTTCCCAGGGCACCAGCCACCAGCTCTGTATAGTAGTTACAGTTTCCCTCTCTAGAATCCCAAAGAGATTCAGATCCCACTGCTCCTCTCATTGGCTTCGTGACCCTGGGTACGCTGCTCAACTTGCGCAAGGATCACTGTCCGCTTTGTACAATGGAGATATCTATAGTGTCCACTTAGGAGATGCTGTGCACGCTTCAGTGAGGTAATGTCCGCAGAAAGCACAATGCCTAGTATGTAGAAAGTGTCCAATAAACATAATATGCGGCTAAACAGCGGAGTCCACAGCCTGAATGGAACTTCTTTTTCTACATAAATACAACAAACAATGCAGGGAAACGAGGTGGACAGTGTTCTCTGTGGAGGGCTAAACAGCATTGCTTTCCAGCTGACTTTTATTTTTGGAGTTTGGGACTAGGTGTTAACATTCCTTTACTAGTTGGTTTTGCATACCGCACAGTCCCTGCATCTATTTAAGAGTTTTGAGGTTTGTTGTGGGGATTTTATTTTTTATTTTTATTTTTTTTTTTGAGGCGGAGCCTTGCTCTGTCGCCCAGGCTGGCGTGCAGTGGCGCTGCTCACTGCAAGCTCCGCCTCCTGGGTTCATGCCATTCGCCTGCCTCAGCCTCCAGAGTAGCTGGGACTACTGGCGCCCACCACCAGGCCCGGCTAATTTTTTTAATGTATTTTTAGTAGAGATGGGGTTTCACCATGTTAGGCAGGATGGTCTCGGTCTCCTGACCTTGTGATCCATCTGCCTTGGCCTACCAAAGTGCTGGGATTACAGGTGTGAGGGAGTTTTTCGGTAGTTTGCTTTGCCTTGATAAAATATATGATATTTAAATGTTTTATAAGGATGGGTTTTCAGTAGAATTTTTCTATACAACCTCAGGGAGACTGCCGGAGGAATAACTATGGTAAGGGTCTATTTTTGAACAGGCATTGTCATTAGACCCTTGTGATCACGTGTCCGGGGGCCAGTCCCCACCCTTTGCTCCCACTCCAAGGAAAGTCTGTTACATTTTTAGCCTTCAGAGGTTTGATGTAGATAGGAAGAGATGAGGGTGACAAAAATCAGCTCTTAAGTTTATAAATAAAACAGGGATATTATCGGGGACGCTTTTGAAACGTGATAGGTTGTAACCCACATTTTGAAAGCAGTAAGGAACTAATTGCTGCTTTTTTCTTCTTTTTTATTCTGTTGACTTTGTTGATAATATTAGGTGACTACATCGAGCCTGGGTTCTCTCAGTGTTAGCCTGTTATTCCTAAAGTATCATCCTCTCCTTGTATCAAATATAAGGACAAAAATGTCTTAGGGTAAAAGTCTGTTTGTTTGCATTAGACTATACCTGATTTGCATTACAATGGGCCGTGGATTTGGATGGATGATGAAGCTGAAACAAGGGATCTAATCATGGGATTTAACTGTTCACTTCAGGTAGATAAGATACTTCTGGGAGAAGTAAATTGGATGAGCTTTTGTGCTTCCCAGCAGCTCCAGGTCTTGTCCCTGGCCAGTCTGGGCAGCTCTGCGCTCAGAGGCCTTTGGCACCATGGGTCCTCCCAGCAGGGGCTCCAGCGCTCACCGCTGGGTGAGATCTACAGGGCTCAGTGGGCTTGGAGTCCTGGATTCCTCCAGGACTGCTACTGTATTCCAATTGAGTGGTGTTTTGCTCTTCACAGAGCACTTACATGGGATTCTTACCTTCTGACTGGAGTGTCACCCTCACCCAGGAATGTGGGTGCTGGAGAGACGGGCTACCTCTTTCTGTAGGCGGATGTTTCTGAAGGCATCTCCCACTGATTATGTAATGGCAGCTACTTAACATCTTCTGTAGTCTTGAAGAATTCAGATGAGGAGCTTGTCCAGGGAGGGCTCCCACGTGCGTATTCACTAATTGTGGTCTTTCTCCCCAGCTCGGTTTTGTTTGCGTATTAGAGTTCTGACTATCTTCACTAGAAGTGGGGGCGGCTAGCAGTGACTAGATGCAAGAAGCAAAACGGTAAATTTCCTTTTACTGGCAAAATTAAAACTGAACTTGAAATATCTCCCCTACTTCCTGCAGAGACACTCTGAATCAAAGAAAACAATCAGTACTAACCCTGGAAACAATTTAAAAATGAACAAAAAGTCCTACCCTGAAGAAGAAGAATGTCTTACCAGCAAACGGTCTTGGGACAGCTGGTGTGTGAACTATATAAGAGAAATCAACAAATATTAATTGAACACCAGTCATGTGCAAAGCACTTAGCTAGGTCTTGGGGATGAGGACAAAAAGCATGTCACATTTTGTTGTTATAAGTGGGAAAGATAAGTAATTACAAGTAAGCCCAGTGTTTTTAAAAGAGTGTGAACAGAGACCTTATTCTAATCCAGAGAGGCTGTGAAGTGCTGTATTCCCAAGGAACTGAAGTTCTAGCTGATACCTAATGGAGGAATGGGTGTTATCCAGGTGGGAATGCCCTAGAATCTAGGAGAAGACAACAGGCCATTCGAAGGTGAGGAGCCTTGCCAGCATCAGTTTATAAGTGGACAGAGTTGAGAGCTATTTAGGAAGGAGAGCTGACAGACCTTGGGGACTGAATGGATGCTGGGAGCAGGGGTGAAAAGGAGAGGAGTCAGGCTTCCTCCCAGAGTTTGAGGACTTTGAGTGCTAAGGGCTTGTAGGAGAACTTTGTGGAGATGTCCGGTAGGCATCTGAAAGAATGGATGGAGGAGGGGAAAGTCGAGCCTGGGAATGGCCAATTTCTGGTCATTCTCATATAGGCAACTGATGGCGAAGGGGATGACCTAGAGGGAGATGGGAGGACAGCCTAGGATACGTAAATAAGAGAATCTTGTATGTTCTAAAAATGAGCATCGTTGCAGCTTCCTCAGCCCTAGGATGGTTTTTAGATCTATCAAGGGATAGAAGATTGTCCAGCCCCTTGCTGCCCAGTGTAGTCAGTGGACTGACGACATTAGCATCACCTGGGTGCTTGCTAGCAATGCAAAATCTCAGGCCCCAGCCCAGACCACTGGATGAGAATCTGCATTTGAACAGGTCCCCAGGTCATTCATGCACATTCAAAGTCTGAGAGACACTGCTCCAACACCTCACTTTAGAGTGAGAAAACTTAACGGGTTTAAGCAGCTTGCAGAAGATGACACAACTGACCAGCGACAGTCTGTCTTCTAGTCAGGCCTCTTTCCAGTTCTCCACGCTGACCTTGACTTTCGAGATCACATACCAAGACCTTCAGCTGGATGGTCCCTGTAGCTGCTGTGACCACTAGAAGCAGAGTTAGGGGCGAGACTAATTTAATATCAATTAATGTAGACACTAGGCTTAGGGCTAGGGAAAATGTAGTGAAGGATGACTATATTGTCCTAATGAACCACAATGGTGCCTACAAAATTGTTATTTTGGCAAAACCGTCCATGAATTTGGAGATGTTGAACAGGTTTCTCTCCGACAATCTTCTCGTTTAATTGTGAAACTAGAATCACTTCCAGGAAGCTCTGAAAAATCAAGTCTGAGTGATGCAATGCTGCTTCCTCCTTCCTTCTCAAAAGCCTGCTCTTTGCCCATTTCCCTGTTCCCAAGGTCATTTTCTCCCCTTCTTGTTTCCAGGATCCACAGTTCCCGCTCTGCTTCCGCTTTCCCCACTGCTGGTTCAGGCTGTCTGCAGCAGCAGCTCCAGGGTGCTGGGACACTGCTGGGTGATGCTCCACAGTGTGTGCTTCCCCATGTGGCTTCCACAGTCCCCTCTTGCTTCTCCCACATGTTAGTCTTCATAGATCATTCTTCATCAATTCTTAGTTTTATTTTTTAGGGATAGGGTCTTGCTGTGTTGCCCAGGCTGCAGTGCAGTGGTATGATCTCCGCTTACTGCAGCCTCCACCTCTGGGACTCAGGCGATCCTCCTGCCTCAGCCTCCCAAGTAGCTGGGACCACAGGCGCATGCCACTGTGCCTGGCTAAAATATTTTGTAGAGTTGAGGTCTCACTTTTTTGCCCATGCTGGTCTTGAACCCCTGGGCTCAAGCGATCCTTCTGCCTCAGCCTCCCATTACGGGCAGGAGCCACTGCACACAGCTGATGAATTTTAGTTTAGGCCCCTTTCTTTGTGAGAGAGGGCCCCAGGATTATGCCCCGGGATTAAAAGAAGCTGGGAGGCTCTCCAGGACCCTGAACAAAGGTGGAAGTAGGGTTGTAAATGGAAGAAAAAATAAGAGAGATTCATTATGTTCTAATGACTATGAGGGAAGCTTTAGTTTTTGTCTCCCTGAAGCATCAACCTGCTTTCCTGCTGCTGTTATCACATCTTTCCAGGGCTATGGGCTGTTCAGGAACGGGAGAGCTCTGGAAGAGCAGGGACGACTTTGGCTTCTGTTTCCTGCCCATTGCAGATTAGGCATCAGCACGGTACCCTCCTGTTTTTGTATGGCTCACCAAACTAAGGGTGATTTTCACATTTTACATGGCTGAAAAACATCAAATGATATTTCAGGACATAGGGAAATTATATGACATTTGAATTTCACTGTCCATAAATGAAGTTTTATTGGAACATAACCACATTCATTTGCAAGTTGTCCATGGCCACTTTGATGCTACTGTGGCAGAATTGAGTAGTTGCTGCAGAGACCGTATGATGAGAATATGTGGCATTCTCATCATTTTGCCCTGCCGCTCTGTGCAATGTAAATTGCAGTGACACAGTTATAACTCAGCAGCATTTTGAATGCCACTTGTATTCCCATGCTACAGCATTTTATTTTTTTATTACCAATATATACAAGAAAAGTGGATTTCAAATATCATTGTGCTTTTAAGGTACAATGGAGTATGAATTGTTACTGAATTAGGCAGCAAAGTACAATGACATGGTAGCTGTCCTAAGGAACACAATACAACCAGGTGCAGTGGCTCATGCCTGTAATCCCAACGATTTGGGTGGCTGAGGTGGGAGAATCACTTGAACCCAGGATTTGGAGACCAGCTTGGGTGGTATAGTGAGACCCCCCCCATCTCCACAAAAAGTAAAAAAAACCAAAATACATGTTGTTACTTCCCATCTTAGCACTCATCAAAATATTTCTAATTCACAAGAAAGCAATGGTCAGAAAAATTAGAAAATTTAAAATTGAATATCTCGTCACAGAATTTATTCACAAAAATAAAAAATGAAAATGAAGCTACAAACTAAGTTTCAGATGGCTCATTTGTTAGCCAAGCAAGGAAAGTCACTTATAGTGAATTAATTAAATCATGCTTGATTACTGCAGCTGAAGAAACATGCTCAGAGAAAGTAAACTTGTTTATTGGCCTTTCCACGATAACAGTTGCTCAAAGAGTTGACATTAGGAATGACATCAGTAGTCGACTAAAAAACAAGGCAAATGGTTTTGAGTGGTTTCCCCCTGACTCTCATGACAAGGGTCACCATATGTTATGCACACTGCTCTGCTATTGCTCTTTATTTGAGGAGCCAGTACCAAGTTGGAAATAACTGAAAAATTGGCCTATATCAATAGTCTTATGTGGAACAAGTACTGGCAAAAGTATTTTCAAAGCTGAGAAAACTGGTCATGTGTGGCGGCTCATGCCTATAGTCCCAACACTTTGGGAGGTCAAGGTGGGCAGATCACCTGAGGTCAGGAGTTTGAGACCTGCCTGGCCAACATGGTGAAACTGCATCTCTACTAAAAGTACAAAAATTAGCCGGGCATGATGGCATGCACTGGTAATCCCAGCTACTCAGGAGGCTGAGGCAGGAGAATCACTTGAACCCAGGAGGTGGAGGTTGCAGTGAGCTGAGATTGTACCACTGTACTCCAGCCTGGATGACAGAGTGAGAACATTGTCTCAAAACAAAAAGTTGAGAAAATGAATTCAGTACACCCTGAAGTGGAATCTGCTAAGATGTGTTATGACTGTTGGTAGTGGAAATATATGTGTGTATTAGTCCATTTTCATACTGCTATAAAGAAAAGCCTGAGACTGGGTAATTTATAAAGAAAAAGAGGTTTAATGGACTCACAGTTCCACATGGTTGGGGAGGCCTCACAATCGTGGTGGAAGGTAAAGGAGAAGCCAAGGCAAGTCTTACATGGCGGCAAGCAAGAGAGTGTGTGCAGGGGAGCTGCCCTTTATAAAACCATCAGATCTCATGAGACTTACTATTATGAGAACAGCATGGTAAAATCCTGCCTCCATGATTCAGTTACCTCCCACTGGGTCCTACCCATGACACGTGGGGATTATGGGGGCTACAATTCAAATGAGATTTGGGTGGGGACACAGCTAACTCATATCAGTGTGGAATAGAAAATGGCTCAGTTGGACAACTTACAAAGCTTGTAATAATATAAGGTGTTAAAGCCTATAGATTATTCATTGTATTATTTAAGTCAACAGATACTTTGTGAGAAATATTTGAATCTATCATGCATTATTGAACCAGTATTGTCAATAGTGAACTTCCTTTAGCTCTTGTGGACTTCACTATCAACAGCTCTCATGAATTTTTGTCAGAAATATTAGCTGAATATCCCGACATGGCCTGTAATACAGCAGTTCAATGGTTTAGTAGTGGTAAAGTTTCATTTAAGTTTTGAGCTCAGGACAAAGATTGAAATTTTTCTGAATGAGAACTGCCCCCAACCACCGTTATTAAACACTGAATAGTTTTGGAAATTCACTTTTGCTGCAGACTTGATAGTGTTTCTTAAGGAATTCAGCCTAAAACCACAAGATAAAAACAGTGTTTATGTGAAACTCCTACTGTGTTAAGTGATTTCAAGAAGAACTATTGTTTGAATCACAACTAATGTTACTGCTTTAAGCTCTTCCCGTGTTGTTAAAAGTTAAAAAAAGAAGAGCTCCGTTCCCACACACATTTGCCACAGATACATTATCTGAGCCCAAACTACAGTTTGAGCAGTGTGTTAGGGACCTCAATGCAAACCCAAAAGAAATTTTTATATTTCAGAATCCATTGATCTGCATTTGAGAAGTGATTAATGTGTTGAAAGGCAACTATCTAAAGAAAAATTTAAGAGAGTCTAATAGAATCTTATGAAAATGCATAAATGTGTTTTATGTAATAAATATGCTAAGCTAAACATCTTATGCTCATGAGCTGGGTGCAGTGGCTCACACTTGTAATCCCAGCACTTTGGGGGTCTGAAATGGGAGGATCACTTCCGCCTAGGAGTTCAAGACCAGCCTGGGCAACATGGTGAAACCCTGTCTCTACAAAAAAAAAAAAGTACAAAAATTAGCCTCGCTTGGTGGCACATACCTATGGTCCCAGCTACTTGGGAGATGGAGGTGGGAGCATCATCCGAGCCTGGGAGGCAGAGGTTGCAGTGAGTGAGCTGAGGTCACACCACTGCTCTCCAGCCTGGGTGACAGAGCAGGACCCTGTCTCAAAAAAAAAAAAAAAAAAATGCTCATGAACATAGTAGTGTTGAGAAGGTACCTATCTGTGTGAAGACATGTTCAAAGATGAACTGTGTCACATCTCATTCCAAATCAGCATTAACAGATAAACATATGCAAATATGCAATTGGTTTTGACGATTCATAACACTAGCTCTGAATCTCAATTAGGGAAATGTTATTCCCCCAAAAGATTTCCAATTCTTATTGGTAGACCGGCATTACCAGAAAATTGTACTCTATCGTTATCCTTGAATTTCATCAATTAAGATTTTTTTGGAAAATATTTTTGGAAATATTTATTCTCTTCTTATAGAAAACACCTATTCAATATTTTAGATTTGCGCCTTTTGACCCAGAAAACCTAAAGTATTTCTTATTTTTAAAGAAAACATCTCTAAGAGATGGAGCAAATAAGTAAGTGGGTTTGGGTTTACAGGTTGGTATCCCCAGAAAGCAAGTTTGGGGCAGGAATCTGGGACCTTTTGCTCCCACTCCCCAGCACAGCCTCTGCTTCTTAAAGTCCTGGGGCCTGTAGGAGGAAGGCACCTTGGTGAGAACCACCAAGAGGACGGCTACATGCCCAGCAGCGGGAGATGGCAGCCCAGAGATGAGTTTGCAGGCCTGCAGCTTGCCTGCTGAGCACGTCAGCCCTCATGCTGATCTCCACTCACCAGTTTGCCTGCTTAGCGGCAGTCCTGTTATGTGGATCATCTCTCTTAATGCACACAGCAGTCCTGTGAAGCAGATGGACCCTGTTCCTGTCCTCATTTCCGAGATGGAGAAAATTGAGGCCCCAAGAGAACGGTCACTTGTAGCATCCATTGGCTGCAGTGTTGAGGCCAGCTTTTGACCCCAGGCAGACAGAATCCAGAGACTGCTTTGAACTCCTCTGCCAAGCCCACTGGTGAGGAATGCTCAATTACTGCCCCACATTGAGAGGCATTTCTTTATTCCTAGTACCAGAAAAAAACATGCTTAGCAAATAGGCTTTGGAGTCAGGCAGAGCCTCCCCGCCACTTTTTTTGTGTTTTTGTTTTGTTTTGTTTTTTTAATAGGAGACGGGTTCTCACCCTGTCGCCCTGACTGGAGTACAGTGGCGTGTTCATAGCTCACTATATCCCTGAACTCCTGGGCTCAAGCAGTCCTCCTGCCTCAGCATCCTGAGTAGCTTGGACTACAGGTGCATGCCACCACCAAGCCTGGCTAATTTTTTTTTTAATTGTTTTTGTAGAGACAGAGTCTTGCTATGTTGGCCAGGCTGATTTTGAACTCCTGGGCTGAAACACTCCTCCCAACTTGGCCTCTCAAAGTGCTGTGATTACAGGCGTGAGCCATCATGAGTGTCCCAGACCCCATTTTGAATCACAGATCTGTCATATGCTAGTTCTGTGTCATTAGGCAAATTGCTTAGCTTCTCTGATCCTTTATTTTCCTCAGCTCTCACATGGGGATAATAATATTTGCCTTGCAGCATTGTTAGGGTTGGATACAAGTTTGGAAGGCCCAGGTGTGATGATTGGCACACAAAGGCTAATACTGGGATTCCAAGGAGTCCCATGTGGTGGGTCCATCCGGGCCCAACAGGTTGTATATCTTAGCACTCATTCGGCCCCATCCTGCCTTTCCCTGTAACAGTGGCCGGTAGGGGTCCCCCGAACAGTCAAATTGACCAGTGGTCTTGCCCGTATAGGGTGTTTCTGGGATCAGAGGGAAGAGGAGGATTAATGATTCCAGAACTACAAAAAGTCCTCAATTTCCACGTTTCTGGTCTTACTCTTGGAATCCAGGGTCGCCATTACCATTATGGAATATGGAGGAGCCCCCTTTTTGGGCTTGTAGAAACCCACAGACGCATTTCTCAGGGGCTGGGCCACGTGTGCATTCTTCCCCAGTCTCCTTCCCACTCCCACTGGCCGTGTCCTGGCCTGGCCTTATCTTTGGCTGGACTCATTGTTATAATGCGTGCTGCTGGTGAAGTGCTCACTATGTGTGAGTCTCTGTGCTGAACAGTCCACTTCTTCCTCGCTCTGGGACTTTGGGCAAGGTACTTAAACTGTCTGGGTCTCTGTTTCCTCATCTGTAAAATGGGGATGAGAATGTCACCTTCCCTATAGGTTACTATGGGATCAAATGAGTTAATACACTTGACACTATCAGAACAGTGCCTGCCGCATAGTAGGGCTTCATGTTCATGGTTCTAATAGCCTGGGACATAAGGACTGTTACCTGAGATTCCATAATACACCCAAGGCCACAGAGCTGTTGATTTGAGAGTGAGAGTTCAAACCCAGGTTTGCAGACTAAAGCCAGGCTACTTGACCATTACCCCAAACTGCCTCCAAGCCATGCCCACCCCCTCCCCTGCTGTCTCCCCATGCCCCTGTGCCCCGGCTCCATCCATTACCTGATGAGCAATGCAGACATTTCCCTCTTCTATTGAAAATCCTATCCCTGTCATTGCCACATAACCTAAGAGTCTGGACAAGTCATTCCCTAACTACCCTCA
The DNA here is from genome assembly GCF_029281585.2 of Gorilla gorilla gorilla. Lineage (NCBI taxonomy): Eukaryota > Metazoa > Chordata > Mammalia > Primates > Hominidae > Gorilla > Gorilla gorilla. Next base: position 39,420,726 of record NC_073246.2, read on the forward strand.
GCCTCCTGCACTCCAGCCTTATGGGCCTCTCAAATGTGCCTCCTCTGGCACTTGCTTCTGGCTTGAGCTTCTGTGATGCTTTCCTGGTCCTCACCAGCATCACATCCATTCATGGCCCGTGGTCCCATCTGTGTTGCACGGCACTTAGTTTGTGTCCTTAGTCACCACACCCCATAGCTGGTGTCAGAGTCAACAATGTCTGTCCCCTTTTCCTCCCGAAGGCAGGAGCTGTTTCTCCTTCCTCTCCTACCTCCAGCGCATGGTGCGCATTGGAGGGATGGATGGATGGATGGATGGATGGATGGATGGAGGCATGGAGGCATGGAGGCATGGAGGCACTTGCTTCTTAGGAAGGAAGACAGTTGGCTGGACCAGTTAGATCTCTTTCCAAAAGCTTTTTGAAGTTACTTTTTAAAACTGTGCTAATAGAGCTGGAAGGGACTCCCTCAAGCAGGAAGTTGCTGAGGGAGCCAGGGACTAAGAAACACCATTTCACTCTTGTACCTGAAAGAGCTTTCTCGGCTTGGAGTGGGAAACCACAGGCTGCCGTCCCCAACTCTGCTGGTTTTAGAGAAACACAGTCGGGAGGCGCAGCTCCCCCATTCACCGACACCCTTTGGGGCAGATACTTTTAGTTTTGTTTGGGCAGAGAGGAAGCTCGGGGCTGGGGACTGTCATGGGTGGCCGTGTGTGCAGCTCCAGCACCCCGGATTGGTCAGGGTTGAGGGAGCTGACTGAGGTGGAGCCGTGCCCATGGCCAAGGGAAAGGGCCCAGGGTTGGTTCAGGTGGGTGGGCTTGGGCTGGCCTGAAGGGGGCAAGAGTGGACATTTGGCCACCAGGAGAGAGGGTGAAGGCAAATAGAAAAATATGAGTTGCATCAGGGAATTTTGGCTTTTGAACCTAAAGCCAATTTTTAAAAAAGTGATCAAGTTTCTTTGCTGCTTTGAATATTTAACAAATAGTTATACGTGATGTAAGCCTGAATTGTGAAGAATCTATGATTATAAAGAGTTAGGGCTTGAGTAGCATGCCCCATCTTAGTCCCAGATGTCATCCAAAAGGACACAGGATGGGCCGGATGCAGTGGCTCATGCCTGGAGTCCCAGAGATTCTGGAGGCCAAGATGGAAGGATTGCTGGAGGCCAGGAGTTCAAGACCAGCCTGGGCAAGAGAGTAAGACCTTGTCTCTGTTAAAAACAAAAACAAACAACAAAAAACACACATAAAATTATTAGCTGGACCTGTTGGCACATGCCTGTAGTCCCAGCTACTCGGGAGGCTGAGGTGGGAGGATCGCTTGAGCCCAGGAGTTCGAGGCTGCAGTGAGCTATGATGGCACCACTGCATTCCAGCCTGGGTAGCAAAGCAAGACTCTGTCTCTAAATAAATAAATAAATAAATAAATAAATAAATAAATAAATAAATAAATAAATGAAACCAGGATGGCTAAATAGTAGCAAGCAGAGGCTTACTGGCAGTATCAGTTTGTGGCATGTACTGAAGGCGATATCCAGGGAGAGGGGAAGGACAGGTTGGGTTTTATGCCTCATGGGGCCCGTATCACACAATGGAGTCACAGATTCAGCAGGTCTGGGGGAAAAGCTATACATATTTCCAAGGGAGATTGAGCGCATGGGCAATAGGCAAACATGTAACATGCATCCCATGTCCACTTGGGGGTGAGGTTCTAGCATTAAAATGAGGTGGATTTGGCTTTTGACTTCAAAAGGTGAGCTATAGGGCACAAAGTTGGTGCACAGCCTGTCGGCGCTCAAGCTGGCCCCGGGTCTGCAGTGTTATGAGGAGAGCCGGTAGGGCCGCCCTCGGTCCCAGCAGAGTTGTAATGGTCTGTGTTGTAAATCAGAGTTAGGAGGGGTCTGACAACTTTCCTGTTAGTGCGGAGTTTAGCCCCAGTGTGGTTTGTCCTGCAGCCCAGGAATCTAGGGGGTGGCCTGCCCACTGAGCTTAGACCCTGGAGCCCAGGGAGCTCTTAATTGACAGAAGGGTGTCCTTTTGGTCTCAGATCACACTGGTAACGCTCCTGCCAAGCAGCCCTGGACAGGGGCCCAGCCTACCGCCAGGAGCCACCTGTCAAACGGCGGCTTAGGGGGTTTAAAAAGGAAATTAAACCCTCTTCAAGACCACATAGATAAACCTCTGGTTGGGAGGTGACAGCAAATCTTATCAAAGGAAATTGTCTAGACGTTTCGAGGAGCTCTAGGACGTGGACCTGCTCAGTCTTTCTAGAAAGGCCTGCGGCTGCAGGGGCCAGGTTAAGGGGCCACCTGTGCCTCAGAAGAGGCAAGACTGTGTCCTTCCCCGCTGCCCACCGGGACTGACTTGGAGGCCTGAGGAAGGATTTGTTCCCGCAGGGACCAAGTTCCCTCAGGCCACACCAGCCTGGGAACCAAAACAGGATTGCAGTGACAAAACACAGCGTCTCTCGCTCTGCGCCTACCCTATTCTTGCTGTGCCCCCAGCGCTCTTGAAGCTGTGTCCTTCCCTGCCTGCCTCCCTCCAGCTGGGCCCCCCTCTCCAGCCACCCTGCCCTGCCCTCCTTCCCTCCCTGCCTGGGTCTTGTGGCTGCGAAGGCCAGAATGTGGAGTGGCCCCTATGTTACCACAAGTCCCGCAGGGCAGAGGAGGGGAGGGAGGGGGCGCGCAGGAAGCCTGGGAACACCCACCCTTCAGGGCTCAGGACAACCCCACTCCTGGACAGTCCCCAGCCCTGGCAGCGACAATCCTGGGCCCCGCCCAGCACTGCACAGGCACTGCCAAGACAGAGCTGGACACATACATGCCCACCGGGTAGAGTTTGATTTGGGGGCCATTTTTGCCCCTTTCTAGAATGACGTTTTCTCTGACAAAATTCAGACTGTAATTTAAAAAATAGTTTCTGACTGTGATGAGAAGGAAAAGGCAACATGCTTCCCAAACTAAGAGTATTCAAAGACTTTTTGAGTTCCAGTAATAATATACCAACTTCGCTTAGATTTAACAATTGTTTTTTGCTGAAACGTGATATTTCCAAATTACTTCAGTCTGCATCTTTAAAAAATGACATTGTCTTGCTTATGCATTAATACCATTATCACACCTTAAAGAGAATTAAAAACATTCCTTACTGGCGTCGACACTTGATCCGTATTCAGTGTTCCCATTGTCCCCAAAATATTTTACTGCCAGTTTGTTCAAACCAGGATTCAATTAGGGTCCACGTGTTGTGTTTAGTTCTGTTTCTTACCTCTCCTGAGATCTAGAACAGTTTGCTGTCTGTATTTTGGGTAAAAGAAAAATGTTCCCCAGCACTTTAGGAGGCCAAGGTGGCTGGATCACCTGAGGTCAGGAGTTCGAGATCAGCCTGGCCAACATGGTGAAACCCTGTCTCTACTAAAAATACAAAAATTAGCCAGGCGTGGTGGCGGGCACCTGTAATCCCAGCTACTTGGGAGGCTGAGGCAGGAGAATCGCTTGAACCCGGGAGGTGGAGGTTGTAGTGAGCTGAGATTGCACCACTGCACTCCAGCCTTGGCAACAAGAGTGAAACTCCATCTCAAAAAAGAAAAGAAAAGTCTTCCCCAGCCTAATGTTTTTAATGGTTTCATATTTTTCACGTAAATCTTTGATCCATTTGGAATTTATCCTATTGTTATATATTGTGAGGCATGGATTCAATTTTATATTTTCCCAAATGGCTGGCTGGTTGTTCCAACACCACTTATTAAAAAGTTCATCTTTTCCCCATCTTAGTTAAAGATTCACATTGATCACTTATCATATGATAACTGCCATGATTACCTGGGTCTTCTTCTGGACCTTCTAATGTGCTGTGTTGGTTTGTAAACCTCTGCACACGCCACTCCTACCTGGCTTCAGTTACAGAGGCTTCTGGGCCATTTCAATACTTAGCAGGCAGGTGCACCTCATTTCATCACGTTTCTCTTTGGGATTTTCCTGCTTACCCTTGCTTTTATTCACACACACACATATGTATACACACACACACGTATACAAGTATATATAATTAACTGGAGTTGGAATTAGCTGATAAGAGAACTGGCTAAACAATGTAGGAATCACCAATGCACCCAGCAGTCACTACACCTGGAACTGATCCTGAGCACCCAAGGAAGGGCCACTCCTACCCGCAGCCCTCTGCTAAGACCCAGACCTCATGGAGAGGGCTGCCGTCATGACTCATTCATGGGAGAGGGTGTGATCGTGACTCACTGGACGAGAGAGGAGCTTGCTGAGGTACTTCCCCAGCAAGACGTGACTGAAACCCACCCTCTGCTGTGGGAATTGGCCCCCGGGGAGGTGCCACGTCTCAGAGCTCACTGCTGGCTGCCTTGGGCAGTGCTGCAGAAGTCCCTGACGGGGAACCTGTCTGCCTGCAGGCTCTCCAGCACTGCTCGTGGGAGGGTGATTGGCAGGTGTCCCATGGTCAGTGCTGTGCTGTGCAGTCACTAGGGGATGTGCCCAGGTAAATCCATCCGTGGGTGTTTCTCCTGCTGGCACTGGCTGGAAGCCACCCAGGGCTGGGGCTGTGCCATGGAGGCCGCTTATGGGGGGACTCACTGCTGGAGTGCCCAGGAAGCAATCCAGGGAGAAGTGACCAGCCCGCGGCACTGAGAAGCACTGATACCAAGTGAACTGAATTAATAATATGGGTAAAGTGTTCGTTTCGTTTTTTTTGAGAGGGAAAATAAAGATTCTTGGTTTCAATCTAACTACCTACTCACTTGCCAAATTGCTAGGGGGACTAGTGGCACTCTTAGTGTAGACTCTCAAAAACAGCTCAAGGATATGAAAGGACCTATTTTAAATGTAAAATTTGACCAGTTTTTTAAAACTTATATTTGTAGGTTCAGGGGTACGTGTGCAGGTTTGTTATATAGGTAAACTCATGTCATGGGCGTTTGATGTACAGATGATTTTGGCACCCAGGTATTAAGCCCAATGCCCAATAGTTATGTTTTCTGCTCCTCTCCCTTCTCCACTCTTGGGTAGGCCCCAGTGTCTGTTGTTCCCCTTTGTGTTCATGAAAACTTGATCAGTTTTGATGTATGTATACCCTTATGTCATCACACCACTATCAGAATGTCAATTTCATCTCCCCAAAAACCCCCTGTTCCCATTTCTGGTCCATCTTTCTTTCTGTCCCATTCCTAGACAACCACTGATCTACTCGTAGCATTTTCGATTGGTTAAAATAATCTTAATATAGGAGAATCAATGCCTGAGAATAGCCAGAAAAGCACAAGGAAGAAGAGCAATTAGGGGTGGGGCGACTTGCTTCACCAGATGTTGGAATATTCTTTGAAGCCACTGCAGCCTGATCAGTACGGTGTAGGTGCAGGAAGAGACAACTGGACTGGAGGAAGGACAGACCGGTTGAGACACAGCCCACTGCCTAGGAAGGGGACTGTGAAACAAGGAGCAATTCTATCAGAGGCAGTCTGACAGGGGCCACCATGCATGGATACTGCTTTTAATGTGGTAGGGGCATGATTCAAGGATCAGCAGGATCAGAAGAGGAACAGGGTGGGCAGCTTCAGAGGAGGTAGCACTTGAGAAGGGTTTGGCATGATGCCTGCATGTGTTTGAGGACCAGCGCATGGGGATTAGGAGTTCAGGGAAGCTGTTCAAAGAACTGCATCAGCGAAGGTAGGAAGGTGTGAGAGGCATGCTTTGCTGGAGGCAGAATAGTGGCCAAAGATGTCCATGTCCTACTCTCTAGAGCCTGTGACTGTTAGGTTACATAGCGAAGGGGAATTATGGTTGCTGATTAGCTCGCCTTGAGATGGAGGGGATGAGCCTAGGTTATCTGGATGGAGCCAGTATCATCACAAGGGGCTGTATGAGCAGAGGAGGAAGGCAGGAGAGGGAGACCCAGAGAGGCTGTAGCACGAGAAGGACTCGGTCCCATGCTGCTGGCTTTGAAGGTGGAGGAGGGGCCTCTAGAAGCTGGAAAAGTTAAGGACAGGGATTCTCCCCGTGAGCCACCAGAAAGAAACGCCGCCCTGCCGACAGCTTGATTGGAGCTGAGTGAGTCCCATTTTGGACTTCTGACCTCCAGATAATAAGTTTGTGTTAATATCTACTATGTACCAATAAAAACAAAAAATAACAAAGAGACTTAACAATGATGGCAAAAAATATTTTGTGTTAAGTCACTGACTTTGTGGTAATTTGTTACAGCAGCCACAAGAAACGAATACTAGCACAAAGTAGATCATATTGGTGGAAGGGTAAATCCAGGAGAAGGTGGGGAGAGATGAGGGCAGAGAGGGGATCAGGGCCCAGATCATGAGGTCCTTGAATGTCACCCTGGGTGCTTCATTCCATTGGCAATGTCAAGGATTTCTGTTTAAGGATCATGACTTTGGCTGGAGGGTTTGGAGGCAGAATAGAGTGCACTCTTTGTTAGACATCAGTGTCATTTCCACCTTGGTGATGTCGCTCCTTTGAATACTGTTATAGGAGAGGCATTAATGAGTGTTGTTGCCATGGGATGTGAAAGGCTACACAGTCTTTACTCGACTTGCCCTTCTTATGCTTTTAATTTCAGGTTTTCTACAAAGTTTCACTTTACCTCCCCTTTTTATAGTCTGGCTTGACTTGGTGCCCTGAAGTAGAAGAGCTACAAGTGGCATCTGGGAGCCGTAAGAAAGAGCCACGGAGGAGAGGAGGACTTGGGTGGAAGGTGGCAGTGGGGGCAGGAGATGCTTGCGCAGAGGGCAGATGGCTTCCTGCATCCGGGGCCCCTTGGCACAGCGTCTGTGACAGTCGTGGCCCATCTTGATCCAGACTCAAGCTAGAAAGGCTATGCCTGGCTCCTCTCAATACTCTGGAGACTATTCACGTGGCTCTCACCTCCACTGTCACCTCAGGGTTGAAGTAACCCAGGGAGTCTCTTCCTCATCACGAAAAGAGCCCAAACCATTCTTATTATTCATAATTATTATCATAATCATTACCTGGAAGTCTCTCATCTGAAGTTCATCTGACCCAATTTAATTAATGTCAGGGCTCAGGCAGGTCAACCCATGATTATTTTCGTGTTTACTCAAGTAGAATTTTTGTTTATTTGTTTCTGAGGCAGGATCTTGCTCTGTCACCCAGACTGGAGTTCAGTTGCACGATCTCGGCTCACTGCAGCCTCCACCTCCCAGGCTCAAGTGATCCTCCCACCTCAACCTCCTGAGTAGCTGGGACTGCAGTGTGCCACCACACCTAGCTAATTTTTTCCTATGTTTTGTAGAGATGGGGTCTTGCTATGTTGCCTAGGCTTGCTCAGGGAGATTTTTGTTGTAGACAGTAAGCAACACAAGTATTTGTTATTCAGTGACACATTAATAAGCTCAGTTAAAAGCCCTGTCTATCTCCTTCAGTTCTGCTCTAATCTTAGTTATTTCCTGTCTTCTGCTAGCTTTTGAATTTGTTTGCTCTTGCTTCTCTAGTTCTTTTAATTGTGATGTTAGGGTGTTGATTTTAGATCTTTCCTGCTTTCTCCTGTGGGCATTTAGCGCTATAAATTTCCCTCTAAACACTGCTTTAGCTGTGTTCTAGAGATTCTGATATGTTGTGTCTTTGTTCTCATTGGCTTCAAATAACTTATCTATCTCTGCCTTAATTTCATTATTGTTAGAAATAAGTCTCAGAGTCCTAAGGAAAAGTGAGCATTTAGACAAAGGATTTCTCAGCAAAGCAAATTTACTTCTATGCAGAAGGGTGTCTCCCATATGGCTGGTTGCCACGAGAGCACTTAGAACACAGGAGAGTAGAAGTTTTTATTCCTAATGCGACTCCTGCCCCTGTGTCCTTCCCCCATTGGCTGGGGTCAGAGCGCACAATTTAAATTAGACCCGACCGGCTAAACATTTAAACTTTCTTAGATAAGGTGGATGCATAATGGGAGAGAGGGGAGAGGATGAAGGGGTCATCTGTGGGGAACTAGAGAGCCAGTCTTTTCCTAAATGAGGAAAGGAATGTGAGCTGTTGTTGATAACGCCACTGGTGCTGTGGCATGCCTGAGCATGTAGTAGAGTTAGAAAAAAGAAAAGGGGAAGAAAGGTGGGGGGTAGTACTTGGAATTAAAGAATAAAAAGTTGAGCAGGCTGTTTGAAGAGAAACCTTGCCATATTTCACAGTTATTTACCCAGTAGTCATTCAGGAGTAGGTTGTTCAGTTTCCACGTAGTTGTGTGGTTTTGAATTAGTTTCTTAATCTTGAGTTCTAAACCTACATGTTCTGCACATGTATCCCAGAGCTTAAAGTACAAAACAAAAAATAAAAGGAAAAAAAAAAGCCCTGTCTATTCTAGGGGTTACTGTTTTGCACAAGTGCTGTTCTCAAAATCACGGCAGGCCTTGGACCATGGCGTGGTACTAGCAAGAGGCTGCTGCTTTTAAGTTCAGCAGATTCTCACTCAGCTCCATGCAGAGCAGGGCCCCCCGCCTCCTGCTCACTCCAGGAAACCCTGGGCAGCCGCCCTGTGCTGACATGGGTGGGCAGTGAGGCAGCAGTGGGTTCTGAGGCAGGTGGCAGGGGACATGGAGCAAACACGCCCAGGTCTTCAGGTCCTGCTGTACAAAATGTCGTTGGTGTTGTCTTTATTTTATTTTAAGTTTTTTTTTAAGAGATGGAGTCTTGCTCTGTTGCCCAGGCTGGAGTACAGTGATGCAGTCATGGCTCACTGCAGTCTCAGCCTCCTGGGCTCAAGCATCTCCCACCTCAGCCTCCCAACTAGCTGTGACCACAGGCATGCACCACCACACCCAGTTATTATTATTATTATTATTTTTTGGTAGAGATGGGGTCTCAGTATGTTGCCCAGGCTGGTCTCAAACTCCTGGGCTCAAGTCATCTCCCTGCCTCAGCCTCCTAAAGTACTGGGATTACTGGTGTGAGCTACTGCACCTGGCCTGGTGTTGCCTTTAATGTTTTTTGAATGTAGAAACATTGATAAAGTTCTTGCTCTCAGGCTTTGTAACCCAGACTTTCCTACAAAGCCTGGTGTTCACCCCTGCCTTCCGTCTTGCACTCAAGGTTGTGGGGGAACCCAGAACATTCTAGAACCGATCAACTCTTTGCCTTTGGTTCAGCACAAATTAGGCTCACTTTTGAGGGAATGTTCTTAAAATGCTGCTCCCTGGTTTGGTCACTGGCAACAAAACTGAAATCTGTTTTATTTTTATTTTTATATTTAAGATGGAGTCTCACTCTTTCGTCCAGGCTGGAGTGCAGTGGCACGATCTTGGCTCACTGCAACCTCTGCCTCCCAGGTTTAAGCAATTTCCCTGCCTCAGCTGCCCCAGTAGCTGGGATTACAGGTGTGTGCCACCACGCTCGGCTAATTTTCATGTTTTTTTTTAGTAGAGATGGGGTTTCACCATGTTGGCCAGGGTGGTCTCAAACTCCTGACCTCAAGTGATCCACCCGCCTTGGCCTCCCAAAGTACTGGGATTACAGGCATGAGCCACTGTGCCCAGCCCTGAAAGCTGTTAGAAGGAGATGCCTGTGGGGAGTTGAGCTCATCAGAACTGAATTTTTTATTTGTTCCTTACTCAAAAGTAGCAGCTGTTTATGCTTTGAGGGTAATAATTCTGCTTAGTACAGTAAACAATTATTTAATGCCTAGTGTCATGTTACCCTGAGTCTAAAATAATTATCAATGGTAAGACGGACCATGAATTTATTATAACAGCTTTATAGGAAGAATTAAAAGAAACACCGTGGCATAAATGGACCCATTGATTGTAAGACTGGTCCCAATATTAGAATCATTGTATTGTGAAAAAAAAGTGTGCTTTTGAGAATCGAGGGAAGAAGATATGTGTGGTGAGAGAAAAGGGCAAGAGTAGCAATAAAAATACGAATTCTCTGTATTAAAACCCATTTATGCCTAGTGTTCCATTATTGGAACGCTAAGCATGTGGGAGTTATTTATATCCTACTTCTGAAGGTCATCACCAAGGTCTGATTGCCTCAGGCATACATGGGTTAAGAACCCTTGCTTTGTCTGATGGCATTTAATATGTAGACTCCCTCATGCTCTTCCCATCCTTTCCCATGAGTCCCCAAAGTCTATTGTGTCATTCTTAATGCCTTTGCATCCTCATAGCTTAGATCCCACTTTTGAGTGAGAACATACAATGTTTCGTTTTCCATTTCTGAGTTACTTCACTTAGACTAATAGTCTCCAGTCTCATCCAGGTTGCTGCGAATGTCATTAATCCATTCCTTTTTATGGCTGAGTAGTATTCCATCGTATATATATATGCCACAGTTTCTTTATCCACTCATTCATTGATGGGCATTTGGGTTGGTTCCACCTATCTAGTTATTTTTGTAGAATAAATTCCTGTAGGTAGAATTACTAAAAAGTGCATGCATGTTTACACTATAATGCTATTTCAAAGAGTCCTACTGACGGGGTTGTACCTTTCTCTAGACAGTATACCGGAATGTCCATTTCTATTTCAGCACGTACATTTCCCTCCCTCTTGTCATTTTTGCTTGGATGTACATACACTGGCTTGTGATAGGAGACTCTGTTTACATGTTTGTCGTTTTTCCTATTAGGTTGTTCCTCTTTTTCATTGATTTCTTTCATTTTCATTATCTTAAAATTATAAAATATGTAATACATATAAAAAGGTATGAACACGCTACTTGTGAACTTATTTACTCATCAAACACTTAAAGATAACATTATTCATGCAGCCAAAACCACTTCTTACTGATTTTTCAGACGCTTTTTTACATATTAATCACCCTTTGGCTGTTTTGTATATTGCAGATATGTTTCCTAGTTTGCCCTTTGTCTTTTCATTTGTCTATGATGTCTTTGACATATGAACATTATACGTTTTTATGCAATTATAAAGAATATGGTTTCCTTTATAGTTTTTGACCTTCCTGCCAGACTAAGAAGAACCTATGTGCTCCAGGATAATATAAACCCTCTCCAATATTTTTCTTGACTTTTAAAACCTTGTTTGCATTTAAATGTTCTATCTATTTGGAACAGACAGTATGTGTGTATGTGTGTTGAGATAAAAATATAACTTTATATTACCAAGAAAATTGAGCATTGAGGTTAGAATAAACTTACCAAGTTGGCAATCTGAAAGTATATTGCCTTAATGAATGCATTTCTGATACAAGTTGAACATTCCTAATCCAAAAACCTGAAATATGAAATGCTCCCAAATCCAAAACTTTTTGAATGCCCATATGATGCCACAAGAGGAAAAATTCACACCTGATCTCATGTAACAGGTCAAAGTGGAGTCAAAACTTTTTCATGCACATACTTATTTAAAATATTGTATAAGATTACTTTCAGGCTATGTGTAATAGGTGTATATGAAACATAGATGAATTTTCTGTTTAGGCTTGTGTGGGTCTCATCCACAGGATATCTCATTATGCATATGCAAATATTCCAAAAATCAGAAAAAATCGGAAATCTGAGACACTTCTGGTTCCAAGCATTTTGGATGAGGGATACTCAACTTGTATTACTGGAGAGGTTGAACCTCTTCATTCTGTTTTTCTTGAGTTCTCTCTTTGAAATATTTTATTATACAAAAGTAATGTAATGAATTTATCTGTATTCATGACTTAGCTTCAACAATTGTCAACTTAATAATTCATCTCTATCTCTACCACTCCCCACTCTGTATTCTGTTGAACCAAATCTCAACATGTTATTTTATCTGTAAGTATTTCACTATGTATCTCTAAAACATAAGCAAGGGCTTTAAAGAAATATAATCATAATACCATATCATACCTTAAGATATAATTGTTTTATTTTTTATTTTTATTTTAAGCTCTGAGATACACGTGCAGGATGTGCAGTTTGTTACATAGGTAAACGTGTGCCATGGTGGTTCGCTGCACCTATCAACCCATCACCTAGGTATTAAGCTCAGCATGCATCAGCTATTTGTCCTAATGCTCTTCCTCCTCTCACCCAACCCCAACAGGCCCCAGTGTATGTTGTTCCCCTCCCAGTCTCCATGTATTCTCACTGTTCACTTCCCACTTATAAGTGAGAATATGTGGTGTTTGGTTTTCTGTTCCTGCGATAGTTTGCTGAGGATAATGGCTTCCAGCTCCATCCATGTCCCATGCAAATGACATGATCTTGTCCCTTTTTATGGCTGCATAGTATTCCATGGTGTAAATGTACCACATTTTCTTTATCTAGTCTATCACTGATGGACATTTTGGGTTGATTCCATGTCTTTGCTATTGTGAATAGTGCTGCAATGAACATATGCATGCATGTATCTTTATACTTGAATGATTTATATTCCTTTGGGTATATATCCAATAATAAGCAATAATGGGATTGCTGGGTCAAATATAAGCAATAATGGGATTGCTGGGTCAAATGGTACTTCTGGTTCTAGATCTTTGAGGAATCACCACACCATCTTCCACAATGGTTGAACTAATATATATTTCCACCAAGAGTGTAAAAGCCTTCCTATTTCTCTTCAACCTTGCCAGCATCTCTTGTTTCCTGACTTATTAATAATCACCATCCTGACTGGCATGAGATGGTATCTCGCTGTGAGTTTGATAGATATAATTGTTTAATATGATCACATATTAGATCAGTGTTTAAATTTCTCATTGTCTTATAAATGTCCAAATAAGTTTCATATGTTGGAGTTGGTTAATATAGCTCTAAATCTCTTTAATTTCACAGACCCCTTTCTATCTCTTTTCTTTTTCCTGCAATTTGTTTTGAATACATTATTTTTAATTTATTCCTTATTCTGTAGAATCTCCTAGAGTCTGGGTTTTGCTGATTGCATCTTTGTGGTGGTGTTTAACATGTTTGTTTTTCTTCTGGTTTTTTAGAAGATTGGTAGTTGGATCTAAAGGATTGTTCATATTCAAATGTGACTTTTGGGGGTCAGTTCTATAGGTAATATTGATCTCACCCTCTTTTTCCCAATATTTATTATAAAAAATTTCAAACATACAAAAACATGGAAAGACCTGCATAGTGAACGCTAATATACTTACCATCTTGATCATATAATTAGCATTTTGCTATATTTCCTTTATCACATTCTATTCATCTCTCACCTCTTTATCCATCCCTCAACCTTCTTATTCTTCTTTATTTCAAGTAAGTTTAAGATATCAGTAGAGTTCACCTATAAACACTTCAGTGTGCATATCATTAATTAGAGTTCACATTTATTTATGGTTTTTGTTTTTTAGGTAAAATATATAGAGAGTGAAAGCACAAATATTAAGTGTACATTTAATGTGTATTGACCTTTGTAACCAACACCTGTCAAGATACAGAAATTGTCATTACCCTAGAAAGATTCCTCATCCTCCTACTGACTCCCTACTTACAACACTCGGAGGCAACCACTATTCTGATATTTTTGCCACAGATTAATTTTGCTTCTTCTGAAACTTCATATACTGGAAAACAAGTAGCATGATAAGAGATTTAAAACCAACCATTTTACTAACTACACTAAATGTAACTGAAATTAAAACTCCATTTAAAAGGTAGAGACTATCAGACGCGATAGAAGAGCAAGATTAAACGTATGCTGTTTACAAGAGACATGCTTTTGGTATAAAGACAGAGTAATGAATTAAATGAAGGAAAAATATATTATATCATGCAAATACTAACTATAGGAAAGCCAGATTAGCTTTCCTATAGTTATATCAGATTACCAGATATAAAGGAATATTAACAGAAACAATGAAGGAGCATTTTATAATGATAAAGAGCAATACGACAAGGAGATATAACAATCTTAAATGTATATGTACCTAATAATAGCTTCAGAAAACATGAAGCAAAACCCAGCAGAACTATAGGGAGAAATTTCCACATCCACAGTTATAGTTGGAGATTTTAGAAATCCTCTTTCCGTAATTGATACAGTTAGTACTCAGAAAATTAGTAAAGACAACGAAGGTTTGAATAATCCTGTGACCAGTTTAACCTGTTTATTATTTGCAAAACAGTACACCTAAAGGATATCAAATGCTTTGAAAAGGATTTTAAAATTTGTGAAATACAGCTATAACAGTGCATAGAGGGAAACATAGCTTTAAATACATATGTGAAATAAGAAGAAAAGTTTAACATCAAAGGTCCATAAAGCTTAAAATGAAGAGCAAATTAAAGCCAAAATAAGTAGAAGGAAGATAATAATAATATGAGCAGAAATTAATAAAATAAAAAAATGGGCTCAAACTCTTGGCCTCAAGCCACCCTCCCACCTCAGTCTCCCAGAGTACTGGGATTACAGGTGTGAGCCACAGCATCCAGCCTATACAATGGCCACAGAAGGAATAGAAAATCTGAATTGCCTTGTATCTGTTGAGAAATTGAATTTATGATTAAAAACCTTCCCACAAGAAAACACAAGGCTCAGATTGCTCAATGGTCAATTCTATCAAATACTTAAGAAATAAATAGTAACCCTATTATGCAGATTTGTTTGGAAAATGAACAAGAAGGAAGTACTTCCCAATTAATTTTATGAGGCCAGCATATCCCTATTTTAGATGGTTTAATGCATTAAATTTCATAACATTTTGAAATACTTAAAAATTTAAGAAAATAGTGCAAAAATGTAAGACAATATCTACCTATACATTGAAAACTAAAACATTTTCATGAGAAAAATTATGGAAGACCTAAACTAATGGAAAGATATAGCATGTTTATGGGTTGAAAGATTCACAATTGTTAAGGTATCTTTTCTCCCCAAAGTGATCTATGGATTCAACACAATCCCAATCAAAATTCCAGGAGGCTTTTCTGTTGGATTTGACAAGGTGATTCTAAAATTTTTATAGAAATGCAAATTTTTATAGAAATGTTATGGAATATCCAAAACAATTTTGAAAAAGAACAAAGTTGTAGAAATTATTCTACCTGATTTCAAGATTTACTACCAATATACAGCAATTGAGACTGTATGTAATGGTAACGAGACAGACAACTATGTTATTGGCATGGAAGAGTGACTCCAGAAATAAATCTGCTTTTAGATGGTCAATTGATTTTCAACAAAAGTACCAAGGTAATTCAATGGGGGAAAGGATATTCTTTTCAACAAATGGTGCTGAAACAACTGGAAATCCATAGGAAAAAATAAACTTCAACCATTATCTCATATCATGTATGAAAGCTAACTTGAAATGGATCCTTGGCTTAAATATAAGTGCTAAAACTATAAAATTTATAGAAAAGAACACAGAAGGCTGGGCACAGAGTTTACCCAAACAAAATGAAAACAGGCTTACAAAAAGATTTATCTTAGCCAGGTGTAGTTGTGCACACCTGGGCCTACAGTCCCAGCTACTTGGGAAGTTGAAGCAGGAGAATTGCTTGAGCCCAGGAGTTCGAGGCTGCAGTGAGCTATGATTGCACCACTGCACAGCCTCAGCAGCAGAGCAAGACCCTTTCTCTAAATAAAAGAAGAAAACACAGAAGAAATTACTTCTAGAAGAACCTTTACAACTTAGTAAGAAAAAGACAATCCAATTAAAAAGGAGGCAAGATGCTCGAACATACATTTCACGGCAAAAGCAATATTAATGGGCCAGTAAATTCTTAAGAAAGTGTTCAATATTATTTTGCATCAGTGATACATACAATAAATTAAAACCATAGTATTATACTTTTTATGGGTTTAATATGCATTTTAGTAGCATAGATCCTATTATACTCCAGGAGAATGGCTAAAATTAAACCCTGACAACAACAGGCGTTAAGGATGAAGAATCACACAATGCTCTTGCATCATCATGGGAGATGTGAATTGCATATCAAGGTACAATTGCCATGGGAAAATGCTTGGCAGTTTCTTCCCAAGTTCAACATTCACCTACTCTACAACCATCAACTCTACTTCTAGATATTTATGCAAACATATAAAGTAATAAATATGGCTGGGTACGGTGGCTCACACCTGTAATCCCAGCACTTTGGGAGGCTGAGGCGGGCGGATCACCTGAGGTCAGGAGTTCAAGACCAGCCTGTCCAACATGGTGAAACCCCATCTCTACTAAAAATACAAAAAATTAGCTGGGCATTGTGGCGCTTGCCTGTAATCTCGGCTACTCGGGATGCTGAGGTGGGAGAATTGAACACGGGAGGCAGAGGTTGCAGTGAGCTGAGATTGCACCACTGTACTCCAGCCTGGTTGACAGAGTGAGATCATGTCTCTAAATAAATAAATAAAGTAATAAATATGTACTAAAGTAGTCTTTTCAAATTACTTATATTTATTATAGATTTAACACAACAAATGCAAAATTAGCTAAACTTGTTTTTACTATACATGTGATACACTGTGTGTGTGTGAATGTGGATGCCACACAGGGTTTTGCTCTGTCACTCAGGCTGAAGTGCAGTGGCTTGATCATGGTTCACTGCATTCTTGACCTCCTGGGCACAAGTGATCCTCCCACCTCTGCCTCCCGAGTAACTGGGACTATAGGCGTGCACCACCACACCTGGCTAATTTTTGTAATTTTAGTAGAGATAGGGTCTCGTTGTGTTGCCCAGGCTGGTCTCGAACTCCTGGGCTCAAGTGATCCTCCTGCCTCGGCCTCCCAAAGTGCTGGAATTGCAGACATGAGCCACTGTGCCCAGCCCCCATCATACACTTTTCTTTGAGGTAGGGGAGGAGTACGGGGAACCTTAGTGGCCAGGTGGGTGCCACCTTTTTGTTGTGGATGCTCCTCCTCCAGGATGGTGATGTAGGTCCACAAGGTGGATGGGGTCCTGAATGAGGACCGCCTCAGAGAGACAGCCAGGGCTTGTGGTCAGTGACTAGACCGACCAGTGTTCAGAGAGTGAGACAGCAGCATTCCCGCATATGGCTGGGCTGGGAAAGCTGGGAGACTGTGTGCTCTGTCGTGGATATGATGAGCGGTTATGCAGGCTCTGCTTCTTGCCACCTACTTGCAGGTTGAAGGATGTGCCTATTCCACATCGCTGATGGGGCATCCGAGCTTTCCCTGGAGGTGGACAGCTCTTTTGGGGTTAGTACCCATCAGGTGCTGTGGCCAGAACTCAGATTCGGAGTCTAAATTCATACTCACACTCTATACACCTGGATTGAGATCACAAGTATTATTATTTCCACGATGGAACTGAGCAAAGATACGGCAGCCACTGAAGACTCACTGTGAGGTGCGTCTGAGGGAGAAACCATGGGCTGTTGCCAAAGATCTGGGAGAAAAAGTGTGGAAAAGGCAAAACCGCGCCTGGGAGCTCCTGCAGGAGGCGCCCCAGGACACTAGGACGCTGCCTCTCCAGCGGGGGTTTGCAGTTTTCATGGTCCTGTGTGGCGTGTCCTGCCTGGTTTGCATTTCAGAGAGAAAGAAGGAGAATGAAATAGATTTGGTTCACAGCCAATTTCAGGCTCACCATGTCTTCAGACATTATGAGGCTGAGGTTCCGGGGTCCAGCTGCACTTTGGATTACAAAGGAGGGGCGTTGTGGGAATAGACAGGAAGGGAGTGGGTCTCCTCCAGTGGAGTTACAGCAAAGAATGGGGGACTTTGGGGCAGGCACGTGCTTTGGTTCCAGGATGCACTATTGTTATTACCTACTGTCTTTTAATATCACCTTCTAGTTCACACGATCCCATTAACCTTCAGAACAGTCCAAGGAGGTAAGTCGGACCATTCCCATTTTATAGATAGGATCCCAGATTGGTCAAGTGGCTTGTCCTCGATCACATAGCCACAAAGTGGGAGGGCTGAGGCTCAAAACAGGTGTCTGTGAGCTTCACAGGCGGTAAGGCCGTGTCTACACTGCCGGGACATGCATCCCGGGGCTGCCCCTGCCGTGCTGCCCGAGTGCACGGGGGATGAGGACCTGACAAGGCCATTGATCTTGCGGGAGCTTCCTGAACTACTCCAGGGTGAAAATCTTCCAGAAGGATTCTCCACAGGGCAATGAGGCAAGAAATTTGCAGCTTAGCCTGATTAATGGGCCAGGCAGTTAAGAGCTCTTTGCCAAGCTATGAGCATAATTTATAGTCATCACGGCAGGAGGAAAGGCCCCATAACTCACATCCTTAAAGGGCCCTTAGAACAAGAGACACGCCGGATCATTGAAAACGTCTCCACTCCTCACGCCAAAAGAGATCGGCACGTTTCTGGGTATTCTGGTCAAAGAACAGGGAGTCTGGATTAATATACACGGCAGAAAAAAGTGAAGAAAAGACACACAGGTCGTATATTTCTGACTGATATTCCGTTTGTTGTTTTCGGAGGGACTTGGTATTTATTTAACCGCATTCTCACTTGACACGCCCCCTCCCCACACCTTGTAAACGCCGTCCTCTTCAGCCGAGTCATTTTTCATCACATAGAATTGAAATGTTGCCAGGAAGGCGGTTTATGAGATTGTAGAAATGGTACTAGAGAAAGCGTGTGAAAAGAGGCCTAGGACGTAAAAGTAGAAGATGTAGTTTCATTCCTGGCCCTTTTGCCGTGGGCTGCCATGGGACCATATCAAGGTACAATTGCCATGGGAAAATGATTTTAGGAACTTCCCCTGATCTCTCTGGACCTGTTTCCTCCTCTGTAAAAGAAAGAGTTTGGACAAATTGTCCTCTCTGGTTTGAAAGTTGTGTGAATTCCTTGCAATCTGACAACCACAATCGTATCATTACTCAGCATCTGGAAGTAATACTTCCCTCTGAAACCCCCAGAGCATTCTATCTATATGTTAAAAAATGATATTTATCACTTTGTATCTCAAGTTCTAGTTATTTACGAGCATTTATTTTTTTCTTATTCCTCCTCAAATGGACTATGAGTGCTTTTGGCAGGCTTTTTCATCCTTGAATTCCCCAAGCCCCAGCACAGTATCTGGCCTGTGGGTGTCACCTAATAAAACTCTGAGTGTGAAGGACAAGCAAATGAATGAGTGGAGATGGTCTCTGCTCACTCTGTCCTTAGGGGCGATGGCTTGATTTAGAGTTTTTCTTACAAAGCATACATTCTTTCTGTTTGATATAATTTATGTGTTTCAAAATGAGGAGTCAGAAATAGATTTCATTTTTGCAAGATACTATTATTTTAGGAGAATCGTATGAAAATCTTCCCCTGTGGTGTCTCTTTTCCTCACATCAGACTTTGAATCAAAGCAACATGCTTTTCAAGGATTCTGCAAGATACAGCTCCACAAATTCCATCTCGGTGGCTTTCTTCTTCCTGCTGATTATTCAAGAACAATCCACTCTCTTACTGTGGAGAGAATATGCCCACTGATGTTGGGCCTGAACAGGTGGGCTGGCTTAGGCCCATGCAATGGTAGCAAATAGCACGCAAGCGGAGGCCTTAGATGTACTAGTGTGGTTTTCCTTGCCTCTTGTGTGTCTGCCTTTTATCCTGAAAAGAACTTAGAGAAGAGACCAGAACCCAAAATGCTGCCTAGATCAGCCCAGCACAGTTGACCTGCAACACGGTGATAGAACTGTCATGAGATACTGGGTGTTGGGACTGTCTGTCATGCAGCATTATTGCAGCAAGAATTGACCAATACCGTTACCAGCGGCAGCTGGTACCAGGGTCTGCAGCAACCTCAATTCTGGCTTCCTCAGAAGACAGAGTTCTACTGAGGGTCATAAGACAGAGGGAGAGACCAAGGCAAGTTTTAGAGCAGGAGTGAAAGTTTATTAAGTTTAGAGCGGAATGAAAGGAAGGAAAGTACACTTGGAAGAGGGCCAAGCGGGCAACTTGTGAGATCATCTGCCCTGTTTAACCATTGACTTGGGGTTTTATATGCTGGAATGCTTCTGGGGTCTTGTATCTCTTCTCCCCGATTCTTCCCTTGGGGTGGGCTGTCCGCATGCACAGTGGCCTGCCAGCACTTGGGAGGGGCCGCGTGTGCAGTGTGTTTACTGGAGTTGCACGCATGCTCACTTGAGGCATTCCTCCCTTACTAGTTGGGTGTTCCTAGGTCACTTACCAGTTAAACTCTGCTATTTTGCCTCTTAGTGCACATGCCTGAGCCCACTCACCAACTCCTGATCACCAGTTTCAGTTTTTTTTCTATCTACTCAAAGACTGCCTTTCCCGGCCCTGGCTGTGACCAATTGTTATTTGAGAGAGACAGTTACCAACCTCCTGACCATCACCTAGTGGTCACCTGACATTCCTGGTGGGGAGGGACCCTCTCCTGCCCCGCTCATGTCTGACTAGCTAACAACTGCAACGATACTTCTGATTTCATTTCATCTTTGCATGTGTTTACTTTCCCCACCAATTCTTTATCTCGTTTTCTTTGTGCCTTTTGAGATAGAGACAGATGCACTGCTTGGCTTGGACATCTATTTTTTGTTTTGTTTTGTTGTGTTTTATTATACTTTAAGTTCTGGGATACATGTGCAGAATGTGCAGGTTTGTTACATAGGTATACACATGCCATGGTAGTTTGCTGCACCCATCAACCCGTCATCTACATTAGGTATTTCTCCTAATGCTCTCCCTCCCCTAGCCCCCCACCCCCCTAACAGGCCCCAGTGTGTGATGTTCCCCTCCCTATGCCCATGTATTCTCATTGTTCAATTCCCACTTACAAATGAGAATATGCAGTGTTTGGTTTTCTGTTCCTGTGTTAGTTTGCTGAGAATGATGGTTTCCAGCTTCATCCATGTCCCTGCAAAGGACATGAACTCATCCTTTTTTATGGCTGCATAGTATTCCATGGTTTATTTGTGCCACATTTTCTTTATCCAGTCTATCATTGATGGGCATTTGGATTGGTTCCAAGTCTTTGCTATTGTGAACAGTGCCTCGCTTCGTTGCCCAGGCTGGAGTGCGATGGCACCATCTCAGCTCACTGCAACCTCTGTCTCCCGGGTTCAAGTGATTCTCCTGCCCCAGCCTCCTGAGTATCTGGGATTAGAGACGTGTGCCACCACTCCCAGCTAATTTTTGTATTTTTGGTAGAGATGGGGTTTTGCCATGTTGGCCAGGCTTGTCTCAAACCCCTGACCTCAAGTGATCTGCCTGCCTTGGCCTCCCAAAATGCTGGGATTATAAGTGCGAGCCACCCCACCCAGCCAGACATGTATTTTTTTATAGCGACAGGTCCATCAAGCAGCTTCTGCAGACACAAGCCCGCAGCTGGAGAACTGAGTTTGGCATCTCTCATTCTCTATGGTCATGTCTGCACTTAGTTTGTTGTTCTTTATACTTTAAAATAATTTGAAACATAACCTCTGGAAATGTTACATAATTTACCAACGTCTCTAAAAATCGACACTTCCATCATACATCAGATTTTATGGAATCAGAAGTTCCAGATGGCTCTTCCTTGCTGAAACAATGGCTAAAATAAACACTTTCATATAGGATTAAGAAACTTGAAAATTAAAGTAGATCTAAAGTAAAGGCATTTGTTTTTTAAAAATGAGATGAAATTCACATAACATAAAATTAACCCTTTTAAAGAAGGGCATTAGTAGTCTTCATCTATTCTAGTAGGTAGTAAGCTACTTCTTTCATTTTAAGTTTTATGACAAACCATAATTCAGGTAGGCCAGAGTCAGAGGAGGGAGGGAAAGGGGAGAAGAAGCCCAGAGCAGCTGGAGAAAAAGCAGAGAAGGTGGGAGGACTGAGAGGGGAGAAAGCTGGGGAAGAAAGAAGCTCCAAACGATGAGCCTGTGGCTACCTTCTGCTCACTGCCCTGTGTGTTGAGGGGGTGGGGGCATCTAAAGCAGACCCCATGCTCTGTGTGTTCTGGGGGTGCACTGATGCTCCCCCAAAACCATTAGTTAAAGCAGGTATCGGATAGCCGTATTCCCAGCTGCATATCATCTTGGAACTAGTGGAGGAAAAATGGAACTAACGACGTGGTTTTTAAGGCAGGAGGTTAAGACGTTGAAAGTCCTTGGCTTGGACAAAGTCTAAAACTTACCTCTTTGCTCAGACTTGAGGCAGGATGGCTCCTCATCGCCCCCCTCCCACAGCACGCACACCCTCCGGAGATGGGATGGGCCACCCTTGTCCATCCCCGCAGGCCAGTCCCCTGCTGTCTGCTGCTTGGATCTGACCCCTGCATAAATACGCAAGCATGTGTCCCTGCTGTGGTCCGGGGGTCCCTGTGGCGGGGGTCCCTGAGACTCTTCCAGGAGTCATGCAAGGTCAAAACGATTTTCCATAGTAATCCTAACACGGTATTAGCTGTTTTCACTCTCTTGCATGTAACGTGGAGTTTTCCAGTGGCCCCATGACATGCAAGGGGGAAACAGATTGAAGGCAGACGCAGACCTGGGATCCAGCTGGCTCCTGTTCAGCCAGACACGAGTTTGCAAACATTTAAAACAATGCCATTCTTGCACATTTTTTCCTTTCAGAAAATATATTTATATTTCATAAAAATGTTATTCATATGAACCTGTAATGGCTTTTATATTTTAAAAATGTCTCTGTTGTAACATGGTAAAGAGTGATCGCTGTGCCCCACATTCACAAAAGCTCGCTGGAGTCTTTCCAGGACTGTTAAGACCAAGAAGCCCGAGGACTGTTCGGGAGCAGCCGGCAGGGTTTCTGCAGTTTCCTGCTACACATCCCACGTGAAGCCTTGTGCAAATAAAAAGATTGCAGGAGGGCCCCCTGGGCGGTGTGCAGGCTCTGCTCTGGGCGAGGGTCTGAGGCGCTTGTGCTGCCGCTTTGGCTCTCGGTGGGGAGCTCTGTGAGTGCCGTGCCTTCCCAGTGCTGGGCCTTGCAGGCCGCCTGCCTGGGACCACCCCCTACCCTCACAAGGCCTGGTGCCTTCAGGCTGCCAGCCCCAGCAGCACCCTGAGGCCCACCAAGGGGGCATTTGCACTGAGAGGCTGAACATACAAATGGACAATGGTGAGACAGGCTGCATAAAAATAAATTCTGACCACAACCTCTGCAGTGACCTGCTGGGTAGCCAGACCACGAGCTCTGCAGCTGTTGGCCCCAAATGGCCAGGACTTGGTCATCGATGGCCAGCTTCTGAAGTTTTGCCACTGCTTCCAACTCAGGAGCACCTAGTAAAAGGCAATGACTCACTGTAAGCCTTCCCAGAGGATGCCCTGCTGTGGCCAGCTTCCCTGCAGGACAGCCAACTGTGGCCTCCCCTTGGTCACTCCGCCTGTCCACACCTGACTTGGCTTTGAGTCTCTGCCACAGGCAACTGTAATGGGTAGCACTGTGTCCCCCAGAAATTCATATGTTGAAGTCCTAACTAACCCCCTGTGACACAGAATGTGACCTTACTTGGAAATAGCGTGGTTGCAGATGTAGTTAGTTAAGATGAGGTCCCATATAACTAGTGTCCTTATAAAAATGGGAAATTTGGACCCAGGGACACACACAGGGAAAACACCATAAGAGGATGAAGGCAGAGCGGGGCTGATGCTTCTATAAGTCAAGGGGGACAAAGACTGCCAGCATGCAGCAGAGCCGGGGACAGGCTGGGGGAGATGCTTCCCAGCGCCATCAGTGGCAGCTGGCAGACCTTAATCTTGAACTTCCAGCCTCCGGCACGTTTGTGCAGGCCACCCAGTCTGCAGTACTTTGTCACGACAGCCCTGGTCAGTGGCAGTGGCTGACACCCTGGCTGCAGCAGGCTTGTCCTCATCTGGGTGGGCTTCATCTGTCTCTGCAGCCCCTACACCCCTGCTGCGGGAAGTACAGGCCTTGAAGTGCAGTTCGCAGGACCCCAGGCTTTAAGTCAGTTTTGGAGAGGGCAAGGCTGATGGAAGCCTTTTTGTGGGCTGCAGGTGTTCAGTCTTAGAGACATGGCCTGAAGGATCTCCTGACATGGTCCAGGGAGGCCTCCGTGCCATCTGCCTTCATCTCTGTGTCACCAAGACCCCCCTTGAGGCGGCCTGGGCCTGGGCTGCAAACCACTGAGCAGGTCTCAGCCTCAACCCCAGAAGCTCACAAGTGGGAGGGAGCCCTGGAAGCCCGTGGTGGTGTTTTGATTCCCGTGGTGTAAAGAGCCTGGGGTTGGCTCAGAGGTCTTTATTTGGCCTTGCGTGTGCATGGGGAACCAGCGCCTCACTCCTCCCATGGCAGGCCGAGGCCGACTGGAAAGGAGTTATTTTGAGATCAGCACAGCCTGTACAGATAACAGTAATAGTATTTCACTGCTAAAGTTGTGTGAGAAATGTTGGGTTGGGGGAGAAGAATGGAGATGAGTTTAAAAATAGAAGGCTGTAATTAGCCAAGCATGGATTTGTTCTAGAAGGCATCAATTACTACGGCAACCACACGGCCCAGATTTTCCAGGGCGGTCTCATTCCATGGGACCAGATTCTTTTCAGTAAATGTGATCGGTTCCACGTGGAAAAGTGATTTGCTGTCATGGAGGTGTCCGATGTTACACATAAATTAATTCACAAATCCAAGCCAATGCTTTGTCCTATCAAGACTCTCTTTATTTTGTTATTAAAATGCAGTCATTTTGCCTGTGGTCTTTTCCTACAGGTTAAGAACTATTCATGTAGATAAGAATCCAGGAAGGTGTGCGTTGAAAGCGGGGCCGCTGAAAGAGTGTAAGGGGGAGAGTCAGACAAACTTTTTGGTTGCAGCGCTTTCCATTTTTCATTTTGGAGACAGTGTCTGCACTCCCAGGCTGGAGTACAGTGGTGTGATCATAGCTCACTGAAGCCTCCAGCTCCTGGGCTCAAGGGATCCTCCCTCTTTAGCCTCCCCAAAGACTGGTACTATAGGTATGTGCCATCACTCACAGCTAATTTTTTGATTTTTTGTGGAGAAGAGGGTCTCACTGTGTTGCCCAGGCTGCTCTTGAACTTCTGAGCTGAAAGAGATCTTCCCACCTTGGCCTCCCAAAGTGCTGGAATTACAGGCATGAGCCACCACTGTGTCTGGCCACTTTAAAAAAAAAAACTTTTTTTTTTTTAATTTTAGAGACAGGATCTTGCTGTCTCCTAGGCTGAAGTACAGTAGCAGATCATAGCTCACTGCAGCCCCGAACTCCTGGCCTCAAGTGATCCTTCCACCTCTGCCAAATAGCTGGGACCACAGGTATGCACCACCGTGCCCAGCTAACTTTTTTTTTTTTTGAGACGGAGTCTTGCTGTGTCGCCCAGGCTGGAGTGCAGTGGCGCGATCTTGGCTCACTGCAAGCTCCGCCTCCCGGGTTCACGCCTTTCTCCTGCCTCAGCCTCCTGAGTAGCTGGGACTACAGGCGCCCGCCCCTACGCCCGGCTAATTTTTTGCATTTTTAGTAGAGACGGGGTTTCACCGTGTTAGCCAGGATGGTCTTGGTCTCCCGACCTCGTGATCCGCCCGCCTCGGCCTCCCAAAGTGCTGAGATTACAGACATGAGACACCGCGCCTGGCCCCAGCTAACTTTTTATTTTGTTTGTTATAGAGATGGGCTCTTGCTATGTTGCCCAGAATTGCTTTACATTTCTAACTGGACATACACCCAAGGGGCTGGTTCACAAGTGTTTGCCACATTTGGTATAGTACATCTCACAGTATGCCACAGACGCTCTGCGGGTTACACTCACACAAGCTGTTCTGTGCATGGGTTATTATGGCTTGTGTATCCTGCGTGCCCATGAAGTGCCACACGAAGTGTGTACTGAAAGGGATGTGTGTGAATGCCTCAGAGGCCAGAGGCAGAGCTTGGAGCCAGAGAGACGGGAGCGCCTCAGGACCAGAGCTGGTGGAGTCATCCTAGCCGCGTGGGATAGGAAACCGTATTTTCTGTTTTCTGCTTTGGTTCTCTGAGAAGGCAATGGTTGTGTTGGGCCGGTAGGTGGAGGGGGAAGTACGCCAGCAGAAGTCTAGGAGTCAAGGACCCTGGAGGTGGAGGTGAACTGAGGGACACCCACTCACTGCTGGTGAGCAGGCATCTTAGCAGTAGAAACCTACATTTTGGAGACTTGGATATTGTTGCTATTTATAGTTTCAATCATGATTCCCCTTAGTTTTCTCCATCTTTTGCTTTATTACTTTTTTTTGCAAATGTCAGCTAATTTTAGTTATACTCAGGGGATAAGAGGATTGGAATTTTGATGGGCATGGTAGAAATCAGAGTGAAAAACAACAACAACAACAGCAACAACAAGCAGAACTCCAAGGGGAAGGTGAAGCTTGGAGGTTAAATGCTGGGAGCCCTGAAGATGACTGGAGCCCCTGCTCCCATTCCGCAGCATCTCCTAGCCCTCTTCCCTGCTTAACCTTTGGAGGGTCTTGCACTTTGGTTTTAAGAGGAAGCTGTGCTGTGTTCTTCACAGCTGATTACTTGCTACCAAGGAGGTGGCATCTCCAAAAACTTGCCTTCAACACTGGTTTGTGGCTGTACAACAGTGAAACAGTTTCTCAAAGTGTGCTTTGTGGCCCGTCAGCACCTGAAGCCCCCAGGGGCCTGTCAATTGCAGAATTCCAGCTTCCTCTTCAGACTGACTGCATGAGTCTAAATATCTGAGTGGCCGGACCTCCAGGTCTTCATCTTCAGCACACACCTACTTAATTTTTCAGCACACCAAAGTTTAAGAGCCACTGCTGCAAAATCTCAGCAAGTTGAGCTGAACTCTGAACTCCCTCTTATCTCCACAGTCCCTAAATGGGGAGTATCATTTTCCCAGCTCCAAGGCGACATGCCTGAATTCCTTCAGCTTGAGTGGCTTGAACATGTGGGTGCCTTTAAAAGGCTAACATGCCGCCAAAAGATAACCACAGGTGGACATGGCTGTGGATGGGACTCAAAGATGTGGGTTGTTTCCAAAGATAGCAATACCAAACCCGTGCTGATGACTCTGTGTGTCTATATGTGTGTGAAGCTGAAGAGCCTTATATAGCGAGGTGAGGCCCCAGGAAGGATCTGCGGAGTACAGCGCGTTCCGCACGCTCTTGAACGTGCGTGTTCTCAGAACTCTGATATGTGTGTCTCGGCAGCTGATCTGTAAGGAGGTCACCACGTGTCCACATCTATCTTTGCAGACTGCCCCATCCAGCTTAGTGAACAGCTGATAAATGCCTGTAGCAAGCAGAGCGAGGCAGCTGAGCCAGAACTTTTACAAATGGGAGCAAACATCTGCCGTGGTTGCTTGTGGTAGAAGGGCTGTTATTAGTGTTATTACAGATGGGGATGGATAAACTGCGGAGCCTCAGATGGTTCTGTGGAGATGGACCAACAATGGCACCACAGGTAAGAAGAGGAAAGGCACACCCGGCAGCCACTCCCTCCTG
Source organism: Gorilla gorilla gorilla (assembly GCF_029281585.2). NCBI lineage: Eukaryota > Metazoa > Chordata > Mammalia > Primates > Hominidae > Gorilla > Gorilla gorilla. Next base: position 39,447,972 of record NC_073246.2, read on the forward strand.
TTCAGATGTTGTTCTCTTGGTTGTTTGTTGATTCTCCCATTGTATTAGTTCATTCTCACACTGCTATAAGGACATACCTGAGACTGGGTAATTTACAATGGAAAGAGGTTTGATTGACTCACAGTTCCACAGGGCTGAGGAGGCCTCAGGAAACTTGCAGTCATGGTGGAAGGAGAAGCATATGCATCCTTCTTCACATGGCAGCAGCAAGGAGAAGCACAGAGCAAAAGGGGGAGAAACTCCTTATAAAACCATCAGATCTCATGAGAACGCACTATCGCGAGAACAGGATGCGGGAAACTGCCCCCCATGATTCAATTATCTCCACCTGGTCCCTCCCATGACACATGGGGATTATAGGGACTACAATTCAAGGTGAGATGTGGGGACAGGCACGGTGGCTCACTCGTGTAATCCCAGCACTTTGGGAGGCTAAGGAGGGCAGATCACTTGAGGTCAGAAGTTTGAGACCAGCCTGGCCAACATGGTGAAACCCCATCTATACTAAATCCCATTAGTACAGATGGGATTACATCTGTACTAAAAATATAAAAATTAGTCTGGCATGGTGGCAGGCGCCTGTAGTCCCAGCTACTCGGGAGGCTGAAGCAGGAGATCACTTCAACCCAGGAGGTGGAGGTTGCAGTGAGCCGAGATCACGCCACTGCACTCCAGCCTGGGAGACAGAGCAAGACTCCCTCTCAAAAAAAAAAAAAAAAAAGAAAAAAAAGAAAAGAAAAGAAGAAGAAAGAAAGAAAAAAAGAGATTTGGGTGGGGACACAGCCAAACCATATCACCCATCAAAGCAGGGCACTCTCTTCCCTCACCTGCTTTACTTTTCCTCAAAGCACTCACCATCCCCTCTGGCATAAATGCCTGGATTTATTCCCAGTCCCCTTCCTGGAACATGAACCCTAGGGGAGGCTTCCGGGATGTTCTGCTCACACATGGGAGGAGCTCAAAGAGCCGTTGTTGATTGAATCAATGATAGACAAGCTATCTCAGAGGAAGATTTGATGTGACTGGGAGCTCCTTCTTGACCCTCTCCCTGAGACCTGCTCACAGAGCATGAAGTCTAAATTCTGGCTCTGAATGAGTCTGAGCAACGCCTGAGTGCCCAGCAACCTCAGCTAAGCACAGCAGATTTCGGTTTGTGGCTTCCTCCCTGTGCCGAGCAGATCCCATCCTTGGGGAGTCCCCAGCTGGTCTCCGCAGTGTCCAGACACCACGGTTCTCATGAGGCTCTACCCTCCCTGACTTCCATTCATCCAAGGGCCTCCAAGTCTTCAAGGCCAGCTCAGGCCCAGCCCTCCAAGAAACAGTTTCTTCTGATGACACCAACCCATCCTGATGTTTCCTGATTCCCAGTTCCTATGGGCTCCAGGCCTATTGCAGTCCAGGGGTCTGCTACTGAAGCTCTGGGTCTCACCAAGTGGGAGGTATGACTGTTCATGGGATCAACAGACCCCAGAGTCCAAGGTCCAGGGCTCTTAGATTAGGTAGAATCTGGTAAGATAGTAAGATACTACCAGATACTGGTCAGGCGTGGTGGCTCATGCCTGTAATCCCAGCAACTCAGGAGGCCCAGGCAGGCGGATCATGAGATCAAGAGATCGAGACCATGCTGGCCAACATGGTGAAACCCTGTCTCTACTAAAAATACAAAAAATTAGCTGGGTGTGGTGGTGCATGCCCTGTTGTCCCAGCTACTTGGGAGGCTGAGACAGGAGGGTCGCTTGAACCCAGGAAGCAGAGGTTGCAGTGAGCTGAGATCGTGCCACTGCACTCCAGGCTGGTGATACAGCAAGACTCCATCTCAAAAAACCAAAAAACCAAAGATTCTACCAGATACTACCCACAGTGTACCCCATGCATAATAGCTAGTACACAGCAGAGTACACATTAGGTGCTCACAAATCCCTGTTGATTGTTTAATTATTCAGGCTCCGTCTCCATAGGTACCATGATCAGTTTTTTCACACATTCCTCTCTTTAGGGTCACAGTATGTGAAAGATCCCCTGCTGCATTTTTAAACATTTTATCAAAGTAAGAGATGCATGTAGTTGAAGAACTGTGTAGAACTGAAGGGCACGGTATGGTGAGAAGTGGTGCCTCCATCCGTTCCTTACCTCCTGGAAGATGATGCCTTCCTCTTCAATCTTTTAAGGACCCTGTGAGTATATTGGGCCCACCCAGATAATCCAGGACCATCTCCCCATCTCAAAGTCCTTAACTTAATCACATCTGCAAAGTCCCTTTTATCACAGAAGGTAAAAGTCATGGGTTCCAGGGATTAGGTTTGGGACCAATTATTCGGCCAACCACCTCCGTGTGAGCGAATGCCATTATTTCCTGATAAACCCATCCTTCACGCATCACCTGCCGATTTCCTATTACGGGAAGGATTTCACTCTTGTATCTTTACCTCACTTCCTCTCCCATCTTCTCACAATGTTATTAAGACCCTGCAACCATCCTTCCCAGCAGAGCCAGCTCATGTACTATCATTTCATGTCCTTTCTTGGAGGGGATTTTTCTCCTACAGTGGAGACGCTTCACTTTTCTGGCTGCCTTTATCTCTGTCCTGCAGTTTGCTCTTATCATGTTCCTGTCCTCCTCCTGGAACCCTCCCTCTGGAGTCCTCCAACTTTGTCCTCTGGGCACCTCACAGCATAGTGGTTGGGTGGGTTTCAACCATTGGGAGATAGAGACAGAGAGAGAGAACACAAACACGAGAATACTGAGTGGAGTCCTCTCACCTTTTTGACCCAGCCTTGGCAGTCACACAGCGTCACTCTGGCTATACTCTTCTTCCAATTCTATTCACAGAGGCCCTGGTACTTTCAAAGGGATGGGGAAACAGACACTATCTCTTAAAGCGGGGGTAATGGTAACATTCTAGAACATGTGAGACCAGAAATGTTACAGTGGGCAACCGTGGAAATTATCAATCCACCCTACAGCAGAACAGTCTTTTTTTTTTTTCCCCCCAAGATGGAGTCTCTCACTCTGTCGCCCAGGCTGGAGTGCTGTGGCACAATCTTGGCTCACTGCAACCTCCACCTCCCGGGTTAAAGCGATTCTCCTGCCTCAGCCTCACCAGTAGCTGGGATTACAGGGATGCACCACTATGCCCAGCTAATTTTTGTATTTTTTTTAGTAGAGATGGGATTTCACTATGTTGGCTAGGCTGGTCTCAAACTCCTGACCTCAAGTGATCCGCCTGCCTTGGCCTCCCAATGTGCTGGGATTACAGGTGTGAGCCACTGCGCCCGGCCTGGCATTAGTCTTTTTCTCAAACAAAAATCTGTTTTCTCAGAGAGAGACTGGTGCTAGCTGAATAAAACATTATTTTCAACTCCATCCCGCTTGCTTTTCACTGTCTACCCACGTACCGTATTTTGTCATGAGGCTTTAAGACAACTTTTCTCTCTTGTTATCTCCACCCCTCCCATTATTTTCATTTTATATGATCTTATCTTTTTTCTTTGCTTAGTATTAGAAAAATAGCTTTTAAAATGAAGAACAGTATTTTTTCTTCAAAGGATGCATCCAGAAACAGTTGCATTTCCTGAAAGTCCTTTATTGTTTTAACCACTTCAAAAAATATAAGGTGTTTGGGACAGATTTTTGTGTGACCAAAAGGCTGATGTTAGGATGATGGCCAAACTGTAACCACTCCCTGTCACCCCCTTGGCTTGTTGCTCTTGTTTTAAAAATCATTCTTTTGAAAACAAATACTTTTAGGCAATCTAATTACAATATGATATGTAATATTTGAACCAGTTGACCAAAATCAACATTAAATCCAAATCTCACATTATTTAGGCAAAAAGGAGACCTAATGCATTATATTACATGTAGATTTCACAGTTCTTACACTATTAAAACAGTGAGAAGACAGCAAGGGTTGCCTGCAGGCCACACAGCCCCTCTGTGATGATACGAGTACCACTGAAGATGTCAAAAGCCGCTTTGAGCCTTCCTGGTGCAGGGGCTGCTTGGACATTATGAGGCTTCACTGGCTCATCTCAGCCCATGTTCACAGAGCTCACTGCTGTCTAGTGCTTGGGGAGCCTCAGCCTCATCAATGGCCTGTGTTACGCTGCCGTGGAGGGTGTCCAAATGTGCTTTCCACTCTAGGTCACCAGGTACAGTAGTGCATGCCAGGCACTGAGCAACTCTAGGGGCACCATTCTCATAGGGGTCATCCTAGGTCAGCTTCCTAACAAATAGTAGAATTTATCTCTAGCGATGGGAGCCTTTTCTAGTTCATGCCAAGGTACACGCTGCCTGGAGGGAAAAGAGCACTGTTCCTGCAATCAGTTAATTGGGGCATAATCCTGCAGCTTTCGTTTGACGACCCTGTGTGTATTAAGTTTCCTAGGGCTGCTGTAACATACAACAGCCTGGGAAACAACAGAAATTAATTTTCTCACAGTTCTGGAGGCTAGAAGTCTGAGATCAAGGTGTCAGCAGGGTTGGTTTTTCCCAAGGACTATCTCCTTCGTTTGTAGATGGCTATTTTTTCCCTGGCTCCTCACATGGTCTTCCCTGCGTGTGTCTGTGTCCTAATCTCTTCTTACGACACTAGTCATATTGGATTAGGACCCATCTTTATGACCTAATTTAACCTCATTTATTTCACTCTTACTTGTTAAGAGTCAGAGTCTTGCCCTGTCACCCAGGCTGGAGTGCAGCGGCATGATTACAGCTCACTGCAGCCTTGAACTACTGGGCTCAAGTGATCCTCCTGCCTCAGCCTCCTGAGTAGCTGGGCCTACAGGTGCGCGTCACCATGGCCAGCTTCATTTATCTTTTTAAAGACGCTTTATGCAAATATAGTCACATTATCAGGTACTGGGGGTTAGGACTTAAACATACGAATTTTTGGAGAACATATTTCAGCCAATAACACTGTGCCTCAGGGCCCTAATCTTTAACCTAGGGAATATAATGATATTCTTACAGAAAATCATATCAAAGTGCTTTGTAGACTGCAAAGTGCTGCACAAATATTGTGTGGTTACTTCCTGTGTCCTGACAACTTGTGCCTGGATCCCTGATGTGATCATTTAGATCTGGTAGAAATACCAGGCGGAGTCAGCCTCCTAAAGATGGAACAGTGGGTAACAGGTGTAGAAGCTGGGGCATGAGGTGGTGGCGTGCTCTCCTTGCATGCAGGCCCTCTCTCCCCTGCTGCCCCCGCTGTTGGTGCTGATGTTCAGACTCATGGACAGTGAGCCCTACAATGTGTCATACCCCTGGGGCTGAGGGCAAAAGGGAAAGGGAACAATGGCCCACACCAAAATGTAAAAGGCCCTCCAGGAGTTCTGGTGTATAGGCCCTCCATGTAGCTGGAAATGATGGCCACAATTCCTCAGACGCCTGCCGGCTCTTTCTTCCACATCTTTAGTAGGGGATCAACAAGGTCACTTACTGTAGGGAGTGATTTACTCCGCCTTCCCTGGATCACATCAGATTGATTCTAATCAGGTGTCTATGTACTGTTACTCCCTGAACAAGCATTTGGCAGTACTGGTAGTGGTGGGGACCCAAGATGGATTTAATTTCCTTTGGCCGATATGCTTCATTTTCATGATAACATTTCGCAAAACTTAACGGAGGAGCTCTTGATTTCTGAATCTGCCCTTTTTTCTAGACGGGTAAGGCAGGAAGGTAAGATCTCATTCTCAGATGATTAAGACCAGCACCCTCCTGCAGTATCCACGCTCCCACCCTGGGGCTTTCCTTTGAAATCAGCAAGAGTCTGTGTAGATGAAGAGATGCGAGTCAGGAGCAGGTCCACATAGAAGCGGCTTTCCCATATTAATAATAATGTTTCACAATAATATCACTTTGGGTGCTTCCTCTATTCCTTGGAGCCATAGATAGTGGATTTATTGACTTGTTTTCCTTTGACTTATGGCTCTTTCTCGTTATTTTCTGAGTGTGGTTTTGCTTTGCTTCCTGGAAAGGGAAACAGAAGTGGTTCTGGTGAATCCTGGGAGAGTAGAGCCTAGTTTTGAACTCTTACTCTCTTGATGACAGGGCTGCTCAAAGGGAAGCATGGCCAGAACATGTTGGAGTTCCTTGCTCATATCCCTGTGAATGTGGCCACATGTGGCTCTAGGCATTCAGTGGGTTCATGCAGTCTTTGGAACAGAACCCCACAAGGCGCAGACAATCAACCTTCTAAGGCTTGGGGAGTGCTGAACTGGACAAACCAGGGTTTAGAGCTTCCTCAGTGACATGCACCGAGTGGATCCAGTGGCCTCTCTTAGAGTCTCTCCAGAAGGAGGGGGGCCCTTCTTCCCTTTTTTGCATCTCCACTTCCCTCTCCCTAGGGCCCAGTGCTTTGTCTGACCTCCTCTCCCATTGGAAATTTAGAGGTTATGTGCATTTCATCTATCAATGAATACAAAGAAGATGATTCTGAATCCGAGAACTGCTAAAATTGAATTTCAGGCATTTCCAGGGAGGGTTTAAATGGTAGAAAGGGCTGGATTTACCATTAGTGGCTATTAGTTTGATTCCACTAAGACAGCATTTCTTTTTTGCTGTTGGGTCTGAGACAAACCTCATTCATTTGACATGAAAAAAGTTGGGACAATTTTGGTATCTCCATAGCTGGCTCGGTTAAGTGTATGTGAGGGAGCCCATTTTTCACGCCTGGCCGGCTCTGTGCTTAAGTGGCCCCGTCGCAGCCAGAGTAGCCTCATTACAGCTGAAGTCCCTGGTAGGCCTCCTCCTTCCTCTGAGCCCAGCGCAGTGCCAAGGCTGGGGACTCTGGCTGGCACTGGTGACAGGCTGTCTTGTCCTGAAGACACGAGGTTCGGTTCGGCAGCTGGCTCCTCCGGGACAGGGCCCAGTGCACTGAGCTTAGCTGAGCCCTTCCCCTCACACCTCAAGTGTGGCACGAGGCTGGTCACTCAGAAGCAGCGAGTGGGGTGTCCTGGTGGGAAAAGCCTGGCTTTGTGCAGTCTCGGGGAAGGTTTTCAATGCCATCTGGGCCTGTTTCCTCATCTCTAAGGCAGGGACCAGGAAGCCCGCCCCGCAGGGTAGTTGCAGGAAGTAGACATGTATTTGGGAGCAGCTGGCGAGTTCCTGGCATGCGCTGCTCCCATCCGACTTCCGCAGATTTCCTGCTGGAACGTTCTCTCGGGCCTCAAGTTTTCCTGAGAGGACGACGTGGAGAGTGGAGACAAAGATGCTCAAAAGCCGGGAAATCGCAGGCTCAGAAGCCCCCACGCATGCCTCTGAACGCAGCGCCATCTCGGGGCTGCGGCGGGACCAAGCGGGACGCTTGCAGGCTGTCAGCGGCGGGGGCCGCGAGCCGCCGGCGTGGGCCGCTCCAGCGAGAAGACCCCACCGCTAGGGTTCCAGGGGGCTGCGGACGCTTCCGAGGGGCCCAAGGCGAAAGAACGCAGCCCGCTTATCGGCCACGTGACCGTCCGCGTCCGCAGCGACCACGTGACTGTGCGTCCGCGGCGTCGATTGACTGGGAGCTCCCTGGCCACGCCCTAAGCGCCAGCCCCGGGCTCCGGGGGGCGGTGCTGCTGCGGTTGCCATGGCGTCTTCCGAGCGCGCAGGCGTGGGCCCAGAGTGGCTTTTCGGGTATTTGCTACCGGCTCTCGGGAGGGCTGGTCACCTTTGCTTGCTGAGCTTCGCGCCCTGCGTCCTTTGGTCCCCAGCAACTTGCAGGGCAGCCGTCCCTCATGAGGCCCTCCAGCAAATGCCCTAAAGCTCCGGAGTTGCTCCGGAGGAAAGCAGGCTTGCTCCGAGGGTGCACGTCCTTACTGCACGTGACGTCGTGGTGCCTTGAGGACACCCTTCTGGGAAGATCCTTGTAGAGGCCATGTCCCCTCTCCACGACATCTAAGCCCATCATTCCCAACTTGCTTTTCACTCCTGTCCGCCCGGGGAACGTCTACCGGACCTTAGGACAGCCTCTCACCCCCGTGCATCCCCCAGGTGGATCTGCAGCGAAACCTCTGTGGTGACTCACAGTTGCTAGCATTGGTTATCTTCTTCCTGGCAGAAGGTGGCAGGCTGATGCTGGCCTCGTTCCTGTGTGTCTGACAAATCACAAATGTGAATTCAGATCGTCACAGCTGAGTCATGCCCAGGATTTCCATGAGCCCTGCTGGGGTGGCCAGCTTGAGCTCCCTTCCCCACAGCCTCCTCCAGCTCTGCAGCACCAGGCACCAGTGTGACTCATGGGGGCCTGTGGAAGCCGGGTCTGCTCAGTGGGGCTGAGTCTAGGAGGGGGAGAGAGAGAAAGGGAGCCCATGAACAATTACAGTGCAAACGCCGCAGCTGCCACCACCGAGTGCCTCCAGTTAGGAACTGGTTTGTGAAATTCATTACCCTATGAGATGAGTTTTATCGCTGTTTCACTCAAGAGGATTCTGAGGCTCAGGAGGTTGTGAATGACTCGGGGAAGCACAGCTGGTAGGTGGCAGGGTTGAAATTTGAATCCAGGTCATTCTGACCCAGGAGTTCAGACTTTTTCCCAGCCCAGCCTTTCCACTCGACCTCAATTAGCACAGTCAGATGCTGGGTGCCAAAGCTATTTACTTTGCTTGCGGGAGTCCAGGAGCTGGCTCCTAATGACTCCATTTGAAATGGTTTTTTAGGCAAAGGAGACTAGATAAATGTGGAGGAGAGGGAAAGTATTTAGGCACGAAGACGCTACAGAACAGGCTTATTCCAGTGCACCTCCAAACCCAGGCGTGGTGTTCTTCCTTCTTGTGCGTTACTTTTACACCCCCAGCCACTGCTTGGCATCACCTGGTTGTCCTTTGGGCACCTGAAGCTCAGCATTTCCCAGGATGAATATTTGCTTTTCCCTGCCATATCTGTCTGCCCTGAGTCAGTATCAGCGGCCATGTGACCGTCCGTCTCTGCAGGGTCCTCCCCCCATCCCAATATTCTTGCAGGGAGTCAGGCTTTGAAGATCAGGTTGTCTCTTGTTGACTTGAAAATCACACAATCTATAAATCTGGACGAGGAGACTTTCTTTCTTTCCTTCCTTCCTTCCTTCCTTCCTTCCTTCTTTTTTTTTTTTTCTTTGACAAAGTCTTGCTCTGTCGCCCAGGCTGGAGTGCAGTATGGCACAATCTCGGCCCACTGCAACCTCTGCCTCCCGGGTTCAAGCGATTCTCGTGCCCCAGCCTCCCGAGTAGCTAGGATTATGGGCGCCCGCCACCATGCCTGGCTAATTTTTGTATTTTAGTAGAGACAGAGTTTCACTTTTTTTTTTTTTTTTCAAGTAGAGACAGTGTTACCGGTGGAGGGTGTCCAGGTTCTTGGCATCTTGTACAAAGAACTGGGCAAACCCCACAAACACAGCAAGGAAAGAACGAAGCAACAAAAGCAGAGATTTATTGAAAACGAAAGTACACTCCACAGGATGGGATCAGACCCGAGCATAGGGACTAAGAGCCTGGTTTCAGAATTTTCTGGGGTTTAAATGCCCTCTAGAGGTTTCCCATTGGCCACTTGCTGTACACCCATGCAAATGAAGTAGTGGCTTGCAATCTACTGTAACTACAAAGTGAAGTTACAAAGGTTACACACTATGCAAACGTCTGATTGGTTGTGGAAACAACCAATCAGCGGCTAAAGTGAAGTTACAAAGTTACACTTCTATGTAAACAAAGACTTAGCCTGCAATCAGTCTGACTGGTTGTAGAAAATGGGAAAGCATGGAGGGTTTGTCTCTGGTCCTTTTGTTACTTTGTTGTGGAAAGTTGGGGTTTTCCTTTTGATTTAGTTCTAGGAAGTCAACATGAATTGGCTTTAGGTTCCCTGCTTCTAGACCCCATTCTCCTGCCTCAACAGGGTCTTACTATGTTGGCTAGGTTGGTCTTGAACTCTTGGCCTCAAGCAGTTCTCCTGTCTTGGCCTCCCTAAGTGCTAGGATTACAGGCGTGAGCCCCCACGCCTGCAGAGGAGACTTTATTTCTTATAAGGGGTTATAGGCTGCAGGGTGGCCATCCTGTAGGCTGGGAAGAGCCTCCTTCAAAGACCAGAGACAGGCCCTCTGGGGGAAAAAGGGGTAAGTCAGAAATTTAAGTTGAACATGTTGACCAAATGTACATATTCAACAGGTTATCAGAGGAGATGTGAGTATTTATAAAGGGGGTCCTGACACATGCATATTGAACAAACATGCATGTAACATACAACCCATGTTCATTTGGGGTGGAAAATAACATTTGAATGTATTACAATTAGCCCCTATAGGTCAAAAGTTCTTTTTAGGACACAAAAGCACTCAAGTGTGCACCCTCTGTAAACTGGCTAGGACTAGTTCATGATTGGATTGGTGGTGTCTCATCTAGAGAAAGTTACTGACATCAGTGTCTTGTACAATCAAAGGTGTAGTTATGGCTGGGCAGTTAGTCTGTGCCTTATCTGCTTGAGCTGCAAATTGTTTTAATATTGCTTATCCTGAGACCAGTGCTTATTTAGACGGTAGAGAAAAAGAAAAATTCTGTGGCTGTTAGAACAGAATTTATTCTTTAAGCATAGAGGTGAGTGATTCAGCCCTTGCTTGGTGTAAGGAACATGGTTGTGCTTTGATCAAGGATAGGCCAAGGTGGGATGTTTACATCCTGCGTGACTCAGTGAGTTTAGAGCGCAGGCGTATAACTCCACTTGTTATCGCATCCATGGAGCCATAACATGGGAAGGCCGTCCCTTGGCATTAAGCCACTATTGTCTGTAAAAGGTATAATTGCCCTGCCGACACTGTACAGGTGCTGGCACCCAGAGAAAGAGAGAGAGCCAGAGCTGTCCATCTTTGCAGATGGACAGAGGGGAGCCAGGACACAGCTTGGCTCGCTGGTGCCCAGAGAGAGACAGAGTTAAGCTGCCAACCTTGAAGGCAAGGGAGAGCTGGCTACGCAGCTGTGTGTGTGGGAGCTACCAGACTAAGCAGCCGAGACAGGGCGGACAGTGTGAGAAAGCTGTTGATGAAAGCTGCTGTTGAATAAAACCATATTCACCTGCCTACCGCCCCATGACTGTTCTTTATGCTCATCTACCCACTCCCTTTGGACCTCAGCATGGGCTGGAACCTGACCCCGAGTGTGACATTTGGCATAGTTGTGAGCCTGACACCTGGCGTGGCCATAGGTCTTATTTATAGTGTGATATCTTATTGTCACAGAATCTGTTGTCTTATGATCTCTATTTTAGCATTAATGCTAAATCAGCTGTGTCTAAACCACAAAATGGAAGGTGTTAACGAGGCATGTCTGTCTGCCCATCCTGTCATGGCTGGGAACTCAATTTTTAAGGTTTTTCAGGGGTCGCTTTGGCCAAGAGAGGGCTCGTTTAATTTGTGGGGAGCACTTAGGATTTTATTTTTAGTTTACACTCCGAAGCTCCTGCTCACATCCAATTGTATGAAAACAAGCTTTTCATGTATTTCGTCTAGTAATTTTTTTTAATTTTATTTTTTTGCAGCAGAAGGGCTCCTCTGGTTCTCCATCAAGGCCAGAAGCATAATTTGATGACAGCATTTTTTTTTTTTTTTTTGAGACAGAGTCTTGCTCTGTCAACCAGGCTGGAGGGCAGTGGTATGACCTCGGCTCACTGCAACCCCCACCTCACAGGTTCAAGTGATTCTCCTGCCTCAGCCTCCTGAGTAGCTGGGATTACAGGTGTACGCTGCCACTCCTAGCTAATTTTTTGTATTTTAGAAGAGACGGGGTTTCACCGTGTTGCTCAGGCTGGTCTTGAACTCCTGAGCTCAGGCAATCCACCCACCTTGGCTTCCCAAAGTGCTAGGATTACAGGTGTGAGCCGCCGCGCTCAGCCGATGACAGCATTCTTTTCGATCATTTTCTTTTCTGTTGTTCAGACACTGCTAATGGCTTGTAGTTTCCCGTGATACTAATGAGACAGGCTAGTTTATTAGTGTTTTGTTCTCTTTTTTCCATCTCCTCCCCATGCCCATTCTGAGCAGATAGCTGTACTCTTCACACGTCCTTGCTTCAAGAAACTGGTTGAAGACCACCCTTCGTCCAGCCTTGTGTGAGTCTGAGCTTGTTGAAGAGACTTTGCCACAAGTTTAGTGGTGGGGGAGGGGGAAAAGGAGTGCTTTTGAGGTCTGGGAAGGAGAAGAAGATATTTTAGAACCGACTCTCACACCTCGTGCCTCCCAGCAGGGCCTCGAGGGTGTGGTGAGACACCAGGACCACACAGCCTTGGGACCAAAGCTCTGCCTGATGTGATACAGGTCTCCATAAAGGTTTGCCAAACAAGCAAGTTAGTGCTTACAATTTCCCATGACTGTCACTCAGATTACGTGTGCCTAAATAACTTGCCCATCGCTTAAGAGAGAAACCCCATAAATGTCCTTTGATCCATTTATGCCTCAAGACTGTTGTCATTGTCATTGTCATAATTGTCATGTTCTCAAAGATTTTTGCCTGGAGAGTTTTCCTGTCTGAGGACTTTTCACACGTAGAAGAATTACTTCTCATTCTTCCTGTTGAAATTACTCTCAAATCTTTTCTGACAGAGTTGCAAACACACTGACAGCTCCCGAACGATCTGATACAGGATCCTTAATAGGCATGGAAGTGTTCGCCAGACAGAGGGGTCCTGCCCTTGCCGATCTGAGCTGGTTGTGTGTTAGAGACTTCGTGGGCGTCTGTTTGACAGGATCTGCCAGGAGCTGAAGAATAACTTTCCTGATCTGGAAGAGCAAATTTCAGATATTTTGCACATTTGCAGGTATTTTAAAACAGTTTCTGTAAGATGCCAACATTACTTTTCCAATATTTTGAAGTTCTCCAGTGTTTACTGAGAAGAGCTCAGTTGTGTTTATACCGAATTTCAGGTGGGTTTCTTGGCCACGCCTCTCACTTCATCACCAGCTTTGCTCTGGGCCCCTAACTGTACTCCCCCTGAGGGTCCTGCGGATTCAGGTGACTGGTGCCCTTCAGGTTTCATTTGTGAGGACCTATTCTTCTTCCTGGGACTTTGGCTTGTGTCTTTCTTCTGCTAAACCAAATTTGCCACTTCCTCTAAGATTCTGTTCCAAACTCTTTCATCTCAGGAACGTTTCCTGAAAACCAGACTCCCTGTGCTGATTTTTCCTGATGAGCCTTCCCTATGCCCTTGGTAAAATGAAGTTTGACAAACACAACTCTATGTCTATGAACATTTGCATTCATATAACTTTTCTCTTCTCTTGAATTATTTGCTTAATAATCCCCCAGGAGTGAATTTACTGGATGAAAGCATTTCGACTTTGTGTGTGTGTGTGTGTGATAAGGTCTTGTTCTGTCACCCAGGCTGGAGTGCAGTGGCACAATCATAACTCACTACAGCCTTGACCTCCGGCCTCAAGCAGTCCTCCCACCTCAGCCTCCCAAGTAGCTGGGACTACAGGTACACACCACCACACCCAGCTTATTTTTGTATTTTTTATAGAGACAGGGTTTCCCCATATTGCCCAGGCTGGTCTTGAACTTCTGGGCTCAAGTGATCTGCCTGATGCAGCCTCCCCAAGTGCTGGGATTACAGGCATGAGCCACCCTGCCTGGTCGCATTTAAACATTTTTATGGGTGATTGAATTCATTCATTCAAAAAGTATTTGTTGAGCATCTGTAGGATGCCAAGACTGTGCTGGTAGCTAGGGTGTGACAGTGACTCACAGTGACCTCTTATCCTTCCTAGAACCTACCCCTAGGAGTGGGAGAAGACCACAACCAAAGAAGCAAATGGATACACAGAATATCAGATGAAAGGCAGCTACACAGGAAAATAAAGCAGTGCAGCAGGACTGGAGGTGCTTGTGGTGAGAGGAGGTAGGGAGTTGCTTTTTACATGGGGAGATCAGGGAAGGCCTCAGTAAGGAGGTGATATTTGAATAGAGAGAGACCTGGGAGAGGAAAGAGAGTGAGCCCTGTTGATATATAAGGGTAGAATGACTCTGGCAGAGTGGTTAGTGCAAAGGTCTTGTGGCAGAAAACACCCTTTTGGACTTCTATTGTGAATGTCTTGGGACACTTGATGGTGTCCCACAGGTCTCTGAGGCTTTGTTTGTTTATTTATTTATTTAGAGACAGGGTCCTGCTCTGTTGCCCAGGCTGGAGTGCAGTGGTGCAATCATGGTTCACTGCAGCCTCAAACTTTTGGGATCAAGTGATCCTCCCACCTCAGCCTCCTGAGTAGCTGGGACCACAGTTGCACACTACCATGCTCAGCTAATTTCTTATTTTTTGTAGAGATGAGGTCTTGTTTTGTTGTCTAGGCTAGTCTCAAACTCTTGGAGTCAAGCAGTCCTCTCTCTTTGGTCTCCTAAAGTGCTGGGGTTAAAGGTATGAGCCACTGGCCAATGAATCATTTTAAAAAATCATTTTTTCCCTTTCTGTTATGGACTGAATGTTTGTGACCCAACCCCCAAATTCATATGTTGAAACCCCAATCCCTAATGTGGTGGCATTTGGAGGCGGGCTCTTTGGGAGGTGATTGGGTTTGAATGAATCTCGAGGTGGAGCCGGTGAAGGGATTGGTGCTTTTATAAGGAGATGAAGGGACCAGAGCTCTCTCCGTCATGTGAGGATATGGCAAGGAAGCAGCTATCTGCAAGCTTGGGACCAAAGCTAAGAAAAGACTATGCTGCCACTCTGATCTCAGACTTTGAGCCTTGAGAACTGTGAGAAATACAGAGTTATCGTTGAAGCCACCCTGTCTGTGGCATTCTGTTATAGCAGCTGGAACTGACTAAGACAGGTTCCCTTCTTCAACCTGGATAATCTCAGTGGACCTACCTTCAAATCTGCTGTTGAGCCACTGGTGAATTTTTCATTTTG